>NC_045803.1:2802092-3402092 GCF_009873245.2 Balaenoptera musculus
CACGTGTCGTTCTGAATTATGATCATATCGGGATGCAAGGGCAGGAGAGGGATTGCCGGATCACTATTGGTTCTCTGTGTAGCTATGTTACAGGAAGGTCCATACAGATCTCCACAGTGACTTCCACAGTTGACATTCCCTGCAAGAGTGTAGGACGATTTGCTTTTGCCCACGTGCTCTGCAGCCTTTATTCTTTGTAGATATTTTGGCGATGGCCAGTCTGAGTGGTGTGAGGTGATACCTGATTGTAGTTTTACTCTCCATTTCTCTAATAACGTGTGATGCTGAGCATCTTTCCATGTGCTTTTTTTTTTCTACAGTGTGAGTAAAATTGACAGCTTCAAATTGGCTTTTTGAACAGCTGCCCTGTTTTGCATTGTTTTTCGATGAAGTAGCCCCGGGTTTTTCTGGAGGGCAAGTGTTATCTATTCACAGCCCCACAGGCCTTGCGATTATGAGGGCCCGTCCGCAGCGTTTTCCACGTTGTAGTTACAGGAAAAGGCCACAAGGCGGCAGCATTTGTTTTTGCCCAAGGCTTGTCTGTCTTGTTTTTTTTTCTTTGTTTGTTTCCAGTTAATTTTTATTTTATAGGAGTAGAGTTGATTTGCAGTGACGTGTTTTGGGTTTACCAGTTCAGCAACGTGATTCCGTTATACATAGAGGTCTATCTAGTCTTTTTCGGGTTGTTTTTCCAGAAGGTGATTATAGTGTGTTGCGTAGAGCTCCTTGAGCTATTCACAAGGTCCTTTTGATGATCTACGATCCATATTAGTGTTTATATGCCAATCCCAACCAAATGTATCCCTCACCCCACCTTTCCTGTATGGTCATCGTACGTTTCTTGTCTGCCACTGAGAGTCTGTTTCTGTTTTGTCAGTTAGATCATTTGCATGAATTGATAATTTCACCTATAAGGGATAGCTTATGCTATTTGTCTTTCTCTCTGACCTCATTCACCTAGTATGATAATCTGTTAGTCCTCCTTGTTGCTGCAGATGGTATGTTTCATTCTTCTTGTTGGCTGAGAGTAATTCTTGTATGTATGTACCCCATGATGTTCATTTTTCTTTTGATGCACATTGGGTGGATTCTGTCTCCGGACTTGCCCAATTGTGCTGCCATGAAAATACAGGTGGCACGTGTCGTTCTGAATTATGATCATATCGGGATGCAAGGGCAGGAGAGGGATTGCCGGATCCCATATTGGTTCTCTGTGTAGCTATGTTACAGGAAGGTCCATACAGATCTCCACAGTGACTGCACCAGTTGACATTCCCTGCAAGAGTGTAGGACGATTCCCTTTTGCCCACGTGCTCTGCAGCCTTTATTCCTTGTAGATTTTTTTGGCGATGGCCAGTCTGAGGGTGTGAGGTGATACCTGATTGTAGTTTTACTCTCATTTCTCTAATAACGAGTGATGCTGAGCATCTTTCCATGTGCTTTTTTTTTCTACAGTGTGAGTAAAATTGACAGCTTCAAATTGGCTTCTTGAACGGCTGCCCTGTTTTGCATTGTATTTCGATGAACTAGCCCCGGGTTTTTCTGGAGGGCAGGTGTTATTTATTCACGCCCCACAGGCCTTGCGATTATTGAGGGCCCCTCAGCAGCGTTTTCCACGTTGTTGTTACAGGAAACGGCCACAAGGCGGCAGCATTCTTCATGCCCAACTCTGGTTACTCGGGGAAGCCGAGCCCGAAGGAAAGTCCTGTGCCTGGGTCCTCAGTTTGAGTGGAATGTGCCAGAAGAAACACCGAAGGGCTTGTGTCTCATTGCTTCCTTCCCTTGCCCTTCAACCCCCAGACAAATCCCAGTGCCTGGGAAACCGCTCTGATGACGGAGCTGTGGTCCATAGGTGGGGCGACTCCACGGAAGGAGGCTGGAGGAGGGAACCCCACCCCAGGAGACGTGGACCCCCGGGGACTTTGAAAGCTCTCCTTCCCGCCCAGAACGCAGCATCGTTTCTGGTGCCCGAGGCGTGGTGTAGCTGTAGGGGAGCCCCCCTGGATCTGGAGATTGTGGGATGCAGAGGGACCAGGCAGTCCAGGTCTAAGGGGGTCCTTTGCTGTCCCATCGTCCCCAGCTCGCTCAGCGCCGCGACAGTCCAGCTTTGGGCCCCAAGCCTGCTCCGCGTCCATGGATGAGACCCCAGCCCAGGTCCCCGAGGGCTAAGGGAAATGGGGTTGGCATTTTTCTTTTTTTAATTGTAATGTGTATTTTGTACTGGTGTATAGGTGATTTAGTTGGGTGTGGGCGTTTTTGTTTGTTTATTTCAGTGTACAGCAGTGATTCAGTTATACATATGTATATATGTTCCTCTTTGGGTTCTTTTCCCATGTAGTTTATTAGAGTGTTGAGTAGAGTTCCTTGTCCTATCCGGTGGGTCCTTCTGGATACCTGTGTTTTTAATATTAGCCTGTATACATTAATGGCAACCTGCTCATTTCTCCCTCACCCCACCTTTCCCGTTTGGTGAGCATTACTTCATTTTCCATAGCTGTGAGGCTGTCTCTGTTTTGCACATTAATTCCTCTGCATCCATATTTAGATGCCACCTCTAAGTGGTATCATATGGTACTTGTTTTGTGTGTCTCACTTCTTGACTAAGTATGATCATCTCTCCTTCCATCCCTGTGGCTGGACATGGAATGATTTCATCCTTTGTTTATGGCTGAGTTCTATTCCGTTGGGTACAGGTGCCGCACCTGCTTGAGCGATTCATCTGTCCTCCTACACTTTGGTGGCTTCCGTGTCTTGCCGTTGTACGCAGTGGTGCGGGAACGCTGGGGTGCAGGTGTCTGTCCAAAGTCTGGTTTTCCCTGGATATCCGCCCAGGAGAGGGATTGCTGGGTGCCATGGGATTTGTATTTTTACTTTTTACAGGAACCTTCCCATCGTTATCCGCAGTGGATGTACCGATTTACATTCCCACCAAGAGTGTAGGAGGGATCCGTTTTGCACACACCATGTCCAGCATGTATTGCTTGTAGATATCTTGATGATGGCCCTTTTGACCTCTGTGAGGTGATACCTCGTGGTACTTTTGATTTGCCTTTTTCTGAGAATTAGTGATCATGAGCATCTCTTCCTGTGTTTTCGGCCCTCTGTAAGTGTTCTTTTTTTTTTAAAGGCTCTTTTTAAAAAATATATATGCTAGGTGTTTTTTTTAAAATTTATTTATTTATTTATTATTTATGGCTGTGTAGGGTCTTCGTTTCTGCGCGAGGGCCCTCCCTAATTTCGGCAAGCGGGGGCCACTCCTCATCGCGGTGCTCGGGCCTCTCACCATCGCGGCCCTCTCCGTTGCGGAGCACAGGCTGCAGACGCGCAGGCTCAGTAATTGTGGCTCACGGGCGCATCCGCTCCGCGGAATGCGGGATCCTCCCAGACCAGGGCTCGAACCAGTGTCTCCTGCATTGGCAGGCAGGCTCTCAACCACCGCTCCAGGGAAGTGGTTGGGAAGCCCTTGTAAGTCTTCTTAAGAACTGTTTCGTACTTTTGTCTATTTAGTGGTTTTTTGAAAATGTTAATCAGCTGCATGAGCTACTTGTATGTTTTGGACATTAATTTCTTCGGGGTAGCTTCGATTGCAAGTCTTTTTGTCCATTCTGCAGGTTGTCTTTTCTATTGTTACGGTTTCCTTTGCTGTGCAAATGCCTTTAGGTTTAATCAGGTCCCATTTGCACGTTTTTATTTTTCAGTTCTTTGTGTCGTGGTTGAAAAACACCTTGCTGTGATTAGGACGAAGCTTTTCAAAAGCGTACATTTTCCTCAAGGGTTTCATAGTACCCGTCCTTACCTTTAGGTCTTTCTTTGAGTTGGAGTTTATTTTTGTGTAAGGATTTAGGGAGCATTCTATTATCATTGTCTATTTTGTAAGGAACCCCCTCAGTGCTCTCCATAGAGGCTTCTACGTTTTTCGTTCCCCCCAACAGTGTAGGAGGGTTACCTCTGCTCCACGCCCTCTCCAGCATTTCTTATTCGTAGATTCAGTGACAATGGCCTCGTGACTGGTGGCAGGTGATACCTTGTTATAGTTCTGATACGCAGCTCTCTAACGTTCAGCGAGGTTGAAACATGTCAGGTTCCTGTTTGAAATTTTGTCTTTACCATAGTGTGAGCAAAGTCACCTCTTGAATTTGGCGTCTTGAACCTCTGCCCTGTTGTGAGTTCCTTCTCAGTCGCCTAGCTCAGCCACATTTCTTGAGGGCAGGCGTGCTTTTCCTCCCAGCTCGGGTTGTGAGGATGAAGCGCCCAGCAGCACCGGTCCTAGTAAAGTTTAGTTACGGGAGACGGCCCCAAGGGGGCAGTATTCCTTCTTGCCCAAGTCTGTCTGTCTGTGTTTTTTTTTTTTTTTTTTTTTTCCTTTCAATTTAATTTTTACTGTATATGGGAGTAGAGTTGATTTGCAGTGACGTGTTTTGGGTTACCTGTTCAGCAACGTGATTCTGTTATACATAGAGGTCTATCTAGTTTTTCTGGTTGGTTTTCCAGAAGGTGATTATAGTGTGTTGAGTTGAGCTCCTTGATCTATTCACAAGGTCCTTTTGGATGATCTACGATCCATATTAGTGTTTATATGCCAATCCCAACCTCCAAATGTATCCCTCACCCCACCTTTCCCGTATGGTCGTCGTACGTTTCTTGTCTGCCACTGAGAGTCTGTTTCTGTTTTGTCAATTAGATCATTGCATGAATTGATAGGTTTCACCTATAAGTGATATCTTATGCTATTTGTCTTTCTCTCTCTGACCTCATTCACCTAGTAGGATAATCTTTTAGTCCCTCCTTGTTGCTGCAGATAGTATGTTTTCATTCTTCTTGTTGGCTGAGTAGTAATTCATTGTATGTGTGTACCCCAGAATGTTCATCTTTCTTTTGATGCCCATTTTGGGTGGATTCTGTATCCGGACTTACCCTAAGTGTGCTGCCATGAAAATACGGGTGGCACGTGTCGTTCTGAATTATGATCATATCGGGATGCAAGGGCAGGAGAGGGATTGCCGGATCACATATTGGTTCTCTGTGTAGCTATGTTACAGGAAGGTCCATACAGATCTCCACAGTGACTTCCACAGTTGACATTCCCTGCAAGAGTGTAGGACGATTTGCTTTTGCCCACGTGCTCTGCAGCCTTTATTCTTTGTAGATATTTTTGGCGATGGCCAGTCTGAGTGGTGTGAGGTGATACCTGATTGTAGTTTTACTCTCCATTTCTCTAATAACGTGTGATGCTGAGCATCTTTCCATGTGCTTTTTTTTTTCTACAGTGTGAGTAAAATTGACAGCTTCAAATTGGCTTTTTGAACAGCTGCCCTGTTTTGCATTGTTTTTCGATGAAGTAGCCCCGGGTTTTTTCTGGAGGGCAAGTGTTATCTATTCACAGCCCCACAGGCCTTGCGATTATTGAGGGCCCGTCCGCAGCGTTTTCCACGTTGTAGTTACAGGAAAGGCCACAAGGCGGCAGCATTTGTTTTTGCCCAAGGCTGTCTGTCTTGTTTTTTTTTTCTTTGTTGTTTCCAGTTAATTTTTATTTTATATAGGAGTAGAGTTGATTTGCAGTGACGTGTTTGGGTTTACCAGTTTCAGCAACGTGATTCCGTTATACATAGAGGTCTATCTAGTTTTTTTCAGGTTGGTTTTTCCAGAAGGTGATTATAGTGTGTTGCGTAGAGCTCCTTGAGCTATTCACAAGGTCCTTTTTGATGATCTACGATCCATATTAGTGTTTATATCCTGCCAATCCCAACCTCCAAATGTATCCCTCACCCACCTTTCCTGTGTGGTCATCGTACGTTCTTGTCTGCCACTGAGAGTCTGTTTCTGTTTCGTCAATTACATCATTGCATGAATTGATAAATTTCACCTATAGGATAGCTTATGCTATTTGTCTTTCTCTCTCTCTGACCTCATTCACCTAGTATGATAATCTGTTAGTCCATCCTTGTTGCTGCAGATGGTATGTTTCATTCTTCTTGTGCCTGAATAGTAATTCATTGTATGTATGTACCCCATGATGTTCATTTTTCTTTTGATGCACATTGTGGGTGGATTCTGTCTACGGACTTGCCCTAATTGTGCTGCCATGAAAATACAGGTGGCACGTGTCGTTCTGAATTATGATCATATCGGGATGCAAGGGCAGGAGAGGGATTGCCGGATCCCATATTGGTTCTCTGTGTAGCTATGTTACAGGAAGTTCCATACAGATCTCCACAGTGACTGCACCAGTTGACATTCCCTGCAAGAGTGTAGGACGATTCCCTTTGCTCACGTGCTCTGCAACCTTTATTCCTGTAGATTTTTTTGGCGATGGCCATTCTGAGTGGTGTGAGGTGATACGTGATTGTAGTTTACTCTCCATTTCTCTAATAACGAGTGATGCTGAGCATCTTTCCATGTGCTTTTTATTTTCTACACTGTGAGTAAAATTGACAGCTTCAAATTGGCTTCTTGAACGGCTGCCCTGTTTTGCATTCTATTTCGATGAACTAGCCCCGGGTTTTTCTGGAGGGCAGGTGTTATTTATTCACGGCCCCACAGGCCTTGTGATTATTGAGGGCCCCTCAGCAGCGTTTTCCACGTTGTTGTTACAGGAAACGGCCACAAGGCGGCCAGCATGTCTTCATGCCCAACTCTGGTTGCTTGGGGAAGCCGAGCCCGAAGGAAAGTCCTGTGCCTCGGTCCTCAGTTTGAGTGGAATGTGCCAGAAGAAACACCGAAGGGCTTGTGTCTCATTGCTTCCTGTCCCTTACCCTTCAACCCCCAGACAAATCCCAGTGCCTGGGAAACCGCTCTGATGACGGAGCTGTGGTCCATAGGTGGGGCGACTCCACGGAAGGAGGGTGGAGGAGGGAACCCCACCCCCAGGAGACGTGGACCCCCGGGGACGTTTGAAAGCTCTCCTTCCCGCCCAGAACGCAGCATCGTTTCTGGTGCCCGAGGCGTGGTGTACCCTAGGGGAGCCCCCCTGGATCTGGAGATTGTGGGATGCAGAGCGGGATCAGGCAGTCCAGGTCTAAGGGGGTCCTTTGCTGTCACATTGTCCCCAGCTTGCTCAGCGCCAGCGACAGTCCAGCTTTGGGCCCCAAGCCTGCTCCGCGTCCATGGATGAGACCCCAGCCCAGGTCCCCGAGGGCTAAGGGAAATGGGGTTGGCATTTTCTTTTTTTAATTGTAATGTGTATTTTGTACTGGTGTATAGGTGATTTAGTTGGGTGTGGGCGTTTTTGTTTGTTTATTTCAGTGTACAGCAAGTGATTCAGTTATACATACGTGTATATATGTTCCTCTTTGGGTTCTTTTCCCATGTAGTTTATTAGAGTGTTGAGTAGAGTTCCTTGTCCTATCCGGGGGGTCCTTCTGGAGTACCTGTGTTTTTAACATTAGCCTGTGTACATTAATGGCAACCTGCCCATTTCTCCCTCACCCCACCTTTCCCGTTTGGTGAGCATTACTTCAGTTTCCATAGCTGTGAGGCTGTCTCTGTTTTGCACGTTAATTCCTCTGCATCCATATTTAGATGCCACCTCTAAGTGGTATCACATGGTACTTGTTTTGTGTGTCTCACTTGTTGAGTAAGTATGATCATCTCTCCTTCCATCCCTGTGGCTGGACATGGAATGATTTCATCCTTTGGTTTATGGCTGAGTTCTATTCCGTTGGGTACAGGTGCCGCACCTGCTTGAGCGATTCATCTGTCCTCCTACACTTTGGTGGCTTCCGTGTCTTGCCAGTTGTACGCAGTGGTACTGGGAACGCTGGGGTGCAGGTGTCTGTCCAAAGTCTGGTTTTCCCTGGATATCCGCCCAGGAGAGGGATTGCTGGGTGCCATGGGATTTGTAGTTTTACTTTTTACAGGAACCTTCCCATCGTTATCCGCCGCAGATGTACTGATTTACATTCCCACCAAGAGTGTAGGAGGGATCCGTTTTGCACACCCACGTCCAGCATGTATTGCTTGTAGATATCTTGATGATGGCCATTTTGACCTCTGTGAGGTGATACCTCGCGGTACTTTTGATTTGCCTTTTTCTGAGAATTAGTGATCATGAGCATCTCTTCCTGTGCTTTTCGGCCCTCTGTAAGTGTTCTTTTTTTTTTAAAGGCTCTTTTTAAAAAATATATATGCTAGGTGTTTTTTTTAAAAATTTATTTATTTATTTATTTATGGCTGTGTAGGGTCTTCGTTTCTGCGCGAGGGCCCTCCCTAATTTCGGCAAGCGGGGGCCACTCCTCATCTCGGTGCTCGGGCCTCTCACATCGCGGCCTCTCCCGTTGCGGAGCACAGGCTGCCAGACGCGCAGGCTCAGTAATTGTGGCTCACGGGCGCATCGCTCCGCGGAATGCGGGATCCTCCCAGACCAGGGCTCGAACCCGTGTCTCCTGCATTGGCAGGCAGGCTCTCAACCACCGCTCCAGGGAAGTGGTTGGGAAGCCCTGTAAGTCTTCTTTAAAGAACTGTTTCGTACTTTTGTCTATTTAGTGGTTTTTTGAAAATGTTAATCAGCTGCATGAGCTACTTGTATGTTTTGGACATATAATTTCTTCGGGTAGCTTCGATTGCAAGTCTTTTTGTCCATTCTGCAGGTTGTCTTTTTCTATTGTTACGGTTTCCTTTGCTGTGCAAATGCCTTTAGGTTTAATCAGGTCCCATTTGCACGTTTTTATTTTTCAGTTCTTTGCTGTCGTGGTTGAAAAAACACCTTGCTGTGATTTAGGTCGAAGCTTTTCAAAAGCGTACATTTCCTCAAGGGTTTATAGTACCCGTCCTTACCTTTAGGTCTTTCTTCGAGTTGGACTTTATTTTTGTGTAAGGATTTAGGGAGCATTCTATTATCATTGTCTATTTTGTAAGGAACCCCCTCAGTGCTCTCCATAGAGGCTTCTACCGTTTTTACGTTCCCCCCAACAGTGTAGGAGGGTTACCTCTGCTCCACGCCCTCTCCAGCATTTCTTATTCGTAGATTCAGTTGACAATGGCCTCGTGACTGGTGGCAGGTGATACCTTGTTATAGTTCTGATACGCAGCTCTCTAACGTTCAGCGAGGTTGAAACATGTCAGGTCCTGTTTTGAAATTTTGTCTTTACCATAGTGTGAGCAAAGTCACCTCTTGAATTTGGCGTCTTGAACCTCTGCCCTGTTGTGAGTTCCTTCTCAGTCGCCTAGCTCAGCACATTTCTTGAGGGCAGGCGTGCTTTTCCTCCCAGCTCGGGTTGTGAGGATGAAGCGCCCAGCAGCACCGGTCCTAGTAAAGTTTAGTTACGGGAGACGGCCCCAAGGGGGCAGTATTCCTTCTTGCCCAAGTCTGTCTGTCTGTGTTTTTTTTTTTTTTCTTTTTTCCCTTTCAAGTTAATTTTTACTGTATATGGGAGTAGAGTTGATTTGCAGTGACGTGTTTTGGGTTTACCTGTTCAGCAACGTGATTCTGTTATACATAGAGGTCTATCTAGTTTTTTCTGGTTGGTTTTCCAGAAGGTGATTATAGTGTGTTGAGTTGAGCTCCTTGATCTATTCACAAGGTCCTTTTGGATGATCTACGATCCATATTAGTGTTTATATGCCAATCCCAACCTCCAAATGTATCCCTCACCCACCTTTCCCGTATGGTCGTCGTACGTTTCTTGTCTGCCACTGAGAGTCTGTTTCTGTTTTGTCAATTAGATCATTTGCATGAATTGATAGGTTTCACCTATAAGGGATATCTTATGCTATTTGTCTTTCTCTCTCTGACCTCATTCACCTAGTAGGATAATCTTTTAGTCCCTCCTTGTTGCTGCAGATAGTAGTTTTCATTCTTCTTGTTGGCTGAGTAGTAATTCATTGTATGTGTGTACCCCAGAATGTTCATCTTTCTTTTGATGCCCATTTTGGGTGGATTCTGTATCCGGACTTACCCTAAGTGTGCTGCCATGAAAATACGGGTGGCACGTGTCGTTCTGAATTATGATCATATCGGGATGCAAGGGCAGGAGAGGGATTGCCGGATCACATATTGGTTCTCTGTGTAGCTATGTTACAGGAAGGTCCATACAGATCTCCACAGTGACTTTCCACAGTTGACATTCCCTGCAGAGTGTAGGACGATTTGCTTTTGCCCACGTGCTCTGCAGACTTTATTCTTTTGTAGATATTTTTGGCGATGGCCAGTCTTAGTGGTGTGAGGTGATACCTGATTGTAGTTTTACTCTCCATTTCTCTAATAACGTGTGATGCTGAGCATCTTTCCATGTGCTTTTTTTTTCTACAGTGTGAGTAAAATTGACAGCTTCCAATTGGCTTCTGAACAGCTGCCCTGTTTTGCATTGTTTTTCGATGAACGTAGCCCCGGGTTTTCCTGGAGGGCAGTGTTATCTATTCACAGCCCCACAGGCCTTGCGATTATTGAGGGCCCGGTCCGCAAGCGTTTTCCACGTTGTAGTTACAGGAAAAGGCCACAAGGAGGCAGCATTTCTTTTTGCCCAAGGCTGTCTGTCTTGTTTTTTTTTCTTTGTTCTGTTTTAAGTTATTTTTATTTTATATAGGAGTAGAGTTGATTTGCAGTGACGTATTTTGGGTTTACCAGTCAGCAACGTGATTCCGTTATACATAGAGGTCTAGCTAGTCTTTTTTCAGGTTGGTTTTTCCAGAAGGTGATTATAGTGTGTTGAGTAGAGCTCCTTGAGCTATTCACAAGGTCCTTTTGGATGATCTACGATCCATATTAGTGTTTATATCCTGCCAAACCCAACCTCCAAATGTATCCCTCACCCACCTTTCCTGTATGGTCATCGTAAGTTTCTTGTCTACCTCCGAGAGTCTGTTTATGTTTTGTCCGTTAGCTTTGCATGAATTGATAGGTTTCACCTATAAGGGATATCTTATGCTGTGTCTTTCTCTGACCTCATTCACCTAGTATGATAATCTGTTACTCTATCCTTGTTGCTGCAGATGGTATGTGTTCACTCTTCTTTTTGGCTGAGTAGTATTTCTTTGTATGTATGTACCCCAAAATGTTCATTTTTCTTTTGATGCACATTTGGGTGGATTCTATATCCGGACTTCCCTAATCGTGCTGCCATGAAAATACAGGTGGCACGTGTCGTTCCGAATTATGATCATATCGGATGCAAGGGCAGGAGAGGGATTGCCGGATCCCATATTGGTTCTCTGGTGTAGCTATGTTACAGGAAGGTCCATACAGATCTCCACAGTGACTTCCACAGTTGACATTCCCTGCAAGAGTGTAGGACGATTTGCTTTTGCCCACGTGCTCTGCAGCCTTTATTCTTTGTAGATATTTTTGGCAATGCCAGTCTGAGTGGTGTGAGGTGATACCTGATTGTAGTTTTACTCTACATTTCTCTAATTAACGAGTGATGCTGAGCATCTTTCCATGTGCTTTTTTTTTTCTATAGTGTGAGTAAAATTGACCAGCTTCAAATTGGGCTTTTTGACAGCTGCCCTGTTTTGCATTGTTTTTCGATGAAGTAGCCCCGGGTTTTCTGGAGTGCAGGTGTTATTTATTCACAGCCCCACAGGCCTTGCGATTATTGAGGGCCCGTCGGCAGCGTTTTCCACGTAGTAGTTACAGGAAAGGCCACAAGGCGGCAGCATTTGTTTTTGCCCAAGGCTGTCTGTCTTGTTTTTTTTTTCTTTTTTTGTTTCCAGTTAATTTTTATTTATATAGGAGTAGAGTTGATTTGCAGTGACGTGTTTTGGGTTTACCAGTTCAGCAACGTGATTCCGTTATACATAGAGGTCTATCTAGTTTTTTCGGGTTGTTTTTCCAGAAGGTGATTATAGTGTGTTGCGTAGAGCTCCTTGAGCTATTCACAAGGTCCTTTTGGATGATGTACGATCCATATTAGTGTTTATATGCCAATCCCAACCTCAAATGTATCCCTCACCCCACCTTTCCGTATGGTCATCGTACGTTTCTTGTCTGCCACTGAGAGTCTGTTTCTGTTTTGTCAATTACATCATTTGCATGAATTGATAAATTTCACCTATAAGGGATAGCTTATGCTATTTGTCTTTCTCTCTCTGACCTCATTCACCTAGTATGATAATCTGTTAGTCCTCCTTGTTGCTGCAGATGGTATGTTTTCATTCTTCTTGTTGCTGAAGAGTAATTCATTGTATGTATGTACCCCATGATGTTCATTTTTCTTTTGATGCACATTGTGGGTGGATTCTGTCTCCGGACTTGCCCTAATTGTGCTGCCATGAAAATACAGGTGGCACGTGTCGTTCTGAATTATGATCATATCGGGATGCAAGGGCAGGAGAGGGATTGCCGGATCCCATATTGGTTCTCTGTGTAGCTATGTTACAGGAAGGTCCATACAGATCTCCATAGTGGCAGCAGCATTTGACATTCCCAGCAAGAGTGTAGGACGATTCCCTTTTGCACACGTCCTCTGCAGCCTTTATTACTTGTAGGTTTTTTTTGGCGATGGCCAGTCTGAGGGTGTGAGATGATACCTGATTGTAGTTTTACTCTGCGTTTCTCTAATAACGAGTGATGCTGAGCATCTTTCCATGTGCTTTTTTGCTCTACACTGTGAGTGAAATCAACACCTTCAAATTGGCTTCTTGAATTGCTGTCCTGTTTTGCATTGTTTTTCGATGAAGTAGCCCCGGGTTTTTCTGGAGGGCAGGTGTTATTTATTCACAGCCCCACAGGCCTTTAGATTATTCAGGGCCCAACAGCAGCGTTTTCCACGTTGTTGTTACAGGAATCGGCCGCAAGGCGGCAGCATTTCTTCATGCCCAACTCTGGTTACTCGGGGAAGCCGAGCCTGAAGGAAAGTCCTGTTCCTGGGTCCTCAGTTTGAGTGGAATGTGCCAGAAGAAACACCGAAGGGCTTGTGTCTCATTGCTTCCTCTCCCTCGCCCTTCAACCCGCAGACAAATCCCAGTGCCTGGGAAACCGCTCTGATGACGGAGCTGTGGTCCATAGGTGGGGTGACTCCATGGAATGAGGCTGGAGGAGGGAACCCCATCCCAGGAGACGTGGACCCCTGGGGACTTTTGAAAGCTCTCATTCCCGCCCAGAATGCAGCATCGTTTTTGGGTGCCCGAGGCTTGGTGTTAGCTGTAGGGGAGCCCTCCTGGATCTGGAGATTGTGGGATGCAGAGCGGACCAGGCAGTCCAGGTCTAAGGGGGTCCTTGCTGTCACATCGTCCCCAGCTCGCTCAGCACCGCGACAGTCCAGCTTTGGGCCCCAAGCCTGCTCCACGTCCATGGATGAGACCCAGCCAGGTCCCCGAGGGCCAAGGGAAATGGGGTTGGCACTTTTCTTTTTTTAATTGTAATGTGTATTTTGTTATTGGTGGTATAGGTGATTTAGTTGGGTGCGGGCGTTGTTTATTTTTTTTTCAGTGTACAGCAGGCGATTCTGTTATACATAGATGTATATATGTTCCTCTTTGGGTTCTTTTCCCATGTAGTTTATTATAAGTGTGGAGTAGAGTTCCTTGTCCTGTCTGGTGGGTCCTTCTGGATTACCTGGGTTTTTAATATTAGCCTGTATACATTAATGGCAACCTGCCCATTCTCCCTCACCCCCACCCCTCCATTTGGTGAGCATTACTTCATTTTCCATAGCTGTGAGGCTTCTGTCTCTGTTTTGCACATTAATTCATCTGGATCCATATTTAGATGCCACCTCTAAGTGGTATCATATGGTACTTGTTTTTGTGTGTCTCACTTCTTGACTAAGTATGATCATCTTTCCTTCCACCTCTGTGGCTGGAAATGGAATGATTTCATCCTTTGTTTATGGCTGAGTTCTGTTCCGTTGGGTACAGGTGCCGCACCTGCTTGAGCGATTCATCTGTCCTCCTACACTTTGGTGGCTTCCGTGTCTTGCCCGTTGTACGCAGTGGTGCTGGGAACGCTGGGGTGCAGGTGTCTGTCCAAAGTCTGGTTTTCCCTGGATATCCGCCCAGGAGAGGGATTGCTGGGTGCCATGGGATTTGTATTGTTAGTTTTACAGGAACCTTCCCATCTTTATCCGCAGTGGGTGTACCGATTTACATTCCCACCAAGAGTGTAGGAGGGTTCCATTTTCCACACACCTTGTGCAGCATTTATTGCTTGTAGATATCTTGATGATGGCCCTTTTGCCCTCTGTGAGGTGATATCTGATTGTAGATTTACTCTGCATTTCTCTAATAATGAGTGATGCTGAGCATCTTTCCATGTGCTTTTTTTATCCTACAGTGTAAAATTGACAGCTTCAAATTGGCTTCTTGAACGGCTGCCTTGTTTTGCATTCTTTTTTGATGAACTAGCCCCGGGTTTTTCTCGAGTGCAGGTGTTATTTATCACAGCCCCACAGGCCTTGCGATTATTCAGGGCCCGTCAGCAGCGTTTTCCACATTGTCCTTACAGGAAAAGTCCACAAGGTGGCAGCACTTCTTTTTGCCCAAGTCTGTCTGTCTGTCTGTTTTTTTTTTTCTTTTTTCCGTTTCAAGTTAATTTTTATTTTATATGGGAGTAGAGCTGATTGCAGTGACGTGTTTTGGGTTTACCTGTTTAGCAACGTGATTCTGTTATACATAGAGGTCTATCTAGTCTTTTTCGGGTTGTTTTTCCAGAAGGTGATTGTAGTGTGTTGCGTTGAGCTCCTTGAGCTATTCACAAGGTCCTTTTGGATGATCTACGATCCATATTAGTGTTTATATCCTGCCAATCCCAACCTCCAAATGTATCCCTCACCCCACCTTTCCTGCATGGTCATCGTAAGTTTCTTGTCTACCTCTGAGAGTCTGTTTCTGTTTAGTCAATTAGATCATTTGCATGAATTGATAGGTTTCACTTATAAGGGATATCTTATGATATTTGTCTTTCTCTCTCTGACCTCATTCACCTAGTAGGATAATCTGTTAGTCCCTCCTTGTTTCTGCAGATGGTATGTTTTCATTCTTCTTGTTGGCTGAGTACTAATTCACTGTATGTGTGTACCCCATAATGTTCATCTTTCTTTTGATGCCCATTTTGGGTGGATTCTGTATCCGGACTTGCCCTAATTGTGCTGCCATGAAAATACAGGTGGCACGTGTCGTTCTGAATTATGATCATATCGGGATTCAAGGGCAGAGAGGGACTGCCGGATCACATATTGGTTCTCTGTGTAGCTATGTTACAGGAAGGTCCATACAGATCTCCACAGTGACTTCCACAGTTGACATTCCCTGCAAGAGTGTAGGACGATTTGCTTTTGCCCACGTGCTCTGCAGCCTTTATTCTTTGTAGATATTTTTGGCGATGGCCAGTCTGAGTGGTGTGAGGTGATACCTGATTGTAGTTTTACTCTCCATTTCTCTAATAACGAGTGATGCTGAGCATCTTTCCACGTGCTTTTTTTTTTCTACAGTGTGAGTAAAATTGACAGCTTCAAATTGGCTTCTTGATCGGCTGCCCTGTTTTGCATTGTATTTCGATGAAGTAGCCCCGGGTTTTTCTGGAGGGCAGGTGTTATTATTCACAGCCCCACAGGTCTTGCGATTATTGAGGGCCCGTCCGCAGCGTTTTCCACGTTGTAGTTACAGGAAAAGGCCACAAGGCGGCAACATTTATTTTTGCCAAGGCTGTCTTTTTTTTTTTTCTGTTTCCAGTTAATTTTTATTTTATATAGGAGTAGAGTTGATTTGCAGTGACGTGTTTTGGGTTTACCAGTTCAGCAACGTGATTCCGTTATACATAGAGGTCTATCTAGTCTTTTTCAGGTTGTTTTTCCCAAAGGTGATTATAGTGTGTTGAGTAGAGCTCCTTGAGCTATTCACAAGGTCCTTTTTGATGATCTACGATCCATATTAGTGTTTATATCCTGCCAATCCCAACCTCCAAATGTATCCCTCACCCCACCTTTCCTGTATGGTCATCGTAAATTTCTTGTCTACCTCTGAGAGTCTGTTTATGTTTTGTCAGTGAGATCATTTGTATGAATTGATAGGTTTCACCTATAAGGGATATCTTATGCTGTTTGTCTTTCTCTGACCTCATTCACCTAGTATGATAATCTGTTACTCTATCCTTGTTGCTGCAGATGGTATGTGTTCACTCTTCTTTTTGGCTGAGTACTATTTCTTTGTATGTATGTACCCCATGATGTTCATTTTTCTTTTGATGCACATTTGGGTGGATTCTGTATCCGGACTTGTCTTAATCGTGCTGCCATGAAAATACAGGTGGCACGTGTCGTTCCGAATTATGATCATATCGGGATGCAAGGCCAGGAGAGGGATTGCCGGATCCCATATTGGTTCTCTGTGTAGCTATGTTACAGGAAGGTCCATACAGATCTCCACAGTGACTTCCACAGTTGACATTCCCTGCAAGAGTGTAGGACGATTTGCTTTTGCTCACGTGCTCTGCAGCCTTTATTCCTTGTAGATTCTTTTGGCGATGGGCAGTCTGAGGGTGTGAGGTGATACCTGATTGTAGTTTTACTCTCCATTTCTCTAATAATGAGTGATGCTGAGCATCTTTCCACGTGCTTTTTTTTTCTACAGTGTGAGTAAAATGACAGCTTCAAATTGGCTTCTTGATCGGCTGCCCTGTTTTGCATTGTATTTCGATGAACTAGCCCCGGGTTTTTCTGGAGGGCACGTGTTATTTATTCACAGCCCCACAGGCCTTGCGATTATTGAGGGTCCGTCCGCAGCGTTTTCCACGTTGTTGTTACAGGAAACGGCCACAAGGCGGCAGCATTTCTTCATGCCCAACTCTGGTTACTCGGGGAAGCCGAGCCCGAAGGAAAGTCCTGTTCCTGGGTCCTCAGTTTGAGTGGAATGTGCCAGAAGAAACACCGAAGGGCTTGTGTCTCATTGCTTCCTGTCCCTTACCCTTCAACCCCCAGACAAATCCCAGTGCCTGGGAAACCGCTCTGATGACGGAGCTGTGGTCCATAGGTGGGGCGACTCCACGGAAGGAGGCTGGAGGAGGGAACCCCACCCCAGGAGACGTGGACCCCCGGGGACTTTTGAAAGCTCTCCTTCCCGCCCAGAACGCAGCATCGTTTCTGGTGCCCGAGGCGTGGTGTAGCTGTAGGGGAGCCCCCCTGGGTCTGGAGATTGTGGGATGCAGAGCGGATCAGGCAGTCCAGGTCTAAGGGGGTCCTTTGCTGTCACATCGTCCCCAGCTCGCTCAGCGCCGCGACAGTCCAGCTTTGGGCCCCAAGCCTGCTCCGCGTCCATGGATGAGACCCCAGCCCAGGTCCCCGAGGGCTAAGGGAAATGGGTTGGCACTTTTGTTTTTTTAATTGTAATGTGTATTTTGTATTGGTGTATAGGTGATTTAGTTGGGTGTGGGCGTTGTTTATTTTTTTTCAGTGTACAGCAGGTGATTGTGTTATACATAGATGTATATATGTTCCTCTTTGGGTTCTTTTCCCATGTTCTTTATTAGAGTGTTGAGTAGAGTTCCTTGTCCTCTCCGGAGGGTCCTTCTGGAATACCTGTGTTTTTAATATTAGCCTGTATACATTAATGGCAACCAGCCCATTTCTCCCTCACCCCACCTTTCGCGTTTGGTGAGCATTACTTCATTTTCCATAGCTGTGAGGCTGTCTCTGTTTTGCACATTAATTCCTCTGGATCCATATTTAGATGCCACCTCTAAGTGGTATCATATGGTATTTGTTTTTGTGTGTCTCACTTCTTGACTAAGTATGATCATCTCTCCTTCCATCCCTGTGGCTGGAAATGGAATGATTTCATCCTTTGGTTATGGCTGAGTTCTGTTCCGTTGGGTACAGGTGCCGCACCTGCTTGAGCGATTCATCTGTCCTCCTACACTTTGGTGGCTTCCGTGTCTTGCCGGTTGTAAGCAGTGGTGCCGTGAACGCTGGGGTGCAGGTGTCTGTCCAAAGTCTGGTTTTCCCTGGATATCCGCCCAGGAGAGGGATTGCTGGGTGCCATGGGATTTGTATTTTTACATTTTACAGGAACCTTCCCATCGTTATCCGCAGTGGATGTACCGATTTACATTCCCACCAAGATTGTAGGAGGGATCCGTTTTGCACACACCATGTCCAGCATGTATTGCTTGTAGATATCTTGATGATGGCCCTTTTGACCTCTGTGAGGTGATACCTCGTGGTACTTTTGATTTGCCTTTTTCTGAGAATTAGTGATCATGAGCATCTCCTGTGCTTTTTGGCCCTCTGTAAGTGTTCTTTTTTTTTTTAAAGGCTCTTTCTTTTAGATATATATGCTAGGTTTTTTTTTTAAATTATTTATTTATTTATTTATTTATTTATTTATGGCTGTGTTGGGTCTTCGTTTCTGCGCGAGGGCCCTCCCTAATTTCGGCAAGCGGGGGCCACTCCTCATCGCGGTGCGCGGGCCTCTCACTGTCGCGGCCTCTCCCGTTGCGGAGCACAGGCTCCAGACGCGCAGGCTCAGTAGTTGTGGCTCACGGGCCTAGTTGCTCCGCGGCATGTGGGATCTTCCCAGACCAGGGCTCGAACCCGTGCCCCCTGCATTGGCAGGCAGATTCCCAACCACTGCGCCAGGGAAGTGGTTGGGAAGCCCCTGTAAGTCTTCTTTAAAGAACTGTTTCGTACTTTTGCCTATTTAGTGGTTTTTTGAAAATGTTAATCAGCTGCATGAGCTGCTTGTATGTTTTGGACAATAATTTCGGGTAGCTTCGATTGCAAGTCTTTTTGTCCATTCTGCAGGTTGTCTTTTTGTGTTGTTACGGTTTCCTTTGCTGTGCACATGCCTTTAGGTTTAATCAGGTCCCATTTGCACGTTTTTATTTTTCATTTCTTTGCGTCGTGGTTGAAAAAACACCTTGCTGTGATTTAGGTCGAAGCTTTTCAAAAGCGTACATTTTCCTCAAGGGTTTTATAGTACCCGTCCTTACCTTTAGGTCTTTCTTCGAGTTGGACTTTATTTTTGTGTAAGGATTTAGGGAGCCTTCTATTATCATTGTCTATTTTGTAAGGAACCCCCCTCAGTGCTCTCCATAGAGGCTTCTACCGTTTTACGTTCCCCCCAACAGTGTAGGAGGGTTACCTCTCCTCCACGCCCTCTCCAGCATTTCTTATGTGTAGATTAACTTGACAATGGCCACGTGACTGGTGGCAGGAGATACCTTGTTATAGTTCTGATACGCAGCTCTCTAACGTTCAGCGAGGTTGAAACATATCAGGTCCTGTTTTGAAATTTTGTTTTTACCATAGTATGAGCAAAGTCACCTCTTGAATTTGGCGTCTTGAACCTCTGCCCTGTTGTGAGTTCCTTCTCAGTCGCCTAGCTCAGCACATTTCTTGAGGGCAGGCGTGCTTTTCCTCCCAGCTCGGGTTGTGAGGATGAAGCGCCCAGCAGCACCGGTTCTAGTAAAGTTTAGTTACGGGAGACGGCCCCAGGGCGGCAGTATTACTTCTTGCCCAAGTCTGTCTGTTTGTGGTTTTTTTTTTTTCTTTTTTCCCTTTCAAGTTAATTTTTACTGTATATGGGAGTAGAGTTCATTTGCAGTGACGTGTTTTGGGTTTACCTGTTCAGCAACGTGATTCTGTTATACATAGAGATCTATCTAGTCTTTTTCGGGTTGGTTTTCCAGAAGGTGATCATAGTGTGTTGAGGAGAGCTCCTTGAGCTATTCACAAGGTCTTTTTGGATGATCTACGATCCATATTAGTGTTTATATCCTGCCAATCCCAACCTCCAAATGTATCCCTCACCCAACCTTTCCTGTATGGTCATCGTAAGTTTCTTGTCTACCACTGAGAGTCTGTTTATGTTTTGTCAGGTAGATCATTTACATGAATTGATAGGTTTCACCTATAAGTGATATGCTATTTGTCTTTCTCTCTCTGACCTCATTCACCTAGTAGGATAATCTGTTAGTCCCTCCTTGTTGCTGCAGATGGTATGTTTTCATTCTTCTTGTTGGCTGAGTAGTAATTCATTGTATGTGTGTACCCCATACTGTTCATCTTTCTTTTGATGCACATTTTGGGTGGATTCTGTATCCGGACTTGCCCTAATTGTGCTGCCATGAAAATACAGGTGGTACGTGTCATTCTGAATTATAATCATATCGGGATGCAAGGGCAGGAGAGGGATTGCCTGATCACATATTGGTTCTCTGTGTAGCTATGTTACAGGAAGGTCCATACAGATCTCCACAGTGACTGCACCAGTTGACATTCCCTGCAAGAGTGTAGGATGATTCCCTTTTGCCCACGTGCTTTGCAGCCTTTATTCCTTGTAGACTTTTTTTGGCGATGGCCAGTCTGAGTGGTGTGAGGTGATACCTGATTGTAGTTTTACTCTGCATTTCTCTAATAACGAGTGATGCTGAGCATCTTTCCATGTGCTTTTTTTTTTCTACAGTGTGAGTAAAATTGACAGCTTCAAATTGGCGTCTTGAACGGCTGCCCTGTTTTGCATTGTTTTTCGATGAACTAGCCCCGGGTTTTTCTGGAGGGCAGGTGTTATTTATTCACAGCCCCACAGGCCTTGCGATTATTGAGGGCCCGTCCGCAGCGTTTTCCAAATTGTAGTTACAGGAAAAGGCCACAAGGCGGCAGCATTTCTCTTTGCCCAAGGCTGTGTGTCTTTTTTTTTTTCTTTTTTCTGTTTTAAGTTAGTTTTTATTTTATATAGGAGTAGAGTTGATTTGCAGTGACATATTTTGGGTTTACCAGTTCAGCAACGTGATTCCGTTATACATAGAGGTCTATCTAGTCTTTTTCGGGTTGTTTTTCCAGAAGGTGATTATAGTGTGTTGAGTAGAGCTCCTTGAGCTATTCACAAGGTCCTTTTGGATGATCTACGATCCATATTAGTGTTTATATCCTGCCAATCCCAACCTCCAAATGTATCCCTCACCCCACCTTTCCTGTGTGGTCATCGTAAGTTTCTTGTCTACCACTGAGAGTCTGTTTCTGTTTTGTCAGTTAGATCATTTGCATGAATTGATAGGTTTCACCTATAAGGGATATCTTATGCTGTTTGTGTTTTTCTGACCTCATTCACCTAGTATGATAATCTGTTAGTCCATCCTTGTTGCTGCAGATGGTATGTGTTCACTCTTCTTTTTGGCTGAGTACTATTTCTTTGTATATATGTACCCCATACTGTTCATTTCTCTTTTGATGCACATTTCGGTGGATTCTATATCCGGACTTGTCCTAATCGTGCTGTCATGAAAATACAGGTGGCACGTGTCGTTCCGAATTATGATCATATCGGGATGCAAGGCCAGGAGAGGGTTATCCGCAGTAGATGTACTGATTTACATTCCACCAAGATTGTAGGAGGGATCCGTTTTGCACACCCCATGTCCAGCATGTATAGCTTGTAGATATCTTGATGATGGCCCTTTTGACCTCTGTGAGGTGATACCTCGTGGTACTTTTGATTTGCCTTTTTCTGAGAATTAGTGATCATGAGCATCTCTTCCTGTGCTTTTCGGCCCTCTGTAAGTCTTCTTTTTTTATTTTTAAAGGCTCTTTTTTTTATATATATATGTTCGGTATTTTTTTAAAATTTTATTTATTTATTTATTTATTTATGGCTGTGTTGGGTCTTCGTTTCTGCGCGAGGGCCCTCCCTAATTTCGGCAAGCGGGGGCCACTCCTCATCGCGGTGCGCGGGCCTCTCACTGTCGCGGCCTCTCCCGTTGCGGAGCACAGGCTCCAGACGCGCAGGCTCAGTAATTGTGGCTCACGGGCGCATCCGCTCCGCGGCATGTGGGATCTTCCCAGACCAGGGCTCGAACCCGTGTCTCCTGCATTGGCAGGCAGACTCTCAACCACTGCGCCAGGGAAGTGATTGGGAAGCCCCTGTAAGTCTTCTTTAAAGAACTGTTTCATACTTTTTCCTATTTAGTGGTTTTTTGAAAGTGTTAATCAGCTGCATGAGCTACTTGTATGTTTTGGACATTAATTTCTTCGGGTAGCTTCGATTGCAAGTCTTTTTGTCCATTCTGCAGGTTGTCTTTTTGTGTTGTTATGGTTTCCTTTGCTGTGCAAATGCCTTTAGGTTTAATGAGGTCCCATTTGCACGTTTTTATTTTTCATTTCTTTGCGTCGTGGTTGAAAAAACACCTTGCTGTGATTTAGGTCGAAGCTTTTCAAAAGCGTACATTTTCCTCAAGGGTTTTATAGTACCCGTCCTTACCTTTAGGTCTTTCTTCGAGTTGGACTTTATTTTTGTGTAAGGATTTAGGGAGCCTTCTATTATCATTGTCTATTTTGTAAGGAACCCCCTCAGTGCTCTCCATAGAGGCTTCTACCGTTTTACGTTCCCCCCAACAGTGTAGGAGGGTTACCTCTCCTCCACGCCCTCTCCAGCATTTCTTATTCGTAGATTCAGTTGACAATGGCCTCGTGACTGGTGGCAGGTGATACCTTGTTATAGTTCTGATACGCAGCTCTCTAACGTTCAGCGAGGTTGAAACATGTCAGGTCCTGTTTTGAAATTTTGTTTTTACCATAGTGTGAGCAAAGTCACCTCTTGAATTTGGCGTCTTGAACCTCTGCCCTGTTGTGAGTTCCTTCTCAGTCGCCTAGCTCAGCACATTTCTTGAGGGCAGGCGTGCTTTTCCTCCCAGCTTGGGTTGTGAGGATGAAGCGCCCAGCAGCACCGGTCCTAGTAAAGTTTAGTTACGGGAATCGGCCCCAAGGGGGCAGTATTCCTTCTTGCCCAAGTCTGTCTGTCTGTGTTTTTTTTGTTTTTTCTTTTTTCCCTTTCAAGTTAATTTTTACTGTATATGGGAGTAGAGTTGATTTGCAGTGATGTGTTTTGGGTTTACCTGTTCAGCAACGTGATTCTGTTATACATAGAGGTCTATCTAGTCTTTTTCGGGTTGGTTTTCCAGAAGGTGATTATAGTGTGTTGAGGAGAGCTCCTTCAGCTATTCACAAGGTGCTTTTGGATGATCTACGATCCATATTAGTGTTTATATGCCAATCCCAACCTCCAAATGTATCCCTCACCCCACCTTTCCTGTATGGCCATCGTACGTTTCTTGTCTGCCACTGAGAGTCTGTTTATGTTTTGTCAGTTAGATCATTTGCATGAATTGATAAATTTCACCTATAAGTGATATCTTATGCTATTTGTCTTTCTCTCTCTGACCTCATTCACCTAGTATGATAATCTGTTACTCCCTCCTTGTTGCTGCAGATGGTATGTTTTCATTCTTCTTGTTGGCTGAGTAGTAATTCATTGAATATGTGTACCCCATACTGTTCATCTTTCTTTTGATGCACATTTTGTGTGGATTCTGTATCCGGACTTGCCCTAATCGTGCTGCCATGAAAATACAGGTGGCACGTGTCGTTCTGAATTATGATCATATCGGGATGCAAGGGCAGGAGAGGGATTGCCGGATCCCATATCGGTTCTCTGTGTAGTTATGTTACAGGAAGGTCCATACAGATCTCCACAGTGACTGCACCAGTTGACATTCCCTGCAAGAGTGTAGGATGATTCCCTTTTGCCCACGTGCTCTGCAGCCTTTATTCCTTGTAGACTTTTTTTGGCGATGGCCAGTCTGAGTGGTGTGAGGTGATACCTGATTGTAGTTTTACTCTGCATTTCTCTAATAACGAGTGATGCTGAGCATCTTTCCATGTGCTTTTTTTTTCTACAGTGTGAGTAAAATTGACAGCTTCAAATTGGCTTTTTGAACAGCTGCCCTGTTTTGCATTGTTTTTCGATGAAGTAGCCCCGGGTTTTTCTGGAGGGCAGGTGTTATTTATTCACAGCCCCACAGGCCTTGCGATTATTGAGGGCCTGTCCGCAGCGTTTTCCACGTTGTAGTTACAGGAAAAGGCCACAAGGCGGCAGCATTTGTTTTTGCCCAAGGCTGTCTGTCTTGTTTTTTTTTTCTTTTTTTGTTTCCAGTTAATTTTTATTTTGTATAAGAGTAGAGTTGATTTGCAGTGACGTGTTTTAGGTTTACCAGTTCAGCAACGTGATTCCGTTATACATAGAGGTCTATCTAGTCTTTTTCGGGTTGTTTTTCCAGAAGGTGATTATAGTGTGTTGCGTAGAGCTCCTTGAGCTATTCACAAGGTACTTTTTGATGATCTACGATCCATATTAGTGTTTATATCCTGCCAATCCCAACCTCCAAATGTATCCCTCACTCCACCTTTCCTGTGTGGTCATCGTAAGTTTCTTGTCTACCTCCGAGAGTCTGTTTATGTTTTGTCAGTTAGATCATTTGTATGAATTGATAGGTTTCACCTATAAGGGATATCTTATGCTGTTTGTCTTTCTGTGACCTCATTCACCTAGTATGATAATCTGTTACTCTATCGTTGTTGCTGCAGATGGTATGTGTTCACTCTTCTTTTTGGCTGAGTACTATTTCTTTGTATGTATGTAACCCAAACTGTTCATTTTTCTTTTGATGCACATTTCGGTGGATTCTATATCTGGACTTGTCCTAATCGTGCTGCCATGAAAATACAGGTGGCACGTGTCGTTCCGAATTATGATGATATCGGGATGCAAGGCCCAGAGTGGGATTGCCGGATCCCATATTGGTTCTCTGTGTAGCTATGTTACAGGAAGGTCCATACAGATCTCCACAGTGACTTCCACAGTTGACATTCCCTGCAAGAGTGTAGGACGATTTGCTTTTGCCCACGTGCTCTGCGGCCTTTATTCTTTGTAGTTTTTTTTGGCGATGGCCAGTCTGAGGGTTTGAGATGATACCTGATTGTAGTTTTACTCTCCATTTCTCTAACAACGAGTGATGCTGAGCATCTTTCCATGTGCTTCTTTTTTTCTACAGTGTGAGTAAAATTGACAGCTTCAAATTGGCTTCTTGAACGGCTGCCCTGTTTTGCATTGTATTTCGATGAACTAGCCCCGGGTTTCTCTGGAGGGCAGGTGCTATTTATTCACGGCCCCACAGGCCTTGCGATTATTCAGAGCCCGACAGCAGCGTTTTCCACGTTGTTGTTACAGGAAACGGCCACAAGGCGGCAGCATTTCTTCATGCCCAACTCTGGTTACTCGGGGAAGCCGAGCCCGAAGGAAAGTCCTGTGCCTGGGTCCTCAGTTTGAGTGGAATGTGCCAGAAGAAACACCGAAGGGCTTGTGTCTCATTGCTTCCTCTCCCTTGCCCTTCAACCCCCAGACAAATCCCAGTGCCTGGGAAACCGCTCTGATGACGGAGCTGTGGTCCATAGGTGGGGCGACTCCACGGAAGGAGGCTGGAGGAGGGAACCCCACCCCCAGGAGACGTGGACCCCCGGCGACTTTTGAAAGCTCTCCTTCCCGCCCAGAACGCAGCATCGTTTCTGGTGCCCGAGGCGTGGTGTAGCTGTAGGGGAGCCCCCCTGGATCTGGAGATTGTGGGATGCAGAGGGGATCAGGCAGTCCAGGTCTAAGGGGGTCCTTTGCTGTCACATCGTCCCCAGCTCGCTCAGCGCCGCGACAGTCCAGCTTTGGGCCCCAAGCCTGCTCCGTGTCCATGGATGAGACCCCAGCCCAGGTCCCCGAGGGCTAAGGGAAATGGGGTTGGCATTTTTCTTTTTTTAATTGTAACGTGTATTTTGTACTGGTGTATAGGCGATTTAGTTGGGTGTGGGCGTTTTTTGTTTGGTTTATTTCAGTGTACAGCAGGTGATTAAGTTATACATACATGTATATATGTTCCCCTTTGGGTTCGTTTCCCATGTAGTTTATTAGAGTGTTGAGTAGAGTTCCTTGTCCTATCCGGTGGGTCCTTCTGGATTACCTGTGTTTTTAACATTAGCCTGTGTACATTAATGGCAACCTGCCCATTTCTCCCTCACCCCACCTTTCCCGTTTGGTGAGCATTCCTTCATTTTCCATAGCTGTGAGGCTGTCTCTGTTTTGCACATTAATTCCTCTGGATCCATATTTAGATGCCACCTCTAAGTGGTATCATATGGTACTTGTTTTTGTGTGTCTCACTTCTTGACTAAGTATGATCATCTCTCCTTCCATCCCTGTGGCTGGAAATGGAATGATTTCATCCTTTGTTTATGGCTGAGTTCTATTCCGTTGGGTACAGGTGCCGCACCTGCTTGAGCGATTCATCTGTCCTCCTACACTTTGGTGGTTTCCGTGTCTTGCCCATTGTACGCAGTGCTGCGGTGAACGCTGGGGTGCAGGTGTCTGTCCAAAGTCTGGTTTTCCCTGGATATCCGCCCAGGAGAGGGATTGCTGGGTGCCATGGTATTTGTATTTTACATTTTACAGGAACCTTCCCATCGTTATCCGCAGTGGATGTACCGATTTACATTCCCATCAAGAGTGTAGGAGGGATCCGTTTTGCACACCCCACGTCCAGCATGTATTGCTTGTAGATATCTTGATGATGGCCCTTTTGACCTCTGTGAGGTGATACCTCGTGGTACTTTTTTTTTTAAGTTATACAATTTTTATTTATTTATGTATTTACTTATGGCTGTGTTGGGTCTTCGTTTCTGTGCGAGGGCTTTCTCTAGTTGCGGCAAGTGGGGGCCACTGTCCATCGCGGTGTGCGGGCCTTTCATTATTGCGGCCTCTCTTGTTGCGGAGCACAGGCTCCAGACGCGCAGGCTCAGTAATTGTGGCTCACGGGCGCATCCGCTCTGCGGCATGTGGGATCTTCCCAGACCAGGGCTCGAACCCGTGTCTCCTGCATTGGCAGGCAGGCTCTCAACCACCGCTCCAGGGAAGTGGTTGGGAAGCCCTTGTAAGTCTTCTTTAAAGAACTGTTTCGTACTTTTGTCTATTTAGTGGTTTTTTGAAAATGTTAATCAGCTGCATGAGCTACTTGTATGTTTTGGACATTAATTTCTTCGGGTAGCTTCGATTGCAAGTCTGTTATTCCATTCTGCAGGTTGTCTTTTTGTGTTGTTACGGTTTCCTTTGCTGTGCAAATGCCTTTAGGTTTAATCAGGTCCCATTTGCACGTTTTTATTTTTCATTTCTTTGCGTCGTGGTTGAAAAAACACCTTGCTGTGATTTAGGTCGAAGCTTTTCAAAAGCGTACATTTTCCTCAAGGGTTTCATAGTACTCCTCCTTACCTTTAGGTCTTTCTTCGAGTTGGACTTTATTTTTGTGTAAGGATTTAGGGAGCATTCTATTATCATTGTCTATTTTGTAAGGAACCCCCCTCAGTGCTCTCCATAGAGGCGTCTACCGTTTTACGTTCCCCCCAACAGTGTAGGAGGGTTACCTCTCCTCCACGCCCTCTCCAGCATTTCTTGTACGTAGGTTAAGTTGACAATGGCCATGTGACTGGTGGCAGGTGATACCTTGTTATAGTTCTGATACGCAGCTCTCTAACGTTCAGCGAGGTTGAAACATGTCAGGTCCTGTTTTGAAATTTTGTTTTTACCATAGTGTGAGCAAAGTCACCTCTTGAATTTGGCGTCTTGAACCTCTGCCCTGTTGTGAGTTCCTTCTCAGTCACCTAGCTCAGCACATTTCTTGAGGGCAGGCGTGCTTTTCCTCCCAGCTCGGGTTGTGAGGATGAAGCGCCCAGCAGCACCGGTCCTAGTAAAGTTTAGTTACGGGAATCGGCCCCAAGGCAGCAGTATTCCTTCTTGCCGAAGTCTGTCTGTCTTTTTTGTTTTTTCTTTTTTCCCTTTCAAGTTAATTTTTACTGTATATAGGACTAGAGTTGATTTGCAGTGACGTGTGTTGGGTTTACCAGTTCAGCAACGTGATTCCGTTATACATAGAGGTCTATCTAGTCTTTTTCGGGTTGTTTTTTCAGAAGGTGATTATAGTGTGTTGAGTTGAGCTCCTTGAGCTCTTCACAAGGTCCTTTTGGATGATCTATGATCCATATTAGTGTTTATATCCTGCCAATCCGAACCCCCAAATGTATCCCTCACCCCACCTTTCCTGCATGGTCATCCTAAGTTTCTTGTCTACCTCTGAGAGGCTGTTTATGTTTTGTCAGTTAGATCATTTGTATGAATTGATAGGTTTCACCTATAAGGGATATCTTATGCTGTTTGTCTTTCTCTCTCTGACCTCATTCACCTAGTATGATAATCTGTTAGTCCCTCCTTGTTGCTGCAGATGGTATGTTTTCATTCTTCTTGTTGGCTGAGTAGTAATTCATTGAATATGTGTACCCCATACTGTTCATCTTTCTTTTGATGCACATTTTGGGTGGATTCTGTATCCGGACTTGCCCTAATTGTGCTGCCATGAAAATACAGGTGGTACGTGTCATTCTGAATTATGATCATATCGGGATGCAAGGGCAGGAGAGGGATTGCCGGATCCCATATTGGTTCTCTGTGTAGCTATGTTACAGGAAGGTCCATACAGATCTCCACAGTGACTGCACCAGTTGACATTCCCTGCAAGAGTGTAGGATGATTCCCTTTTGCCCACGTGCTCTGCAGCCTTTATTCCTTGTAGACTTTTTTTGGCGATGGCCAGTCTGAGTGGTGTGAGGTGATACCTGATTGTAGTTTTACTCTGCATTTCTCTAATAACGAGTGATGCTGAGCATCTTTCCATGTGCATTTTTTTTTGTACAGTGTGAGTAAAATTGACAGCTTCAAATTGGCTTCTTGAACGGTTGCCCTGTTTTGCATTGTATTTCGATGAACTAGCCCCGGGTTTTTCTGGAGGGCAGGTGTTATTTATTCACAGCCCCACAAGCCTTGCGATTATTGAGGGCCCGCCAGCAGCGTTTTTCACGTTGTTGTTACAGGAAACGGCCACAAGGTGGCAGCATTTCTTTTTGCCCAAGGCTGCGTGTCTTTTTTTTGGTTCTTTTTTCTGTTTCAAGTTAATTTTTATTTTATATAGGAGTAGAGTTGATTTGCAGTGACGTGTGTTGGGTTTACCAGTTCAGCAACGTGATTCCGTTATACATAGAGGTCTATCTAGTCTTTTTCGGGTTGTTTTTTCAGAAGGTGATTAGTGTGTTGAGTTGAGCTCCTTGAGCTCTTCACAAGGTCCTTTTGGATGATCTACGATCCATATTAGTGTTTATATCCTGCCAATCCGAACCCCCAAATGTATCCCTCACCCCACCTTTCCTGCATGGTCATCCTAAGTTTCTTGTCTACCTCTGAGAGGCTGTTTATGTTTTGTCAGTTAGATCATTTGTATGAATTGATAGGTTTCACCTATAAGGGATATCTTATGCTGTTTGTCTTTCTCTGACCTCATTCACCTAGTATGATAATCTGTTAGTCCATCCTTGTTGCTGCAGATGGTATGTATTCACTCTTCTTTTTGGCTGAGTACTATTTCTTTGTATGTATGTACCCCATACTGTTCATTTTTCTTTTGATGCACATTTGGGTGGATTCTATATCCGGACTTTTCCCAATCGTGCTGCCATGAAAATACGGGTGGCACGTGTCGTTCTGAATTATGATCATATCGGGATGCAAGGGCAGGAGAGGGATTGCCGGATCCCATATTGGTTCTCTCTGTAGCTATGTTACAGGAAGGTCCATACAGATCTCCACAGTGACTGCAACAGTTGACTTTCCCTGCAAGAGTGTAGGACGGTTCCCTTTTGCCCACGTGCTCTGCAGCCTTTATTCCTTGTAGATTTTTTTGGCGATGGCCAGTCTGAGGGTGTGAGGTGATACCTGATTGTAGTTTTACTCTGCATTTCTCTAATAACGAGTGATGCTGAGCATCTTTCCTGTGCTTCTTTTTCTCTACCGTGTGAGTAAAATTGACAGCTTCAAATTGGCTTCTTGAACGGCTGCCCTGTTTTGCATTGTATTTCGATGAACTAACCCCGGGTTTTTCTGGAGGGCAGGTGTTATTTATTCACAGTCCCACAGGCCTTGCGATTATTCAGAGCCCGACAGCAGCGTTTTCCACGTTGTTGTTACAGGAAACGGCCACAAGGCGGCAGCATGTCTTTATGCCCAACTCTGGTTACTCGGGGAAGCCGAGCCTGAAGGAAAGTCCTGTGCCTGGGTCCTCAGTTTGAGTGGAATGTGCCAGAAGAAACACCAAAGGGCTTGTGTCTCATTGCTTCCTCTCCCTTGCCCTTCAACCCCCAGACAAATCCCAGTGCCTGGGAAACCGCTCTGATGACGGAGCTGTGGTCCATAGGTGGGGCAACTCCACGGAAGGAGGCTGGAGGAGGGAACCCCACCCCCAGGAGACGTGGACCCCCGGGGACTTTTGAAAGCTCTCCTTCCCGCCCAGAACGCAGCATCGTTTCTGGTGCCTGAGGCGTGGTGTAGCTGTAGGGGAGCCCCCCTGGATCTGGAGATTGTGGGATGCAGAGGGGACCAGGCAGTCCAGGTCTACGGGGGTCCTTTGCTGTCACATCGTCCCCAGCTCGCTCAGCACCGCGACAGTCCAGCTTTGGGCCCCAAGCCTGCTCCGCGTCCATGGATGAGACCCCAGCCCAGGTCCCCGAGGGCTAAGGGAAATGGGGTTGGCATTTTTCTTTTTTTAATTGTAATGTGTACTTTGTACTGGTGTATAGGCGATTTAGTTGGGTGTGGGCGTTTTTTGTTTGGTTTATTTCAGTGTACAGCAGGTGATTCAGTTATACATACATGTATATATGTTCCTCTTTGGGTTCTTTTCCCATGTAGTTTATTAGAGTGTTGAGTAGAGTTCCTTGTCCTATCTGGTGGGTCCTTCTGGATTCCCTGTGTTTTTAATATTAGCCTGTATACATTAATGGCAACCTGCCCATTTCTCCCTCACCCCACCTTTCCCGTTTGGTGAGCATTACTTCGTTTTCCATAGCTGTGAGGCTGTCTCTGTTTTGCACATTAATTCCTCTGCATCCATATTTAGATGCCAGTTCTAAGTGATATCATATGGTTTTTGTGTGTCTCACTTCTTGACTAAGTATGATCATCTCCTTCCATCTCTGTGGCTGGAAATGGAATGATGTCATTCTTTGCTTATGGCTGAGTTCTATTCCGTTGGGTACAGGGGTCGCACCTGCTTGAGCGATTCATCTGTCCTCCTACACTTTGGTGGCTTCCGTGTCTTGTTGGTTGTACGCAGTGCTGCCGTGAACGCTGGGGTGCAGGTGTCTGTCCAAAGTCTGGTTTTCCCTGGATATCCGCCCAGGAGAGGGATTGCTGGGTGCCATGGGATTTGTATTGTTAGTTTTTACAGGAACCTTCCCATCTTTATCCGCAGTGGGTGTACCGATTTGCATTCCCACCAAGAGTGTAGGAGGGTTCCATTTTCCACACACCTTGTGCAGCATTTATTGCTTGTAGATATCTTGATGATGGCCCTTTTGCCCTCTGTGAGGTGATATCTGATTGTAGATTTACTCTGCATTTCTCTAATAATGAGTGATGCTGAGCATCTTTCCATGTGCTTTTTTATCCTACAGTGTGAGTAAAATTGACAGCTTCAAATTGGCTTCTTGAACGGCTGCCTTGTTTTGCATTCTTTTTTGATGAACTAGCCCCGGGTTTTTCTCGAGTGCAGGTGTTATTTATTCACAGCCCCACAGGCCTTGGGATTATTCAGGGCCCGTCAGCAGCGTTTTCCACATTGTCCTTACAGGAAAATTCCACAAGGTGGCAGCACTTCTATTTGCCCAAGTCTGTCTGTCTGTCTTTTTTCTTTTTTTTCTTTTTTCCGTTTCAAGTTAATTTTTATTTTATATGGGAGTAGAGCTGATTTGCAGTGACGTGTTTTGGGTTTACCTGTTCAGCAACGTGATTCTGTTATACATAGAGGTCTATCTAGTCTTTTTCGGGTTGTTTTTCCAGAAGGTGATTGTAGTGTGTTGAGTTGAGCTCCTTGAGCTATTCACAAGGTCCTTTTGGATGATCTACGATCCATATTAGTGTTTATATCCTGCCAATCCCAACCTTCAAATGTATCCCTCACCCCACCTTTCCTGCATGGTCATCGTAAGTTTCTTGTCTACCTCCGAGAGTCTGTTTCTGTTTAGTCAATTAGATCATTTGCATGAATTGATAGGTTTCACCTATAAGGGATATCTTATGCTATTTGTCTTTCTCTCTCTGACCTCATTCACCTAGTATGATAATCTGTTAGTCCCTCCTTGTTGCTGCAGATGGTATGTTTTCATTCTTCTTGTTGGCTGAGTAGTATTTCTTTGTATATATGTATCCCATAATGTTCATTTTTCTGTTGATGGACATTTGGGTTGAATGTATGTCTGCACTTGTCCTAATTGTGCTGCCATGAAAATACAGGTGGCCCGTCTTTTTCCGAAGTATGATCATATCGGGATGCAAGGCCAGGAGTGGGTAGCTTCAATTTCAACTACTTTCTTCCATTCTTCAGGTTGTCTTTTTGTGTTGTGTTTCCTTTGCTTTGCAAACGCCTTTAAGTTTAATCAGGTCCCGTGTGTTTATTTTTGGTTTGTTTTTTATTCTTTTAAGAGGTGTATCAAAAAAGTAGTTGCTGTGGTTTATGTCAAAGCATGTTCTGTGTACAATTTCCTCAAGCGTTTTGATAGTATTTGTCCTTACATTTAGGTGTTTAATCGATTTGGAGTTTATCTTTGTGTAAGGTTTAGGCTGTGTTCTAATTTCATTCTCTTTTTAATTTGCATCCATCCTCCACACTGTTCTCAGCGGAGGCTTTTACATTCACACCACCAGTGTAGTAGTGTTCCATTTTTTCCATGCCCTCTGCAGCATTTATTGTTTGTAGATTGTTTGATGGTTGGCATTCTGACTTGTGTGAAATACCTCAGTGTAGTTTTGGTTTGCATTTCTCTGAGAATTAATGATACTGTGCATCTTTTCCTGTGTTGTTTGTCCATCTGTGTTTCTTCTTTGGAGTAATTTCTATTTATATCTTTTCTGCATTTGTTATTTTGTTGTTGTTATCTAGCTGTATATACCTTCCCAGGAGTGCGACTGCAGTATCCTACGGTGGCTCTATGTTTAGTTTTTTTTGAACCTCCGTCTGTTTTCCATAGTTGTTTTACCAATTTCCTTTCCCACCATTGTTGTAGGAGGGTTCTGTTTTTTGGAAGGACATTTGAAAGAAACGTGACTGCAAGTAAGTCAAGTATTCTCCAGCAATATTAGCAAAACATTTTCTGTCTAAACTTGTGAACTTTGCACTTCTGATCATTCAGAAACACATTTGTGATCAAATTTTTTTTTAAAGAAAGTAATGAGTTTTTTACTTTTGTTCCTGATACATGACAAAGCTATAAGACCTGTTTGCAGCTCTCTGTATATTTATGAATTTCTATGTACATATGTATTCGTTGTATTTTCTGCCTTCAGATTATATTGACATAAATTAACCTGTAAAAGAGCCCTATTTAACTGGCTTATATAAAGAGTAGTCAAACAAGCTTATGCTTCAGCAATTAAATACTTAAAATTATGAAGGTATTAATTCAACCTAAGAACAAAACATACCCTCCAAAGGTGAACTGTTTAATATATGTCAAGCAGAGCCATAAAAATTCATTTTAAGCCATACATTTAAGTTCTTTATTTTTGTGAAATTTGATGATTACTATATATATATAATCAAATTGTCATCAAGAGAAATAACTTACGATGATAGACAGCTTTGTTTGTCTCATGAAATTTAAGCATAACTGTAAAAAACAAGTGGATTAATCTAAGTGAGATGAAAACTTATAAATGAAAAAACCTTATAAATGAAGTTTTCAACAATGATTATTTACTTTATAAAATATCTGCTTTAAATGTTTTCAAAATTTTTTACAACATAATGTAACTTTAACATTTCATGTTAAGCTAAATGAAAGATATTTACCTAATATCTAGTATTTTTACATAAAAGGTATTGAAACATTAATTGCTTAGCATATGTTTATCTATTTTGCTTTATTAATTTTACAGAGACAAGAGATAATCGGGTCTGTTAAAATATATTGCAACATTGAAAAACATTTTCCTGTGGAAGAGCATATGACTAGAAATTATAAAAAATTGTCATAAAATTTGCTAATTATGACAGAATGTGTATATGATAGTTTATAATTGCTTAATTCCTAAATTTCACTGAAAATTATGTTTGCTAAGTGTTAAGAATTATAATAAATCTATGTATGTGGAAGTACTAGGAATAATAATAACCCTGAATGGAAAGTAAGCAAGGAAAGTGGCATGTATTTTGGTAATGGAAGATATGACGTAAGACATGTTTTTGTTCATGAAAGAGGAATATAATTTTGTCCTGGTTTAGACGTTATTTTAAGGTTCTTTCAGAATAAAAAGGACAAAACTAAATGGATGTAAAATATGGATAACAGTATGGAGGTTCCTTAAAAAACTAGAGTTACTATATGATCCAGCAATCCCACTCCTGGGCATATATCTGGAAAAGACAAAAACTATCATTCTAAAAGATACATGCACCCCAATGTTCAATAGCATCACTATTTACAATAGCCAAGACATGGAATCAGCCTAAATGTCCATGGACAGATGAATGGATAAAGAAGATGTAACATATATGCACACAATGGAATATTACTCAACCATAAAAAAGAATGAAATAATTCCATTTGCAGCAACTAGGATAGACCTAGAGATGATCATACTAAGTGAAGTAAGTCAATCAGAGAAAGATGAATATCATATGGTATTGCTTATATGTGGCATCTAAAAAAAATGGCACAAATGAACTTATTTACATAGGTACATGAGACTCATTAAAAAATATTAAAGAAAAATCTTGTATGGTCAAACTGGCTAAAATTGAATGGATTAATTATAATAAAGGTTTTAACAATGTGACTATGCAAAACTAGAATTTTCTATATCCAAAGGAGAAAGTTTTCTTGGATTAAGGAAGATTTTTCTTTACCTTTTGAGTAATTCATCTAGGAAACAATGATTCTGTGTGTTGTCAAAATACTTTTCTGTGCTTCATGTTGTCTTTTTCAGGTCTTATTTTTTCAAAAGCACATTTTCTCAATATTAAAAGGGCTAAAGTTCGTTTTATTCTCAACTATGTTACTCCCTTAAAAGGTATTGAAAAGGTCTTTTTTTTTTTGCTGCACTGCATAGCTTCCAGGATCTTAATTCCCCAACTAGGGATCGAACCCAGGCCCCTCGCAGTGGAAGTGCAGAGTCCTAACAACTGGACCACCAGAGAATTCCCCTGTTACTTTCTGTCTTGACTTTTGAAATCTTTTATTGTCACGAATAACTAAGTAGTATTTCACAATGACCCATTATCTTATTTAATCAAGTTGTACACATTTTGACAATTTTGACAACTTACCAAAATCAGATCCTAAATGAAGTCTTTCTTACCTCAAACTAACTTTGAGACTTTCCAGAGGGCCTCTGGAAAATTTTGAAAAACTTCTTCTCTCTCATTATAGAAGAAAGATGTTAAAGTAATTAGGGTCATTTGATTTCTTAAATTACATAGGAAACACTGTTGAAAAGAAGTGATGATTAAACTTCTTTAGGTTGCATTCGAGTGGATATAAATTACTAACATAAATGTATTAGACATTGTATGAAATTCTTAGCAACCTGATTTGCCCTGGCATATTGTCATCAGTCATAATTCCAGTTATTATCTTTATATGTTGCATTTCAAACAAATAATGCACTCTCATCAGATTTTTAACCATGGTGTGGTTTTGAGTTTTGTCACTCACAGGCAGTTACTGTTTTACTCTGATCATTCTCTGAAAGCACTTACAATAAGCTACAGGTGAGGACGCTCCACTTGAATAACTTTGAGACCAGGCCACCGGACTAAGAAGTTCCAGAACTAATGAAGAAGCTGATGGGAACTGTTAACAGAAGATCAAGCAGACGAAAATCAATTACATGGGACTGACTGAATCAATGAGGATGATTATAATTTTTTATGACTTTTTATTTGAAACATTGCTTGTTCTTTAATGTTTTGATTTCCAGATTTAAGGACACATTTTTCTCTTTCCCTTTAAGCTATCTTTAATGTGGAGCAATTTGGTTAAGTTATTCCTTTATAAACAGAATTGAAGCATTTATCTTTCCTCTCTACCTGATCCCTCTGGAATTTGCAAACTCTTACTGAGTGCTCCAGTTTTCATGACAATATAGCCCTTTGCATAAGTTCAGCATGACTCTGTTCTCCTTTTAACAGGTCCCAGTTGGAAACATTGTTTAAAGTAGTGAGGTTTTAGGACATGGAAGCAACCAAAATGTCCTTTGACAGAGGAATGGATAAAGAAGATGTGGTACATATATACAATGGAATATTACTCAGCCATAAAAAGAAGTGAAATAATGCCATTTGCAGCAACATGGATGGACCTAGAGATTGGCATACTGAGTGAAGTAAGTCAGACAGAGAAAGACAAACATCATATGATATCACTTATATGTGGAATCTAAAATAGATGGTACAAATGAACTTAATTACAAAACAAATAGAATCACAGATGTAAAAAACAATCTTATGCTTACCAGGGGGAAGAGGGGAGGGATAAACTGGGAGATTGAGACTGAAAAATACACACTACTATATATAAAATAGGTAACAAATAAGGACCTACTGTATAGCACAGGGAACTCTACTCAATACTCTGTAATGACCTATATGGGAAAAGAATCTAAAAAAGAGTAGATATATGTAAATGTGTAACTGATTCACTTTGCTGTACAGTGGAAACTAACACAACATTGTAAATCAACTATACTCCAACAAAAATGAAAAAAAAATTAAGTACCAAGGCTTTGACTAGAATGTCCTATTTGAGAATGATGTGCAATTGAATCAGATATGACCAGGCAACTTTAAAGAAGTTTGACTTTAAGGAACCAATGCTTATAACGCCCTGCTTGTAAAAAACCAGACTGTACCTGGGTTACAGATATTCCTGCCTTACAGGTGAGTAAGGAAGTTCACTACCCAGAAGACCCAGGAACCTCAGCATATTTGGGGGACATGGAGAAGAAAGAAATTCACCTAAATCTATAGGTATTGCAGCCAAAACCTGGTGGCAAGTTCTTGGCTTCTTAGACTTTTGAAAGCCTCCCAAGGTTAACTGGTGAATCCTTATGAAAAGTTCTAGCAAAGCAATCTCAAAAAGAGCCTATATAATCAAGCAGTATTCTTGTTGCATTTATGGAAATAAGTGTAGTCTTTAAAGTTGGTCTGTTTATTTTACAAACAAATTAGTCCTACTGTAATTATATTTGATGGAAATGGAGGTGGCTATAAAAATATGTTTCAGTGGAAAACTATAGTGTATCCTTGTAGCTATTAGATTCTAGTCCCTTTCATTGTCTTTGATATTTGTGATTTACCTGGATTGGGCTGGATTCTGAATTCTTCTAGTTTCCTCCAGTATCTGGCTACAACTCTCCAAATTAATATTTCCAATTTTTCTGTAGCCCTTCTGACTTGACATCACTAAGGATTAATACTACACTTTCCCCAAAGCCCTACAAGACAAAGCTGGACAACTTGATATACATACACTTCAGAGAAATCATTACAACAGCTCATGTCTGGACAACCTTCTTGCCTAATACCGTATGGGCTATTCAAAGAGTTTTAATGCCATAACCAGAGAGAGATGCTCAAACTGCAGACCAGGAGATTCATCAGGTTGCAAGAGCCATCTTCATTCTACCATCCAATGATGCTTCAAGCTGAAATCTAGAAATCTCAACAGACTGTACTGTGGACTCAAAGAATGAATTTATGGTTTGTTACAATCATTAACCTTTGTTTTTCTTTTGTTTCCATAGGAATGTCTCTTGTTAAATACCTGATTGCTTGCACCATAGAGAGAACAAAATAAAGACACAACGGTTTCACTGGACTGAACCATCCTCAGGACTGAGAGACTGAGTTGGTGAGATACAAGACAGTGGACTTTTGACATTTTCTGCTTGTTCAAATCTGTTTCTCTCTGTCTTTTACAGATCTCTTACCTCATCATTTCTAAAATGAATCTCTCCACAGCTACCAAATCAGCTTGTAAGATGTGAAAATTTCTGAAAGCCCAGTTTCAAATGGGGGACTGAAGGAAACCTGAATATGTCATCCCCAAATATGCCACTTTGAAATAAGGATTTGAGCTGTAAGCAATTGAGAAGAAGTAGATAGATGTACCTACCATATGATCCAGCAATCGCACTCCTGGGCATGTATCCACAGAAAGCCATAATTCAAAAAGAGGCATGTACCACAATGTTCATTGCAGCTCTATTTACAATAGCCAGGACACGGAAGCAACCTAAGTGTCCATCAACAGATGAATGGATAAAGATGTGGCACATATATACAATGGAACATACTCAGCCATAAAAAGAAATGAAATTGAGTTATTTGTAGTGAGGTGGATGGACCTAGAGTCTGTCCTACAGAGTGAAGTAAGTCAGAAAGAGAAAAACGAATACCATATGCTAACACATATATATGGAATCTAAAAAAAAAAAAAGGTTCTGAAAAACCTAGGGGCAGGACAGGAATAAAGATGCAGACATAGAGAATGGACTTGAGGACACGGGGAGGGGGAAGGGTAAGCTGGGACGAAGTGAGAGAGTGGCATGGACATATATACACTACCAAATGTAAAATAGATAGCTAGTGGGAAGCAGCCGCATAGCACAGGGAGATCAGCTCGGTGCTTGTGACCACCTAGAGGGGTGGGATAGGGAGGGTGGGAGGGAGGGAGATGCAAGAGGGAGGGGATATGGGGATATACGTATAGTTGATTCACTTTGTTATAAAGCAGAAACTAACACACCATTGTAAAGCAATTGTACTCCAATAAAGATGTTTAAAAAAAAAGATACATGCACCCCAGTGTTCATTGCAACACTATTTACAATAGCCAGGACATGGAAGCAACCTAAATATCCATCAACAGAGGAATGGATAAAGAAGATGTGGTACATATACACAATGGAATATTACTCAGCCATAAAAAGAATGAAATAATGCCATTTGTAGCAACATGGATGGACCTAGAGATTGTCATACTGAGTGAAGTAAGACAGAGAAAGACAAATATCATATGATGTCACTTATATGTGGAATCTAAAAAAAGGGAACAAATGAACTTACCTACAAAACAGAAATAGCATTACAGATTTGGAAAACAAACCTATGGTTTACCAGGGGGTAAGGGGGTGAGGGATAAATTGGGAGATTGAGATTGACATATACACACTACTATATATAAAATAGATAACTAATAAGGACCTACTGTATAGCATAGTGAACTCAATACTCTGTAATGACTTTTATAGGAAAAGAATGTAAAAAAGAATAGATATATGTAAATGTATAACTGATTCACTTTGCTGTACAGCAGAAACACAACATTATAAATCAACTATACTCCAGTAAAAGTTAAAAAATGCTTTTTGCCCTTCTCTGTTTGCCTAAAAATAGCTGTCCCTCTTCCCCTGTCTATCAGGAAAGACAAAAACTGATCACCAGAGACTTAACAACCTGGAGACAGCACTAAAGGAATTTTCATAACAAATTAGGTAGGCTTTATCTACCTTTAGTTTCCCATATATTTACTTTCCCACAGTTTATTGCCCTTGGAAGCCTAAAGTTGCTTTTCATTGTCCTGCTATTTATCTAGAAATTTATTGTTCTTTGTTGAAGATTATATATAACCTGAATTCTAAGCCACCGCTTTTAGTTACTCATCCCTGAGTTTCTCCCATGTGTATGTGAGATATGCATGTTAATAAACTTGTTTTTTACTTGTAAGCTTTTATTACAGAGCCTTAGTCAAGAACCCAAGAAGGGTAGAGGGAAAACTTCTCCTCACATACATAACATTGATTTACAGTTTAGAACAATGTATGACCAAAAATAAATTTCAAAAGACGATTGACACACTAAAGGAAATATTTGGAATATCTAGCACAAGTATTTACTACTGCTAATCTATAAGGGATTCTTAAAGATTGATGGGAAAAGAATCAAGTTTAAATAGAAAAACAAGAAAAAGAGACAAAACACCAAACTGTATAAAATTGCTCTTAAAGACATGAAAAGAGCATCGAGAAAGGCAAATTAAAATTACACTGATATACCATTATTGACTTAGCAGACTGACAAAAATCAAAAAGACTTAACCAAGATAATAGGAAAATTGAGCACACTCACCTATTGCTGGTGAGAATACCAAATCAGACAAGTTTATAAACAAAATTAATAATGATAATAATGGACTCTAATCCATAAAATGAAAATACATTAATACATACTGATACAGATTAACAGGAAATAAAATTAATTTAGTAGGGGTCATGGAAATAGAACCATTAGGCAAACATCATGGTCATAGTTGTTTCAGAGAAGAATCATCAATGGATTCTAAAAGTGGTGAGATAGTTCCATAATCTCACAAGCTGATTAAAAAAAACCAAACTGTTTCATATTAAGGTAGACCAAGGAGACAGGATGATTAAATGCAATGTATGATTGTGGATTGGATCCACATCTAGAAGTAGGACACTGGTGAAATTTTAGTTTTTAAATTATAGTATCAATATTTAACTGTTAATTTCCTGATTATGATCATCATGTGATGGTTATGAAATATGTTAACATTTGCTCTATCTAGGTGTTGAGTTGCAAAGATTTGAAGTCTGAAAATATTCCAAAAGATAAAGATATAAAAATTTAAAAATACTAGCAAATTACATTTATTTAAGTTGAAATCCACAAGCTGAAGACCACAGCCAAAACACTTTTTTGGGCAATAGAACCATGGTTGATGGTGGTTGGAGCCCAAAAAACAGATTGATTCCAAAAAGCAAAAGAGTTACAGGGGCTTCCCTGGTGGCGCAGTGGTTGAGAGTCTGCCTGCCAATGCAGGGGACATGGGTTCGAGCCCTGGTCTGGGAGGATCCCACATGCCGCGGAGCGACTGGGCCCGTGAGCCACAATTACTGAGTCTGCGCGTCTGGAGCCTGTGCTCCGCAACAGGAGAGGCCGCGATAGTGAGAGGCCCGCGCACCGCGATGAAGAGTGGCCCCCGCTTGCCACAACTAGAGAAAGCCCTTGCACAGAAACGAAGACCCAACACAGCCATAAATAAATAAATTAAAAAAAAAAAAGTTACAGCTGAACAACGAAACAGGTCAATCATGTTAGCAGGAAGTACATGGTATGTGTAGCAGCATGGGAAAGAGAAGAATCACGTTGAATTTTGAGCTACCCATTAAAGGATAAACCTCCTGATGTTAGCTAGATGATAAAAAGCCCCTCCCCATCCAAAATGGTCAAAATCAAACCAGCACAGGAACTACACAATTATCCGAAAAAAGAAAGAAAACCAGAGCACTATAGGATAATAAATAGCCTCTTTCAACTTTCAATACACACATGATGCCAAAGAGAAGGGCAAAACTTAGCAAATCCTGAACAACAACAAAAAACTATTTTATGAAAAATTACATCTGTCAGGTAAGAGTTCAACTCAGGAATAAAAGAAATCAGGGAAAAGATGAGACCACAGAAAGAACTGAAAAATATAGAAATAAAGAATATATGCTCTGGGACTTCCCTGGTGGTGCAGTGGCTAAGAATCCACCTGCCAATGCAGGGGACACAGGTTCAAGCCCTGGTCTGGGAAGATCCCACATGCCACTAAGCAACTAAGCCCATGCACCACAACTGCTGAGCCTGCGTGCCACAACTACTGAAGCCCGCGCACCTACAGGCTGTGCTCAGCAACAAAAGAAGCCACCACAATGAGAAGCCCGCACACCACAATGAAGAGTATCCACCACTCGCTGCAACTAGAGAAAGCGCATGAGCAGCAACGAAGACCCAATGCAGCCAAAAATAAATAAATAAATATACTAAAAAAATATATATGTTCATTCAGATACCTGAGTTTTTCCTATATAGAATACTTTCCGGAATAAAAATCAATTAAGTGAGAATGAGATTCTCTCTGCCTTCCCACTAAACTCGTTTTATTACATTGGGCAAGTTTTAAACAATTATGGACCATAGATTTACTCTTTAAAAGAAATTGGGAAGAACTAGGGCCAAGATGGTGGAGTAGGAGAATCCTCAGTTCACACCTCCTCTCACAGACACACTAAATACAACTATTTACAGAACAACCATTGATGAAAAAGACAGGAACTTACCAGTAAAGGTCTTCTACAACTGGGAACTCCCTGGTGGTCCAGTGGTTAGGACTCCGTGCTCTCACTGCTGAGGACCCAGGTTCAATCCCAGGTCAGGGATTGAACTAGGATCCTTCAGGTCACACGACCAAAACAAAAAACTCTTCTACAACTAACATTAAGAAAGAACCACAAGAAGACAGGTAGGAGGGGTAGAGTCACAAGAAAGTCAAGTCTCACACCCCCAGGGTGGGTGACCTACAAATAAGAGAATAATCCCAAAGGGATGAGAGGTCTGAACCATACACTGGGCTCCCCAGCCCAGGGGTTCTTCATCAAGAAGACAAGCCCCCAGAGTATTTGGCTTTGAAGAGCAGCGGGGCTTACTTTGGGGAGTCCCAGAAGGCTGGGGGAATAAAGACTTCACTCTCAAGGGTGCACACAAAACCTCACATGCTCTAGACCCAGGGCAGAAGCAGTAATTGGATAGGAGCCTGGGTCAGACCTAACTGCTGATCCTGGAGAGTCTCTTGGGGACACAGGAGGCTCACTGTGGGGACATAGACACTGGCGGCAGCAATTCTGGGGACTCACTCCTTCTACCATGTGGACAATCGTGCTGGGAGGTACTGTTTTGGAATCCTTCATTTAAATTATCAGCCGCAGGGACTTCCCTGGTGGTCCAGTGGTTAAGACTCCACGCTTCCACTTCCAGGGGTGTGGGTTCAATACCTGGTTGGGGAACTAAGATCCTGTGTGCCGTGCAGCACAGCCATGTAAATAAACCAATGAATGGATGAATGAATGAATGAATAAATACACACATACATATATACATACTAGACCCAATTATCTCTTGTTTCTGTAAAACTAAGAAACCAAAGTAGATAAACTTATGTTACACAAATAATGTTTCAATATTTTTATGGAAAAATGAACTGGATGTTAAATAAGTACCTTTCATTCACCTTAACTTGAAACCTTAAAGTTATACTAAGTTATCAAAAAACTTTTGGAAATATTTCAAGCAGACATGTTTTACAAAATATATAAACATTGTGGAAAAGTTCGTTTACAAAATTTATCTCACTTAAATCAACTTAATTCACTTGTTTTTTACAAGTATTCTTAAATTTCATGAGAAAAACAAAGCTATTTTCATCTCATTTCTCTTGATGACAATTTTGTTATATATATAGTAAGCATCAAATTTCACAGAAGTTAAGAACCTAAAAAGTTAAGCATATGGCTCGAAAAAAAATTTTTTTTACAGTTATGCTTGATATATATTAAGCAGTTGACTTGGGAATATGTTTTATTCTTAGGCTAAATTAATAACATTATAATCTAAAACATTTAATTGCTATAGCATGTTTGTTTGACTAGTCTTTATTTAAGCCAGTTAAATAAAGTTATTATACAGACTAATTTATATCAGTATGATCTGGAGGTAAAAAATACCATGAATACAAATGTACATAGAGTTACAAAAACATACAGAGAGCTGCAAATAGATCTTACAGCTTTAAAAATTTTAGCTCTGTGTCAGGTATTATAATACAAAATTAATTAGTTTATAAAAAAAGTACTTGATCCCAAATGTGTTTCTTAATGATGGGACAAGTAAAGGTCCCAGCTCAGATGGGAAAAAATTTTCTAATGTATGTGGAGAAGACTTGAATTTTCCATTATTACAGAAACCTTTCTTTCAAATGTTCTTCCAAAAAAAAGAACCCTCCTACATGGTTGGTGGGAGTGTAAATTGGTACAACCACTATGGAAAACAATAGGGAAGTACCTTAAAGATGAAATAGCGCCACCATAGGATACAGCAATCACAATTCTGGGCATATATCTGGAGAAAACCATGGCCAAAAAGATACATGCACCACAGTGTTCATTACAGTGTTGTTTACAATAGCCAAGACAGGGAAGCAACTTAAATATCTATTGACAAATGAATGCATAAAGAAGATGAGGTAAAAAAAAAAAAAGAAGATGTGGTACATATATACAATGGAATATTACTCAGCCATAAAAAAGGATGAAATAGTGGATTTCCAGCCACAGGGAAGGAAGTAGAGATGACCATACTAAGTGAAGTAAGTCAAACAGAGGAAGACAAGTATCATATGATATCACTTAAAGGTGGAATCTAAAAATGGATACAAATGAACGTCTATACAAAACAGAAACAAACTCACAGACTTTGAAAACAAACTTATTGTTACCAAAGGGGAAAGGTGGAGGGAGACGTTAGCACATTGAGATTAACATATAACACACTAATATTTATAAAATAGACAATCAACCAGGACCCACTGTAATGTGGAAGGAAATCTACTCAACACTGTCATAACCTATATGGGAAAAAAACCCAAAACGGAATATATGTACTCCCATATATAACAGTATCAAGTTGCTACACACCACCGCCACCCCAAAAAAAGAAAAAAAAAACAACCCACAACGTTGTAAATCACCTATACTCCAATACAAAATAAAACAAAACAAAACAAAAAATGCCAACTCTATTCCCCTTCAGGCCTTAGTAACCAGGGCTGGTGTCACATCCCTGGAGCCTAAGCAGGCTTGGGTTTCAAGACTGGCCTGTCGTGGGGCTGAGGGAGCTCAGAAGGATGTACCAGCAAGTTAGCCCCACCCCCTTGGGCCTGGAGTGGCTGGTCCCCTCTGCATGAGGCCATCATCTCCAGATCCAGGCAGTGCCCCCCCTACAGCTGAACCAAGCCCCGTGCACCCAAAGGAGGGTGGACCCTCTGGGCTGGGGGAGCTTTGAAAAGGCCCCTGGGATCCACATCTCCTGGGGGTGGGGTTCCCTCCTCCAGCCTCCTTCCTGGAAGTCAACCCGCCTGAGGACCACAGATCCTGAGCAGAGCGGTTTGGCAGGGGTTGGGATTTGTCCTGGGAGTGAAGGGTAAGTGAGAAGAAGCAATGAGACACAAGACTTTGGGTGCTTCTTCTGGCACATTCCACTGTAATCGAGGACCCAGGAACAGGACTTTCCCTAAGGCTCTTGTTGCCACAGTAACCAGACTTGGGCATGAAGAAATGCTGCCACCTTGTGGTCTTTCCCCACAACAACAACTTTAAAACCGGTGCCGATGGTCATTTAGTAGTCACAAGGCCTGTGGGCTGTAAACACCTGCCCTCAAGAAATGTCCTGGGATAGGTCATCAAAAAAAATTCAAAACCGGGCAGATGTTCAAGAAGCCCATGTTAAGAGCTAAATTTTACTCAATCTGTATTAAAAAAGAAAAAAGCACATGGAAATATAGGCAACATCACTAATTATGAAAGGAATGCCAATCAAAACTACAATGAGGTGTCACCTCACACAGTGAGAATGGCCATCATCAAAAAATCTACAAAGAGACAAATGGGGGAGACCTTCAAGATGGTGGAGGAGTAAGACGTGGAGATAACCTTCCTCCCCACACATACATCAGAAACACTTCTTGGGCTCCCCTGGTGGTGCAGTGGTTAAGAATCCGCCTGCCAATGAAGGGGACATGGGTTCAAGCCCTGGTCTGGGAAGATCCCACATGCCACGGAGCAACTAAGCCCGTGTGCCACAACTACTGAGCCTGTGCTCTAGAGCCTGCGAGCCACAACTACTGAGCCTGCCCTCTAGAGCCCGTGAGCCACAACTACTGAGCCCGCATGCCACAACTACTGATGCCTAGAGCCTGTGCTCTGCAACAAGAGAAGCCACCACAATGAGAAGCCCACGAACCGCAACGAAGAGTACCCCGCGCTCACTGCATCTAGAGAAAGCCTGCACAGAGCAATGAAGACCCAAGGCAGTCAAAAATAAATAAATTAAATAAATAAATTAAAATAAAATACATCTACATGTGGAAAAACTCCTACAGAACACCTACTGAACGTTGGCAGAAGACTTCAGACTTCCCAAAAGGCAAGAAACTCCCCATGTACCTGGATAGGGCAAAAGAAAAAAGAAAAAACAGAGACAAAAGAATAGGGATGGGACCTGCCCCTCTGGGAGGGAGCTGCGAAGGAGGAAAAGTTTCCACACACTAGGAAGCCCCTTCACTGGCAGAGATGGGGGGTGGGGGGGGGAAGCTTCGGAGCCGCGGAGGAGAGCGCAGCAACAGGGGTGCAGAGGGCAAGGTGGAGAGATTAACACAAAGAGGATGAGTGCCGACCAGCACTCACCAGCCTGAGAGGCTTGTCAGCTCACCCGCCAGGGCAGGTAGGGGCTGGGAGCTGAGGGTCAGGCTTCAGAGGTTACACCCCCGGGAGAGGACTGGGGTTGGCTGCATGAACACCGCCTAAAGGCGGCTAGTGCACCACAGCTAGCCAGGAGGGAGTCTGGGAAAAAGTCTGGACCTGCCTAAGAGGCAAGAGACCATTATTTCAGGTGCGTGAGGAGAGGGGATTCAAAGCACCACCTAAACAAGGTCCAGAGATGGGTGCAAGCCACGGCTATCAGCACGGACCCCAGAGACGGGCATGAGACGCTAAGGCTGCTGCTGCAGCCACCAAGAAGCCTGTGTGCGAGCACAGGTCACTCTCCACACCGCCCCTCCCGGGAGCCCGTGCAGCCCGCCACGGCCAGGGTCCTGCGATCCAGGGACAACTTCCCCGGGAGAACGCGTGGCGCGCCTCGGGCTGGTGCAACATCACGACGCCTCTGTCGCCACAGGCTCGCCCTGCGTTCCGTACCGCTCCCTCCCCCCGGCCTGAGTGAGCCAGAGCCCCCTAATCAGCCACTTCTTTAACTCCCTCCTGTCTGGCCGGGAACAGACGCCCTCAGGTGACCTACATGCAGAGGTGGGGTCAAATCAAAAGCTGAACCCCAGGAACGGTGCGAACAAAGAAGAGAAAGGGAAATATCTCCTAGGAGCCTCAGGAGCAGCGGATTAAATCTCCACAATTGACTTGATGTACCTGCATCTCTGGAATATCTGAATAGACAACGAATCATCCCAAAATTGAGGTGGTGGACTTTGGGAGCAACTGTAGACTTGGGGTTTGCTGTATATGACTGACCATTTTCTGATTTTTATGTTTATTTTAGCTTAGTTTTTAGTGCTTGTTATCATTGGTGGATTTGTTTATTGGTTTGGTTGCTCTCTTCTTTTTTTTCCCTATTATTGCTTTTTTTATTTTAATAATATATTTTTTTATTTTTTATTTTAATATCTTTATTTTATTTTATTTTTTCTTTCTTTTTTTTCTCCCTTTTATTCTGAGCTGTGTGGCTGACAGGGTCTTGGTGCTCCGGCCAGGTGTCAGGCCTGAGCCTCTGAGGTGGGAGAGCTGAGTTCAGGACATTGGTCCACCAGAGCCCTCCCAGCCTCACGTAATATCAAATGGAGAAAGCTCTCTCAGAGATTTCCATCTCAACGTTAAGAACCAGCTCCACTTAATGACCAGCAAGCTCCAGTGCTGGAGGCCCCACGCCAAACAACTAGCAAGACAGGAACACAACCCCACCCATTAGCAGAGAGGCTGCCTAAAATCATACTAAGTTCACAGACACCCCAAAACACACCACTGGACGTGGTCCTGCCCACCAGAAAGACAAGATCCAGCTTCATCCACCAGAACACAGACACCAGTCCCCTTCATCAGGAAGCCTACACAACCCACTGAACCAACCTTACCCACTGGAGGCAGACATCAAAAACAATGGGAACTACAAACCTGCAGCCTGTGAAATGGAGACCCCAAACACAGTAAGTTAAGCAAAATGAGAAGACAGGGAAATACACAGCAGATGAAGGAGCAAGGTAAAAACCCACCAGACCAAATAAATGAAGAAGAAATAGGCAGTCTACCTGAAAAAGAATTCAGAGTAATGATAGTAAAGATAATCCAAAATCTGGGAAATAGAATGGAAATAATACAGAAACGTTTAACAAGGACCTAGAAGAACTAAAGAGCAAACAAACAATGGTGAACAACACAATAAATGAAATTAAAACTTCTCTAGAAGAAATCAATAGCAGAATAACTGAGGCAGAAGAACGGATAAGTGACCTGGAAGATAAAATAGTGGAAATAACTACTGCAGAGCAGAATAAAGAAAAAAGAATGAAAAGAATTGAGGACAGTCTCAGAGACCTCTGGGACAATATTAAATGCACCAACATTCGAATTATAGTGGTCCCAGAAGAAGAAGAGAAAAAGAAAGGGACTGAGATAATATTTGAAGAGATTATAGTTGAAAACTTCCCTAATATGGGAAAGGAAATAGTCAATAAAGTCCAGGAAGCACAGAGAGTCCAATTCAGGATAAATCCAAAGAGAAACACATCAAGACACATATTAATCGAACTACCAAAAATTAAATACAAAGAAAAAATATTGAAAGCAACAAGGGAAAAGCAACAAATAACATACAAGGGAATCCCCATAAAGTTAAGAGCTGATCTTTCAGCAGAAACTCTGCAAGCCAGAAGGGAGTGGCAGGACAGATTTAAAGTGATGAAAGGGAAACACCTATATCCAAGATTACTCTACCCAGCAAGGATCTCATTCAGATTTGATGGAGAAATTAAAACCTTTACAGACAAGCAAAATCTAAGAGAATTCAGCACCACCAAACCAGCTCTACAACAAAAGCTAAAGGAACTTCTCTAGGCAGGAAACACAAGAGAAGGAAAAGACTTACAATAACAAACCCAAAACAATTAAGGAAATGGTAATAGGAACATACATATCGGTAATTACTTTAAATATAAATGGATTAAATGCTCCAACCAAAAGACATAGACTGGCTGAATGGATACAAAAACAAGACCTGTATATATGCTGTCTACAAGAGACCCACTTCAGACCTTCGGACACATACAGACCGAAAGTGAGGGGATGGAAAAAGATATTCCATGTAAATGGAAATCAAAAGAAAGCTGGAGTAGCAATTCTCATATCAGACAAAATAGACTTTAAAACAAAGACTATTACAAGAGACAAAGAAGGACACTACATAATGATCAAGGGATCAATCCAAGAAGAAGATATAACAATTGTAAGTATTTATGCACCCAACATAGGAGCACCTCAATACATAAGGCAAATGCTAACAACCATAAAAGGGGAAATTGACCGTAACACAATAATAGTAGGGGACTTTAACACCCCACTTTCACCAATGGACAGATGATCCAAAATGAAAATAAATAAGGAAACACAAGCTTTAAATGATACATTAAACAAGATGGACTTAATTGATATTTATAAGACATTCCATCCGAAAACAACAGAATACACTTTCTTCTCAACTGCTCATGGAACATTCTCCAGGATAGATCATATCTTCAGTCACAAATCAAGCCTTGGTAAATTTAAGAAAATTGAAACCATATCAAGTATCTTTTCTGACCACAACACTATGAGACTAGATATCAATTACAGGAAAAAGTCTGTAAAAAATACAAACACATGGAGGCTAAACAATACACTACTTAATAACCAAGAGATCACTGAAGAAATCAAAGGAGAAATCAAAAAATACCTAGAAACAAATGACAATGAAAACACGACGACCGAAAACCTATGGGATGCAGCAAAAGCAGTTCCAAAAGGGAAGTTTATAGCAATACAAGCCTACATCAAGAAATAGGAAACATCTCGAATAAACAACCTAACCTTGCACCTAAAGCAATTAGAGAAAGAAGAGCAAAAAAAAAACCCCAAAGCTAGCAGAAGGAAAGAAACCATAAAGATCAGATCAGAAATAAATGAAAAAGAAATGAAGGAAACAATAGCAAAAATCAATGAAACTAAAAGCTGATTCCTCGAGAAGATAAACAAAATTGATAAACCATTAGCCAGACTCATCAAGAGAAAAAGGGAGAAGACTCAAATCAATAGAATTAGAAATGAAAAAGGAGCAGTAACCACTGACACTGCAGAAATACAAACGATCATGAGAGAGTACTACAAGCAACTCTATGCCAATAAAATGGACAACCTGGAAGAAATGGACAGATTCATAGAAATGCACAACCTACCGAGACTGAACCAGGGAGAAATAGGAAATATGAACAGACCAATCACAAGCACTGAAATTGAAACTGTGATTAAAAATCTTCCAACAAACAAAAGCCCAGGACCAGATGGCTTCACAGGCGAATTCTATCAAACATTTAGAGAAGAGCTAACACCTATCCTTCTCAAACTCTTCCAAAATATAGCAGAGGGAGGAACACTCCCAAACTCATTCTACAAGGCCACCATCACCCTGATACCAAAACCAGACAAAGATGTCACAAAAGAAGAAAACTACAGACCAATATCACTGATGAACATAGATGCAAAAATCCTCAACAAAATACTAGCAAACAGAATCCAACAGCACATTAAAAGGATCATACACCATGATCAAGTGGGGTTTATCCCAGGAATGCAAGGATTCTTCAATATATGCAAATCAATCAATGTGATACACCATATTAACAAATTGAAGGAGAAAAACCATATGATCATCTCAATAGATGCAAAGTTTTCAACAAAGCTCTCAACAAAATTCCACACCCATTTATGATAAAAACCCTCCAGAAAGTAGGCATAGAGGGAAGTTACCTCAACATAATAAAGGCCATATATGACAAACTCACAGCCAACATCATCCTCAATGGTGAAAAACTGAAACCATTTCCAATAAGATCAGGAACAAGACAAGGTTGTCCACTCTCACCACTATTATTCAACATAGTTTTGGAAGTGTTAGCCACAGCAATCAGAGAAGAAAAAGAAATAAAAGGAATCCAAATCAGAAAAGAAGAAGTAAAGCTGTCACTGTTTGCAGATGACATGATACTATACATAGAGAATCCTAAAGATGCTACCAGAAAACTACTAGAGCTAATCAATGAATTTGGTAAAGTAGCAGGATACAAAATTAATGCACAGAAATCTCCTGCATTCCTATACACTAATGATGAAAAATCTGCAAGTGAAATTAAGAAAACACTCCCATTTACCACTGTAACAAAAAGAATAAAATACCTAGGCGTAAACTTACCTAAGGAGACAAAAGACCTGTATGCAGAAAATTATAAGACACTGATGAAAGAAATTAAAGATGATAAAAATAGATGGATGGGCTTCCCTGGTGGCGCAGTGGTTGAGAATCTGCCTGCCAATGCAGGGGACACGGATTTGAGCCCTGGTCTGGGAGGATCCCACATGCCGTGGAGCAACTGGGCCCGTGAGCCACAATTACTGAGCCTGCGCGTCTGGAGCCTGTGCTCCGCAACAAGAGGGGCCGCGATGGTGAGAGGCCCACGCACCACGATGAAGAGTGGCCCCCGCTTGCCACAACTAGAGAGGGCCCTCGCACAGAAACAAAGACCCAACACAGCCATAAATAAATAAAATTAAAAAAAAAATAGATGGAGAGATATACCATGTTCTTGGATTGGAAGAATCAACATTGTGAAAATGACTATACTACCCAAAGCAATCTACAGATTCAATGCAATCCCTATCAAACTACCACTGGCATTTTTCACAGAACTAGAACAAAAAATTTCACAATTTGTATGGAAACACAAAAGACCCCGAATAGCCAAAGCAATCTTGAGAACAAAAAATGGAGCTGGGGGAATCAGGCTCCCTGACTTCAGACTATACTACAAAGCTACAGTAATCAAGACAGTATGGTACTGGCACAAAAACAGAAATATAGATCAATGGAATAGGATAGAAAGCCCAGAGATAAACCCACGCACATATGGTCACCTTATCTTTGATAAAGGAGGCAAGCATATACAGTGGAGAAAAGACAGCCTCTTCAATAAGTGGTGCTGGGAAACGGGGACAGGTACATGTAAAAGTATGAAATTAGAACACTCCCTAACACCATTCACAAAAATAAACTCAAAATGGATTAAAGACCTAAATGTAAGGCCAGACACTATCAAGCTCTTAGAGGAAAACATAGGCAGAACACTCTATGACATAAATCACAGCAAGATCCTTTTTGACCCACCTCCTAGAGAAATGGAATTAAAAACAAAAATAAACAAATGGGACCTAATGAAACTTCAAAGCTTTTGCACAGCAAAGGAAACCATAAACAAGACCAAAAGACAACCCTCAGAATGGGAGAAAATATTTGCAAATGAAGCAACTGATAAAGGATTAATCTCCAAAATTTACAAGCAGCTCATGCAGCTCAATAACAAAAGAACAAACAACCCAATCCAAAAATGGGCAGAAGACCTAAATAGACATTTCTCCAAAGAAGATATACAGATTGCCAACAAACACATGAAAGAATGCTCAACATCACTAATCATTAGAGAAATGCAAATCAAAACTACAATGAGGTATCACCTCACACCGGTCAGAATGGCCATCATCAAAAAATCTAGAAACAATGAATGCTGGAGAGGGTGTGGAGAAAAGGGAACCCTCTTGCACTGTTAGTGGGAATGTAAATTGATACAGCCACTATGGAGAACAGTATGGAGGTTCCTTAAAAAACTAAAAACAGAACCACCATACGACCCAGCAATCCCACTATTGCGCATATACCCTGAGAAAACCATAATTCAAAAAGAGTCATGTACCAAAATGTTCATTGCAGCTCTATTTACAATAGCCAGGACATGGAAGCAACCTAAGTGTCCATCTTCGGATGAATGGATAAAGAAGATGTGGCACATATATACAATGGAATATTACTCAGCCATAAAAAGAAACAAAATTGAGTTATTTGTAGTGAGGTCGATGGAGTTAGAGTCTGTCATACAGAGTGAAGTAAGTCAGAAAGAGAAAAACAAATACAGTATGCTAACACATATATACGGAATCTAAGGGGGAAAAAAAGGTCATGAAGAACCTAGTGGTAAGACGGGAACAAAGACACAGACCTACTAGAGAATGGACTTGAGGATATGGGGAGGGGGAAGGGTAAGCTGTGACAAAGTGAGAGAGTGGCATGGACATATATACACTACCAAACGTAAAATAGATAGCTAGTGGGAAGCAACTGCACAGCACAGGGAGATCAGCTCAGTGCTTTGTGACCACCTAGAGGGGTGGGATAGGGAGGGTGGGAGGGAGGGAGATGCAAGAGGGAAGAGATATGGGAACATATGTATATGTATAGCTGATTCACTTTGTTATAAAGCAGAAACTAACACACCATTGTAAAGCAATTATACTCCAATAAAGATGTTAAAAAAAAAAGAAATGAACACAATGACCAGGTCCAGTTAATTCTAAGAATGTAAAGTTGCTTCAGAATTTAAAAGATCGGTGTCTTTCATCATACTAATTAAAAATAAAATCACTATCATCTAAAATAGAGAAAAAGCTTTGAACTAAAACATAATACCTAAGGGTGAAGGATAGCTAAGAATAAAAGGTGGGAGGCTTTGCTCTGAAGATATGAAGAGATTAGAAATTTATAGAAATTAAAAGCCATGTAAAAACAGACCAAAGACACAGAAGAGAGAGCCTACATACAGACCCATCCATGTGCGTTCAGAAACATTTACTATAATAACTCTTGGAAACAATAATTGGGAACTTCCTTGAACCAATAAGGAATATGTTCAAAACCTCTACAGCAAACGTTTGTTTAACAATGAAGAGATAAAAGCTTTCTCTTCTATGTCAAGAGAAAGATAAGAATGCTGGCTGTATTCACTTCTAATCTACACTGCCCTGTAAATCTTAGCAAGGGCAGTAAAGCTATAGGAAGAAAATATAAAACAAGTAATCCTTTAAAATAAAATAATACAAAGGAAGAAATACCTAATTCTAAAGAGTGTACATAGAGATTGTTTTTAATCTGTAGCTAAATTATCAGAATTGAATCTAACAAGCTTTCTTTAAACAATATACAAAAAACATTTCCTATAGACCAAGAGGAAACAATAAACTAAAGGAATTAAAGTACCATTTACAGTAGCATCAAAAAGGAATTGGCAGAATAAAGATTGAAAAAGAAATTACCTAGGAATAAAGGTAACACAGTATGTGTTACACATTTGTAGTGAATATCATCAAATGATAGTATAATCCAGGAAAAATGAGAGATATGCCACATTCAAGAATTTAAATACTCAGTTTCAAAAGCCAATTCTCCACAAACTGATTTTAGTTTTAGTGAAATCCCACTTAAAATGAAATGCTCTGTTGTGTTGAACCTGAAAAGTAGATTTCAAAATGTGTATGGAATTTGCAAAGGGTGAAGGATACCGAAGAATAAAAGGTGGGAGGCTTTGCTCTGAAGATGAAGAGATAACAAAGTTATAGAAATTAAAAGCCATGTAAAAACAGACCAAAGACACAGAAGAGAGAGCCTACATACAGACACATCCATGTGCGTTCAGACGTTGCACTGTAGACAACTGTATCACAGGTGGTGCAGGGAAAGGACGGACCTTTGGCAAATGATACAAAGATGATTGATGACCTATCCCCATGGATGACAGAAGTCTAGTGCTTTGCTATCTTTCTTTTCCTGATATCAAACAAAAATGTAGTAACCCTTGAGGGTGATACCATTGTTGTTTTCTTGCAGGATGTTAAAATGTCTCATCACTGCCAATGGCTGTCGAGACCTCATCTCAGTCCTCACTGTCAACCACAACCCGAGAAATCTGCAAATTGGGTGCAATGATATAGAAGAATATGGGGTGAAGCTGGTGTGCGAAGGTCTGACACATCCCAGCTCTCACACGGAGATACTTGGGTGGGTATCCTCAAAGTCATGGTTGTGTCTTCCTGGGTGGCAAAAGATGGAGGGTTGGTGGGCAGAAAGAGATGGGAAAATGAAGACCCCACTAGGGACACGGAGCAGTTAGCTGGCATGGCATAACAGACCACTCCAAAACATAGAAGCTTAAATCAGTGGGCACTCACCATTGCGGGCTGGTCAGCTGGTGTGAGCCAGGAAGCTGGTCTCAGGAATCTGTGCTTACCTGGGTTGATCTAGGTGGGCCTCCCCACTGAGTTTGGAGGTTGGTTGGTTGTCTGTGAACTGAAGAAGACAAGGTTGACTGGACCACATGTCTCTCACATCTAACTGGTTAGCCTGGGCTTGTCGGCATGGCATCTGCATCCACTTGCTAGGGCTGTCTTAACAAAGGACCACAGACTGGGGGGCTTAGAGAACAGAAATCTATTTCCTTATAGTACTGGAGGCTAGAATTCTAAGACCAAAGTGTTGGCAGGGTTGGTTCATTCTAAGGCCTCTCTCCTTGGCATGTAAATGTCCATCTTTCCCTGTGTCCTCACATGGTCTTCCCTGTGTGTGTCCAAATTCCCTCTTCTAAAAAGGGATCCAGTCATATTGTAGGGCCCCATCCTAATGACCTCACTGTAAGTGAAATGGCTCTTTACAGAGCTTATCTCCAAATATGACCATCTTTTGATGTGCTGAGAGTTAGGTTTTCAATATGAAGTTTTGGAGGGACACAGTCAGCCTGTAACAGCATCTCAGGAGTCCAACAGAGCAAGAAATGTGCACAGTGTCAGCTCAGAACTCATATAACCTGGCTTCCATTGTGTTATATCAGCCAAAGCAGGCCACAAGTCCAGCCCAGATTCAGGGGGTGGGAAAACAGACCCTAACCGTTAGTGGAATGAGCTTCAGAGTCACCAATGCCATGGGTTCAGGAGGAGATGGACACTCATGGCCATTTGTACCATCTGCCACAGAGCAGTCATCTGACGTCATAAACACAGGTCTGAAAGATGGTGTCCTCAGGGGCTGTGGGGTGAGCCTTGGCTCACCTTCCACCCCTGTGCTGCCCTCTTTGCCCGGAGGAGGGTCACTTCTCACCGTGTGTGTGTCTTCTATTGCAGACTGGGTGAGTGCAAGCCAACCAGGGACTGCTGCAAGGATATCTCTTCTGTTCTCACCAGCAGTGAAACTCTGAAAATGCCGAACCTGGGTGGAAATGCCTTGGACCTCGGCGGGGTGGTGGTGCTACGTGAGGCCCTGAGACACCCCGAGTGCCCCCTGCAGGTTCTCGGGTGAGCGGGAGTCTGCTCCCGTAGTGGGGGGGGGGGGGGCGGTCCTGGGCCAGAGGAGGGATTGACCAGGGCCTGAGGTGTGGGAGGGCCACAGTCTAATCTCACTGTGTTTAAAATGCAAGTGATGACCATCTGATAAGTTCCTATTTTTCATACACATTTCATGTATGACATCATCGATTTCACATCATACCCTGTGTGGGATCCACGTGCCCCAATATTTTCAGGTCACTGAATTACGTTTTAGATATAACACAGCCAAGGATCATTCAAAGGTAGATGCAAAGGCCAAAACTGGGTCTATTTGCATATTAAGACTCAGTCTAGATGCCCATCGGGCTTATTTCATCACAATATAATAATATGGAATTATAATTACATCTATCCCACCTCTCAATCCATGAGAAATAAAGCTCTTGGCTTCCTCAAGACATTTTTATATCCTTTGTTTTATTGAATCCTCTTAACAGCCCCCAAAATGAAAAATCATTACACCAAGGGGGAAAAAAAAAAACTTAAGGTAGAGCCAATGTAGGATCTTGGGCCAAATATAGTATTAGGTCAGGATTCTGGAGACTGGGTACTTAATATGCTGCCTATTACAAACTGAACCAGCATTCTAGAAGCAATGGCTCATTTGTGCCCATGAACAGTAACCCCCAAGCAACATATGGGTCAGGAACTCCTGGGGGCTGTACTCCAAGGATGTTCCATGGTAAAGCTGTGGCATATCATCATTGGATCACCACCACCATCTGTCTTCAGGGTCATTAACATCCCACTGAGACTTGATTCTCAAAGAGGACCCCTTCTCCTGTAATTTCTCCAACTCTGCTCTCACTATAGAGTACAAGTCTTTTTCGAGCCTGCAAAAAATAGAGAGATAGAAGGAGAAGAGATGATGATGGAACGGGATGATAGAATAGGCGTCCCATAGAAAAGCTAACTTTTGTTTACCCTCGTATTGTATATCTCTACCTCCAACTTCACCCAGAGAGATTGGGAAGGCTATCTGAAGGCACAAGAAGCCCTTCCCAGAGAAAGACAAAACCACAGAAGAAAAAAGATGGGAAATCCTCAGGAAAGATGATGAAATAAACATAGGACAGGGTAACTCAGGTCATCATCACTGTATATAAATCTGATTCCTCTCGTTTGTATTATTAAGATATGTTTAACAGACTTTTGACAAAGTATTCACATGTTCTTCTTTGAAAAGAGGTTAGAGTCTGGTTGCCCAGTGAGAAGTCCCCTCTACAACTTGAATCACACACACACACACACACACACACACAATTAGCAAGGGGAGACTTGTCCATCCATGGTGGTCACCGTCCCAGAACTTTTAAAAATCCATGACTTAAAATTGGTGCAGCCACTATGGAGAACAGTATGAAGGTTCTTTTAAAAAACTAGAGTTACCATCTGATCCTGCAATCCTACTCCTGGGCGTATATCCAGAGAAAAATCTAATTCAAAAAGACACATGCACCCCTATGTTCATAGAGGCACTATTTACAATAACCAAGACATGGAAGCAACCTAAACGTCCATCAACAGATGAATGGATAAAGAAGATGTGGCACATATATACAATGGAATATTATTCACAGCCATAAAATAGAATGAAATAGTGCCATTTGCAGCAATATGGATGGACCTAGAGATTATCATACTAAGCGAAGTAAGTCAGACAAATATATCACTTATATGTGGAATCTTATAATATATATATATACATACATATATGTGGGTATACACACTCACACACACAAATGAACTTGTATTTACAAAACAGAAATAGACCCACAGAGGTAGAAAATAAACTTTACAGTTACCAAAGTGGTAGGGATAAATTAGGAGCTTGGGATTAACATATATACACTACTATATATAAAATAAACAACAAGGACCTATTGTATAGCATAGAGAACTATACGAAATATTTTGTAATAACCTATAAGGGAAAAGAATCTGAAAAAGAATAGATGTAGATACAGTAACGTATAACTGAATCACTGTGCTTTACACCTGAAACTAACACAACATTGCAAATCAACCGTACTTCAATTTTTTTTTAAATGTATGACCTACGTGTGAAGTTGGTAATATAAAATCCTCAATGTACAGATTTTGACCAACTTCCCAAAGTAGGCAAGTTTCCTTGGTATCCAAGAGGATTTCTGCCAAAATGTGCTTAGTTTAATGTCTTTCTCAAAATAAATAAATAAATAAAACCACTGCTTACCTTTCTGATCTCATCTCCAGAATACTGAACCAGGTGGAGAGTGTTCTAATGCTCTTCTTTCAACACCTCCAAGGGTAGCACAAAGCTTGGTCCAACCTCAGAGCCTTTGCACATGCTACTGCAACTTCCTTAGAACACACTATCCCTCACCTCCAATCACTGTTCAAGTTCCCCTCCCGACACGTGGATTCCTCCCTCTCAGCCTCGTTGGGACTCAAGATCAATGACACCATCACAGACGTGCCTTCCCTTACTACCCTGATCACCCTTGTTTTCTATACCACAACCTGGAGTTTCCCTTCATAGCATTAATGGCAACTAACACTGCTTTTATATGTCTCAGATTTGCTATCTCCCTAAGAGGAATCCACAGCCATGAGGAAAAGGCTCAGGACCATTTGTTTCCCACTGACTACACGGCGCACAGTCAGTGCTGAAAAGGAATTTGCGGAGTGAATGTCTGTTGAGTGAAACAGACTAGGTGCCAGAATGAGAACATTGAGGGGACTCACTGCCAAAATACACAAACGACTATAGGACCACGCCATCCAATATGGTAACCAGTAGGCACATGTGGCTATTTAAGTTAATTCAACCTAAATAAAGTTAAAAGGTCAGTTCCTCCATCACACGAAGCACGTTTCAAGTGCCTAGTACCTGCACGCGGCTAGCGGCTACTCTGTTGAACAAGGCGGATACAGACCACCTCCTTCGTTACTGAGAGTTCTGCTGGCCACCATTGCCCTAGGAAATTGCACGCAGGATAACCTGCCTGCTCACTTTACGACATCATCCTATCCATCCCCATCTCGGCAGCTGCTTCCCCGTGTCAGCAGGGATTACCCAAGTTTCCGTAGTTTGCACGTCGATTTTTTCAAGGACGTCCACAGCGTGTTGACTCCCTCTGGCCCCAGGTCATTCCCTAGAAGGTTCAGATTAACCAGGCTTTTACTGCTTCTGAGAATTGAGGACAGAGGCCAGCAGCAATCAGGTGTCAAATTGCATTTCTCCAACCTAGGGGTGGGTGGGACAGAAGCGTGAAAGATGGTCCTCCAAGACTGAGAAATTAGAAATAAAAGTGATTCAAGATTTAGGGGGAAATACACTACGGAAACAGACTGGCTAACACATGCCAGACACTTTTCCAAGTGCTGACGTCTAACTCATTTAATCCATATACCAATCCTATAAAAGGTAGAGGACATCTTAAACCCCATTTGACAGATGAGGAAAAACTGAAGTTTAGCCTGCCCGAATGTGAAAGAAACAATTTTAGTATAAAGTGGATGCATTCATTTAAAAGGCCCTGGAAAGGACTAAAATAGCATTACTACACCTTCATTACACTTTTTCCATCTTATTTCTAAATTTAACGATACAAAAATCTAAAAATATAGCTGGCTAGCTACTAGGAATACAAAAACGAAAGTGACAAAATGTATTACATCAGTTTAACACAGTGGAAATTTCCATCTAAGTCTATAAAGAAATGTGGTCTGTGGCTATTCATGCAAAATTTGATGCGCAAAGAGTAGAGGGAAGGGATGTATATCCGTAGGTTGGAAGAGGTTGGGTAGATTCCAGGGGATGCTTCAAGATTAAAGGTACCATTTGATGGACAGGAAGAGCATGATGAGAAAAACACGGGCTCCAGTGTCAAACAGGTATACACCACCCTCTCAGGTCTAACACCCCCAGCAGGGCTTTTACCACTATTACCACTGTATTATATATCATTGACCTTGATTGTGTTCCTTTAATATTGTGCCTTCAGTCTTCTAGGCCAGTGTTTCTCAATCAGGAGTGATTTTTCCCCCCAGAGATTTGGTGATGTCTTAAGACTGGGGAGGTGCTAATGGCATCTGGTGGGTAGAGGGATGCAGGGATCCAGCAATATCCAACAGTGCACAGGACAGCCTGCCACCACCAAGGATTACCCAGCCCAAAATAGCAGTAGTGCTGAGACTGAGAAACCCTGGTCTAGATGGTAAAGATGGAACCCAGTGTACACAAATATGGGACCTGCAGGGAGCTGCTTTAAGGCTACAACACTGGAGAATGAGGCTGGATGGAAGTGAACCGAGTATCAGGAAAGAATTCATCCTTGAAGACAATGCAGTAACTTTTGGCAGATGTTTTACTGTTTTCTGCCTCTGGGGAGGAGAGCTTAGATAGAGAGAGGGCTTAAAACCAGACCTCATTATTTTTAAAGCATAACTATGACCCTGATTGACTTGTATAAATCTTGTGGCTTCTCCTTGACCTGCAGGATAAAGAATATTGCACCTGAAGATGCTTCTTGAAGGATAGAAATGTGGTGAAAAACAAATGGCCTCTGACTTATTTCAATTAGCATAGTGTCCTCAAATTACATCCATGTCACAAATAGCAGGTTTTCCACAGAGGAAGACAATTACTGTGCGATATCACTTATATGTGGAATCTAAAAAAGCCAAACTCAAAGAAACAGAGTAGAATGGTGGTTTCCAGGGATGAGGGAAGGGGGAAAAGGGGAGATATTGGTCCAAAGGTACAAACTTCCAGTTATAAGATGAATAAATTCTGGGGATCAAATGTAAAGCATGGTGACTATAGTTAATAGTACTGTTTTATATACTTGATAGTTATTAAGAGCATAAATCTTAAATGGTCTCACGACCAAAAAGAAAGGGCAACTCTGTGATGGGATGGAGGTGTTACCTAATGTAGAGTGGTAATCATTTTGCAATAGATAAATGTATCAAATCCGAAGGTTGTACACCTTAAACATACACAATGTTATGTACCCATTATATCTCGATAAAGCTGGAAGAAAAAGGAATTGGCTTTTGGACTAGGTTCCTGTCCCCATCTTTATTTAGTTAAATGAGCTCCTTGACTCAGTTTCCTCCTCAGTAAAATGGGTATAAAAGTAGCAACCTCCTCATACCTCCATGCTGGAGTATGAAGTGATGATTGTAATGTGCTTCCCGTTTCCAAGCACATAGTAAGCATTCAAACGATACCTTGCCCTACAGAATTTTTTCCTACATAGTCTTATCCCCTTTCCCTACACCCATCACTCGGTTCCAACCACATGTTATTAAATTTCCCTGCAACATCCACCTCTGAGCCCTTGTATATGCTGTCACCCTTTGCCAAGAGCTTTCCCCCCCTTCTTTTCAGGGGCAAGAACTCAAGTTTCAAGGCTCAAGGCCTAAGCTCCTCAGTACAGTTTTCCCCAAGCACCTAGGCAGTTTGTGAGAACAACCAGAGCCATTGCCTATGTGAAAAATTGCTATCATTTGAGCCACATTTCACCAAACATCCTATTACTTGAGGCTAAGCCATCTCAGTTTGCTGAGCAAATGCATCACATTGTGGTTAAAAATCAGCCTTCCCCTTAGACAGGAAAGATTCTCAGGGTAGGAAGCATGTAACACTGTCTCCCTCCTCGGGACCTACTCTCCAAAATGTACTGATTAAAAGAAATAATATTTACAATAGATCAAGGATGGGGCTAATGAGAGTTAAACACTTTCTCTAAACTTGGAGCTTATTACCAAGCAGAAGATATTTTTAAAAGGAGAACATGTCCATCATTTCCCACCTTCTTAACCAACCCCCCCGCCGACAAGGAACCATTTATTATTCCCTCCCCAGCCCAAGAGTAGACACAGGGGACTTCCCACAAAAAGGAAAACATTGACTCTTGCTAAAGATAGATAATAGATAAATAATGATAGGTAGGTAGGTAGATAGGGATTGATACATATATCCATAGATAATAGATGTATACATAGATGATAGAGAGACAGAGATAGATACAGATAGATGAGACAGATGAGAGATTATAGAATAAATCTTTCAGGCAGAATGTAAACTATCGCTGACTCTAGTTATAAGGTTAATGGTAATTCTTTGTACCACTTTTGCACCTTTTCTGTAAATTCAATATATTACCAGAATAAAAAGTAACCAAAAAAAAAAAAAAAAAGTATCAACTCACCCAAGCGTCTCCAGTGCACAACTTGGACATTTCAGAATCCTGCACAGCTCTCTCACCCCATCATCCTGAACATCATTTTTCCCAACATCCAGAATTTTCACATTATGATTGTACTTGAGGGCATCAGTAAGCTCCCGACAGCCCTCCACTGTGAAAGAACAATCTGACAAGCTGTAAAATAAAAAAACACACAGAAGAGGGAAAAGTAATCCTTGAATCCTTGGTCTCCATATATTTCAGCCCACCTCACTTTCTTCTAAGGAAGAAAGATGCCAAAACCAGACTTCTTCTCCCGAGCCCTAGAAAGGGGAGGGTGCTGGTTGGGAGGTCTGAACCCCTAGGTGATCTATTTACCTGTGAAAGGAAGAAAGTAGAAGGAACAGCCATGGAGGCCTCTCCCTCCCTCCCCAGGCCATCGACAGGCTTGTCTATGTGAAGGGCTTCTCTCTGTGACACTGATCACCAGAGCACCCAGACTCTTTTGCTAACAGAGAACACGTTTTTCAGCCTTTGAGCTCAACAGCTGAGCTGAAAAAGACAGCAGGACTCTCACTTAAGGGCAGATCTAAATTCCTGAGAATGAATTATTATACCAAATAAGTTCAAGATGAGTAATCCAGGTAAACACTTGGAGAGAGAAAGAGAGAATTAAAGGAGGGGCAATTTGAAAGGGAGAGACACAGAGATGAAAGAGAACAGAGACACAGAGAGAAACTAAGATACACAGAAGGGGAGGAGAGAGACATGAAATAATTAAAGAGTGCCACCTTAAGTGGCAGGTGTACATAAGGCAAAAATCCTTAAGACATAAAAGGAAAAGTTTGGCTTCATGAAAAATATCCACATGGTTAAAACTCTCAAGAGCCAAGCCTAAGGGAACTGCCAGCAAGATAAACAACCTATGTAAATTATACCCAAAAGGGCTCCATTTCCCTACCGAAGAATGCCTACAAGTCAGTAGGAAAAGAAACCCAAAAACCCAACAGGAAAAAAAATAGTCAAGTTTTATCAAAAGGTTTTTCATTTGGAAGTTTACACAAACGGTTTTCAACATTTGAAAGCTGCTCAAGTCCATTCTTATACACAGGATGCAAATATACAAGGACTTTGAGTTTACCAAGGAAAGTACGTGACCCTTGGGCCTGGACCCAAAATAAGCTTGGGGGTTTAGATGAAAGGAGATTGGCTGTGAATCAATACTTGTTGAAGTCGGGTAATGGAGTAGATTAAATACTACTCTGTCTACTTTTGCCTAAGTTTCAGTATTTCCATGGAAGAATAAAAATAGGTTGAGCTATCATTTTTCTACCTCTCAAATTGACAAAGATCAAGGAGGTTTGGCAACACTATATGTGAAGGTGTGGATAAAAGGTGCTCTTGGCTGGTGGCAGTGTTATATAGTGAAGGACAATGCGGCAACGTGTGTGAATTTTGATTGTCATGCTGAGGGAAGTAAGTCAGACAGAGAAAGACAAATATATGATATCGCTTATAGGTGGAATCCTAAAAAATGGTACAGATGAACTTATTTACAAAACTGAAATAGAGTCACAGATGTGGAAAACAAACTTATGTTTACCAGGGGGGAAAGGAGGGGAGGGATAAATTGGGAGATTGGGATTGACATATATACACTACTATATATAACACAGATAACTAATAAGAACCTCCTGTACAGCACAGGGAACTCTACTCAATACTCTGTAATGACCGATATGGGAAAAGAATCAAAAAAGAGTGACTATATGTATAACTGATTCACTTTGCTGTACACCTGAAACTAACACAACATTGTAAATTAACTGTACTCCAATAAAAAATTTTAAGAATGGCCCAACAAAAAAATAATAAATTAAAAATTTTTGATTGCAGATACCCTTTGATCCAGCCAGTCTATTTCTAGGAACTTATTCTACAAGTATATTTACATATGTCCAAAATGATACAGGTACACAGATACACAGCATAACTTTTATAACTATTCCAAAAGATTGAAAACAACCAGAGTACTTATTATATAAATAGAATACTCATTCAACAGATTACTATGTAGTCATACAAAGGTTAACGTTGTTATGTATGGATGTGGAATAGTCTCAGAAATGTTGTTCGGGGTGGACATTTTCATGTTAATAAATGCTGAGTTTATAAAAATTTATATATGCACAAAGGCCTATGGAAGGATTAAAAAAGTGACAAATATACAAAATCACTTCCATTATGACTGGCAAACTACAGAGACTTCTGACTTCTGTATCAGACACGGAATAGCACATTGTATAGAAAAGAGCTAGCCTCACATCCCTGGCCCTTGTCCACAGAAAGCCCTGCTGGCAAGGCTAGCCTGGCTCTTGGCTGCCATCTGGGAACTTGGATTTCAGGAGAGTTCCCCCGATTCTCTGCTCAGAGTGACTCACTGTGCCTAAGCTGTGCAAACAGCGTGGTTTATGCTGAACCCCTGCTTTCCCCGTGGAAGCCTAGACTCTTGAGATGTGCTGGGCAGAAGGTGTCCACACGAGCAGCGCCCAATCAAAGTCTTGAGCGTCGAGTCTGTCATGGGCGTCCCTGGTGGACGGCCTTGCACGTGTGTTGCCACAACTCTTTGCCGGGAGAATGCAGTGTGTCCTGGGTGATTCCGCTGGGAGAGAATTCCTGGGAGCTTATACCTGGTTTCCTCTGGACCTCAACCCATGCAACTTTTTCCCTCTGCTGATTTTGCTATTTCCCTTCACAGAATAAATAATAAATCACAGCCACGAACACGACTGTATGCTGAGTTCTTTGAGTCCTCCCAGTGAATCATCAAACCCGTGGGGTGGTCTTGGCGACCCCCAAGACCACTGTGGTTGGTCCTTAACAGTCATCCCATCTTTTCCCCTCCAGCACCAATACCTACCCACACGCCCCCACCTCCAGCAAAACCAGCCCCTCTATGGACTGGCTACCACGCCCAGGACGCAAACCCCATCTGGACCTCAGGTCAAGTCACATGACTCTCCTCTCAGCCACTAACCCAGAGGGAAGTGGATGAAACTTACTTCAGGTTCTGCAGGTTACAATCTGGACGACTCAGGGCCTCACACAGAAACTTCACTCCCTCATCTCCCAGGTTATTCTTCCGCAGATTCAGGTGTGTCAAGCTCTTATTCTGGAGGAGAGCGTCTGACAAATATCTACAACTGGGTGCACCAAGCTGGCAGGACCAGAGCCTGTGGGGTCAGAACCGCAGACACAGACGCTCAGGAGAGCAGCCCAAAGTGATTCCCCTCCTTCCAGGTCACCCACGGGGTCTCCCTAGACCCGAGTCCAGGACGTGCCGAGTATCTGTGCATACTTATCCTTTCTCGGTCCATTTTTGTGCAATGCGCACACCAAGAATGTGCTAGTCAGTCATGATTGGGTTAAAAAAAATAAAGGAATGACGGTCAAAGGATACAAAGGTTCAGTTACGGGAGATAACTAATTCCTGAAGATCTACTATACCGCCTAGACCATGCCTACAGCTGACAAAACTACATCGTATACTTAAAATCGTGTAAGAGCCTATGTTAAATGTTACCACACACCAAAAAACGTAATAATAAAGGAAGTGGGAAGAAACTTCGGGAGGTGATGGATATGTTCATGGCCTTGATGGTAGTGATGGTTTCACAGTGTGTATTTATCCCCAAACTCACCGAACTGTATACATTAAGTATGTGCAGCTTCCTATGTGTCAAAAAGATAAAGTTTAATGTAAGAATTTTTTTAAATTTTTAAGTAAAAATGTTAAATGAAGGGAAAATATTTTAAATAGCTTTGAGGCAGCTGAGGATGAACCCCAGGTGCTGCAGCCAGTCAGATGTGGGTTCAAAGGCCACTCAGCCGTTACCAGGTGTTGTTAGGTGAGCTGTGTTATTCCCTTCAGCCTTCACCTTCTCCGTTCTGAAGTGGGACTACGGTCTGTTATAGAAGCACGGGGCAGCACTTGGCAAGGGTGCAGTACAGGTTATAGGAGATATGTAATAGAGATGTTATATATCAGATCACAGGTTTATTATAACAGTTATCTAACATCTATTTATATATTAGGTATTATATTATGTAATTATATAATAGATCTACAGGTATTATATAACAGGTATATGTAATACATGTTATTATATAACATATTTATTACATAAATATATATTACATATAATAGTTATATAATATATAATAGACTATATTATGTATCATCTTATTGTATATTATTAATATTAATATATATCATAGTAAATGTACTATATGAAAGTATATGGAGGAACTCCCTGGTGGTCCAGTGGTTAGGACTTGGTGCTTTCACTGCTGTGGCCTGGGATTGATCCCTGGTCAGGAAACTAAGATCCCGCAAGCCACAGGGCATGGCCAAAAACAATAAAATAACATAAAGTATATGGCATAAATTATTATTATGAATATACATCATAGTAAATGTAATATATTAAAGTATATGGTGTAAGTATAATTATTATTTTATAATATATTATTAGCATAACTGAACATGTATAATATTAGTTCTTGTTATATATGTATTAATGGCCTATTAACATTCTGGTTCTTTGAGGCTTAGGGCTAGGCGAGTACTAATCATTGGTTTCTTTGTTCAGACTCCATGGCCTTTCACCGTAATCACCACCTTGGATGTACCTAAGGACCTTGGCCTTTTCCAGTCTTTTATACTCACCCGAATGATATCCAACCCCAGGAAAACTCAACTCTCCATCTATTCCACACCTGCCCCCAAGAAGCAGAGTGTAGCCAGAGAAGAAAATATCTCTGTAATCAGCTTGGCATCCACCACTGCATGCGGACTCTCATCCCTACCCAACGACACCCTTGAGTCCTACAGTCCTATATACACCTGCGCCGGTAACATCTCTGCATGGTTAATTCACAGGCATTCCACTCTCCTATGTCCCTATCCAAACTCCTCACACCCAAGCCAGTCTTCACCCAGCAGCCCAAGCCCATCACCTGGAGGTGTTCTTGCTTCCTTTCCCTCCTAAACCACCCCTAACCCATCAGGAAGTTCCCATGGATCTATCGTCAAATATACCCTGAAGTCCTACACCTCATCCAAGCCAGCTCTCTCCTATCCTCTTGCCTGGGGTACAGGCACTTGCTTCTTCTCAAACTTTTGTCCCTTATTATAGTCCATCCTTCAAGAACAGCCTGGGTGATCTTTCAGAGTACCTCACTGTCAGTCAAACCTCCAAACAAAACACAAAATCCTACCCTGCCTGGGCGTATTCAGGCATCTTGCTGCCTCTCCAGCTTCATCTTCTCCCGTTATCTCCTCTCACAGGACTCCGGCCATACTAGTTTCCTTGTACACCTCCAAGCTCATTCGAACCACAGAGCCTTTGCCCTCCTATCCCTTCTCTCTGCTTGTGGCTTCCTCCCCGACTTTCTTCAAGTCTCTGCTTCAAGTGTCACCTCCTCAGGTAGGTTGGTGGGAGAAGACCTTAGGAGAAACCAATCCCACCACTATTTCTTATCTATTCATTCCACTTTTTTTTCATATCTGAACTATTGCTGTTGTTTGTATCTCACTCCTAAAACTGCATCCTCCACACAGGCAAAAAGCTTGTCTATCTTAATCACCCCCAACCTTGGTGCCAGCTCTGTATCTGGAGATAGGAGCTCAGAGATCAGTTGACTAAAGCATCATCATTTCCTGGGGTCCTGGGACTTCCCTGGTGGTCCAGTGGCTGGGACTCAATGCTTCCAATGCAGGGGGCCTGGGTTCCATCCCTGGTCAGGGAACTAGATCCCGCATGCCGCAACTAAAAGATCCTGCATGCCGCAACTAAAAGATCCCGCATGCCGCAACTGAAAGATCCCGCATGCCGTAACTAAAAGATCCCGCATGCCGCAACTAAAGATCAATTAAAAGATCCCACAGGAGACACGGGGCCCAGCTCCCGAGGGTGCCAGCACGGCCCCGGGGAGCGCGAGGAGCCAGCAGGCGCGCGGCTTGCTGTTGGCGGCCTGATCCGCCATGCTTGGCACCCACCCGCCCCCGAGGTGGCGTCCAAGCCCCAGGGAAGATGGTGTCCTGAATCCTCTCCAGAGCCGTGGTGTTGGTGTTTGGAATGCTTTATCCTGCATATTATTCATACAAAGCTGTGAAAACAAAAAACGTGAAGGAATATGGAGGAAGAATAATGAAACATTCAACTCACAAAGCAAGAAGAATATCAGAATTAATGGAATCTGTAAAGAAAGTAGGATGAATTAAAGCAATAAAAAAGCAGAAATAAAAATAAAACCAAAACCAAGAGAATTACAATATCTAAGAGTTGTTCCCTTCAATGAGTCTAGTAAGATAAACACTTGAAATAGCTTAAGGTAGGGAGAAGACTAGAAAAAGGATTGACAAAATAAACAAGAAATGGTTTAAGCAAGCAATGCTAAGCTTAAGTGACAGAAAATTAAGGTTATATAATGGACGGCTTTAAATGAATGCATAACATAGTTCTTTCTAAAATTTCAGAATAAATTTTTTTTGGACCTAGAGAGTGTCATACAGAGTGAAGTAAGCCAGAAAGAGAAAAACAAATATTGTATATTAACGCATATATGTAGAATCTAGAAAAATGGTATAGATGACCTTAATTGCCAAGCAGAAATAGAGAGACAGATGTAAAAAACAAATGTATGGATATGAAGCGGGAAAGGGGTGGGGTGGGAGGAATTGGGAGATTGGGATTGACACCTATACGCTATTGATACTATGTATAAAATAGACAACTGATGGGAACATACTGTATAGCACAGGGAACTCTACTTAACGCACTGTAGTGTCCTAAGCGGAGGGGATATATGTATATGTATGGCTGATTCATTTTGCTGTGCAGTAGAAGCTAACACAACGTTGTAAAGCAACTATACCCCAATAAAAATTAATTAAAGGAAAAAAAAATCCCACATGCCACAACTAAAGATCCAGCATGCCGCAGTGAAGATCCCACATGCCGCAACTAAGACCCGGCACAGCCAAATAAATAAATAAATATTTTTTAAAAATTTCCTGAGGTCCCTGTTAAAACTGAATTTCTTGTCACAATCTCCAGAGACTGATTCAACAAATTTGGGGGTGCTACTCAGAATCTATGTTTAGAGCAATGACTAGCACCTTGAGTAACTGCTCCATGAATGTTAGTTTTCAACGACATAGCTGGATCCCAAATGAAGGAGCCACTGTCTTCTTCAATGCCTAACCCCACGGAGGGTCATTTCCAGACACCGAAGGAGGAGGAACTTACACCAGTCTCTCTAAGACACACTCAGGGTGAGTCAGGGAAGCACACAGCAGCTTCACACCATCATCCTGGAGCTGATTAATTCCCAGGCACAGTCGAGTCATTCCCTGGGTGCTGATGAGAAGCAAGGCCAGGTCCTCACAGTGGGCCGCCAACAGGTTGCATTTCTCCAGGCTGTGGGAGGTGAAGATGCAAGGTGAGCCACAGCTATGTCTGGTTTCCTATCTCCTTCTCAAACTCTCAGTCCCTTGGGCCATACATCTGGGACTCAAAATCATGGAAAGGTTAAATTAGATAAGGAACATAATCTTCATGGAGGAGAATAATGTGGGTAAAGGTAAGATTTCTCATTCTCATTCCTACCGACCTTTAGGGCAGATCATTCTTGATTGTAGGGGGCCCTCTGGTACACCGTAGGATATTGATCATACCTGGTCAATGCCAGGAGCACTAGATTACCCACGAGATGCCAGGAGCGTCCTCCCCTTCCCAAAGCTGGAAAACAAGCCTGTGTCCAGACACTGCCTAATGTTCCCAGTGGGGACAAAACTGGCCCTCGCTGAAAACCACTGTGTTTAGAGGAGGCTGGCCAAAGCCTAAGCAGGTTATACAAAAGAAGCTGATGGTCAAGATGCCCAAGATCAAGGTGAAGGCAAAGCTGGCTGAGACGGAGCCCTAAGGAGAATGGTAAGAAGAATGAAGATGACAAGAACTGTGCCAGTGGGATGGGGGATCAACAGGGGGATCCCCAAGGCTCCCAAAACCCAGTCCCACTGCCAACCCCACGCTGCCACTCAAACGTGCAAAGAAAGTATTTTTGAAAAAGCAGGAGGACTTACGACAGCTCCTTCAGGGGGCACTTGGACACCCCAATGGGCCCCTGCAGTCTTTTCAGCTCAGCATTAGAGAGATCATTGTCCCCCAGGCTGAGGAATTTCAGACTTGAGTTCTTGCTGAGTTCCATGAAGAGCTGATGACAAACCCTAGGGGTGAGGCCACACGATTCCAACCTATCGAAGAGGCCCCAGGATAGGCAGTTACTCCTGGGAAGAGTGGTCTTTGTTTAGAGACCCCCTTGCTCCATGAACAAGAGCTGATTTCTCCCTGTTTCTCATCCCTTCAAAGACAAGACGGCTACACCCTTTCAAGTCAGTGCTACTCAAAGTGTGGTCCACAGTCCGGCATCACCTCAGAGTCTATTAGAAATGCTAATTATCAGGCCCCTCAATAGATCTGCTGGATCCTGGGGGTGGATTCCAGGAATCTGTGTTTTAACATGCCCCCTTGAGTGATTCTGATATACGTTAAAATTTGAGAACAACTGCTCTACACCCATGCATTTTTTTCCCTCTTTGCTAGTCTTTCTCTGTATTCTTTTCCTGCAGTGTTGACTCCTGTCCTCCCAATGAATCATCAAACCTATGCGTGATCTTGGGGACAGATCTGGAAGAGCAAAGACTTACCACAGATACTTGAGGTTGCAGGCTGAGTGCCTCAAAGTTCTAAAAATCATCTTGGACACAGTAATTCCTAGGTTGTTAGAGCTCAGATCCAGGTGGGTCAGCTTGTGGTTACCATGAAGCACGATGACAAGCTCCTTCAGAATCTTCACAGGAGACATTGATTTGCACCTGAGGAAGAGAGGCAGTGAGAAAGTTTTGGGAGAGAAGCCTGCTTCCTCATCTTTCCTTTCTAACACACATGTACACAACCTCAAGGATGATGTACAAGACATAAGAGGAGGGACTTCCCTGGTGGTGCAGTGGTTAAGAATCCACCTGCCAATGCAGGGGACACGGGTTTGAGCTCTGGTCCAGGAAGATCCCACATGCCGCGGAGCAACTAAGCCCATGCGCCACAACTACTGAGCCTGTGTTCCAGAGCCCGTGCTCTGCAACAAGAGAAGCCATCGCAATGAGAAGCCCGCACACCACAACAAAGAGTAGCCCCTGCTCGCCACAACTAGAGAAAGCCCGCATGCAGCAACAAAGACCCAAAGTGGCCAAAAATAAAATAAATAAATAAATAAATTTATTTCCAAACATAAAATAGATAGCTATTGGGAAGCAGCCACATAGCACAGGGAGATCAGCTCAGTGCTTTGTGACCACCTAGAGGGGTGGGAGAGGGAGGGTGGGAGAGGGAGGATAGGAGGGAGGGAGATGCAAGAGGGAAGAGATATGGGAACATATGTATATGTATAACTGATTCACTTTGTTATAAAGCAGAAACTAACACACCACTGTAAAGCAATTATACTCCAATAAAGATGTTAAATAAAAACATAAGAGGAGTCCAAAAATTGATTTGAGTCGTGGTACTAAAATGTTGAAAAGGCAATCTCAAACATGATCACTGAGCTCAGTTGGATGTATGAAGTCAGGAATCCATCCTCTCCCCACTCCTCCCCAGATCTAATGTAAGATGTCCTGGGGCTGCCGACACTCTTCTAGGGAGGCGACCACCCATCCCACACCAACCCAGAGAGGACTGGTGAGAACAACTCTCTCGTTTTCTTCTTGAACTTGTTTCTCCTTATCTTGAGAACTAAGTTATAGAATGAAAATAGAAGAAAAAAAAGAAAGAAAGAAAGGAAAAGGACGTCAAAGGCTGTTTAAGCCTGCCACCCGTGTATTTGATCTGGTTCACTCAACACACAGAAGTCTGAGGACAAATATCATTGTCAACTCTTCTGCTCTTAACTTGTTGAATCAGTGCCTGCACCTGATTTTTAGACCTTGAGGCATGACCTTGAGAAAGGTGGAGGGAGAGTAGGATAGAGTTAGTTGTCCTAGACTCCAGAACATCTGACCAAATTCCATCTCAAATTCCACTCTAAGTACTACTTGCAGTGTCCTTTATCAGTTAATTTCTTCCCTGGCTTCTCCCTCAAGGTCGACCTCCACCTGCTAATTCTTCCCTATCTTTGAGCGAGATTTGAGAATCTGTCATTTCTACTTGTAGCATGCTATAGGACCACTAAGTTTCAATCCCAAATTATGCTTCGTATCCAATGTATAGATCTTTACTCAAATATCTTTCAGGTAGATAGGGAAGGCAGAGGGGGTCTCCCCTATCTAAAAGTGCAAAGCTTCCCTCTTTCACACCCTTTCTGAGTTGCTGAACTGATTTCCTTCTGCTTTGGGAGACGTCACCATCTCATATACCATCCTGATTATTTAAGTTTGCTTCTCCAACCCAGTGTAAGCTCCATGAAGGCAAGAATTACCTGTTCTGTTCACTGCTATAACCTCAGAACAGATAACAGATGCTCAATAAATATGTATCGAATGAATAAATGCTGTACCACAAATGATTTACCTTTCCTTAAGGCACAGAGCACGTCTCATGGACTCCACATACCTTTAGCTCTTTTCAAACACTTTGCCCCTACCATGCCCTAGAAATTTTCTATTCCTTCATATTTGGCTCAAAAAGCAGTCCACCTTAAATGTCTTAAGGAAAAAGTAGTTTGTCTACATGTATCTCTAGTGCAAGATAGATTGCCCTTTTGTAGTTAAAATTATGAGATGAATTATTTATTTTTTTTTGAATCATCACTTTTAGTTTCACAATGGTACACTAAATATCCCATCTTCTATGTTTTCTGGTTATTTCCTCTCAGAAAATCACACAATACAACTTTCTGTAGAGGTGATGCCAGAACCCCCTATCTGAGTTGCTGTTGTGATACCTAAACTATTAAAGGTTCAGCTTCAAATAAACCAAGCAGAAATAAAGGATGCCATTTACAAGGGAATGCCGTATACTAATTGAATTCTAACGCCATATTCATGACAATAATTGAGTTGTTAATGGCTCTAAAACAACGTGCTCTAGAATGGTCAAATCCCTTCTGACCAACTTGCCACCTACTGCCGCAGATGGCCATTTTTTAAAATTTCAGTCTACTTTGCCTAAGTAGCAGCTTCATGAATGTAAGTCCTTTTATTTTATTCTCCTGTGCACCTAGCTTACTTTCTGGCCAATAGATAATTCACGGCTGTCATCAAAAAAAAAAAAAAGTGCGTTATTCTCCTATTGTATTCCTCAAACCTTGAGAGTCTCACACTTACGTCAGTTTTTGGAGTTTGCACCTTGGATTTCTCAGCTTATAACAGAGTTCCTTCATAGATGAAGTATTAAGCTTGCTGTTACTCAGGTCCAGCTCTCTCATGTTCCCATTGCAAAACACAGAGCAAATATCCTCCCACTGATGTTTCCTGAAATCGCCAACCCCTGTCCTTTGTGAGGGAGAGAGAGAAGGCTGATGAGAGTAAATGAAACTCAACCAACACCCAGAATATGATCTACAGGAGGCAAGAAAAGACCTTAACAAAAGAGACTCACTGGAGTTCTGAATATGAAAATGTGTAACCAAAAAAGCATAGTTGGCACAACACCAGATGTTTTATTCCCACAATCCTTAACAATTCTTTTTGGAGGAAAGCAACCACATAAGTGAGGCGGACCACAGGTATAATCCTTAAGAGTTCAGACTTAAAGTTAAATAGACTTAAGACAGATTCAGAGCTCTGCCTCCTAGTATTGAATCTCTGTGCTCCAATTTTCTATCTCCAGAATGTGCCTAGTAAAATTTACTCTCATAGGATTTTGTGATGATTAAAGAAGATTCATGCAAATATTTAGATCTTAGAATTATTAGAATTCTAATTATTTAGAATTTCCCTGATGCAGTAGGCTCTCAATGTTAAGAATAAAAGAGCAATACAGTCAGAAATTAAATTTTTTTTTATCTCAGATGAGATGAGGGAAGTAAAACAAAGAATATATTCTGAAAGCACCTGGAGGATATAAAGTTCTACTCCGTAAGTCCAGAATTGTAACTAGTTAAAGTAGTTGTTTCCAACCTTAAGTGTACTTGTATGTGTGTATGTGTGTTGTGTATACATGCCTGTGCTTTCATGTGTTTAACACCCCAGTTAATACTGATATACAGAGTTTAAAACCACTGAGGAGAAAAAGCAGTAAGAAGCTGTGCTGTAGAAAAGTAAGACATAACCCAACATCAGAAGATCTGTTATGAACTTTAGGGAAGCTCTTAAACTTCCTTAAGTCTTAGGGTGATCTTGAAGTGAGGACTGATGTTGTCTGGGCATTAATTCTCATAATAAATGGGATGATCCTTAGAAAATCACTTATAGTAAGGGCACTTACTCACATGACCCCACAGTGAATGCTACCTAAATCAAGTCCCCTATTTAAGTTTTAGGGATTCCAATATAGGACAAATGATAGTCTATATGTATTGGACATTAATTACCCCAGACCCCCAAACCAAGCATCTTACTAATATTCCAATGTGGGTGAACACAAAGAAATTAGTCTACTCAAAATCTTAACTTGTTCAATCCAAATTGGACTGGTGCTTCTTATAGATTTGAGGGTTAAACAGGAAAGGATTTGAGAACATGAACAGCAGCTCCTGTCTCAAGATAAGAATTTAGAAAACATTCCCGGGACCTGAAATAAGTAGCAGAACAGTCAGGTTTCCTTATCTTCCAGCTCAGAAGCCAGAAGTGTCAGTGATGGGATAAGGTCATAGGAGAAGAACCAAAAGTAGCTCAAGTATTTTTAAGGTTCTTCTTCCAGGAGGACAAAGGGACAAACTCATCAGAACAAGCTTTTAAGATTTTGTTGACACCATCGGTCCCACCCTGGCTCCAATATATGCTCAAAGGAGAGGCATACAGCATTTTAAGTTCTGGAGCTCTGAAAGGGAGCTGGGCTACTTAATAGTCACATTGACTAAGAAAATTGTGCTTTTATTCTGCAGTTTTCTCATCTCTGAATAACAATAAGAGATCCCCCTCCACTTAGTTATGGGCACCAGTTTGACACAAGTAGATGTTATAGTACAATGCCTGGCACATAAACCTTCAACACGCAGTGCCTGAGATATAAAATCTACCTCTAAGTAGATGAGTTGAGTACCCAGGGAATCCTCCATGACACCTAAAGGAAAATGTTCTCACAGACTGGAGCTGATCTAGAATGTTTGGTCAATCATAACCACTGATAACACAACCACAGACCCCCCAGTTTTTCATGGAAGAACTTGGGCAGAGCCTGTGAAGATGAGAGAAACTTAGGGAAGGGATGGTTTTTGCATTACTCACTCCAGAGTTTCCGAGGTGGAAGTCAATTTCATCTCAAGCATGGGACCGCTGACAGAGAGCCTCAGCTTACGTAAGTTTTGACAGTGCTTTAGGCAAAAGGAAGAAACCTGGAGGTGCTGATACCCATGAATGTCGAGATCAGCTTCAAGGAGGTGATTCAAAATCTGCCTTATAAAATTTTCGTCCTGAGTCTCACACAAGCACTGGAAAAACTGTAGGAATTCGAAGTGGACTGAGACAGCATCATACTTCTCCAACCCTTCTGCCCAATCTAATAATTCGTCCATTACCCTGGGAGACATTTCACAGCGTAACGTATCTTCTAGCTCTCTTGCTAGGTCTGTATTTAAAAGACCGAAGAAAAAAAGAGCCATCTGATGCCAATAGAAGTTTGTGTTGGCAAAGGCGTCATTCAGGAGCACCCTCATCTCTTGATGCTTTGGGGGACCACCAAGGGATCCTCTTGTTCCCCAGAGCACATAAAACATGGCCCCCAAAAATGCCTGGAAACCTTGGTGAGTGAAAGAAATGCACTCTTCACAGTCACTGACCTTTCGCAGAATATTCAACCTCAAGAGAGAATCAATAAAAGAGGCTTCCAGATGCCCTTGTTCCATGACCTCTTTTGCAAATGTGAAGTTTGAGAACCACATCCCCTCTGCAGCCAGACAGCACAAGGCTCTCCACTGTTCTGGCAAGCTCTGATCTGACAAGCTCACCTCTGCCGTGGCAAACAAGCTGCAGAAAAAATAGGCATAGATGCTGGTGGTGGTCTGTGTGGCCAGCCGGAAAGAAGGATTACTTGCCGTCTGCCACTTCAGGCTGGAACACACAGTCCAGCACACCAGGGGGGCAGAGCAGGAATCAAATAGAGTTTCCATTTTTCTTATCCGATTCAAGATTTTATTAGCTTTGTCTAGGTCACCAAAGAACTTGATGAAATACTCCTCCCGGTCTCCCTCTGTGAACCCTGAGACGACAACAAAGCATGGATTCACTAACAAATTTTTAAGATCTAGATTACCATAGTCTCTGGTCGTTATCAGTAAGGTAGCTGTGGGAACCAACTCCTTCCTCAACAAGTGGAGTAAGATTCTGGCCAGTGGGAGCTGCTGGTACCAGTCTGTACAGGGCGGGCTTTCGTACAAGTTGGAAGACACAGTCGTTTCTTCAAAGCCATCAATGACAAACAGGAGCCTCTCAGGATGACTCCTGAACTCTTCAATGGGGACCTGAGAGTCAGGCCAGTCCCGGGAAAGCAGGCCAGCAAAGGTGGTGTTCACAATCTCTCCCACCTTATGGCAGCTGATGTAGAAAACATAGGAGAACTGGTGCTGAAAGAGTATGCCCTCTGCCCAGTGTAGCATGACCTTCATTGCCAGGGTGGTCTTCCCAACGCCCGCCAGGCCCTCCAGTACGATCGGCAGTGGCTGGGCTCCAGTCCTGTTAGGACACAGTAGACTCCTCAGCAATCTGTGTTCCTGCTCCACCGTGCTGTGGAGATATATATGGTCATCAGGCCAAGGAATGTTGTCCCACAGAACCAGTATTTTCATCCTCATCTTCTCTCTGTATCTTCTTCTGTGAGCTAAAACAGAAGGGAGGCGAAAGAGATGGCCGAAAGGCACATGAAAGGATACTCAACATTGTTAATTATCAGAGAAATGCAAATCAAAACTACAATGAGGTACCACCTCACACCGGCCAGAATGGCCACCATCAAAAAATCTATAAATAATAAATCTATAAAATTTATAAATAATAAATGCTGGAGAGGGTGTGGAGAAAAGGGAACCCTCCTACACTGTTGGTGGGAATGTCAATTGGTGCAGCCACTATGGAAAACAGTATGGAGGTTCCTTAAAAAACTCAAAATAGAGCTACCATATGCCCATTCCTGGGCGTATATCGGAAGAAGACCATAATCTGAAAAGATACGTGCACCCCAATGTTCATTGCAGCATTATTTATGATAGCCAAGACATGGAAGCAACCTAAATGTCCATCAACAGAGGAATGGATATATATATGTGAATCACTGTGCTGTATACCTGAAACTAACACAACATTGTATATCAACTATACTTCAATTTAAAAAGAAAAAAGAAAGTGGAATTCAAGATTAAATGGAGTCCCAGGATGGCAGCTACGTGGCAACCGATATGGAATGGAGAAGGATATGGGGCTCCTGGAAACTGTCTAGAAATTATGACAAGGGAGCCGATTGATTCCTTGATATGTTTGATGGTGTTATGCTTCCCAAAGAATTTTGGGATGACGTAATGGTAGTTGCAAAGAAAGTTAAACCAAAACAAAGCAATTATTACCTCAAACAAAAATAGAAAATGGGGGCTTCTCTGGTGGCGTACCGGTTAAGAATCCACCTGCCAATGCAGGGGACATGGGTTCAAGCCCTGGTCTGGGAAGATCCTACATGCCACAGAGCAACTAAGCCCGTGTGCCACAACTATTGAGCCTGCAGTCTAGCGCCCGAGTGCCACAACTACTGAGTCCACGCACCACAACTACAGAAGCCCGTGTGCCTAGAGCCTGTGCTCCGCGACAAGAGAAGCCACTGCAATGAGAAGCCCGCGCACTGCAATAAAGAGTAGCCCCTGCTCACCGCAACTAGACAGAGCCCACGAACAGCAACGAAGACCCAATGCAGCCAAAAATAAATACTAAATAAATATTTTTTAAAAATAGAAAATGGTTCCCCCAAAAAGGCATGTGTAGTGGGCTCAACAGTGACCCCCCAAAAGATATATCCACATCTGAATCCCCAGAACCTTATGTGACAAAAGATGTGATTAAGGACCTTGAGAGGAGAAGCTTATCCTGGATTGCGCCCAATGCAATCAGATGTATTTCCATAAAAGAGAGGCAGAGAGAATTCCGAGACAAAAGAGGAGGCCACGTGACGACAGAGGTGGGAATTGAAGTGATGCTCCCACAAGCCCAGGAATGCCAGCAGCCACAGGAAGCTGGAAAGACGAAGGACCGATTCTCTCCCCAGGCTTCTGGAGGAAGCACAGCCCTGCTGACCCCTTGGTTTTGGACATTTTCTCTCCAGCACTTAGAAAATAAACTTCTATTATTTAAGCACCCGGTCTGTGTTAGTTTATTACAGCAGCCCTAGAAAATGAATACAGCATGTAATCCTGATTAATTACATGGCTCAGCACTGACTTATATCCACATGACACTCAATGCCTGGTCCTCCAAATCATACTTTTATTGGAGGGTAAATGAGAAGACATACTTACCTGCCATGATGAGTCAGCAGATAATTGATTGAAAACCTAAGAAATGGCAGTATACGTTAATCACTTATGAACATAGAAATAAATAGCCAAAGTGGCAGCCAAGAGAGGCTGTGGTTGATTCCACAGAACTGAAGTCCAGGGTTGGGCAAAGGATCGATGCTTTTCATTGCAAGTTTTGCATTTTCTGTGATTCTTTTTGGATTATACACAAGTACAGCATGTATTTCTTTGATGCAACTTAACTTATTCCATCACAGTAGGTATTAGTTTGTCCATGTGAAAAATCTCCATGAGGCCACCAATACAAAAAAATACAGCTACGCAGCATTACTCACAATAGCCAAAATATGAAAGCAACTTAAGGGTCCATCAACAGATGAATGGATAAGGAAGACGTGGTACATATACACAATGGATTATTAGCCATAAAAAGAAAGAAATCTTGCCCCTGTAGCAACATGGATGGACTTGGAGGGTATTAGGCTCAGTGAAATAAGTCAGACAGAGAAAGGCAAATACTATACAATATCACTTATATGTGGCATCTAAAAAATGCAACAAACTAGTGATAGTAGCAAAAAAGCAGCAGACTCACAGATATAGAGAACAAACTAGTGGTTGCCAGTGGCGAAAGGGAATCAGGGAGGGGCAGTAGAGAGGGTGGGGGACTGGGTTGAACAAACTATTGTGTGTGAGATAGGCTACAAGGATGTAGTGTACAACACGGGGAATATAGCCAATAGTTTATAATAACTGTAAATAGAGTGCAATCTTTAAAAATTGTGTAAAAAATAAAAAAAAAATACATATACCTATTAATACAACACCAAGTCCGGAAACAGACAGGGGTATCTTAGACCTTGGAGGGGACCTAGAGGAAATGTCCAGTTTATGGTAACCTATTCCTCAGTGGGCAGCACTGGAAGAACAGATTGTCAAGTTTCTGGCAGACTATAAATTGAAGACAGTTTCAAAGGAGGTGGCAAATGTGGAACCCATAAAATGAATGTTCCATCAAGCAATTTGTCTGTAATCATCACAAAGTAGTAGGCAAACCTGTTTCTTCTTCCAGCATCTCTGGTTCTTCTTGGTTTGGATCTTGGGGTCCCCATACCTGTGCCATCTCTGAAATAAAACAGTGATGATGGGGTAGTGAGATTTCCCCTGGCTGAAAAACAAGTTAATAATGATGGATGGTCTTAGTAGAACCAACCATTTCTCTGACAGACTTGGAATTGAAGAGACTAAAAATCGTTACCTTCAAGCCTCATCAACCCAGCTACTTTGGAAACATGCTACTTTGCAAAGACCACAGCACACATTAAAAGCACATCCCTGCCTGGGGGCCTTGGATCCAGCCAGCCTCCTGTCTGGAATGCTCTCCCCCCAACCCCAATATCCACTTGGCTCACTCCCTCCCCTCCGAGTCTCTGCTCAAATCTTAGTGCCTCAGTAGTGTCTGATGATCCTGATTAACACTGCACCTGATTCCTCCAGCACACACCTTAGGCAGACCCCACCCGCACTTCCCTCCACTCTCCATTGCATTTGTCACCTTCTAGCACACCCTATAATGTACTTATTCATCACATCCATTACCTGTCTCCCCACACCAGAGGAGGAGACCGGTAGCCAACCTGTGTTTGTTCACTGATGTACCCCAAGTGTGCACAGCAATGCCAGCACATGGAAGCCACTCTAATATTTTGGAAATAAAATGCCATGGAAGAAAAGCACTGAGAATTGGTCTAACCCCAGCCTCCTGATGTGTTTCACATAACCACTCAGAAAGTCCTATTCTCAAAAACTAAAGGACCCCTTCCATGTCTCCCCGTGCACCATATGATCCAGCAATCCCACTCCTGGGCTTATATCTGGAGAAAATCATAATCCAAAAAGATACATGCACCCCAATGTTCATTGCAGCACTATTTACAATAGCCAGGACATGGAAGCAATCTAAGTGTCCATCAACAGAGGAATAAAGAAGATGTGGTACATATGAACAATGGAATATTACTCAGCCATAAAAAAGAATGAAGTAATACCATCTGCAGCAACATGGATGCAACTAGAGATTACCATACTACGTAAAGTAAGTCAGATGGAGAAAGACAAATATCATATATCACTCATATGTGGAATCTGATGTTTTAAAAAATGGTACAAATGAACTTATCCACACAACAGAAACAGACGTACAGTTATCAAAAACAAACTTATGGTTACCAAAAGGGGGAACATTTGGGAGGAGGAATAAATTGAGGAGTTTTGGATTGACATACACACAAGATAGATAACCAACAAGGACCTACTGTATAGCACAGGAAAATCTACTCACTATTCTATGATAACCTATATGAGAAAAGTATCTAAAAAAGAATGAATATATGTATATGTATAACTGAATCGCTTTGCTGTACACCTGAAACTAACATTGTAAATCAACTATACTCCCATAAAATTAAAATTTAAAAAAAATCAGAAAGTACAAAAAAAAAAGAAAAAAAGAGCTGGGCTGTTCCAAATGAACAGCCTGGAATTTAAATCTAATTTCTTAAAAAAAAAAAAAAATCCCAGTTCTCACTTCCCTTTGGTCATCTATGGAAGCCTGTTGAACTAAAGATTCACCCCTTCTCCCAGATCTGATGAGCTAGTCTTGGTGGGGTGGAGGGTGTGTACAGTGAGATGGTAAAGACCCTCCCAGTTCTGATACTGCCTGTCTGGCATCATTCTCAGTGATGATGTAGGATCTGGAAACCACCAGGGAAGGTGATACTGTGAAGAGAAAAACTGTCGCAAAGATGAACAAATCATTGAGAATCTACACTGCACCCAACGCCTTGTAAGTTTTCACCCTAGAAACTCAGTTAGGTGCAGCTAGCTCTGTTTTCAATAAGAGAGAATGGGGTCCAGTGGTACATAATTGGTCCTGGGTTACAGTTGGTGACGTGGAACCAGCCTTTGAATCCAGCTCTGTGGTTAAAGCCTGAACTCTTAAACCCATAGTCCCTAAAAGACAGCACACTTGTGCCTATAAACATGTGCATTCACAGACTCACTCACAAATCCCTCTGCCACAGCACCGTTCAAGTATAGAAACTCTCACTGTGCCATGTTTCCTAGAAGATGGAGCTGATGGGGGCATCAGTTATCCTGACCTGTCCACTGGTCCCTTTATATCATCTCCCACATTGCTGTGGGATGGGTGTGGTCTAGGGCTTCCTCCTGCTTAGGAGGTACCTTCTGCAAGCCCCACCCCTTTAGAAGGCCAGGTGGGAACCAGGTAAGGACTGGGGAAAAGGGGCTCCTGTGATGCAGCTTCAAGCAAGGCATTGACATTGGCAATTAGGACCAGTGGCCAGGAGGGAAGTTCTTCTTTAATGTCATTCTCCTCTGTGCCAATGTCTCTCTCTGGGATTGCCAAATGGAATTTAAGGATTCTAGATCCCATTCCCAAGCTCTCTGTTCAACATCTGCCTATTCCAGACAACCATATGTAAGGGATTTATGATGGGGAGAGGGGAGGAGAGGAAGATGGAACTGAAGATGCAGGGAAATCGAGTCCCCATCCCCTCGTCCTGCCCAGAAGATGCTCGAAGCCTGAATTCCTGTGACTCAGAACCTCCAATGCCCAAAGCTCTGATGGGGAAGACTTCATGTTGCCAAGTCCCATCCCATTCCTTGAACTCATGCTCTCATTCTAGGGCAAGAGAAGCAGTACATGGTCAAGCACAGAGGATTTGGAGACCCACTGCCTGGCTTCACATCCCACCTCTGTGACCTTGGGTGATTTACTTGAGCTTTGTGCCTCAGTTTCCTTGTCTGTAAAACAGGAATAACAGAACCCCCTTCTTATGAGAGTGTGAAAAGTCAGTACCAAGGCACAGAAAGCATTAAGATTAGTGCCTGGCTTGTAATAGGCACCAGCAAAAGTTATTAATTTCTACAGGTCTCAGAGGCAGCCAGGTCTGCCAGAAAGTGACATACGCATTCCTAAAACTCTCTGCAGTAGGTAAAGTTGCGGGCAAAAACCAGATGAAAAATGAGATCCGTGATACGTTTTAAAAAGACAAACAATTAAAATGGTAGCACAGTCTTATACTTGCTAACTAACTGTGAAACACATGACTAGTACAATAAATACTGCAATGCCACAATAAATGCTACAATATTACAATAAATAAATGAATGTTACAGCCGGGTACAGTTTCGTTGTGGGTTTTTTTGCATTTACCTCTTTGGAAAAAATCATGCATAAGCAAACATGAAATTCCCATGGTGAGCAAATCATCCCCTAATGCAACAATTGCATTGGCACAAATCTGCATTTTCAAAAGCAGCCTTGGAACAGAACTAAATATGCACGTTTCAATTCCCTCTTCTTGCTTTTGATCACCATCCCCTCCGAGGCTAGAGCTCCAAACTTTCACAGCCTTTATACTTTTAAACTTTCATTCCCGTCAGGGAGAGTCTTTCTTAGGGGGAGACCAGCAATTTGGAAGGACCCCGTAAAATTCCAACAGCAACCACCCCGCTCCCACGAGCACCAGGAAGCTATCCCCTGCACAGACCCACTCACCATTCATCTCTGCTCTCATTTGCTCGCATAGCGAAGTCAGCTTCATGTGCTCAAAGATGCGGAGGGTCACGTCCCATATCTGCCTTACTGATAAGTGTTCTTTCAACAGACAGAGCAGGTTAGTGGGACTGATGGCTTTCAAGTTTGCCCAGGAGATCTTCTGGACGTTCTCAGGCAGCAGCTGTGGGGACTGGACGCAAAGTTTGAAATCCTCCAGCTGATACCGATCCAAGCCCATCAGGTGAGACAGCAGCTTATCACTGGAGCCATCATCTACAAAGACGCTAGGAGAAGAAGTCATCTGGCCCAACACGCAAGGTTTCCAGCTTCACTCAAGAACGCTTACAGCCACAAAATGAATAGCACCTGTAGAAGATAGACAGCTAAGACCATGAACCATGACTTGCACCTGCTTCAAGACTGTCTAATCTAGCCACGTGTTCTGTTTTCTCCTCACAGCATCTCCTGCTCCCTGTGTTTGTGTGGCTTATTTCTCTCCCTCTCTCTCTTCCACGTGAATGTCAAGTCGCTTTGAACACAGACCTTGCCTGTCCTAGGCTGTACCACCAGTGCCTAGAAAAGCACTGGACAGACATGAGGACCTCAGCTCTAAGGAGAAGGAAAAATGATACTGATGGAAGAAATGTTCACGTCGTGAGGTATGGGGAGGTCCTTCTGGATGATACATGATTTGGCTTGAACTTGACGTTAGCTAGAACAGCCTGTCTTCGGGCCTGTCACACGTACATTGTACATCTGCTTTAACCATGAAGTGTGGCTCTGGCTCATCATCCAGTTACAGGAAGGGTTAAGTCTCAACCCCCTGCAGTCGCCCACCATCAGTGCACTGAAGGGAATTCAGGATGGGAAAAACAGGACGAAGCTTTCTGTGCTTTCACCTTCAGGCTCCTACATAGTGAAATGCATATCTAAGGAAGAATTTCAATGACCCCAGACTCTTGCATCTTCCCATATACAGATAAACACTAAAATCAACTTGAGAGACCTTTCTTTGTGATTAGCAGTCATCTTTTACAAAGATGTATGCTTGACTGCATGTATTTCCTAACCAAAAAAAAAAAAAAAATCATATATCCTGGCCCCTCCTTTACCTCTTTGGAGATCCCCCTCACAGCTACTGAGAGGCTGTTTTCCAGGCTATAGTCCTCAGTTTGGCTCCAAAAAAAGTCTTCTAATCTTATTATAGATTGTTTATTATTTACATCAACAATACTAAGCACTTCCTATATACCATGAATTGTTACCCTCATTTCATTCTCGCTTCTGTTGTCTGCCCTCTGGTGGTTGAGGCTATCTAAGAGGCTTGATGGGAGGCTCTGGTCTCATTCTCTAAACAACCAGTCATGCACAGTTTTGTTTACTAATTCTATTTTTTAAAAGTGAAAATGAAATGACATCTTCACAATGCTGTGAAGAACAAAATACCCTGCCACTTAGATTCTACGTCCAGTGAAAATATCCTTTAAAAATGAGGGGAAAATAAAGAGATTTCCAATCAAATGCTGAGTAGCCAGGGGCCGCCGGGAGGTGGGAGAAATGGGAGATGTTAGTCAAAGGGTACACATTTGCATTACACAATGAATAATATCTAGGGATGTAATGCACACCTCGGTGGCTATGGTTAATAATACTCTGTTGTATTCTTGGAATTTGCAAAGAGAGTAAGTCTTAAATGTTCTCACCACACACAAAGTCAACTACGTGAGGTGATTGGTATGTTCATTAACTTGACTGTAGTGATCATTTCACAAAGTTTATGTGTGTTAAATAATGTTGAATAGCTTTAAAAATCATTTTGTACAACTTAGACATGAACAATTTTTATTTGTCCATCTTAGCTCGATAAAGCCATAAATTTTTAAACTTTTAAAAACAGAATTTATTGCCAGCAGACATACAACCACTAAAAACCATCCAAAAACTTTTTCAGATGAAAGTATAGCAGCACAGAAGGAAAGAAAAAGCACAGAGGTAGCTGGTGTGTGAATCAATGTGAATGAATATTAACCCTTGACAACAACAACAACAACATCTTCTGGACTTTATAACATACGTAGTAAAATATGAAAACAATAACACAAAGGATGAAAGGAAAGTAAATGAAACAACTGTTTCAAGGTTCTTGCATTGATTGTAAAGTCCGGATGTAATCTCAGGTCAACTATTGGTGAAAGATGAATATTGAACTCTCTGGGGCAACCACTCTAAGAATAAAAGAATGTAACTAAGTTAAAGAAAAATGATATTACAAAGTATTTAGTTTATTCAAAAAATGGTAAAAAAAGAATAGAAAACAAGAAAATATACTAAATTCCAAATGTGTCAACAATTATATAAGCATAAGGGGGCTAAACACTAAAGAAGACTATGTCAAATTAGATCAAAAATAAAAGGTACACTTCAAGTACAAGAGCATAAAACGTTTAACATAAATTAATGGGGAAAAATGCAGCGTGCACACCCTAACACGAAAAAAAATGGGTACAGCTGTATCATTACCAAAATAGATTTTAAGGCAAAATTGTTACTAAATACAGCACACTTCATAACAGAATCAGTCCAGCAGGAAGATACAGCAAGTCTAAAATTTTATGTACCAAATAGTATAGCTTCAAAATATATAAAGCGAAAAATAGAACTAAAAGAATGATTAATTGGAGATTTAAACACACATCTCAATAACGAAGTGAAAAAGCAGGGGGAGGGTTGGATTGGGAGTTCAGGATTAGCTGATGGAAATTATTATTATATATAGAATGAATAAACAACAAGGTCCTACTGTGTAGCACAGGGAACTATATTCAATATCCTGTGATGAACCATAATGGAAAAGAATATGAAAAAGAAAGCATATATATGTATAACTGAATCACTTTGCTGTAGAGCAGAAATTAACACAACGTTGTAAATCAACAATACTTCAATTTTTAAAAAATGGAAAAAAATTATTCCTTCAACCTTTCTGTGCATGCCTAAGAATGACTTTGGAAAGCACCACAAGCACTGATTTGGGGAGTTACAAATAAACTTTAGTGATCAGGTGAATTCAAAAGCATGGAATCCATGAATAAGGAAGATCAACTGTAATTAGTATCATGTGTGTTGAGTGTAAGACGGGATCCCACAGGGTCCATGAGATTATACCGTGTAGAACAAGGAAGCCTAGGAAAGGGAATTATAAGAGACTTGAAGGATGCATCAGATTGAGGCAAGGAGGGTGGAAAGAGGGTTACAGGGCAGTGGTCAGTGAAAACAGGTGCAGAAACCCTGGAGGCAGAAAATACAGGAAGGGAGAAATTCAGCTGCAGTTTCTCAAAGACCTATCAAATCTCCTGGGTGTAGAAAGTGGGAAGCGTCAAATGAGAGTGAAGCAGAGCGGGACCCTATGGTCCTTGGCCCCCATGTCCTCAGCCTGCCTTTTGTCTGTGGGAAAACTTTAGTCAAAGAATAAGTTTAATCAGAGAAGTGAAAAAATGCAGAAGGAAAACACTCCAACAAGACTGCATAATAATCATTTAGTCTTTAAGCAGAGTCAAGGACGTTAGTTCCTTCTTAAGGGCTATAAGGTAATATTCTGACCCATATCCTGTGAGCTGTCTTGTAGATACTGAAATGCCCACCAGGAGGAAGAAGTTAACTACATGATGACCAGACTGTAGCCATGACATAAACTGCCACAATTCCGAGAATTGGCTTCAAAGAAATGGAAACAAAATGACCCTGGACCTGAAGACTAACTGTACTTAAAACAATCCATGCAGAGGCAAAGAATATACAAATCAATTTTCACTGCAAAGTAAAGGAGCTGTTACAGTGGAAAAAAAAAAAAAAAAAAAAAAAAACAATCAATGAAGCTGATCAGACCACTGATGACCAATGTCAAGACGACTGTCAGAGGTGACTGTGCTGTTTCTGCATGGAGCTCCCTCTCTCCATCTATAAAAGCTCTTGGCCCCTGATTGTCAAGGAGGGGGGAGTCAGGCTGTGGACAGGAGTCCGCATTCCCGCCCCGCAGTTGCTAGCGTCCAAAATAAAGCAAACTTTCCTTTCCACCAACCTTGCCTCTTTATTGGCTTTTGAGCGGCGAGCAGCCTGACGCCACTTTCACTTACGAGAGGACAGAGGTGCAACAGATTCCTGCTGATTAAGAAAACGCCGGCAACAATGACTCCCCATCTTCCGCTCCGCACCCCGAGCTCCTGGTAACCACCTTTCTAGTCTCTGCTTATAAAAGTTGGAGTCTTTTCTGTACCTCACAGACTGGAATCCTGCAGTATTTTCCTACTGGGATTGGCTTACTTCACTTAGGATAATGTTCTCCAGCTTCATCCATGCTGTCACAAACGGCAGGATTTCCTTCTTTTTTAAGGCTGAATAAGATTCTATACGGACTTCCCTGGTGATCCGGTGGGTAAGACTCTGCGCTCCCAATGCAGGGGGCCCAAGTTCCATCCCTGGTCAGGGAACTAGATCCTACATGCCACAACTAAAAAGAAAAAAAAAAAAGATCCCACATGCTGCAACGAAGATCCCGCATGTTGCAACTAAGACCCCGAGCAGCCTAAATAAATAAGTAAATAAATGTGCTTAACCCTGTTCTCATTAAAGTTAAAAACAAAAAAGATTCTATTGTATGTATCACCCATGGTGTAAGTTTCAGTTATGCAAGATGAATTAGTTCTGGGGACCTGCCCTACATCAAAGTGCCCATAGTCATCAATACTGAATTGTACTCTGAAAATTTTCAGAGGATAGGTGTCATGTTAAATGTTCCTACTACACACACGCATACACTACACACACAGGACACAAACTTTTGGAGGTGCTGGCCATATCTATTCCCTTGATTGTGGTGTATGCCTGTGTCCAAACTCATCAAGTTGCATATGTTAAATACATGCAGTGTTTTTTTCATATATTAATTATACCTCAAAAAAGCTGGTTGTTTCTACCCACCCCACTACTTTAAATCAATCACAATAAAGCTGTTCTTTTAAAAAAGAAAAGAAAAACCAAAGGACAGAAAAGTTTGAAGCCCCAGAGAAAGGAGACATCACTTACCAAACAGACTTCTAATCTCATACAAGTTTCGAGATGCCGTTTCCAGGGAGCCTCAAAGAGGAAGTCAACTCCACGCCCTCCCCAGCCTCTGATTGGCCCTTGGGTCCCTTCAGCTCCTATCAGATCTGTCTCTGGGTGTCCCGCCCCCTCCATTGCAGCCTATCCCCGCATAGGTCAAGAAGCTACCAAAACTCAGCTGCTACAGGTAATTGCTGACTCCTTCTCTTTTAGGTGTAAATCATCCGCACCTGGGAGAGGAGAGGCAGAGATGGGTTTCTAATTAAAAGATGGGATAGGGAGGGTGGGAGGGAGGGAGACGCAAGAGGGAAGAGATATGGGAACATATGTATATGTGTAACTGATTCACTTTGTTATAAAGCAGAAACTAACACACCATTGTAAAGCAATTATACTACAATAAAGATGTTAAAAAAATAAAATAAAAAAATAAAATAAAATGTAATTCAGTGAGCTCTGACAGATGCACACACTCAGGAAACCACTGCCACAATCAAGACAGAATATACCTAAAAAAAAAAAACCAATAAACAAAACAAACCAAAAAAAACACCATCTGATGTAAATGGAATCTTCCACTTTAGCCAAAGGCCACTGATGTGAATACCTCTCCTACCATCTGAGGGGTCTTCTAGAACAATGAAAGATGAAAGGAATCAAGAGTGCATGAGGTCTCAGATACAGAGAACAGACTAGTGGTTGCCAAGGGGGAGGGAAGGTGGGGGAGGGAAGGATTGGGTGTTTAGGGTTAGCAGATGCAGACTATTATATATTGAATGGATAAACAACAAGGTCCTACTGTATAGCACAGGGAACTATATTCAATTTCCCGGGATAAACCATCATGGAAAAGAATATTAAAAAGAAAGCATATATATGTATAACTGAATCACTTTGCCGTACAGCAGAAACTAACATAACATTGTAAATCAATTAGACTTCAATACAATTTAAAGTATTTATTTATTTATTTATGGCTGTGTTGGGTGGGTCTTCGTTTCTGTGCGAGGGCTTTCTCTAGTTGTGGCAAGTGGGGGCCACTCTTCATCGCGGTGCGCGGGCCTCTCACCATCACGGCCTCTTTTGTTGCGGAGCACAGGCTCCAGACGCGCAGGCTCAGTAGTTGTGGCTCACGGGCCCAGTTGCTCCGCGGCATGTGGGATCTTCCCAGACCAGGGCTCGAACCCGTGTCCCCTGCATTGGCAGGCAGATTCTCAACCACTGCGCCACCAGGGAAGCCCTACAATTTAAAAAAACAGTCTATGAGCCCTGAAAATCACAGAGGCAACCACATCTAGGGACCGCTTCTTCTCCCAATGCCAGGAAAACCACCCATGAAGCCGTTCCATCATAAACACGGAGGCTTTTCCACTGAAGTCAGGAACGAGACAGATGGTCTCATGGTCACCACTAATTAACATCATGTTGGAGGTATTAGCCAATTAAATTAGCAATTTTAACTAATTTAACTCACCCCTGTCACAAACATCATCCCAAAACAGAAAGAAAATGCATTTGGTTTGCCCCACCTTCCAACTTAATAGGCTCTGGGGATACAGGCAGTTGACAACTGTAACTAATTTTAAATTTAAATCAGCAATTAGAGAAAGGCATAAGAATTGGAAAGGAATGGTAAAACTATATGTGCAGATAACTTCATTACATTTCAGAAAACCCAAAAGACCTCATGGAAATCTACTACCAATATATGTGTTTATATATATGTCTCTGTGTGTGTGTGTGTGTGTGTGTCATTTTCCTACATGCTCTGAGTCTCCTTTGACAGGGTCTATTGCTTTGGGACGCACATTAGGTCCTGGTGATACTGAAACCCCCCTTTTGCTTAGTAAGATTACATTCCAAATAGGGGAGATGCTCATGTGAACAAGATCATCCAATTAATTGCTGTAGATGTTTTCCATTGGATGCAGCACCTTTGGGCTGACAACAGTGTTAGCCCTCTGTGAGTTTGGGGAACACTCCAAACCTGTAATTTTCTAAAGTTGCTTGTTCTTCTGAATCTCAGAGGCAGGGGAGCAGATCCTTCACAAATTGGAAGCACCTGTGAGAATAAGCCTTGTGGCCCAATTCCTCTGACCAAGGATGCTAAATGCTTTCAAATCCGTGCCATGAAGAAGAATGACAACGCACCAGCCCAGCCAATGGGAAGGGACGATGCACGTTGCCCAGAACCCCAGAGCCTATTAAGGTGGAACGTGGGGCAGACCAAGTGCTTTTTCTTTCTGCTTTGGGAGATGTTTGTGACAGGAAGGAGACAGGCAGCCTAATTCCCTTCAGCGGTGAGTGGTGGTGTTGTTTTCCTCTCTCTTCTATCTCCTATTTTTCCACTTCACCTTCTTACAGATACTATACCAGATACTTGAGTTCACCAGGTCCAGCTGGGCTCAGTTTGTTCTTCTTTTTCCAGTTCCTTGAGGTGTAGAGTTAGGTTGTTTATTTGAGACCTTTCTTTTTTCTTAATGTAGACTTTTTCTTTTTGCTCAAATATCAGAATAACAGAATCAAGAGTGGAGGTGAAGGTTAAGTAGCATGGCTACTTAAGAGGTGGTCGTCATCCACAGGGAGCTTGCAATTCTCCAAAACCACTGCAGTCAATTGAAGGAGATAAAACTTTGAGTCAGTGCCCAATACATGGTGACTTAAGTATCCAGGAAGTTCTCGGGTGATGGAGATGAGAGTGAACAGATGATAATACATAAAAAAGATAACTCAGAGAAGCAATAGGATATGAGTAGTAGGTAGACCAAGGCGAAAGCCCCACTCCCCCTAGTGACTTCATTCTTTTCTCCTCCACATTCCACTTTTTACACACAATAAACACGATGGAAGAAGACAAAAGAAAGACATATGGTGGAGAAGATGCAAGAAGATGCATAGAAGGGAATAAACCTTTGATTCCAGTGCTTTTTATAAATTCCCATTGAGCCTTTAAAATAATCACGGTATAGAAGGAAGCCCTGAGTCACTGTTAGCTATGATGAACCAGGCACCGTCTTAAATGTACTTGTGGGTGTATCTCTTTGAGAATCCTCATAACCCCAAGAGCACATATGGTAAGACCCCAGTATCAGAGATGAGAAAAGAGGTGCAAAGAGGCTCTGCAATTTTCCCAAAGTCACCTTCCTAATAAGTGGCATAGAGAATTAAAAACTACAAAGTGGTTTTGAGTCTAAACACTGAGCCCCAATACTGGAGAGGCTCCCAGGTTTTTCCGCAGGCCAGAGAATCTTTGAGGAAGGGAGGGAAGAGGATATCCAGCACATGGTATGCTCCATCCAATATGGATTACATAAATCTGTCCCCTGGGGTGGTGTTTTCACGTTCTTGTAACTTCATGTCTCCCCAGGTCACGTCTCTTCTCTCCTCCAACTGGTCCTCCTTGTCGCTGGCGCTAAGGCTCTCAGCTCTTGAGTAACGATGAGCTATGTGAACTGGAGTTGACTCTTCCTCCTGCCCCTCCTCCTCTCCTTCCCCCCCTTCCTTCTCCTCTCACTCCCCTTCTTCCTTCTCATCCTCTCCTCCTCCACCTTTCCCTTTCAAAGACGGAGTCATGCTGTACATGGTCTACTTAAGCAAGGAGAATCTACAGAGGTTCAAGCAGCTTTTAGTGGAAGAGAGCCCCAGACCTGGCTCTCTCCAGATCAGCTGGGACCAGCTGAAGACAGCCCGGTGTGGGGAGGTGGTTCACCTCCTAATCGAGTACTTCCCTGGACGCCTAGCTTGGGAGGTGACTCACGACATCTTCGCCAAGATGAACCAGGCAGAACTGTGTCTTCGGGTACAGATGGAGCTGAATGGTGAGTAAGAATCTGGTATACAAGATGGGGTTGGACTTGGGTGCTACAGAGCTAAACGCTTCACTAGCCACTCCTATGTAGATACACTATATTTACACTTTATTTTCTTATACATCTAAATATGCACATACATAGCTATATACACATATATGCACATACATACATGTATATTAAAGCGTTTTTTAAATTTCTTTCGACTATGGTTTTATCTTTTAATTTGGAAATTGGCTCCCTTTTTCATTGACGTATAGTTGATTTACAGTGTTGTGCTAGTTTCAGGTGTACACCACAGTGATTTGTATACATATATATTCTTTTTCAGATTCTTTCCATTATAGGTTATTCCAAAATATTGAGTTCCCTGTGCTATACAGTAGGATATTGTTGTTTATTTTATTATTTTTAAAATTTTTATTGGAGTATAGTTGATTTACAGTGTTGTGTTAGTTTCAGTTTCAGGTGTTAGTACAGCAAAGTGAATCAGTTACATATATACATATATCCACTCTTTTGTAGATTCTTTACCCATATAGGCCATTACAGAGTACTGAGTAGAGTTCCCTGTGCTATACAGTAGGTCCTTAGTAGTTATCTATTTCATATATAGTAGTGTGTATACATTGATCCCAATCTCCCAATTTACCCCTCCCCATACCTTTTCCCTTTGGTAACCATAAGTTTGTTTTCTGTGTGTGTGGGTCTATCCCTGTTTTTGTAAATAAGTTCATTTGTATCATTTCTTTAGATTCCACATACCTCTAATTCCATCCATGTTGCTGCAAATGGCATTATTTCATTCTTTCTCATGGCTGAGTACTATTCCATTGTCTGTATGTACCACATCTTTTTTCCCTATTCATCTGTCGATGGACATTTAGGTTGCTTCCTAAATGCACATACATGTACATTAAAGTGTTTCTGTGTTTTACATATATGTGTGTGTGTGAGTGCAGTGTTTGGCTGGGCTGTACATTTATATGTTATTAAACACCCTCCTAAGGACCTTCTGACACAGCACCATTTTCTCACTTCCTAACATCGCGATGGGAGGTCTAGGTAATCTTCTTCTCCCTGAACTAAGGTGGTGAGAGAATGAGACTCGTGAGTGACGTGGCCGCCGCTATCCTAAATGGTCCTGTTACCTCCGTGTTGCTCTCCCTGTTCTGTCCACCTTATCATTCCAGTGAGGGGCTCCTTTGTTTGTCTGTTCCAGACATTTTACCTAACTTGGAACCAGAGGCCTTGAACCCAAGAGAAACACAAATGAACTTGGAGGAAGATGAGTCTGGTATGTGCTGGCCCTGTGCAGCTTCTGGTGGGAAACAGGCTATGGGTGGGGATGAGAAGCCCAGTTCCCAAGGCAAGGCAGGCTGTAAATGAACATGTCTAGTGTCCCTTCTGTGAAGCAGAACTTCAGAAAAGAGCAGCTGGGCACTCACCTGAGCAGGAAGTCCAGCCACCGACCCAGCTGGATGCAGGGGCTCAGGCTACCTCCTCGAGACATCGCTTCTCTCCCTCCTTCCACTGGATTCAGTCTTGAGTGGTCCCTCCTCTGCACACCGGCCGTTTCTGCCACCAGCTGCCCTTAGCAACACCAGCAGGAAAAAAGACTGCTTATTTCTCACTTTTCCAGCACAACTCCTGGAGCTCACTCCCTTGAATGAACTGAGACCACGAGCTCCTCGATGAATGACGTGGTGAAATGCTCTGGTGGGTGGACTCTGGCTCATGTGCTTATGAGGCAGCTTGATGGTAGGTCCAGCCACCGTCCGAAGTAACGGCCGGAGAGTGGGAAGGGGGCGGTTCTCCAAAAAATTTAGGGTGCTGTTGCCAGGCTAGGAATGGTCAGTAGGTAGGCAAACACAGCAGCTATCTTAATCCATCCCTCCTTCCCTGTCTCCATTATCCTAGACCATCAAAGTAGGATTCTAGGGAGTTCCCTGGGGGTCCAGTGATTAGGACTCAGCGCTTTCACTGCCGAGGGCCCAGGTTCCATCCCTGGTCGGGGAAACTAAGATCCCACAAGCCACATGATGCAGCCAAAATAAAATTTAAAAAATACATTTTTTAATTTAAAAAATACAAATAACATAGATAAAGCTACCCCAGCCATCTTCTGAGAGTTAAGAAATAGGAAGAAAGGACCAAAGAACTGCGGTGCCAATAGAAGCTATGGGGTCACTGAACCAATTTCCAGAGCTTTATAACCACCCCCCACTTCTTATGTAACGAGCAGTTCTTGCTTTGTCTAAGCCACTTCAAGTTGTCTGTTCTGTCCCTTGCAGCTTCTTAATTGACGCACTGCTCTCCGGAAACGTGCGCGATTGATGCACTGTGTCCTGGAGCTGGATGTAGACACCAAGGCTCGTTTCCTGATTGTTCGGTTAGTTCTCGCAAACAACTGACGTTGTACCCCGTATCCCTCCCATCTCATTCATCCAGATAAATTACGGGAGTACAGACTACGCTTGATGAATGAATATTCGACCCTATGGAACAGGACCGCTTGGCCTGGGAACCACACGGACTTCTTTTACCAAGACCTACACAGAGAAGAGACATTCTTACCCTGTCTACTTCTTCCCAGAAAACCTCAAGGAAGACAGCCCAAGACTGTGGTTCTTCAGGGGGTCGCCAGGTTTGGAAAAACAAGCCTGGCCAAAAAAAGTAATGTTAGAATGGGCAGAAAACAAGTTCTACGCCCACAAGCTCTGGAACGCTTTCTACTTCCATCGCCAGGAGATGGGCCAGTTGGACGAGCAGAGCTTCACTGAGCTCATTGCACGCAAGTTGTCTGGGTCTCGGGCTCTGGCGTCCAAGATCATATCCAAAGCAGACCAGCTTCTGCTCCTCTTTGATGGCTTCGAGGAACTAACCTCAACCCTCATAGATAGACCAGAGGACCTGAGTGAAGACTGGAGCCAGAAGGTGCCCTGGTCTGTCCTCCTGACCAGTTTGCTGAGCAAAAGAATGCTTCCCGGGGCCACGCTAATCATCTTCCTGAGGTTCACCTCTTGGAAGAACTTGAATCCCTTTCTGAAATGCCCGTCTCTGATAACCCTTACAGGGTTTAGTGTGCCTGAGAGATCCAGGTATTTCAGGACGTACTTCAGAAACAAGAGCGAAGCTGATGAAGCCTTGAGTTTTGTCATGGGAAACACGATTCTCTTCTCCATGTGCCAGGTGCCTGTCATCTGCTGGATGGTATGTTCTTGTCTGAAACAGCAGATGGAGAGAGGAGCAAATCTCCTGCACACATTTCCAAACGCCACAGCTGTATTCGTCCACTATCTTTCCAGCTTGTTTCCAACCAGGGTTAGAAATCTTTTCAATAAGACTCACCAAGAACAATTGAAAGGTCTGTGCTCCTTGGCCGCAGAGGGCATGTGGGAAAGGAGATGGGTGTTTAATAAGAGAGATCTCAGCCTGGCCAGACTGGATGAAACGGACATTGAGACTTTTCTCAGCGTGAATATTTTTCGAAGGGTGGTGGGCAACAAAGACCTTTACGCCTTTGCCCACTTGAGCTTCCAGGAATTTTTTGCCGCCTTGTTGTATGTTCTCTGCTTCCCACGAAGACTCAGAAATTTCCATGTGTTGGACCGGTTCCACGTCCTACGCCTGATAGCACATCCCGGAAGAAAGAGAAACCATCTCACCCAGATGGCGCTTTTTTTATTTGGCCTTTTAAACGACACGTGCGCTCTAGCCGTGGAGCAGGTGTTCAGATGCAAGGTGTCCTTGGGCAACAAGAAGAAATTGCTGAAGGTCGCAGCCCAGCGCCATGAATGTGACCCACCAACCCCGCACCACGGGGTCCCACAGCTATTCAACTGTCTGCATGAAATCCGGGAGGAGGTATTTGTGAGTCAGATCCTAAACAACTGTCGTAAAGCTACTTTGGTCATCAGCAGAAGCAAAGACGTGCAAGTGTCTGCCTTTTGCCTTAAGTTCTGTCGACGTTTGCAGGAGTTAGAGCTGACTGTCACCCTGATCATCACCAAAGCGAGCAGCCTCTACCCGGATCCCCTTCCTGCCTCTGGGTAAGTGCGCCCATCTCTCCCTTGGTAGATTCACGGTCCTGTCGGGGACCTTGCCTACCATCTCCTGGGCATCTAGGGAGACCACCTCCGTCTTGAGGGAATCCCTTGCACGTGGGACTTTCAGTCTTAAAAACAGAACACGACGTAAAATAGAGAGCTAGTGGGACGTAGCCGCATAGCACAGAGAGATCAGCTCGGTGCTTTGTGACCACCTGGAGGGGTGGGATAGGGAGAATGGGAGGGAGACGCAAGAGGGAGGAGATATGGGGATATATGTATATGAATAGCTGATTCACTTTGTTATACAGCAGCAACTAACACACCATTGTAAAGCAATTATACCCCAATAAAGATGTTAAAAAAAAAAAAACAGAAGGTGTTCCTGGGGTGCCGATTTCCGTGCTAAAACTGGGAGAATCCTGGCAACAAACAAGAGGAGTGGTTCACCTACCTGGCCTCTATGCTTCACACCCTCCTTCCCATGTGTGGGGACTCCGTTTCATCTATCACCCCAATTCTGTACATCATAAGCCTTTTAGTCTCTAAGGAAGTGCTGTCCAACGAGACTTTCTATGATGGGGAAGAATGAAGGGGGAAATTAGAGGTACTCCCAGAGCCAAAGACAGTACGTGCTGGTCTTGCTCTGGATTTTGGATTCTGCACTCACCGTGCCCCTTCCCCACCCCGCAAAAAAGAAAGAATAATTTTCCCTTATTCTGTTCCTATACAGAGTTTTTTTCTTTTTAGTAACAATTTCATAAGCACAGAGTAAGAATATGGATTATATTTTGCATCCTAATCTCTGCCCCCATATAAATCCTAAGTGATTAAAAGGCAACTCCCTTTCTCTCTAAGTCATAGGAAAATAGAAGTGAGGCCACGAGTCTTCCTGGGATGAAATGACAAATCCTGTGACAGTTCTGCTGGGCATCTTCTTAAATGAGGGCATCTTATGACAGTCATAAAGGGGTCTGTGGTCATAAGGAAGCCCTGGGCTTGCTGGTAGGTTTTCTCAAGCTTAATCTCTAACGATGAGCCCTTTTCCCTTTTTCTCCCACACAGACCAGAGGGCAGTGATAGGTGTTATCTCTGGTGGCAAGACTTCTGCTCTGTGTTTAGGACACACGAGAGTTTGGAAGTCCTGGCTGTGACAAACAGTACTATGGATCCTGATTCAGTGAAGGTCCTTTCTACGGCACTGAAACGTCCACACTGTAAACTCCAAAAACTGATGTGAGTATAAAACACATCCTAGTTGGAAGGAATTCCATGGAAACAGACTGTTTCCCTCTCTGCTCACGCTAGGCGTGCTGAAGGCATCCGCGTCCATAGGTTTTTTTTCCTAGTCTGACTGAGATATAATTGACATATAACACTGCAGGTTTAAGTTTTACAGCATAATGACTTGACATGCATATATTGCAAAACGATGACCACAGTAAGTTTAGTCAACATCCGTCACTTCATACAGTTACCAAAATGTTCTTTCCTAGTGATTGAATGGTCTACTCTCTTAGCACCTTTCAAATCTACCACACAGCAGTGTTAACTACAGTCACCCCAGCACTTATTTGTCTTATAATTGGAAGTTTGTACCTTCTGACCACCTTCACTCAATTCCCCCACCCCCCGCCTCTGACAACCATAAATCTGATCTCTTTGTCTATGAGTTTCGTTATTTTTTAGATTCCACATGTAAGTGAGGTTGTTTCTCTAAAGAAGACATACAGATGGCCAACAGGCTCATGAAAAGAGGCTCAACGTCACTAAACATTAGAGGAATGCAGATGAAAACCACAATGACATATCCCCTCACACCTGTCATCAGAAACACAAGAGATAACAAGTGTTGGTGAGGAGGCAGAGAAAAGAGAACCCCAGTGCACTGTTGGTGAAAACGTGAATTGGCGGCCACCGTGGAAAACAGCATGGAGGTTCCTCAAAAAACTAAAACTCCTAGTTGTTTTTACTGCTCGAATCGTCATGTGCTAAGCAGGTACTTAGTATGGTTTACCACTGCATTCCTTTGAGGTAAGTACTGTTATCCTGATTTTTTTAAAGGGAGAACCAGAGAGGTTAAGTGACTTGTCTGAGGTCACACAGCTGGTAAGCTTTGGGGAACGCTCTCCATCTCAGACGGTCTGAGGCTCGCCTCCTCCATCACCACACCCCACTTCTGTGATGCACCACGCTTAGCAGGCCCCTGCGTGTCACAGGTCAAGATTCCCATGAAAGAGGGAAGAAGGTGAGCCAGGTCCAGCTGCAGTTTGGCAAGCTCTACGAAATGAGAAATGCATGTGCACCTTGACCCCAAGGTCCACTTTTTAAATCCACCCAAGGTAAATACATGTGCACATACTCGGAGGAATGGTTGAGAACATCACTGCAACATTATCTTCAATAGCAAAAAATGCACAGACATTTACGTAGCACTCACCCTCTGCTGGGCTGTCTGAGGTCCAGCATCACATTTCAGTGCTCTTAAAACTCACAAGCATCCTAAAGAAGTAGGTATTTCATGAGGAAGCTAGGGCACGAGGTTACACAGCTGGTACCTAATTGGAATACAGATTTAAACTCCAGAATCAGTTCTCTTAGCTACTACCCTATACTCTATCTCCCTAACATTTTTAAAATTCAGAAACTTAATACTTCATCAAAATTCCTTGAAATAGCCCAGCCGGCCAGTATCTGAACTATTTCCTCTCCTGTTAGTATAATGGTTATCATTGGCTCCCATTTTTTGAGTATCTTCCTTTCTACATCAAGCCCTATGCAGAGTCTCCTAGAGGCATCACGTGTGTTCATTCTTGTGACCATCCTAAGCGGAAAATGTCATGAGCTCTCTCGAGGACGTGAAATGAGGTTTGGGGAGATTAAGTGACTTACATAACGTCGTCCAACAAGGAGGCTGAGCTGAGAAGAGAACCCAGTATGGAGCCCTGGGCTGCACAGAAAGGGGCCTCACGTATTTATGGACTGATTGAACGAAGAACTAATTAGCAAATGGGGAAATGTTGGTCAAAATGTACTACAAACTTCCAGTTAAAGGATGAATACTTTCTGGGGATCTAATGCACAGCATGGCGACCATAGTTAACAATACTGTATCGTTCGTATACTTGAAAGTTGCTAAGAGCTTCAATGTTCTTACCACAAAAAAGAAATGGTAAGCATGTGACCAGATGGAGGTGGTTAGTTGACGCTCAGGTGGTAATCATTTTGCAATATGTAAGTGCATCAAATCAACAAGTGCTGTACACTTTAAACTGATACATTATTATCTGCATCATCTCAACAAAGCTGGAGGGAAAAAAAGAACTAATTAGCCACCTTGATTGTGGTGATGGTTTCATGGGTGTATGAACACGTCCAAACTCATGAAATTGGGTGCATTAGATATATGATAGATGCACTTTTTTTGGTGTGTCGATTATACCTCAATAAAGCTGTTCAAGAAAACAGAGCTGATGGGCTGACGCGAGCCTATGATAACCGGACACTGCTTACCTCTGCAGCTTTAGGCATGTGAGCCCCCTCGTGTTGAATGAAGCCTTAATCAGCGTTCTGGTGGAAAACCAGTACCTAAGATACTTGGAAATACAAGACACTGAAGTGAGATGCCAGGTCATGGAGTTTCTGTGCGATGCCTTGAGACATCCCCAGTGTTTTCTACAGTGTCTGAGGTGAGACGGGGAGGGATGGAGACAGAACCCTGGCACCCAGGTGGTCCTTTCAGAGGTGGAGGTTACGTGCTCAGCCTGCCTGACATCTTACTGTAATCAGTTGCCAGTTTCACTCAGCTTTTTTCTTTTATCGAAGTATAGTTGATTTACAATATTGTATTAGTTTCAGGTGTACAGCAAAGTGATTCAGTTATACATATATTTTTGCAGATGCTATTCCATTATAGGTTATTGCGAGATATTGAATATAGTTCCCTGTGCTATACAGTAAACCCTTGTTGTTTATATATTTTATATATAATGATGTATATCTGTTAATCCCACACTGCTAATTTATCCCTCTCCCCACCCCTTTCCCCTTTGGTAACCATAAGTTTATAGTCTATGTCTGTGAGTTTGTTTCTCTTTTGTAAATAATTTTTTTATTTAATTTTTGTTTTATATTGAATTAGAATTGATTTCCAATGTTCTGTTTGTTTTAGGTGTACAGTAACTTGATTCAGTTATCCATAGAGGTATATCTATTCTTTTTCGGGTTCTTTTCCCATACACGTTTTTAGAGTATGTTCAGGAGAGTTCTCTGTGCTATTCAGTAGGTACTTTTGGATTATCTATTTGACATATATTAGTGTGTATATGTTAATCACAACCTCCTAACTTGTCCTTCCCCCCTAAATTCCCTTTTTGATAATCATAAGTTTGTTTTCTAAGACTGTGACCCTGTCTCTGTTTTGTAAATTAGTTCATTTGTATGAATTTATGGATTCACCTACAAGGGATGTCTTATGATATTTGTCTTTCTCTCTCTGACTGACTCCACTTAGTATGATAATCTTTCAGCCCATCCATCCATATTGCCACAAATGTCATTATTTCTTTCTTTGTTATGGCTGAGTAGTATTCCCTTGTAGAAAAGTACCACATCATCTTCATTTTTCTATCGATGGACATGATGGTTAATTCTATGTCTTGGCTATTGTTAAGAGCGCTGCCCTGAAAATAGGGGTGTGCTTGTCATTTTGAAATATAATTTTTCTCCAGATCTAAGACCAGGAGTGGGATTGCCAAATATTAGAGTAACTCTATAATCAGTTTTTTGAGGAAATTCCATACTGCTCTCTAAATAGGCTCCACCCATTTACATCCCCACCAATGGGGGAGGAGGATTCCCTTTCCACTGCCATCTCTGGCGTGTACTAAAAAGCTTTTGCACAGCAAAGGAAACCATAAACAAGATGAAAGACAAACCACAGAATGGGATAAAATACTAGGAAATGAAGTAACTAAAAAGAGATTAACTACCAAAATACACAAACACCCATACAGCTCCATCTCAAAAGGGATGGGCAGAAGACCTAAAAAGACATTTCAGTGAAGAAGACATACAGATGCCATAAAGCACATAAAAGGGTGCTCAGAATCACTAATTAGGAGACAAATGCAAATCAGCGGGGTAAAATGAGGTATCACCAGACACAGATCAGAATGGCCAACATAAACGTCACGCCATTTGCAGCAACAAATATGGATGGACCGAGAGATTTTCATAATAAGTTAAGTAAGGAAGACAGAAAAAGAAAAAATCAGAAGATATCCCTTGCAGGTGGACTCCATAACAGAGACGGGTTTAAAGACTTAGAAAACAAACATGATTACCAAAAAGAGAAGTAATGAGAGAGGGATACATTAGGAAGTTGAGATTAACATATATGCACCAAAATATGTCAAATAAATAATCCACAAGGACCTACTGAATAGCACAGGGAAATCTCCTGAACATACTCTAATAACCTATATGGGATAAGAACACGAAATAAAATCGATATAAGTCTTTGGATAACTGAATCCAGTTCGTGAACACCTACCACAAACACAACATTGGAAATCAACGGTACACTAATATGAAATAAAAATTAAATAAAAAAAGAACAAGGAGAAAAACAAAAAAGGTTGGGCATGAAGAAATGCTGCCGCCTTGTGGCTGTTTCCCATAACTACACCTTGAACACCTGTGCTGACGGGCACCTGCTCTTCGCAAGGCCTGCGGGGCTGTAAAGAAGAAACACCTGCCCTCAAGAAACGTCCTCGGGTAGGTCAGCGAGAAAGAATTCAAAACCGGGCACACATTCCAGAAGCCAATTTCAACAGGTTAGTTTTACTCACCCTGCTTACAAACAACCACATGAAAAGAGGTCCACGTCGATAAATAGCAGAGAAATGTTAATCAAAACTAAAGCGAGGTATAACCTCACACCAGTCAGAATGGCCACCGTCAAAAAGTCTACAAACAATAGATGCTGAAGAGGGTGTGGAGAAAACGATACCATCCTACACTATCGGTGGGGATATAAACTTGTAACAGCCACTATGGGCCCCAGTGGGGAGGGTCCCTAGATGATCAAGACGACAATGAAATTAGAACACTCCCCAACACCATACACAAAAATAAACTCCAAATACGTTAAAGTTCTAAACTTTAGGCCGCATACTATAAAACTCTTGAGGAAAACCTAGGCAGAGCATGCTTTGACATAAATTGCAGCAAGTTCTCTTTGAATCCATATCTGAGAATAATGAAAAATAAATACAAAATAAACAAATGGGACCTAATTTAATGTAAAAGCATTTGCACAGCAAAGGAGACCAGAAATGAAAGAAAAGGACAACCCTCACAATGGGAAAAAAATAGTGGAAAACCAAGATACCCACAAGGAATTCATCTCCAAAACATAAATGCAGGTCATGCAGCTCAATATCACAAACACAAACAACCCAATAAAGAATGGGCGGAAAATCTAAATGGACATTTCTCCAAAGAAGAAATACAGATGGCCACAAAGCACATAAAAAGGTGCTCAGCATTCCTGAGTAGGAGAGAAATGCAAATCAGTGGGGAACATGAGGTATCACCTCACACAGGTCAGAATGGCCATCATCGAAAAACGTGCAACAATAAATGCTGGAGAGGGTGTGGAGAGAGGGAAGCCCCCTACACGGTTGGTGGGGACGTATATCCGTACATCCACTATGGACAACACTGTGGAGGTTCATTAAAACACTAAACATACAAGTACCATGTGACCCAGCCATCCCACTCCTGGGCATGGATCCGGAGAAAAACAAACTTTGAAAAGACACGTGCACCCCAGCCATCCTGGCGGTACTATGTACAATAGCCAAGAGAAGCAAGCCACCTAAGCCTAGAAGGAGAGATGAACAGATAAAGAAGACGTGGTCCATACACTCATGGCATATTCCTCAGCCATAATACAGGATGAAAGAATGCCATTTCCAGCCACGGGGAAGGAAGTAGAGATGATCCTACTAAGTCAACTAAGGGAAGCAGGGAAACACAGGTCTCATGTAACATCACCTATAGGTGAGTCGAGAAATGGATCCAAATGAACGTCTTTACAAAACAGAAGCAGCCTCACAGACCTAGGAAACAAACAACTTATGGTTACCAAGAGGGAAGGGTGGTGGGCAGGGAGAAATTAGCCTGTTGAGATGAACATGTACACACTAGTCTTTATAGAATAATCAACAAGGACCCACTGTAGAGAACAGGGAACCCTACTAGACACTGTAGGATAAGCTATATGGGAAGGGAAGCCAAAAAAGGACATATAAACGTCTAGGTATAACTGAAACAAGGAGCTGGAAATCACCCACCCCCCAAAAAACCCTCCACAGCATTATAACTCACCTACGCCCCAATACAAAATAAAAAAGGAAGGAAAGAAAGAAAAGAAACGCCGACTCTATTTAACCGTGGCCTTGGTGACATCGGTTGGTGTCACAGCCCTGAAGCCGGACCAGTCTTGGGTCCCAAGGCTGGACTGTCGTGCGGCTGAGGGAGCTGCGAGGATGTGCAGGCAAACGGGCCCCCTTTGCACTCGGAGCGCCTGGTCCTCTCTGCACGGGACCACACTCTCCAGATCCCCGCAGCCCTCCCACCGCGAAAGCAAGCCTCGTGCACCCAGAGGATGGGGGAGCATCTGGGCTGGAGGAGCATTCAAGCGTCCCTCGGGCTCCGCGTCTCCCGGTGCTGGGCTTCCCTCCTCCAGCCTCCTGCCTTTGGGTCGCCCCACCTACGGACGACGGCACCCTCAGCAGAGAGGTGTTGCAGCACTTGGGAGCCATCCGGGGGCGGGGTCAAGGCTAAGGGGAAGAAGTCAGGAGACACAAGCCTTGGGTGCTTCTTCTGGCGGATTCCACTGGAACTGACAAGCCAGGAGCAGGACTCTCCCTAAGGCTCTTGTTGCCACAGTAACCCGAGCCGGGCATGAGGAAATGCTGCCGCCTTGTGGCCATTCTCCGCAACAACAACTGTAAAACCTGTGCTGACGACCACTTCATATTCACAAGGCCTGCGGGTTGCAGTTGATGCCGGCCCTCGGGAAATATCCTGGGGCAAATCATCGGAAAAGGAGGCAAAACAGGGCCGACGATGAAGAAGCCACTTTCAAGACGTAAATTTTACTCACAATGTATTAAAAAACGAAAAAAGCACACGAAAAGGTAGGCAACAGCACTAATTACGAAAGGAATGCATATCAAAATGATAAGGAGAAGTCACCTCACACCGGTCAGAATGGCCATCCTCAAAAAAATCGACAAGACTACATGCTGGAGAGGCCGTGGGCAAAAGGCAATCCTCCTCCACCGTTGGTGGTAATGGAAATGCGAGCAGTCACTACAGAGGACTCTAAGGAAGTTCCTTAAAAAACTACACATAGAGTTACCCTATGATCTGGCAATCCACTCCTGAGCTTGGATCCGGAGAAAAATCATAATTCAAAATGACACATGCCGCCCTATTTTCATGGCAGAGCTATTTACAGTAGCCAGGACATGGAATCCTCCATAAAGTACATCCACAGAAAAGTGAATATGATGTGGTACATATGCACGGTGGAATACTGCTCAGCCATAAAAAAGAACAAAATAACGCCATGGATGGATGGACCGGGAGACTGTCGTACTAAGTCAAGTACGGCAGAGAGAGACACACAAATATCATAAGATATCCCTTACAGGCGAATCCTTACATTCATAGAAATGAACTAATTTACAAAACAGAGAAAGACTCACAGACTTAGAAAACAAACTTATGATTATCAAAATGGGTGGGAAGGCTGGAGCGATACATTAGGAGGTTGAGATTAACATATACATGCCATTATATGTCAAGTAAGTAATCCACAAGGAGCTACTGAATAGCACAGGGAAGTCTCCTGAACATACTCTAATAACCTATATGGGATAAGAACCCGAAGAAGAATCGATATATGTCTATGGATAACTGAATCAAGTTCGTGTACAACTACCACAAACACAACATTGGAAATCAACGGTACACTAATATGAAATAAAAATTAAATTAAAAACAAAGAAGAAGAAAAACAAAAAAGGTTGGGCATGAGGAAATGCTGCCACCTTGTGGCTGTTTCTCATAACTACACCTTGAACACCTGTGCTGACGGGCACTTGCTCTTCGCAAGGCCTGCGGGGCTGTAAAGAAGAAACACCTGCCCTCAAGAAACGTCCTGGGGTAGGTCAGCGAGAAAGAATTCAAAACCGGGCACACATTCCAGAAGACAATTTCAAGAGGTAAGTTTTACTCACCCTGCTTACAAGAAACCACATGAAAAGAGGTCCACGTCGATAAATAGTAGAGAAATGCTAATCAAAACTAAAACGAGGTATAACCTCACACCAGTCAGAATGGCCACCGTCAAAAAGTCTACAGACAATAGATGCTGAAGAGGGTGTGGAGAAAACGATACCCTCCTACACTATCAGTGGGGATATAAACTTGTAACAGCCACTATGGGCCCCAATGGGGAGGGTTCCTAGATGATGAAGAAGACAATGAAATTAGAACACTCCCCAACACCATACACAAAAATAAACTCCGAATAGCTTAAAGTTCTCATCTTTTGGCCACATACTATAAAACTCCCGAGGAAAACCTAGGCAGGACATGCTTTGACATAAATCGCAGCAAGTTCTCTTTGAATCCACCTCATAGAATAATGAAACATAAACCCCAAAAAAACAAATTGGACCTAATTCAACTTAAATTCATTTGCACAGCAAAGGAAACCACAAACGAAAGAAGAAGACATCCCTTGGAATGGGAATAAAATAGTGGAAAACCAAGATACCCACAAGGAATTCATCTGCAAAACATACAAGCAGCTCATGCAGCTCAATATCAAAAACACAAACAACCCAATAAAAAAATGGATGGAAAATCTAAATGGACTTCTCTCCAAAGAAGACGTACAGATGGCCATAAAGCACTGAAAAGGTGCTCAGCATTCCTGATTAGGAGAGAAATGCAAATCAAGGGGGTAAAATGAGGAATCAGCTCACACAGGTCAGAAAGGCCATCATACAAAACTGTACAACAATAAATGCTGGAGAGGGTGTGGAGAGAGGGAACCCCCTACACGGTTGGTGGGGACGTATATCCGTACATCCACTATGGACAACACTGTGGAGGTTCATTAAAACACTAAACATACAAGTACCATGTGACCCAGCCATCCCACTCCTGGGCATGGATCCGGAGAAAAACAAACTTTGAAAAGACACGTGCACCCCAGCCATCCTGGCGGTACTATGTACAAAAGCCAAGAGAAGCAAGCCACCTAAGCCTAGAAGGAGAGATGAACGGATAAAGAAGACGTGGTCCATACACTCACGGCATATCACTCAGCCATAATACAGGATGAAAGAATGCCATTTCCAGCCACGGGGAAGGAAGTAGAGATGATCCTACTAAGTCAACTAAGGGAACCTGGGAAACAAAAGTCTCATGTAATATCACATATAGGTGGAGCTGAGAAATGGATACAAATAAACGTCTTTACAAAAGAGAAACAGCCTCACAGACCTAGTAAAGTAACTTATGGTTACCAAAAGGGAAAGGTGGTGGGCAGGGAGGAATTAGCCTGTTGAGATGAACATGTACACACTAGTCTTTATAGAATAATCAACAAGGACCCACTGTAGAGCACAGGGAACTCTACTCGACACTCTGGGATAAGCTATATGGGAAGGGAAGCCATAAAAGTACATATAAAGGTCTAGGTATAAGTGAAACAAGGGGATGGAAATCACCCCACCCTCCCCAAAAAAGCCTCCACGGCATTATAACTCACCTACACCCCAGTACAAAATAAAAATTAAAAGGAAGGAAAGAAAGAAAAGAAACGCCGACTCTATTTTTTTTTTTTTTTTTACGCCGACTCTATTTAACCGAGGCCTTGGTGACATTGGCTGGTGTCACAGCCCTGGAGCCGGACAAGTCTTGCGTCCCAAGGCTGGTCTGTCGCGCGGCTGAGGGAGCCGGGAGCCGGTGCAGACAAACGGGCCCCCTTTGCACTCGGAGCGCCTGGTCCTCTCTGCATGGGACCACACTCTCCAGATCCCCGCAGCCCTCCCACCGCGAAAGCAAGCCTCGTGCACCCAGAGGATGGGGGAGCATCTGGGCTGGAGGAGCATTCAAGCGTCCCTTGGGCTCCGCGTCTCCCAGTGCTGGGCTTCCCTCCTCCAGCCTCCTGCCTTTGGGTCGCCCCACCTACGGACGACGGCACCCTCAGCAGAGAGGTGTTGCAGCACTTGGGAGCCATCCGGGGGCGGGGTCAAGGCTAAGGGGGAAGAAGTCAGGAGACACAAGCCTTGGGTGCTTCTTCTGGCGGATTCCACTGGAACTGACAAGCCAGGAGCAGGACTCTCCCTAAGGCTCCTGTTGCCACAGTAACCAGAGTCGGGCATGAGGAAATGCTGCCGCCTTGTGGCCGATTCCTGTAATAACAACTTTAAAACCGGTGCTGTAAGGCTTGTGGGATTTTAATTCCAGAGCAGGGATTGAACCTGGCCCTCAGCAGTAAGAGCGCCGAGTCCTAACCACTGGACTGCCAGGGAATTCCCTCAAATGCTTTTTCTATGTCTATTGAGATGTCATGTGAATTTTATCCTTCACTTTGTTAATGCAACAAAAACAAACAAATGAGACCTAATTAAACTTAAAAGCTTTTGCACAGAAAAGGTTACTATCAACAAAATGAAAAGACAATGTACTGAATGGGAAAAAAATATTTTCAAATGATATGACCGGTAAGAGGTTAATATCCATAATACATAAACAGTTCATACAACTAAATATTAAAAAGCCAATTAAAAATGGGCAGAAGACCTGAATGGAAAATTTTCCACAGACACCATACAGATGGCCAAGAGACACATGAAAAGTTGGTCAACATTGCTAATCTTCAGAGAAATGCAAATTAAAAACATATTAAGGTATCACATCACACCTGTCAGAATGGCCATCATCAAAACGCCTACAAACAACAAATGTTGGAGAGGATGTGGCGACAAGGGGACCCTTGTACACTGTTTTTGAAATATAAATTGGTGCAGCCACTATGGAAAACTTTATGGAGGTTCATCAAAAACTATAATGTAATCCAGAAATTCCTGTCCTGGGTGTATATCCAAAAAAATGAAAACACCAATTTGAAAAGATTCATGAACCCCAATGTTCATGACAACATTATTTACAATAGCCAAGATATGGAAGCAACCTAAGTGTCCATCAACAGATGAATGGATAAAGAAGATGTGGTCTGTATAGGCACAATGGAGTACTACTTAGCCATAAAAATGAAATTCCACCATTGCAACAATGTGGATGGAGCTAGAGATTATTATGCTTCATGAAATAAGTCAGACAGAGAAAGGCAAACACTGTATGTTATCACATATGTAAATCTATAAAATAAACCAAATGAATGTATATAACAAAACAGAAAGAGACTCACATATATAGAGAACAAACTCATGGTTACCAGTGGATAGAGTTTCCTCTCTCTTTTCTCTTGGGGGAAAGTACAAGATAGGGATGTGTGATTAAGAGATACAACATACTATGTATAAAACAGAAAAACAAGGATATATTGTATAGTGCAGGGAATTATAGCCATTAACCTGTAATAACTTTTAATGGAGTATCATCTCTAAAAATAGTGAATCACTATGCTGTACAACTGAAACTAATACAATATTGTAAATCAACTATACTTCAGTAAGAATACTTAATATAGGAAATACAATGTTCTGTTTATAGGAAATAATTTCTGTTTATGATTCATTAACTGTTCCATAATTTTCTGCTATACATTTGTACCCTACATGTAACAAGCAGAAAGGTTCATAGCTTTGGCTATGTGCAGACAAGAATTTTCTATCACACAGGGAGATCAGCTCGGTGCTTTGTGACCACCTAGAGGGGTGGGATAGGGAGGGTGGGAGGGAGGGAGATGCAAGAGGGAAGAGATATGGGAACATATGTATATGTATAACTGATTCACTTTGTTATAAAGCAGAAACTAACACACCATTGTAAGGCAATTATACTCCAATAAAGATGTTAAAAAAATTTTTTTTTCTATCCATGTGTCTGTAGTCAGAGTTTCCCTTGCCTTGCCCCAGATTCACTGGAGGACTGGCAATGCCTAAGTTCAACTGGAAAATTCACAGATATATGGAGATTAAACAACACACTCCTAAACAACAGATGTGTCAAAGAAGAAATCAAAAGGAAAATGAAAAATATCTTGAGACAAGCATGAATGGAAATACAACACACCAAAAGTTATAGGATTCAGCAAAAGCTATTCTAATAGGAAAATTTATTTCAATAAAACCCACAATAAGAAAAAAGAAATCTCAATAAACAAGCTAACTTACACCTCAAGGAACTGAAAACGAGAACAACAACAAAACAAAACCACCCCTTCCCTCCTCCCAGCAAGCAAACTAAACCCAGATTTAGCAGAAGGAAGAAAATAACAAAGGTCAGAGTGGAAATAAATGAAAAGAGACCAGAAGAACAATAGAAAAGATCCGTGAAACCAAGAGTTGGGTTTTTGAAAAGATTAACATTCATTTTGTTACTTACCACTGACAGGAACGTGAGAGAGGAGAAGATTCACGGTCGGGCACCTCAGGCATTTCTAACTTCCCTGCCGTCCTCTCTCCCTTCTCCTGCTAGAGCCAGCTGAATTCCTTTCTTTAAAAAACGAGAAGCACATATAGACTCATCACAGGAGCTCCTATCCTACCTCTTCCCGGAACTCCCCTCCTCCCATCACTTCAAGTGTTTTGCACCTTCTCAGGCTCCAGCCCAGTTGATCTCACCTGCTCATAATCACCTGACGATTATCGTCAGTCACACTTATAGCTGATTCACTCTTCACCTCAGAATGAAAGTCATACCTTTTTTGATCCTTTACTTCTCTATCCTGTGTCTTCCTAATAAACTGAGAGCTGTAAGAAGCAAGGAAGAGTCTCCTTATTGCCTCACAGATGCTCGGCCCACAGGCCCTGGACGCAGGGAGCCGCTGCTGGCCATCTTTCCAACAGCAGCGAGAGCGCTCCTTTTGTTACAATTAACTGAACCCCCCCCCCCGGCACTCCAGGATGCTAGGTTGTACCCTGGCCTCAGCGAATCCTACTGAATCTTACTTACCGGCCAAAATGTATGACTGGCATCTCACGGCCAGTAAATCCTCACAGGATCCCCCCTGAAACCGCCCTCAGTGCTCCCTACATCACACCTCCCAGCGACTCCTAAGTGCACACGGGTCCCCTCATCCCCTTGCACCTCTCCTCCCACAAACATGGCCCATGGCCTCCCGCCCATGGGGCTGAGAGTTTACTGGGCTGAGCGATGTGGTCAGACCTGCCGGCTGTAGATTTGGCGGAGCAGAGAGCCACCCACAGGTGAGGTGTCTCCCCGACACCATCAATCACCAGGCAGAACCGCAGGACACGCCTGACGCTGCACAGAGTATCACCCCAGCCCTACACGGTCACACACGGGGCACCGCCACAGCCAGAGTCAAACGAACCCGCAGAGGGGCCCTTGTGCTGTGACAGGAGCACACACCCCAGTGCCCGCCGCCCTGCCCCCCGAACCTCTCTTCACCCACAGGAGTCGGGGACCAGCGTGGGCAGGTCAGTTTCCATAGAACAGGACAAGCTGGAAGCAAGTTTTACAAGAAAAACAGAGAGAGAACCCCCAAAGCCCTCTTTTCCAGCAGCTTTTCTGATGACACAGCTCTGCTTTCATGAACAAAATTTTGTGAAAAAAAATTTTTTTTTAATTTTAAAAATTTTGCTTTTAAAAACTTGTGTCTCTCTTGTGCCTGAGCTCTTTCCCCTCCACTAGCTTCCTCATATCTTGTGGGATTTTAAAACTTCTGTTAGTACAAATGCCTGCAACACAGGGGAAGCAGCAGGAATTCATTCTGATGTTGTGCTGGCAACAGAATGTAACTCATGGCAGGTGAGCTCAGAAACCAGGGCTGGTTTGCAGCCAAGTGCTGAGGCAGAGCCGAGAAGGAGCTGCTTAGGGCATCATCACGAGCCCTGGGCGATGGGACTAAAGGAGCCCGGAATAAGGCCCTGGATAGAGACACACTGAGAACGGGGGCCGGGGAACTCGTTCACCTGCAGGCCGAGATCCATGAGGTCTGATGAAATGAGCAGAGTCCTTGTTAACAACGAGGAGGAGCTCAGTGACTCTGGTCATCCAGGGCTTGGCACAGATTCCAAAGAGACCACATCCCTCTTCTCTCCTTTTTAGAACTCCAGGGCCCAGGAATTTCCAGCAAACCACACCATCCTGGTCCCACCCTGAGACACTCCACAGCACACACCCACCCTCCACCCAGCCAGAGCGTGGATGGGGCGCTCAGACTGAGGCAGGGTTTGCATGTGTCCTGCCCAATTTTAATGCAGTTCCTCTCTTGTTGGAGATGCCTTCTCTCCTGGTTTTTGCCCTGAGATTGAACAGAAGAAAGCACTCACCTGGCTGGTCTTTGTTTCAGACTCCTTGCAGGGACGTGTCACTCAGGATGAGCCCTGAGCCCTCAGCCCTGAGCCCTGAGGCCATGGTCATAGGGACCAGGCTCCTGGCCCTGATCTCTCCACAGAGATGCCACTGTCACCTCATCTGTTGTGTCAGTGACACTGTCTTCAGGGAGAGTCAGAGCAGAAACTCATACCCTTTGGTTGGCCAATGTCAGGACTGAATCAGCTTCCCCCCAAAACAACTTTGGGGCTGAGTAGAGTGGATCCTTTTGGTCTAGTCACAGGGTCGTGCGACAGATGTTTTTAATAGCTATAAAACAATTGTATTTTTTCTACAGTGGTTGCCAAACCACTCTGTTCTACTTGCATCATCCCTTTTACATTTCCTACTTCCTACCAGACCTGTCTATTTTCGAATCCTGGCCCTGCTGTTATAGCTCGAGCAAATGAAAGGAAAGAAACCAAGGGTCAGCCCAGAATTTTGCATCCAGTGAGAACAATCTTCAGGAGTTAGGGCGACACCTTCTTCTCTGTATTTCTCTTTATCCACTTCATCCCTTTCTTGTCACTTCCTCGCACCTCTTAGGCCATGATAGTGTTGGCATAGCTGCAGATACACACGTTGGTAGTGGGATGGGCAGGGCAGTGAGGGAGGGAGTGGGCATTGGAGGCTTGTCATTGGGTGTTTTAGTCACAAGGCGGGGATACTGCTGTGAGGGGGTGGGGAGCCGTGTGAAGGAACAGCAGCAGTGAACCTGCATTACAGGAGGGTGCTGAGGAGATGTGGGGATGGGCAAGATGAGAGAGGCAGTGTGGCTGTGAGCCTGGGACCCTAAACTTGCAAGAAAAAGACTGAGCCAATAATAAATATGTTAAGGTGGATGTAGTCCAGGATTCTCACTTTTGGTGGAATACTTACAAGTATAGAAGAGGGAAAGTCTAGAATGAGTTCTTGGGGTTCTCTTTGAATTGGAGGAATTATGAGTAACTCATAGCTCATTATAAATACATCTGTGCATTTGGGATGTGTGTGTGCACATGCATGAAACCAAAATAACTATGAGCTCTTTTTGCTGAGAGTTCCCAGAACCAGAAACATACTGGCAGCAGTGGGCAAAGCTAATAGTAGACCTTGGATTCTAAAATCAGATCTCCATTTGAAGGAATCAGTATTCTTTGGCAAAATGACTGATACATCTGGACCAGTACCTGAGACGCCTGCAACAATTCCTTTTGTTAAATTATGGGAGCTTTAGATTTTCCATTGCTCAAACCTGGGGCAACATGGGCATGAAAACAGACAATGATTGTATGAGAATGTATCCCATTGAATCATAAGGAATTTAGGAGTACATTTAATATGAGTAAAAATGAATGAATGAATGAATGAATGACTACATGGGGAAAGGGAAACTTCTTCACTCAATAGACTCCTAATAGTAAATGTAGATGGCTTAAATAAGACAACCGTCCTATTCGATTCAGGTGGTAGTTCTGCTGGGCACTAAGGTGGGTTAGTGTAGGGGTGACAAAGAAGAGGATATTAGGACAATCGGGATATCTCCAATTAAAGAACTTACCAACTGCAAAGACCAAATGGTAAATGTAATGTGGAGAAACTTGGTAGATGCCCATCACCACTGTTGGGATAGGCAGACATAGTATGTCCTTTGGTGTGAAGCACTGAGAATATTAGAGCATCTTTTCTTTTTTTCTTGTTTTCTTGAGATACTATTGACAATTACATATATAAGTTTAAGATTTATAACATGGTGATTTGATACACACATATATTTTGAAATTATTACCACAATAAGGTTAACACCTCCATTCCTTCACTTAATTACCTTCTATTGTTCTTGATAGTGATAATGTTTAACAACAATCAACTATATAATACAGTATTGTTAATTATAATCACCATGATGTACATTAGATCCTCCAGAACTTAATCATTTTCTACTTGGAATTCACTACACTTTGAACAACATCTTCCCATTTTCCCCACACCCCAGCCCCTGAAAACCTCTATTCCACTCTCTGTTTCATGAGTTTGGCTTGTTTAGATTCCACATATAAGAGATATCAAACAGTATTTGTCTTTTTCTGTTTGACTTTTCTCACTCAGCCTAGTTCTCTTAATGTCCATCCATACTGTTGCAAAAGACAGGACCTCCTTTTTCACAGCTGAATGATATTCCATTGTATATATACCACATTTTATTTATCTATTCATCTTTTTAAAATTTTTTAAAAATTTTTATTGGAGTATAGTTGATTTACAATGTTGTGTTAGTTTCTGCTGTACAGCAAAGTGAATCAGTTATACATATACATATATCCACTCTTTTTTAGATTCTTTTCCCATATAGATCATTACAGTATATTAAGTAGAGTTCCCTGTGCTATACAGTTAGGTCCTTATTAGTTATCTATTTTATATCTATTCATCTTTTGATGGAGACTTAGGTTGTTTTCATACCTTGGTTACCGTGAATAATGCTGCAATAACCACAGGGGTGAAGATATTTCCTCAAGTTTTTAACTTCAAGATGCTCTTGTCAAGGAAATGTAAACAGATCTGGTCAAGAGGAATCAGAAACACCAAGGTGAGGGTCATTCTATAGGTCAAGACTATGAAAAAGAAAGGAATGGGAAAGATTTTGAGACTGGAGGAGAAGGAAAAGTCATGGCAACAAAATGCAACACACAACCCTGGCTCAGAATCTCAACCAGAAAAGAATGGACATGTTTTGGATCAGCTGAAAAATTTGAACAGGACCTGTGGATAGCAAGTAGTGTTGTATCCACATTGGTTTTCTAAATCAAAGGGCAGTATAATTGTTATATAGGAGAGTGTCTTTGTTTAGGTAAAATCACATTAGTCAGTTTGGGGTGGAATTCACCATGTTCACATATTGCTCTTAAGTGGTGGAGGAAAAAAGAGTAGTGATAATGGGATAAAATGGAGAAAGTAGTTGAAAAGTCAACTGTATTAAAGTGTTAACTGTTGGAGTATCTGAGTAAGGGAGAAAATGAACTATGTTTGAAATCATTTCAAATAAATTATTTAAAACATAAAAGTAATTCATAGGTATTTAATTCCTTAGTGTTTAAAATAAGGTTGTATATTGCTAAGTATACTTTTATTATTGATCACATTTTATTATTTTGTTCACTTTAATAAGAAAAACGGCAAGTAAAATTAAGAAGTTTTAGATAAGTAAACATTGAATCAATTCACCCACAGAAAACCTAACTCCCTGGAAGTTAAAGAAAGTTCTTCATAATGAAGTTAAGTTATACCAGAGAAAAACATTTTTACAAAAAGAATTTTAGTATCACCTCACACCAATCAGAATGGCCATCATCAAAAAATCTACAAACAATAAATGCTGGAGAGGGTGTGGAGAAAAGGGAACCCTCTTGCACTGCTGGTGGGAATGTACCTTAGGATATCTACAAAAAACAAATGGATAATATAATATTATTAGACAATGCTTAACAGTTCAGTTTAAAATCTTGTCTGGTAATCTGGTTTCAGTATAATGGAATCACTTCTAAATAGAATGAGCAGAGACAAAGTGAATTTCACTAATATAAATTCCTGGCTTACATAAATAAACTCTTCCATTTAAAAGATATTTTATCTCTCTGAAAATATAATATTATGATTATCCACATTTATGCACATATTCAGAGAATTAAAAATTGCTATTGGAAAATTATAAATATTTATACTATAAACCTGAAAATATGCAATAAATGTGAATGAGATATTATTTTAAAATTTAAAAAATTAACATTTTGAATGTTAGACCCATTACACAGCAGATCGTTTTACATCTTCATTAGCTTTTGTGTTCCTACATCTTGTCTGACTTTTTACTTTGTTCTGGGTTTTACAAATCAGAGTCAGCTAGCTATCTGAGCTCAAAATCACCCATAGCACCTAAGGTGTCATGTTAAAGTTTGATCTGAGCCCTTATGAGTGAATAACAAGTTTCCATCAGAGCACAAAGGTTGACATATTCTGATTTAGGGAGTAATGTGTCCCAGAGGCAGTAATCTGTAATATTTCTGTAGGATTCAGAAGCCACTGTCAGGTATAGGAAAGGAGATAAGAATTTGCAACAAAATCCCAGAGTTACCAAAATTCCCTCCTCTTCTGGAAAATCGGGTTTATCTTGTGATGATCTATGCAGAAATCGCGGGAAGTGGCACAGTGAATAGCTTATGACCATCAGCTTGTGATTCACCAGATCGTTTTCTTGACTGCCCCCTCACTGGTGCTGGGACCTCTTTAAAGTCTCCAAACCTTATTCCCTCATTTATAATATGGGGTATTAATAGGACAGTGGGTAGAAGCCACGCATATGTTAAAATTTCAGCCTCTGGACCAGAGAGTTCTTGTTTTATGTCAAGATCACCCACTTGTTAGCTTGGTCCGACTTGGGGAATTTTATTTATCACTCTGTGTCTCTATTCCTCAAAAGAAATGTAAAGTAGGCATTAATGCAGAACATAGATCCAAAGGCTGGCGTGACAGTGAAATGAAAATGAGAACTCAAAACTCCTGTCCATATGGTTGTGCATTTTGGAATTATTTGCATCAGAAGATAACTTCCATTTGCAACAGAAAGAGACTCACAGACATAGAGAACAAACTGATGGTTACCAAAGGGGAAGAAAGGTGGGGGAAGGGATAAATTAGGAGATTGGGATTGACAGATACACACTACTATATATAAGATAGGTAAACAGCAAGGACCTACTGTATAGCACAGGGAAGTATATTCAATATTTTGTAATAACCTATAAGGGAAAAAATCTGAAAACAATATAATTATATATATTCTATAGCCAGAGGGCAGTTATTGAACTCATGCAATTCTGGGTCACCCTCTTCCATTTTCCAGGCATGGGGGAGGGAAGTTTGGGGTCAAATGGGATAAGGAATGACTGATTCCTGTCACTACATGGTGCCTTTTTAAAGGAACATTAAAAGTTCTTTTATAGTAAAAAAATAAAATAAAAATCAAAGCTCTTCTCAGGAAAAAAAAATTATTTCATTTTGAAAAAAAAAAAAAGGCTGGCGTGAACACGTTTTTCATGTTCATTGTTGATCATAGTGGCCTGAACAAAGTTTGTTCTAATATAGCATTAGTAGAAGTAGTAGTAGCAGTAAAAACTATAGTAAATATTGTTTGATTATCCTTCACTACTAAGAATAGGAGGGAAGGATATTAAAATGTAAAGTGGGAAGGATAGATCAGGTATGCTCCACCGGTAAAACTCTTCCTGAGACTTGAAAATTTAATAGAGTTCTTCTCATTAAATTTTTTCTTTCTCCCCTTGGTGCCTGACACACACACAAAGCAATACTCTCTCTCACACACACATAATACAGAACATAAGAAAAATTTGACCCCCCAAATATTTGGAGGAACACTGAGTCAACTGCATCCTACTGCAAAAGGTTTCAGAAAAGAAAAAAAAGAAACATAATGTCATTTTACCACAGGCTGTTTTTCTCTGTGAATATCTGTCTGTGCATATAAGTAAATATATGTCAATGGAACTTATCTGATGTGTCAGGAGTTTGAAGTTATAACCCAGAATCTGCACATCAATTTCCCGTATGTATTCACACTCAAGCCAAAACATCTGTTAGGTCTGAGAAAATAAGCAGACACTTTTGTACATGGCTGAGTTGCTCAGTGGCTCTGGGCATGCATGATTGACTGAGATTCCAAAGAGACCCCACCCTTTCTTCCTTATTGTCAACACTAGAACTGAACGACCTACAGTGAATCTCACCATCGTGGTCTCACCCTGCAACACTCCCCAGCACATGCCCACCAGATACCAGCCCAGCCAGGGCATGAATGGGGCAGCTCAGGACAAGGCAGGGTGAGCACCTGTCCTGCCCAAAGGGTGTTAACAACACAGCCCTGAGTTCCTCTCCTGTTGAAGAGCCCTTCTCTCCTGTTTCCTGCCCTGAGATTGAACACAAGGAAACACTCATCTGCCTGGACCTGGTTCCAGAGCTCTGTGCAGGGAAGGGTCAATCAGGATGGGCCATAGTTATAGGGACAGGGTCCCTGGACCTGATCTCCCCACAGAGGTGCCATTATCATGTCATCTGTCGTAGAGGTGACACTGTCTGCATGGAGAGTCTGGGGCGTCTCCAATGAGGAGCAAATCTTATCCCCAGGGCTCCTCACCCTCATCCACGTCTGGGGATTAGTGACAACTCCTGGGAATTACTGAGAAGATCTACATGAGCAGCTGAGCAGAGGTCAGGAAAGTTTTCCACATTCCCTGTGGAAGTTCAGAGTCAAAGTTGTAATCTGTGGTGGAGCTGGAACTCGAGGTTGGGTCTAGGGTTCCTTTTACACTACTATACAACTATATGGTTTTTCCCAATGGGCATTTTTTTTCTTTTTTTTTTAATTGAAGTATAGTTGATTTACAATGTTGTGTTAGTTTCAGGTGTGCAGCAAAGTGACTCAGATATATATATGTATAATATATATAATATGTGTATATACATTATATATATATGTTCTTTTTCAGATTCTTTTCCCTTACAGGTTATTATAAAATATTGAATATAGTTCCCTGTGCTATACAGTAGGTTCTTATTCGTTATCTATTTTATATATAGTAGTGTGTATATGTTAATCCCAATCTCCTAATTTATCCCTCCCCACCTTTCCCCCTTTGGTAACCATAAGTTTGTTTTCTATGTCTGAGTCTCTTTCTGTTTTGTAAACAAGTTCATTTGTGTCATATTTTAGATTCCACATAGAAGTGATAGCATATATTTGTCTTTCTGTGTCTGGCTTACTTCACTTAGTATGATAATCTCTAGGTCCATCCATGTTGCTGCAAATGGCATTATTTTGTTCTTTTTTCTGGCTGAGTAATATTCCATTGTATAGATGTACCACATCTTTTTTATCCATTCCTCTGTCGATGGACACGTAGGTTGCTTCTGTGTCTTGGCTATTGTGAATAGTGCTGCCATGAACTCCCAATGGGCGTTTTGGTCAATGCTCTCATGTTTCTCAAATCAGGCTGTCACCTGTGATTGGCTCATACTGAACATTTCCATTTGATCTGGAATCTGGCCTCTCCCTTAAATACCGTGATTCTTGCTACATGTAGCCCCAGGTCTTTTAAGCCTGGAGGGTATTCCATGTAACGTTAGTCTATCCCACCTCAGAATCCGTGAGCATCCCTAATGGCCACCTGATTCCACTGGGGATCATGACGTGCTACATAAATCACCCAGAGAGGACTGCTTCCAGGAATTCCCTGGCAGTCCAGTGGTTAAGACTCAGCGCTTTCACTGCAGGGCCCTGGGTTCAATCCCTGGTCAGGGAACTAAGATCCCACAAGCCACATGGTGTGGCCAAAAAAACTAAGGAAAGAAAAAAAAAAAAGAGTACTGCTCCCTTGTCCCTCATTGGACAACCAGTCTTTCCTTCTTTATTTTGAGGATTTATCTCAGGAAGTAGTATTCCTAGACATACAGACAGGATTCAGGGGACCTTAATATATAAGACAGATAGAAGGATAGCATCAGAATGCTCTAAAAATGAGGAAAAGGCCAAAAACCAAATGACAAATTGGACAAAATAATAAAGAGAAACTTCACAAGATAGATGAAAAGATTCACCCTAAATCATATGAATGTTAATTATGACAAGTCATTCAATTTTTAAAGATCGATTTGGATATTCTATATTTTTTTTGCATTTTCATATTATTTTTAGAATAAGCTTGCCAATTTAAACAATGGTGGCAGAACAAAAACAACACAAGCAGGATTGGATTATCTTTGGGATCTGTCAACTCTTTAGATCAAACTAGGGGTATGTATAGGGTCAGCAGGTATATGGGAAACCTCTGTATTTTCCTTCAATTTTGCTGTGAATATGAAACTTCTCTAAAAATAAAGTTTATTAAAAATGGGGGAGGAATGGATTGGGAGTCTGGGATTAGCAGATGAAAACTATTATATAGAGAATGGATAAACAACAAGGTCCTACTGTATAGCACAGTGAAATATATTCAATATCCTGGGATAAACCATAATGGAAAATATGAAAAAGAATGTGAAGTGGTGCTGGGAAAACTGGATAGCTACATGTAAAAGAATGAAATTAGAACACTCCCTAACACCATATACAAAAATAAACTCAAAATGGATTAAAGACCTATATGTAATGCCAGACACTATCAAACTCTTAGAGGAAAACATAGGCAGAACACTATATGACATAAATCACAGCAAGATCCTTTTTGACCCACCTCCTAGAGAAATGGAAATAAAAACAAAAATAAACAAATGGGACCTAATGAAACGTCAAAGCTTTTGCACAGCAAAGGAAACCACAAGACGAAAAGACAACCCTCAGAATGGGAGAAAATATTTGCAAACGAAGTAACTGACAAAGGATTAATCTCCAAAATATACAAGCAGCTCATGGAGCTCAATATCAAAAAAACATACAACCCAGTCCAAAAATGGACAGAAGACCTAAATAGACCTTTCTCCAAAGAAGATATACAGATGGCCTACAGACACATGAAAGAATGCTCAACATCACTAATCATTAGAGAAATGCAAATCAAAACTACAATGAGGTATCACCTCACACCGGTCAGAATGGCCATCATCAAAAAATCTACAAACAATAAATGCTGGAGAGTGTGTGGAGAAAAGGGAACCCTCTTGCACTGTTAGTGGGAATGTAAATTGATACAGCCTCTATGGAGAACAGTATGGAGGTTCCTTAAAAAACTAAAAATAGAACTACCATACGACCCAGCAATCCCACTACTGGGCATATACCCTGAGAAAACCATAAATCAAAAAGAGTCATGTACTACAATGTTCACTGCAGCACTATTTACAATAGCCAGGACATGGAAGCAACCTAAGTGTCCACTGATAGATGAATGGATAAAGAAGATGTGGCACATATATACAATGGAATATTACTCAGCCATAAAAATAAATGAAATTGAGTTATTTGTAGTGAGGTGGATGGACCTGGTGTCTGTCATACAGAGTGAAGTAAGTCAGAAAGAGAAAAACAAATACCGTATGCTAACACATATATATGGAGTCTAAAAAAAAAAGGTTCTGAAGAACCTAGGGGCAGGACAGGAATAAAGACGCAGACCTAATAGAGAATGGACTTGAGGACACAGGGAGGGGGAAGGGTAAGCTGGGACGAAGTGAGAGTGGCATTGACATATATACACTACCAGATGTAAAATAGATAGCTAGTGGGAAGCAGCTGCATAGCACAGGGAGATCAGCTCCGTGCTTTGTGACCACCTAGAGGGGTGGGATAAGGAGGGTGGGAGGGAGATGCAAGAGGGAGAAGATATGGGGATATATGTATACGTATAGCTGATTCACTTTGTTATACAGCAGAAACTAACAGAACACTATAAAGCAATTATACTCCAATAAAGATGTTTAAAAAAAAAAGAATGTATATATATGTATAACTGAGTCATTTTGCTGGACAGCAGAAATTAACACAACATTGTAAATCAACTACACTTCAATAAAATAAATCTTTAAAATGTATTATACTCAACAAAAATAAAACTCTATATAGGACCAGTAAGGCATTAATAATTTATTGTAGAGGCAACAGAGAATTAGGCAATGTTTGATGATGACAGTGAGGTATTGATGTGTATTTGAAAAAGAAAACATTGAATTAAACTGTGTAGATACATTTGAAAAATACCAAATTTTTAAAAAATTGGAGTAGCATATGGTAAAGGATAAGTAGAGATCTGGAAATATACTTTTTTACTAAACCAGAAAACTGATGAAAACTAAATTTGGACAAACTGAAAATGAAAGGTCCTGTTGGGATGTTAGATGTAGTGAATAAATTCTAAAATCTATAGATACATTCTAGCAGCAGTTCTATGTCAGAAGTGTCAAAGGATCGTGGTTCCTTCAAATCCAAGTTCCTACGTCCCAAGACATCCGGTAAGAAAATAAAGTCATGCTTTCCCAAGTGTTTACCCATTTAATGTATTTGTTCTTCTAAACATTGTGAGGCAGGATGGGAACTTTCAAGATGGGGCATAGAGGACTTAGGCACAGACGACACATCCCACAATCATGTTGCTAGAATACTGTGAAGGAAGAGCTCTGAAATCACCGTCCCCACTGCCCTGGCGAACAATTTACAGGACAGGGTGTGTCAGGGGGAGAAATGCCCATTGCGACCCAGGGGAAGCCTTTGTGAGAAGGTTACTTCAGGACATTCCCTGTCAGCCAAGCACACCCCGATCCTGTGCTCGTAATCAATCCAGAGACTGTGTGAAATGGTCAGCTGGGGGTTCGTCTCTTCTACCTCTGTCAGCAGCATCTGAATTTCCTCATCATATGAAGATTTATTCAGGCTGGGAAAATACAAAAAAAAAAAAAAAAGAGTTTTCTTGACTTGACCCATGATTGTTGGCCTCTCTACACCCCAGTGGCTACTTCCTCTCCACTCTTTCCTAGAAATGGCTGGGAGAGTTGTACTGACTGTGCAAAGAATGCACGAAACTTTCCTAGAGACTAGGAAAGTGGGAAAGAGGGATGTGAACCATTTTGTTTATCCTCTGCAGGTCATCGGGATCCTGGCAAACGGAAGGCATTCAAATATTCATTCTACAGACATCAGCTACACACACTCTAAATGCAAACATAATGTTCCAAACAATATTAACTGCTACTCTTGAGGAAATGTACTTCTGGGTCAAGACTCCGCTCAGTCCTTTACGGAACCCCTTCCAGCTCTGAGTTGGGGTTACATCTTTGAGGGCAAGGTAAGTAGGAGATGGTGTTTATAGGAAAGCAGTCATTCTTGCCTGGGGGTGATTTTGCCTCTCAGGGGACATTTGACAATGCCAGGAGCCTTTAAAAACATTTCAGGGAATAGATGTGATAGGCATTCTTTTTAAAAGTTAGTTAATTAAAATTTCATTGAGTTATAATTGACATACAACATTGTGTTAGGTTAAGGTGTGCAATGTATTGGTTTGATACGTTTACATATTGCAAAATGATTACCACCATAGCGTTAACTAACACATCTTTCATATTGCACAATCTCTCTCTTTTGATTGAACAATTAAAATCTTGCCTATCAGCAATTTTGAAGTTTTTTGTTTTGTTTTGTTTTGTTTTTATTGGCCGCGTGGCTTGCAGGATCTCGGTTCCCCGACCAGGGATTGAACCAGGGCCACGGCAGTGAAAGCACAGAGTCCTAACCACTAGACCACCAGGGAAGTCCCTGAAGTTTCCATTTTTGATCATCCATGACTGGAGGGAGGTGTCCCGGGGAATGGAACGTGTGGGCAGAGACCAGAGATACTACCCAACTTCCTGTGATGCACAGCACAGCTCCATATAGCAAAGAAATCTCCAGCCCAAATGTGAACCGTGCCCACGCTGGGCAAACCTACGGCAGTCTAACCTCCCTCTGAGGTCACTCACCACCGGGGGAAACAATGTCCACTCACCCAAGCATCTGCAGGCCACATTCCAGACTGATCAAGGCTTCACACAGCACCACCGCCCCATCACGGTCCAAGCTAATCCATTCCAAGTTCATACACCTCAGTGATTTGCAGAGAGTGAAAGCCAAGGCCAGGTCCTCACAACAGGCAGAGGTGAGCTCACACATCTCCAACCTGCACGGGGAAACACCACCTCAAAATGCGGATTCCACGCCTCTGAGAGGAGACTTTACAATCTAGACAAGTCCTTCTCCACTGGGGCACATGTGGCAGTGTCTGGAGACATCTGACACACATGAGGATTGCTACTAGCATCTCATGGGTGGAGAGAGGCCAGAGATGCAGCTAAACATCCCACAATGCACGGGACAGCCCGCTTCCCCGCACAGCAAACCACCACCCCGTCCCAGATATCAGCTGTGCCAAGCGTGAGCAAACCCTGGATTCACGGCTGGCATTTTACTTATCAGATTGTTCCAGACGCACTTGTCTTTAAACATGCTTCCCCTTCACCCCTTTAATCCTCTAGCTTTTCCTCTTCTTGAAGTAGGTAAGCTTTCCCAACATCAGTGGACACTCACCCAAGAGTCTCTAATTTACACTTAGGATGCTTCAAAGCTTCACATAACTGTTTGACACCAGCATCATATATCTTATTGTTCCCTAGTTTCAGGGTTTTTAGTTTTTCACTGTGAATAAGAACAGCAGCAAGGTCCACACAGCAAACAGAAGTGAAGTAACAGCCTATCAACCTGGAGGAAAAAAAAATACACAAAATTCTCCTAGACACACAAATATATATGATCATGAGGTCCAATCTGGAATGGCTTCACTTATATTCACTTATTCCTGTAAAGGTAGAAATACTCAAGTACTCCTATGATGATGATGATGGTAGAGATGAAACAACATCTCCATTTCTCCACTTTCTTCACTCTGCCCAACACCCTGCAGTTCTGCTGCGCTGCCTGGTCTCTCCCCCCAGGGTCTCTGCCCTTGCTGGTTGTAATACTCTTGGTCCAAATATCAGCGGGGCTACCCCCTTACTCCCTCCGAGTCTCTGTACAAATGTCACCTCGCCGAGGACTTCACTGAATATTTCATATTATATCTCCTGTGTATCTCCTGCCCCCCAAGCTCATGATGTAGAGCTTCCATATGACCCAGCAATCCCACTCCTGGGCTTATATCTGGAGAAAAGCATAGTTCAAACAGATACATGCAACCCTATGTTCATCGCAGCAACATAGGTCCATGGATGGACCTAGAGATTGTCATACTGAGTGAAGTAAGTCAGACAGAGAAAGACAAATAGCATATGATATTGCTTATATGTGGAATCTCAAAAAAGGGTATAAATGAACTTATCTACAAAACAGAAATAGAGTTACAGTTGTAGAAAACTTATGGTTACCAGGGGGAAAAGAGGGGTGAGGGCTAAAATTGGAGATTGGGATTGACATATACACACTACTATATATAAAATAGATAACTAATAAGGACCTACTATCTAGCATAGGACCTCTACTCAATACTCTGTAATGACCTCTATGGGAATAGAATATAAAAAAGAGTGGATATATGTATATGTATAACTGATTCACCTTGCTGTACAGTGGAAACTAGCACAACGTTGTAAATCAACTCTACTCCAATAAAAATTTAAAATAGTCAATAGTGCTGATTGAGAAACCATGATAGACGCACATATGCACACATACTGGCAACTTCACACTCACAGGTGTGTGCGTGCACGTGTGTGTATGTGTATCTACGTGTGTGCATGCCACTCCATGGAAACAGGGATGACGGAGGGTTTCATTTACCGATTTACCTTATCTGCCCGGTAAAAGGAACGATTGATCCTCATGTTGTGTCTGTCATTCATTGTGTGCTTCGATGGGCCAGCCATTGATAATAGTACTTTATGTGCATTATTCCCAGTGGTTGCCTCCATCTTTTTTTTTTTTTAAATTGAGGTATAGTTGTTTTACAGTGTTAGTTTTTACTGTACAGAGAAGTGGAGTTCCCTGTGCTCTACAGCAGGTTCTCATTAGTTATCTATTTTATACATAGTAGTGTGTATATGTCAATCCCAATCTCCCAGTTCATCCCGCCACCCCACCGCCATCTTTTGAGGTGGGAACTATAATTATCCTCATGTTACACTTGGGGAGAGGTGAGGAACCCTCACAAGTTCACACGGCTAGTTTAGGGCACTTGGGACTCCATTTCCCATCTTTCCAAGGACAGAGACCCAACTCCAGAGTAGCAAGCCCTACCAAGTCCTGACAAGCCCTACAGTCAAGACACACACGCATCAGCGAGCCCCAGAAATATCACGTGGGGTAAACATGTAGCCTAGTTTTTTTTTTTTTCTTCAGCAGACTCCATGCTTTTCCCCCCTTCCTGTTTCCTTCCCAGGATGCCAACAGCCAAAAAAAGAAATGCTGACATTCACGCAAATCACAGCCAGACCTACCACAACTCCTGCAGGTTGCAGTTTGGGTGCTTCAGTGATTCACACAGAGTTATCACTCCATCATCTTCCAGGAAATTTAGCCCCAGATCGAGAAAAGACAGGGATTTGTTGCACAGAAGGACTTGGGAGATGTAGTCGCAGGCTACAGAGGTGAGGCAACAGTACATCAATCTGCAAAGACACACATACTTCATCCGTCAAGCTATTTAAGCTCTGCAGGGTAATATTTTCATGAAACTCCATGTAAAAACTTTCTTGTACTCCGTGGTCACTTAGAAAAGTAGGAGGATTAAAATGTGCAGCAGGTGTGGAAATACAGAAGGATGTGGACCACAGGGTCCCAAACTGGGGAATGGAATCTCGATCCCAGTTCCAAGTCAGATCACCACCAGCTGGATGAACTTGGACAAAATCATCCCTTCTCTGTGACACAGGGTGCTTATCATTTATAATAGCTGGACAACATCCTATTTCACATTTTTCTTTTAAAATGTTATTTTAAAAAATTTGTGATTATGAGTTCTTGTCTACTCACTATTGGGAATTTAGAAAATAAAGGGAAGCATACAAGTTGCAACCGGGCAGATCAAGACTGAATGTGACCTCTGAATATAGTTGGTTTAGCTGGCATTTCATGCAGAATTCTACACTTCAAGCTATCACACACAAGCCAGATACCTGGGACTCCACAGCAGATGGTTACATGGCAAATAACAGGCGGAAGGGATCAGAAACCCACCTTGGGTGGGGCAGACACGGTCCAGTTCACCTCACTCCCCCAGCTCCCCCAGCTCCCCCATCCACCCACCGACTCCCGTTACCTCCCTGACCCCTTCAGGGGCATCTCAGAATGTCACCTTTGGCAGGAAGAATGCTCAAGTCTTTGATTAGCAAACACTACTCACTCATGGTGGGTTTTCCCTTTCAGTTTTTGAATTTTTGAAATCAGACAATAGGCAACTGATTCATACTTTTTTTGATGAAATATGTTTTCTCCAACATTTAAAAAAAACTAAGACTTTAATGGTTGCATAATATAATATCTGATGGTTCCATGACCCTACAATTATACATTCCCTGAATCTCTGCATTTGTATTTTTATACTTTCTGCCATTTTAAGTTATATGGAATTAACACCCTGCATCAAAAATTTTTGGAAGTTCTGAGGTTTATTATTAATGACTTTTCATTTGTTTCTTGATTTATTAGCCAACTTACTTTGCAAAAAAAACTTAGTGCTTTCGATCATACTATAAATTTGCCCATTTTGCAGAATTCTGGCCAAGTGGAATATATTTTTTAAATTTGTACTTTTGTTTAAAAGGGTATTAAACATTTAAATATTAAAAATTTTAACTACTAAAAACAGGTTGAACATTAGGGGATTGGGGTAAGGGCTATAAGAGAATTTTTGTGCTATTTTTCCAAATTTTCTGCAAGTCTAGTTTTTATTTTGAAACTAGTTCAAAATAAAAAGTTTAAAAAAATGGGTTGAACTTTTTTTTCTTTTAAAATTACTAGTGACTTTCTTGCATCTTTAGTAGTCTTTCATTTTTAAGGAATAAAGATTCAAGTTTAAAAACAAAAAAAAAGTTAAATGATGTATTTTAAAGAACTCTTAGATAAACACAGCCCGTTTAAGTGACCAGTTGTTGAATACACTTTAATTCTACTTATTGTATAATATCATGCAGGATTTAATAGCCAAATCCTTTCATCTTCCAATATGTCATTTCTTTTGTACCTCTAAAGATTTTTCGGTCTAATCTTTATAGTGCAGAGTTTCTTCCTTATTTTTTTAATAGTTTGGTTTTAATGTTTAATGTTCCTGGACCTTATTTTAGTTTTGATTTTCTTTTACAGTCTAAAAAGTCATCTTAGTAATAATATTCTCACCTTCTACGGTAAATACCACTTTGGATGTGTATGTAATACATAGGTCTATATACACATACACACCTGTGCATGCACATACACACAAATAAAAGTTTTGTTTCTAGACTACTTACTCGCTTCCATAGACTTGGGTGTTCTTGCACCTGTCCCCTACTTTAAGGCATTTTTTAATTTAGCACTAAGTTTCTCCTGTGGCCTCACTGGGTAAATAGAAAACCCTTTCTCTTGCCCCTAACAAAGAAGCAGTTTGTTTTATATCTTAGCAACAAGAAAGAAGTGGAGACATGGTTCCCAGCGATAACCTAGAACCTATGCAACCCCACACCGGCAAGTAATCAAGTGAATTCCTTTTTCTTCATTATTTATACTGTCCCCCTCCCCAGCCCCCAGTACACCTACAGAGACATCGTCCTTCTTCATGATAACCAAGATTTATTGGGCTCCAAATTAGATGCCAGGCATCTAAGGGCTAGTCTTACATCTCTTGAATTCAACCTCATGGCTCCTCCGTGGGGCAAATATTTGTATCTGCTCCATTTTGCTGGACCGTTCAGGGTCCATGGGCATGCTCTGCCGTCTCCCCCCTCCCCCAGGGCTCCCCTCCCCCACGCTGACTCACAGCAGCGCCTCCAGGGCACAGGCTGGATCCTTCAGGGCGTCACACAACACCCTCACTCCTTCGTCCTTCAGGGGATTATCTACCAAGGAGAGAAGCTTCAGCTTCTTGTTATGGATGAGAACAGAGGCGATGTCTTCGCAGGCTTCATCCGTGATGTCACATTTTCCCAACCTACACGAGAGACAAGTGTGGTGGGATGGTGTATGCACAACCGACCCTGGACCACATCCTGGTTTCTAATGCCGCACCTGGCAGTTCCAGACTCTGTAAAAGTACGAATGTCATTATATGACTTTCCTCACGAATCCCTTATTGCTTTAGGAAAGCAGTAAGTTAGGAAAACGTCTGAGCCCGTGCTTCTCAACAATGTTTTGGACACAGCAAAGAATGATCTGGACCTCAATAAGTCTGATTATCTGATTATTCATCATCAGTAGTTATAAGGTTGAGAAACCCTGGTCTGAGCCTTAATGCAGCTTAAAAGAACATCTCATGGGCTACAGCAGGCTTCTCAACCTCAGCACTGTTGACATTGTGGGCTAGATCATTCCTTATTGTGTGGGCTTTCTGTGTGTTGTAGGATGTTGAAGAGCATCCCTGACCTCTACCCACCAGATGTCTAGAGCATCCTTCCCATGTAATCATGACCATCAAACCTGTCTCCACGATTAACAAACACTAGTGACCTAATCATTTAGAACAACTTCCTCCTTAAAGTGCTTTTTCCATTAGCTCACTCCTCTTCTGTTTCAGCAGAGTGAGTTCAACTTTCTTTCCTATTGCAATAGTCTTAACTCTCTCCTACTGCAAAATCTTTTTTTTTTAATTAAAAAAAAATTTTTTTTGATGTGGACCATCTTTAAAGTCTTTATTGAATCTGTTACAATATTGCCCCTGCTTTTTATGTTTTTTTGGCTTTTTGGAGCAAGGCATGTGGGATCTTAGCTCCCTGACTAGGGATCGAACCCACACCCCCCGCGTTGGAAGGCGAAGTCTCAACCACTGGACCGCCAGGGAAGTCCCGCGATAATCTTAAATGAAATCTTCCTTGCTATTTAAAAAAAAAAGTCTCTAGGTATGGACACCTCCTAACAGAGGAAGAAACTATCCTCTGTTGAGAATTATTGGGCTGGAGAAAACCTGATTTTGAGGACTTCCCACTCCCAATACCAAACTGAAGTCAAGAGCACAGTTGGTCTGCCCCAAAGAAACAAAGATTCTACCTATAAACTGTGTACAACTGACTCCTGGTTTCCTAGATCTGTTACCCAAGTCTTATGCTACCATGTAAAATGAAACACTCTATGCCAATGGCATAATGTGAAACAGCACAAATACTAAGGAATTTTGTAAGCTCCCCCTGAGTAGAGAGAGCTAGTGTAGAAGAAAAGAATTGTTATGATACGGAAACAGCTAGAACGATAAATAGGGTCAATAGCAAGCCTGTTCAAACAACTGTTATGCATGGACCCTGTCTCTCCTGATGAATCTTGACAGGTGAAATTAACCAAGTGTATGTGACCTATCTATCATATTACTGGTGGAGAGAAGAGTGTATTCTCTTGGTCGGTTTAATGAGTTGCTTTTGTTTATTGCTACTTCTATTACTCCCCTTTGTTCTTCCTGCTGAAAAACAGATTGAGCCTGTTTAAGAAATCACCCAATGATGCTAAGGGCATCCCAGAAGATAATTTTCAAGAGGAAGAAATGACTTTGGGCAAATCACTTTCCCTCCAGCCTCACGTTATCATCTGCCAGATTACAAGATCACACTTGTGATCATCCATAAGCTTTCTCATTTTAAGTTTCTCTGACTATCTTCAGGAAAAAGAAATTGGAGTTATGGTTTTGGCATGGTCGGTTGAGAGCAGAGCCAAGGAGAATCAGATAAGGTGTCCATGAGAAGTAATTCAACTGAGTACCAAAGAAGGGAAAGATGGGACAGATCTTCTGAGAGGAAGCCTTGCCCTTTAGAATCCATTCATCCTCATCGTACTAGGAGGTCTACCGATACTGAGATGGAAGTGGTGAAATAAGTAAGAGACAAAGACAGGAAAGAAAATGGGCATATTCGAACTGTGAAGTTCACATTGAAAAAATATATATATCGTGGACAACCCCGAGACTTACAGCAGTGCTTCTATGTTACACACTGGGTGTTTCAGCGTCTCACACAACTGCTTGACATCCATACAGGAGAGGCCAGTGCCATAGAGGTTCAGGTATTTCAAATGAGGGTTATGAAGAATGGCCTTAAAGAAGTCTAGGCTATTTGCAAGGTTCGAAGCAAAGTTATACCTGCAAAAGATGAGGAAATAAGGTAACTCATGCAATGAAGTTCAAGCACAAAGCAAAATACCTGTTGCACAATTCTTCCTACTTTCCATGCTTAGGCTCCCAAAATTTTTTTTTGGATATCTGGTTACTGCTGCCTATAAATTCTCTCTGGGATCTTCAGACGCCAGATGCTTAGATGTCGCCTGTTTCTGCGAAGTCCTTCCACTTCTGAATACTACCACAGATATTATAAGGGAAGAGAATCAAACTTACACCTTATTAACCTCTAAGCACCATGAGGGCAGAAATACCATGTTTGTACCTCCTTGCGTCCTAGGCCTGGCTTGGTGCTTCCCATCCAATAGAGACACACATATTTGAATTACTGTGTGCCAAGCCAGACTCTTCCCCAAGGAAAGGCTCCACTCCTGTTTAAAAACTGAGATTGTTTTTAAAAGGAGACAATTTTTAAAAGCTAAAATAAAAAATAAAATAAATAAAAAGGAGGCAATATATTGGGTCGGCCAAAAAGTTTGCTTGGGTTTTCTGTAAGATGTCCATCAACAGAGGAATGGATAAAGAAGATGTGGTACATATATACAATGGGATATTCCTCAGCCATAAAAAGGAAAAAATAGGGGAATTCCCTGGTGGCGCAGTGGTTAAGAATCCACCTGCCAATGCAGGGGACACGAGTTCGAGCCCTGGTCCGGGAAGATCCCACATGCCTCGGAGCAATTAAGCCAGGACACCACAACTACTGAGCCTGCGCTCTAGAGCCCGTGAGCCACAACTACTGAGCTCGTGCACCACAACTACTGAAGTCCACTTGCCTAGAGCCTGTGCTCCGCAACAAGAGAAGCCACCACAATGAGAAGCCCGCGCACCGCAAAGAAGAGTAGCCCCCACTTGCCACAACTAGAGAAAGCCCGTGCGCAACAACAAAGACCCAACACGGCCATAAATAAATAAATAAATAAATCAGGAATTTTTATTTTTTAAAAAAAGGAACAAAATAGTGCCATTTGCAGAGACGTGGATAGACCTAGAGACTGTCCTACAGAGTGAAGTCAGTCAGAGAGAGAAAAACAAATATTGTATAATATCGCTTATATGTGGAATCTAGAAAAATGGTACACATTAACCTATTTGCAAAGCAGAAATAGAGACAGAGATGTAGAGAACAAACATGGTTAGCAAGGGGGGAAGTGGGGGTGGGATGACTTGGGAGATTGGGATTGACATATATACACTAATATGTATAAAATAGATAACTAATGAGAACCTGCTGTATAGCACAGGGAACTCTACCCAGTGCTCTGTGATGAGCTAAATGGGAAGGAAATCCAAAAAAGAGGGGATATATGTATATGTATAGCTGATTCACTTTGCTGTGCAGTAGAAACTAACACAACATTGTAAAGCAACTATACTCCAATACAAATTTTAAAAAATAAATAAATAGAATTACTAGTAGCTAAAAATAGAAAGTAAAAACTTGGGTTGAATTTATATTGAACATATGATCTTACTATTGAAATTCATACTGGAATAAAATTTCTGAATTTAAAAAAAAGATTTTTTTAAAGGAGACAATTTTTTTTTAAACATCTTTATTGAAGTATAATTGCCTTACAATGGTGTGTTAGCTTCTGCTTTATAACAAAGTTAATCAGTTATACATATACAATATGTTCCCATATCTCTTCCCTCTTGCATCTCCCTCCCTCCCACCCTCCCCATCCCACCCCTCTAGGTGGTCACAAAGCACCGAGCTGATCTCCCTGTGCTATGCGGCTGCTTCCCACTAGCTCTCTATTTTACATTTGGTAGTGTATATATGTCCATGACACTCTCTCACCCTGTAAAGGAGACAATTTTTAAAAGTTAAAATAAAAAATAAAATAAATAAAAAGGAGACAGTATATTGGGTCAGGCAAAAAGTTCGTTCAGGTTTTCTGTAAGATGTTATGGGAGCACCCAAACGAAATTTTTAACCAACCCAGTATGTCATGGTTCAAGACTAGGGCTCCTGAGATAGAGAAAACTGCATTAGAATACTTGCTTTTCTCCTGGATATTTTGCAAGGTTGGGCAAATTAACTTAGTGGTGGAGTTTCTTCATGAAACAAGTAGACAGGGTCATGATGGTTAAGAAATTACAATTTATTATAGTGCCTGCAACGTGATCAGGCTTTGAGTTTTTAGTTTTGTTTTTTTTTTTAAGATTTTTTTTGGATGTGGACCATTTTTTTTTCATTATTTTTTATTTGCACTTACTTTATTGATTTACTTATATATTTTTTCACCCATTTGTTTAGTAGGTTGTTTATTATTATCTATGTTTTTTAACATCTTTATTGGAGTATAATTGCTTTACAATGCTGTGTTAGTTTCTGCTTTATAACAAGGTGAATCAGTTATACATATACATATGTTCCCATATCTCTTCCCTCTTGCGTCTCCCTCCCTCCCACCCTCCCTATCCCACATTTGTTACAATATTCCTCCTTTTTTATGTTTTGGTTTTTTGGCCGTGAGGCATGTGGGACCTTAGATCCCTGACCAGGGATCGAACCTGCACCCGCACCCCCTTCACTGGAAGAAGTCTTAACCACTGGACTGCCAGGGAAGTCCCAGGTTTTGATTTTTTTTAATAACATATATTAAATGTATAATATATATATATACTTTTTATAAATTTATATATGATTTATAAATACATGCCACACAGTGTGGCTCTCGGTGTCATGACTTAAGTGTACCCTGACTTCTCCCCTCCTAATCGACTTTGAGAAATAACAAAGTAAATATTCTGCCATGTTCAAACACTAAAACGTGGCCCCCGCTTGCTGCAACTAGAGAAAGCCCTCGCACAGAAACGAAGACCCAACACAGCCAGAAATAAATAAATAAATAAAATTAAAATGCGAATTATGCATTGGTCAGAAATAAAAGACAGATGTGAGGGACACAACAGCCTGGAAGACTTGTGGGAATTCCTGGCAGAGTGATGCCCTAAACGTATGAGCAATACCCCAGGCACTTCCTGCCCAGAGATGGATGGAGCCCAGGACAGCAGGGTGGGACTTGTAGGGATTTGGTGGAGGGGGTTTAGTACAGTCAGGAGAAGACAGGCTGGCCCAGCGAACAAGGAGAAGTGCTACCACGGAAAGACAGGGAATGCCCTTGATATGCTGGCGACACCTGTGAGAAATGGGGGCGTCAGCAGGTCCTCTGAGCCACCTCACCACTGAACACACCGTGATCCACAGACCGGGCAGCTGCAGTGAACTCCAACACCAGGCCGGCAGTAAGCGCTGAGTCAGCAGACAAACGGTGGGAAAACAATCACAAGGGTGAACATCTAATCAGTAATTGTCACCATCTACATCATCAGCGCGGATCCTCAACCTCTTGGAAAGGAGACAGACTAAAATGGAAGTGTTGACAGGAACGCAGTTTGTTGGGGTGTTTTTGTTTTCCTTAGAGTTAAGGAAAAAGTTAACAAAGCAAAAAGGGGGGTAAGGAGGGGAGGGATAAATGGGAAGATTGGGACTGACACACACACACTACTGTATATAAAACAGATAACTAATAAGGACCTACCGTCTAGCACAGGGAACTCTACTCAATGCTCTGTAATGGCCTATATGGGAAAAGAATCTAAAAAAAGTGGATATATGTATATATATAACTGATTCACTTTGCTGTACACCTGAAACTAATACTGTTTCTGTAACTAACACTGTTTGTACTAATACTGTTTCTGTACTAACACTGTAAATCAACTATATGCCACTAAAAATTAAAAAAAAAAAAAGCAAGAAGAGCAGGATCTCAACCATCAGCAACTTATAATGTTGGTGAACTAAGAACCATGCATCCTTGGAGCCAGACTGATGGGTTCAACTCCTGGCTCCACCCCTTGCCAATCTGTGTGACCTTGGGCATGTTTCTGAATCCTCCCAGGTGGTGGTTTTCTAGTGTGTACCAGGAGGTACTGAGACTGCCCACCTCGTTAAGTAATTAAAGGCATATAATGAGCTAATACTGTGATATACCTGTAATAGTTGCCGGACAAGGTGAGTGCTATAGTTAGAGCTAAGTGGACATTTAATCTCTTTGCCTGAGATTTAAAGAGCTCTTATTTTGATGGAGTAAGTGAATCAAACAATGATTAGTGTAAAAACCTGACGCAATGAATAATCATTGATATAAAAATATTTTATAAGCTTGCTAATCTTTTCTTCACATTTTGTGTCCTAACTCTATAAAAGTCTTAAGTTTATCTTGTTGATGTTAAAAGGGATGGTTTCAAGTTTTACCTCCGTACTGTAACAGAGATAAGCAATCCTGATAGTTTTCCTAAACTTAAACACAAGCCTTCCCTCAAATTATTTTCTTTATTAATCATTTGTCAGTTCTAAGATTGAAAGGGCCCCAGTGAGAGCCAGTAAAATTAGGTTAAACAAAATTCCCACAGGGACCCATAATATCGAAATTTGTAAACTATTAGGGATAAAGAAGAAACTTAAGCACTACCAAAACTGAGGATTTTTTTAAAAAGATGATCTATAACTGAAGAATGGAAATGATCAATCTCTACATCTGCGAGTGAAATAATTCAGAGAAAGACACTATATGATCTCACTTCTATATGGGATCTTAGAAAAACACTAAACATAAATACTTGGTGGTTGCCAGAGATTGTGGGTTGGGAGGATGAAATGGTAGAAAGTGGTCAAAAGTTATAAACTTCCAGTTATAAGATAAATAAGTCCTGGGGGTCTAATGGTGACTATTGTTAACAACACTGTATTATATATTTGAAAGTTCCTAAGAGAGTAGATCTTAAAAGTTCTCATCCCAAGAAAAAAAAGAAATTGTAACTACATATGTAGGGCAATACATGTTAACTAAATAAACTTCTTGTAGTGATCACTGCAATATATACATGTATCAAATCATCACATTGTACCCCTAAAATGAATACAATGTTCTATGTCAATTACCCCTAAAATGAATACAATGTTCTATGTCAATTACACCTTGATAAAAACTGGGAAAAAATCTACATCTGCAAAGCTGAATTTAAGGAAATTCCCTGGAGGTCCAGTGGTTAAGACTCTGTGCTTTCACTGATGAGGGCCTGGGTTCTATCCCTGGTTGGGGAACTAAAATCTCACAAGCCACATGGTGTGTCCCCCCACAAAAAACTGTTTTTTTAAAAGAGCTGATAGTGGGAAGCAGCTGCACCGCATGGGGAGATCAGCTTGGTGCTTTGTGACCACCTAGAGGGGTGGGATAGGGAGGGTGGGAGGGAGATGCAAGAGGGAGCGATATGGGGATATATGTATACATATAGTTGATGCACTTTGTTATAGAGCAGAAACTAACACAACATTGTAAAGCAATTATACTCCAATAAAGATGTTCAAAAAAAAGCTGAATTTAAGAAATAAATCAATAGAATTCAAAGAAACAAGGAAAAAAAGGTTTAATATTCAACATGTATTCTCATCATTAAAGGATACAGTTGCAAGGGAGATGTTTTTAGACTCAAGTTTACTCAAACTTTTGACTCAAATTTGTTCCTGGTAGAGACTCTTGGTATAGTGACATAGGATGAACAATGAATTCAGCTGGAAACAATGAGTCACAGAAGCAAGAATAAGCTAAGAAACTAGCAAATGTGTCTAAAAGAGGCACACACTTTTCAGTAACAACCTGATACCACATGGTATCTACATGGGAGATAGATGGTACAAGGTGGGAAGTGGGTAGCAAAAGAAAGGAAAGACATTCCAAGGGTGCTCCAGGTGAAAGATAGAGCTACTTACTAACTCAAGATCTTCTCACTTCAAAGAGCAATCCTTAATCTCTGCGATCACACCAAACTACCTGTTCATTCTCTTCGCTGGACAAATACTTAAGTTCCAACTAGATGCCAGGGTGCTGGGTGTATACAGACACGAATATGACAGTCCAGGACTCAGAACCCAGAGCTTACCTTCTGCTTGGACGCAATTACAACAGAAGAGTGGCAATTTCATAACTGATACTGAAATCAAACATAGGATAAGGTTCTAGAGTGGCTGGGCTGGGGGTCCGGGCTGCTTAACTGGGGGGAGGGGTGGTCAGAGAAGGCATTTGGAAGAGCTTGCCTGGTGAAAGTCTAGGCAAAGACTGACCAGAAAGGACAGCAGCTGGAACAAACGTTCTGAGTCAGGAATGAGCTCGGTCAGGGGTTTGAAAGAAAGTTAAGGTCTGTGGGCCACAGCATACGATGGGGAAGCAGGTGAAGGATAAACCAGAGAGAAGGAAGGGGAAAGCTCAGATTCTGAATATTTTCCTAATGATGGGAAATCATGAAAAAGACTTCAAGGCATAATTTATTATTTAAAAATAATTTCTCCACCTCCTAGAGTCATGAAAATAAAAACAAAAATAAACAAATGGGATCTAATTAAACTTGAAAGCTTTTGCCCAGCAAAGAAAACCATAAACAAAAAGACAACCCTCAGAATGGGAGAAAATATTTGCAAACGAAGCAACCAACACAGGATTAATCTGCAAAATATACAAACAGCTATACAGCTCAATATCAAAAAAACAAACCACCCAATCAAAAAATGGGTGGAAGATCTAAATAGACATTTCTCCAAAGAAGGCATACAGATGGCCAAGAAACACATGAAAAGATGCTCAACATCACTAATTATTAGAGAAATGCAAATCAAAACTACAATGAGGTATCACCTTACACCAGTCAGAATGGCCATCATCAAAAAATCTACAAACAATAAATGCTGGAGAGGGTGTGGAGAAAAAGGTACCCTCCTGCACTCTTGGTGGGAATGTAAATTGGTGCAGTCACTATGGAGAACAGTATGGAGGTTTCTTTAAAAACTAAAAATAGAACTACCGTATGACCCAGCAATCCTACTCCAAGGCATATACCTGGAGAAAACCATAATTCAAAAAGATACATAGGGCTTCCCTGGTGGCACAGTGGTTGAGAATCTGCCTGCCAATGCAGGGGACACGGGTTCGAGCCCTGGTCTGGGAAGATCCCACGTGCCGCGGAGCAACTAGGCCCGTGAGCCACAACTACTGAGCCTGCGCATCTGGAGCCTGTGCTCCGCAACAAGAGAGGCCGCGATAGTGAGAGGCCCGCACACCGCGATGAAGAGTGGCCCCCGCTTGCCGCAACTAGAGAAAGCCCTCGCACAGAAACGAAGACCCAACACAGCCAAAAATAAATAAATAAATAAATTTAAAAAAAGAAAAACTCATCGCTAACATCTTAAAAAACAAAAAAAGATACATGCACCCCAATGTTCATTGCAGCACTATTTACAATAGCCTGGACATGGAAGCAACCAAAATGTCGATTGAAAGAGGAATGGATAAAGAAGATGTGGTACATATATACAATGGAATATTACTCAGCAATAAAAAAGAACAAAATAATGTCATTTGCAGCAACATGGATGGACCTAGAGATAGTCATACTGAGTGAAGTAAGTCAGACACAGAAAGATAAATATCATATGATATCACTTATATGTGGAATCTTTAAAAAATGATACAAATGAACTTATTTACAAAACAGAAACACAGACTTAGAGAATGAATTTATGGTGACCGAGGGGAAATGTGGGAGTGAGAGATAGATTGGGAGTTTGGGATTGACATGTACACACTACTATGTATAAAATAGATAACTAATAAGAACCTACTGTATAGCACAGGGAGCTCTACTCAATACTCTGTAATGGCCTATATGGGAAAATAATCTAAAACAAGAGTGGATACATGTATATGTATAACTGATTCACTTTGCAGTACACCTGAAACTAACACAGCATTGTGGATTAACTATACCCCAATAAAAATTTTTTAAAACAAAATCTGGTTTGTCTATGGAAAAATGTTTTGACAGAAGGCAAAACAGGATCCAAGGAACAGAGTAGGAGGCTATTAGGAGTAGCAATTCCAGGGGAGTGATGATGGTTTCTGGAAGAAGAGTGGTGGTATGTAGAGATGCAGAAGTCGACTGACTCCCTGGCTCAGGTCGGGGTTGTGACCCAAGGACTCACAGAAATTGGTAGGTTCCCCAATACTACCACTGCCAACATGCCCTAAACCCTAAGCTTAGAGAAGGATTGGAACTGAAGTGGAGGGAATGACCCCAGGCCTCTTGTTCTGTATTCAGCTCAGCAATTACACTTTCATTTTATTTTTTTCTTTATTTTTTTAATGAATTTTCATTGGAGTCTAGCTGCTTTACAATGTTGTGTTAGTTTCTGCTGTACAGCAAAGTGAATCAGAGATACATATATGTATACCCACTCTTTTTTAGATTTCCTTTCCATTTAGGTCACGACAGAGCATTGAGGAGAGTTCCCTGTGCTACACAGAAGGTTCTCATTCATTATCTGTTTTATACATAGTAATGTATATATGTCAATCCCAATCTCCCAGTTTGTCCCACCCCCCATCCCCCCTTGGTAACCATAAGTTTGTTCTCTACATCTGTGACTCATTTCTGCTTTGCAAATAAGTTCATCTGTACCATATTTCTCTTTTTAATGATTTCCTTTTTTTTAAATTAACGTTTATTTACTTTGGCTGCACCGCACAGCGTGTGGGATCTTAGTTCCCCAACCAGAGATCGAACCCTCGCCCCTGCAGTGGAAGTGTGGAGTCTTAACCACTGGAGCACCAGGGAAGTCCCAGCACTTACACTTTTTAAAAATCTCATGTGCAAAAAAGAAAAGGAATAATAGTTCCCGATTCTAAGACATATGGCTGGACACCTTGGAGGGATAAATGACAAAACTTACCATCTCTATCTCATCTGGCCAGTGACAAATGAGCCTAATGATTCTTACCAGACACTGAGCTACAGAACTCTAGATATGATAACAATGACTGATTTCCATGCACACTGTGAAGAGGAACTGTTTTCCTCATTTTGCAACCTCAAGTTCCTGGGACGGACGTGCACATTTTAACTCATACCTTCACCCAGGTGTCTTGGATACCTGTTCTCCTTTATGCGGTCATCCACCTCATCTAAAATCAATGACAGATCTCTCAATTGTGAGACCACTGGTCCTCATTTTTCAATAAAATGTATATACTGAGCTCACTTATTAGCTTTATCTTTCACCGAGTTTCCAGAAGACTTTAAAAAAATAAGAGTGCAGTGAGGTCCATTTTTTACTATCCATGCAGGATCTAGAGCAGTTCATTTATGAGTCAGTTTCTTCATGTGAAATGAATAAACCATTTCCAGAATGCAAAGAACCCTTCATTCATTCGACATCAGTTTGACGAGCCCCTGCAAAGCTCTGTATTTTGCTGGCCGGAGATATGGGGGTAAACAAGGGAGATGTCTTTTCTCTCCTCATGGGGGTTAGTCAGAGAAACACTGTGTCCCAAGACCTCTCCCAGCTTTGGTGACTTCCTAGGCTCACAAGTTCTGGTACATAGCCAAGAAGTGACATTTAAGGTGAAGGAGGAGTTAAATTTAACTTGAAATTGACAAGCTTGCGGGATTGAAGACAACAGGATGGCCCAGGGCAAACCAAGGTAATCAAAGTATCAGAGAAGACCATCCTCAAAAAGTCTACAAACAATAAATGCTGGAGAAGGTGTGGAGAGAAGGGAACCCTCCGGCACTGTTGGTGGGAATGTAAATTGACACAGCCACTGTGGAGAACAGTATGGAGGTTCCTTAAAAAACTAAAAATAGAGTTACCATTTGATCCAGCAATCCCACTCCTGGGCATATATTTGGAGAAAACCATAATTCGAAAAGATACATGCACCCCAATGTTCACAGCAGCACTATTTACAATAGCCAAGACATGGAAGCAACCTAAATGTCTATCAACAGAAGAATGGATAAAGAAAATGTAGAACACATATACAGTGGAATATTCCTCAGCCATAAAAAAGAATGAAATAATGCCATTTGCAGCAACATGGATGGACCTAGAGATGATCATACTAAGTGAAGTAAGTCAGACAGAGAAAGACAAATATTATATGTGGAATCTTAAAAAAATGATACAAATGAACTTATTTACAAAACAGAAACAGACTCACAGATTTCGAAAACAAACTTATGGTTACCAAAGGGGACAGGTGGTGGGGGGAGGGATAAGTTAAGAGTTTGAGATTAACATATACACACTACTATATATAAAATAGATAACCAACAAGGACCTACTCTATAGCACAGGGAAATCTACTCAGTATTCTGTAATAATCTATATGGGAAAAGAATCTGAAAAAGATTGACTATATGTATATGTATAACTGAATGACTTTGCTGTACACCTGAAACTAACAAAACATTGTGAATCAACTATACTCAAATATAAAATAAAAATTAAATTTAAAAAATTTACATAGAAAAAAGTATTTCTGTACATAAATGCAGTCTCTCCACTAGAGAAACACCTCCTTTCCCTGACTACCTACCTTTAATAAAAAGCATTCTTTTTACCCTAAAAAAAAAAAAGTATCAGATGTGGTGCTCCAAGGACAATGGTGCTTCAAGGACAAAGCATGACGCTGTCTGAAAAAGTTTCAGCGTTACACCCCCTACTGGACTCTTAATCGCCCTCCCCACCATGTTGCGATGGTTATGAAATTCCTGAGCCCACCTGGGTGACGCCCACCTGGGCAACAGGACCTGTCCCAAATAAGGAAAGGCATCTGGCCTGTCCCACTCCCACCCTATAGAAGGAAGCTATATGTGCCTCGACCAATCAGTAAACGAAATTTTCACCTCAGCCCATTCCTTTGTTTTCTGGCTATAAAAACTGATCAATAGCACATGTTCGGGCTTGACTCTCCCATACTACTGGGAAGTACACCTGCTGTTCTGGTAGCGACCCTTCCCTCTAACAAATTCTGTCTTCTTTACATTCTGCCTTGTGTCTGGACATTCTTTTCCAACCCGCGTCTGGACCACGACATCAGAGAAGGGCTGTGAGCTTCTCTATGCTTCTGGTACGTTTTGTAAAAAGGTGACGAAAAGATTGTTATGAGGGTTAAAAGACAAAGGAGAAGATGCATATTAAGCAACCATCTCTGTGCCAAAGAAGTGTTCTATACATGTTACCTATTCTCTGTGCTATTCTTCTTATTTTTCTCTTTTATGAACTTAAGGCTCTTTTCCCACCTGTCCTCAGCACCCTCCTCCTGCGTTACCTGGGAAACATCTATTCTCAGTCCATCAGCATCCAAGCAAACATCACCAACTACCAGGACTGTTCCCTCTTAGGTTCCCCAAGCAAGTTTTATTGTACATGTCACTATAGTTAAAACATTTGTTACAGAGAAACCGAAACGGGAGCCACAGTTCAAACACATCCCTACACCAAAACACATGCAGTCTTGTAACCCAAAGGAAAAGCCGATTTCCCTGAAATGCCGATTCTGCTTCTTAAACAAACTTAAGATTTCTCCAAGTCAGCATGAACTTGCAACTCCCCAGCTAACTGGCTGTGCACAAGTGAGCTGATGCCATGGGAAGGAAGGTATAGTTCTAGGGACCACTCACAACAGAAAAAAAAATGTTCTTTCTCATCCAGGCTTTGTAACCTGAGCTGTAGCTGCTGGGAACTGAGCTTCTTGACCACGTTCAGTTTTAAAGTCTCCCTGTTTGTCCACAGTTTGTGTCTCACTCAGTAAAACATTTGAATCAAGGAAAGCACTCAGCATTTTCTTTTGAAACATTGGATTGTAGCTTGGGTTTTCAAAAGAAGCCAGAGTAGAAAGAATGACACCCTGCTACTGACTTAAAGAATAGGTGAAGATCCGACTTACACGAACTTCTGGAGTTTACAGACAGGCTGAGACAGCGTCCTGCAGAGAATAGCCAGGGAGGCCTCGTCGAACTGACAGTTGTCCAAATCTAACATCTGGAAGTTCTCGCTGGCAGTAAATGCTGAGCAGAGATCCCGCCAGAGGGAGAGCTTCTCGATGGTACTACAGGAAGACAAACACCGTGATTCTCCAGTGGCTCAATTCAACTAGTTCCTTAAAAAACTAAGAACAGAGCTAGCATGTGATCCAGCAATCCCTCTCCTGGACATATATATCTGGAGAAAACCATGGTTCAAAAGGACACAGGCACCCCAGTGTTCATTGCACAATGTTTACAATAGCCAGGACGTGGAAGCAACCTAGATGTCCATTGACAGATGAACAGACAAAGAAGATGTGGTCCAGGGACTTCCCTGGTGGCCCAGTGGGTAAGAATCTGCACCTCCAATGCAGGGCGCTCAGGTTCGATCCCTGGTCAAGGAACTAGATCCCACATGCATGCCACAACTAAGAGTTTGATGCTGCAACTAAGACTCCACATGCCGCAACTAAGAAGCCCACAGGCCACAACTAAAGATCCCACATGCCACAACTAAGACCTGGCACAGCCTAAATAAATAAATAAATATATTTTTTTAAAAAGCTGTTCATATTTAAAAAAAAAAAAAGATGTGGTCCATATATACAATGGAATATTACTCAGCCATAAAAAAGAATGAAATAATACCATTTGCAGCCACATGGATGGACCTAGAGATGATCATACTAAGTGAAGTAAGTCAAAGAAAGACAAATATCATATGATATCACCTATATGCAGAATCTTTAAAAAATGGTACAAATGAACTTATTACAAAACAGAAACAGAAAAAAAACAAAGAGAAACAGACTCAACAGACTTAGAAAACAAACTTATGGTCACCAAAGGGGAAAGGTGGGGAGGGGATAAAGTAGGAGTTTGGGACTGACATATACACACTACTATATATAAAATAGATAACCAATAAGGACCTACTGCATAGCACAGGGAATTCTGCTCAATATTCTGTAATAACCTAAATGGGAAAAGAATTTGAAAAAGAATAGATACATGTATATGTATAACTGAATCGCTTTGCTGTACACCTGAAACTAACACCATTGTTAATCAACTATACTCCAATACAAAATAAAATTTTTTTAAAAAAAAGAATGCAGGTAAAAAACCCCAAAAAAGACATTTTCAACACAGGAGAACACCATTCCCAGAGGCCCTCAAAGCTGACAGTCAAGCCTGAACAGGGAGAGGAGCAGTCAGGTGCACTGAGTCAACATGCATGGTGGTCAAAGAAGTGAGCCGTGAGGCCAGGGTGACCAGGATCAAGCCCCATCTGAAACACTTATGGGTTATGTGACGCTGGGCAAGCGTTCAACCTTATTCTGCCTCTGTTTCCTCCTCTTTGGGGTGACAACACTCAATTGTTATGTGGACAAAGGTTGATATTTGGTGACCCATCAGCAAACAAGTAACTGTGTCCAAAAACATGACCGTCCAGGTAGATGTAAAATAAATAAGTCGCAGGGATGTAAAGACCACAGTTAATAATATCAAATTGCATATTTGAAAGCTTCTAAGAGAGTAGATCTCTCTCTCTTGATGTTCTGCATGACTTTTTTCAGTTTGTTGAACTACAATCGATTTACAATATGATATTGACGTCAGGTGTACAACATAGTGCTTTGATATTTTTATAGGTTACACACTATACTAAGTTAGGATGAAATATTGACTTATGCCCTGCATTGTAGAATACATCCATGTGACTTCTTTATTTCATAATGGCTAATTCATACCTCTTTGTCCCTTTTACCTATTTTGTCCCTCCCCCTCTCCCTCCTCCTCTCCCCTGTGGGAACTGTTTGTTCTCTGTATCTATACTGTTTCTGTTTTCTTATGTTTGCTCATTTGTTTTGTCTTGAATCGATTCCACATGTAAGTGAAAAAGAACAGCATTTGTCTTTCTCTCTCTGACTTATTTCACTAAGCTTAATACCCTCCAGATCCATCCATGTTGTCAAAAATGACAAGATTTCATTCTTTTTTATGGCTGAGTAATATTCCATATATCTAACAATATCTATATATATCACATCTTGTTATCCATTCATCTGTTGATGGACACTTAGGTTCCTTCCATAACTTGGCTATTATAAACAAGGCTGCTATGAACATTGGGGTGTATATAAAAGTCCTCATCACTGGAAAAAAAATTCTGTAACTATGTATGGTGACAGGTGTAACTAGACTTACTATGGTGATCATTCCACAGTATATACAAATATTGAAAATTATGTAGTACACCTGAAACTAATATAATGTTGTATGTTAATTATACTTTTTGTCTCTTTGGCCATGCCATGCAGCATGTGGGATCTTAGTTCGCCAACCAGGGATCAAACCCATGCCCCTGCAGTGGAAGCACGGAGTCTTAACCACTGGACCACCAGGGAATTATACTTTAATTAAAAAAAAAAAAAGACCATGAAAGGGGGTATGTATTTGAGAGCTGAAGTGTGAGCTGGTAGCCTGAGTCTGATGAAAGAATACAAGCTAAAATCAGCAAAGAGAAAAGACACATGGGCAAAATCCAGAGGAAACTAGGCATAAGCTTCCGAGCGTCCCTTCCCAGTGGATTCACCAGGATATGCTAAAATGCTATGGGAAGGGGAAAAAAGAAGCATAGTCCTGGCAACAATAACAACTGCTTACCTTTCAACTTGACATTGGCCCTATGAAGACATTTACCCCTGATTATACAGATGGAAATACTTAGGAAACAGTTCATGGCCACACAGCTAGCAAATGGCAGTACAAGAATTCAAATCAATGTCTTTCTGACTGCAAAAGCCATGTTTTTAAGTACAAAAATCCAATGATTTATGAAATACCCATTGGGGGTTGGAGCAAGCTAAATATAAATATGGTGTGTGTGTAGGTTAGAGGGAGGGAATTAATAGACGGACTCACTTTGAGATGGATCCAGATTCATCTGAAAAGACATTTTCTATACACAGGTGAAATTTCTGCAGACTTTGGCAATGTTTCAGACAGAATGCAGATACTGTCAATTCTTCAATGGTACCAATATAAATGTCAATTTCTTTGAAGAAATTCATCACTTGGATTACAAATCCTTGGTCCTGGGTCTCAAACAAACAATTGAACAATTCCTGGAAGCTCACCACGATCTCATTGGGGTCACATTGACTTAAAGTTTCAAGGCTTTGGGTTATTTCCTGCTTTATGTCTGTGGACAGTGGAAAACCAAAAGATGTCTCCAGCATGTTTGTTATTTTTTCAGTTGAAAATGCAAACAGGAATATCCCCATCCAGGACAAGCGGGAATAGGCTTCGCTCATGGCTGCTGTGACAAGCTGGGTCACCTTTCCAATGACTGGGTGAGGATGGTCCTTGGGTCGTTTGAACATATAAAACAGGGCGGCACAAAACTCTTGGATACACGTATGTATGAAGGTCAAGCAGTTGCCGCTCCTTTGAAGAAGTCTCATGTCCACCCACATCAAGGTGTCGGATTCAGACACCCCATTCCTCCTGAGATCCCCAGGGCAAAACAGAAACGTGCGAGCCCACATTCCCTCTGCAGCCAAGGTACACAGGCTTTGTAGTCGGGTTCTGTTCTGCTTAGGTGGACAATTCCCACTTGCTGCTTTGAATACGTTTGTCAAGAAGGACACATACAAACAAGTGATGCTTTCGGAGGCAATCTCCAGGTCTTCTCCTTTCTCCAGCTGCCACTTCAAGCAAGTACAAACCAACCAGCAAACAAATGGACTTTTGCACAAGACAAACAGCGGTCTCTTCTCTCTCACAAAACTGAAGGCTCTGGAGGATTTATTCTTCTCACGGAAGTAATGGGAGAAATACAGCTTCCTTTGGCGTTCAGAGAATCCCGGGAGAAATATGCATTTTGTCTGACACAACAAGAAATAATTTTTTTTCATACCCATCTTTCCTAGGGCGATAAGCAGAGAGGATTCTGGGAGCATCTGTTTGTGCAGCAAACTGCTCAGGACAATCTGCGTTGGCCGTTGCTGTTCCCAGTCACCGCACAGGTCAGCGTCAAGTGTCAAGTCAAATTTCAGTTCCTCCAAGCCATCCAGGATGAACAGGATTCTCTCTGGCTGGGAAAAAATGTCTCCGATGGGCTCTGAAGACTCAGGCCAGTCCCTGGAGATGAGCTCCACTAGGCTCGTGTCTGTGATACTGTTCATTTCACTGCCTTTGAGGAAGAAGACAAATGAGAACCTGTCCCTCCACAGGTTTCCCTCCGCCCATTCCAGCATCGCTTTTCTCAAAAGGGTTGTTTTTCCAACTCCTTCAGGACCTTGCAAGATCACAGTGGGTGAGGGATTTCCAGGCTTGTCCGCAGGAAGGTAGACAGCATTCAGTTGTTCATATTCATTCTTTGTGGTTTCTTTGTAGAAATCCTCAGGAACTTGAAGGCAGGTCTCCTTGTCCCATATGACTCGGAATTTTTTCTTCATGTGGTTTCTATATGGGTTTAGCTTATCTGAGTTAACAGGGACAGAATACAAGACAATTAAAAAATACACTCCAGGGCTTCCCTGGTGGCGCAGTGGTTAAGAATCCGCCTGCCAATGCAGGGGACATGGGTTCGAGCCCTAGTCCGGCAAGATCCCACATACCGCGCAGCAACTAAGCCCATGTGCCACAACTACTGAACCTGTGTGCCACAACTACTGAAGCCCACGTGCCTAGAGCCCGTGCTCCACAACAAGAGAAGCCACCGCAATGAGAAGCCCGTGCACCGCAATGAAGAGTAGCCCTCGCTTGCCGCAACTAGAGAAAAGCCTGTGCGCAGCAACGAAGACCCAACGCAGCTAAAAATAAAATAAATATAAATAAATTTAAAAAATAAAATAAAATAAACATATGCATGTATGCACATGCTCGGCCATGAAAACAAACAGTAACTCAAAGCCCTTATTAAAAAAAAAAAAAAAACACTCCATCTTTGGGACTCAGAATGACCCCTACAGATTTACTCAGACACACGTGCAAAGACTGATGTATATGCCCACATGGGACCAGGCTCATGAACTCAGTTTTGTTGAGACCAAAATCTATCTGAATTCATGTCCGTGGAAACACCTGATAAGATTGGAAGCCCATCTCAGAGCTACAGGCTACACAAAGTGTGAATACTTGGGGATTACATTTCAAACTAGAAGAGGGGTGCTAGCTCCCCAGTCAAGAATTCATAAGCACTACTATTTATTTACTGAGGGCCAGGAATCGGGGCTGAGAAAGTTGTCACTGGTACTTCATCTTCCATCTCTTCAACAACCCATTAAGATTCATTCTGTGCCCATTTTACAGAAAAGTGTTGAGAGTTTATGTTACTTGGCTAATTTGGTTAATGAACAGATATTAGGGTCAGGTATATTTGTCTCAGTTGTCTGACTTGAAATCATAAGGTCTAGACTATTTCTGTTAAGACCATGCTGATTGCAAGTTAATTTCAGAAATGCACCCTAGAACCGTCATTCTTTCAACCTGCCCTTATTATGTACCTTCCATGTTCAAGGCTACGCACTAGGGGAGATAAACAAATTACAAATATAGACAAGGACCATACCCTGCATTGAAGAAATATGAACTACAGTAGGTGAGGCCTTTCTGCATGTCTTCTGAGCAAAGGGCATTGTTAGTTTTGTTTAAGTATGTGTGACTAGGAAAAGAGCCTTGGAAATTAGGGAGCCTTTCTCTCTCTGGGACAGAGGAAGATTTGTTTATAAAAATGGGTGACTTCAGGGAGGGGGAGGGATAAATTAGGAGTTTGGGGTTAACATATACACACTGCTATATATAAAATAAATAACCAGCAAGGACCTACTGTATAGTACTGGAAACTATACTCAATATTTTGTAATAACCTATAAGGGAAAAGAATATGAAAAAGAATATATATATGTGTATGTGTATATATATATATACACATATATGAATGACTGAATCACTTTGCTGTACACCTGAAACTAACACAACATTATAAATCAACTATACTTCAATTTAAAAAAATCATAATAAAGCCATGAAAACAGATGAGAGAGAGAATCTTGAGAGCAGAAATATAAAATATATAGAAATGCCAGGAGAGCTTCTATGGTCATGAACTCCAGTTTGAGGTGAAACACTCAAAAATAACTAAGAACATATATAAAGAGAAAAAAAATTAATGGATGATTTGTCTCATATTTTGTCACTTTTTATTTGCCAGGATTTACAACTCAGCTGATCTTATTTTCTGAGGGGAGACAAAACAGTGTATCCACCCAGAGCATGATGTCAAGCAATCAATGTGCCAAAAATAACTGGTTTGGGTCAGCTCTGTCCCTTTTGGGAAAGTCATCTAACATGAGGAGACACCGTTTGATCTGCATTTTTTTCACTTGTAAACCTCAGAGTCATGGTAAGAATGAAAAGACATTATGCATAAAAAGTTCTTCCTATAGCACCAGGGGCATATGTTCTCTATAATTATTTCCTCATCTTAGGACTCTGCCCAGTCTCTTGTGCAGGTCTGGTCAAAAAGATGTGACCTACATGGGGAAGGAATCTAAAAAAGAGGGGATATGTGTATATGTTACTGATTCACTTTGCTGTACAGCAGAAACTAACCCAACATTGTAACTCAACTATACTCCAATAAAAAAATATTTGAATAAATTTTTTAAAAAAGGATGGGCAACAACCATAATGGAATTCCATCTCAGCAGTCCTGGTTGTGCAGACACTAAGTCCCAGGTCATCTCCTGGAATAGCATTGACTCAGCTTGGAACAGAAAAATGAGGAGCAGACACTTAGATGAACGATTTGTCTCAGGACACTACTCATCCACAGTCCATCACTGGCCCATGAATGACCAGAGTTGGCTTGCAATTCTTCTACTATTTCCAAGCGTCCTACTGACCTATACACATTCTCAACTGATGGAGGCATGGCCACGAACACAATAACAATGTGACCTTCATTATTAGAAGCTCCCAGGAAACCAACCTTCCCCCAAGGGTCCCTGCTCTGCATCCCTTTCATGACACTTACGTCTGATCTCGTCCCGAGCCTTCGTCCAGAGATCTCCCCGGTTGATCAGTAGAAAGAGACTCAGGGTCACATCCCATGCCAGTTTTCCTGGGTAATGCTTGCTCAACAGCTTTGATAGATTTTCTCGTGAAGCCTTCTTTAGCTCGGTCCACGGGATTGGCTTGAGTTCAAATTTCAGAGGTTCTTGCTTGAGCAACTCCTTAAATTTCCAGAACTCTTCCTTTTTGAGCTCCTTCAGGTACCACAGCAAACCAAAGTCAGAAAAAAAAGATTCAGCCATCTCGTCACAGGATTGTGGAGCTTGGACTTCTCCAGTGGAGTGCAGGGCGGGGGGAGGATCCTCAAAAACAAGGACTAAGTGATACCTGGGGAAGAATGATGTCATTATGGAGTTAAATCTCAGCAGTGTAAAGGGGCTTAAAATGATGGATATCATGCATTTCTTGTTTAAAACCTATCTTCCCAGCTTCACTTGGGGAAGGTAGCCCCCCATCCTTTCTCAACATTCCAAAATCATGTATGTGAATTCAGTGCTAGCAACTAAAAATGTGGTTTATACTAAATCAAATGTCAGGGAGCATTCTAACTACCTAAAATCATAATAAAGCTTTGAGGTTTATCGGTGTGGCCAGGCAAAGAAAAATTAGGGTATTTCTAACCTTGTGTCCCTACAGTGTATTGCGGGCACTTCTGAGAAGAATTGACTATTGACCTTGTGTTCTCATGGGACAGTCTATCTAAAGTTCAAAAGCCCATGTTATACTGAACATTCCTTGAAGGAAAACAGTTTCTGGTCTAGCTTGACTAACTTTTGAAGACTTTAAAAAAAAAGAAATCAAAAGCTTAAAGATAGGTCTTTGGTACATGAAAGTTTTGATGAATCCCTGAAAGATGGAAAGCAGAGAGCTGTGCCTGGAAAAATAAATTCAAAATTTCAAAATGAGGGCAGGAGAAGACAAATCCAAGGGCACACCAGCTTACATTCTGCAGTCCTAGACAGAAAGAAGGAACTCTGAACAGCCATCTCAACGATGGGTCACGGAAGTACGTTTCAAAGAGCATGGCCCACTCAGCACTCAGTGCAAAGAGAAGCGATGAAAAATGTTAATAGTTCCAGAAATTCCAATATCCATCTCATTGACGTTCCACACAAACAAAAACAAAAAAAAACCCAGAGGTAATAGAGGGAAGGAAATAATTCATGGAAGAAAGCTTTCCAGATTTGAAGAAAAGACTTGCATCTTCAGAATAAAAGACCTTACCTAGTGTTAAGGAAAATGAAAGATAAAAGATCACATGATATTTAACTTTCATAATTTCAAAAATAAGGAAAGTCTAGAGTCCAGAGGAGTACTGTCCAATATAATGTGAGCCATGTTTGTAATTTTAAGTTTTTGAGTAACCACATTAAAGAATTTAAGCAAACAGGGGAAATTCATTTTAATATTATATTATTTAACTTAGTCTATCTAAAACACCAATTCAACATGTAAACAATATTTTTTTAAAAAATCAATGAAATATTTTACTTTCTTTAATATTGTCTTCAAAATCCACTGTGTATTTTACACTTACAGAATATCTTATTTCAGAAGCTAAATTGTCATTGGAAATACTTGATCTCTATTTAGATTTTATAAAATACGCATTGGGAAAAGTAAACTCTCATACTCGTTACTTAATACATACATAAACCTTCTAAAAACTGAATTGAGTATCAGTTTTAAAGTCAAAATTTGCATTAATGAAAATTAAAAATTCAGTTCCTCAGTCTCACTGGACACACTGCGGTACTCAGTTACCACATGTGACTAGTGGCTACTATTTTAGACAGCGTAGGTCTAGACTCCTAGAAATGTAAGCAGTTTACCAACAAGAAGGGGTGATATTCAAATTATATAATGATTTAATATTGAATAATCACTCACGTTCCCAAAAATGCACTGAATATCGTTTTTTGTCTACAAGAGGATAAGAATCCATTTGTGAGAATCCTTTCTGACAACCCTGAATATAAGTTAGCAGTACAAAGAAAGAATCTGCAAACAATTTAGAGTGGAGAGTTGCTGACCCCGACATCTCTGCTGGGTGATATTTTCCATTCAAACGCAAGAGAAAAGTAAACCATTTCAGACATGAAGATATTCAGTTTATCATGCAAAAATCTTCTCTGACTCAGCAGAGGATATATTCAGAGAAAACAAAAAATTAATCAAAAAGGCGGTAACACACTAGGGACATATCTGCTAAGATCAGTTTTCACAGTATGTATATATATAATTATTAGGTTGTATACCTAAAACTAATACAATGTTATATTGTCAATTATATCTCAGTAAACATGTTTTTAATTCACTAAGGTATCAGGACATGAAATTAAATACAGAAATTATTAGTCTTCATACAGACAAACAATACCCACTTAGAGGATTTAATGTTAGAGGAAAAACCCTTTATAATATCAACAAAGAAAATAAAATGCCTATGAGTAAATTCAACAGGAAATGTACAAATCCATATGAGAAAAACTTTAAAACACTCATAAAAATGAGGAAAACTGAAAAACTGCGAAGTAGAAAGGGGTTACCCTGCCAGCTATTAAAACACACCCTTAATGTATCTATAGTTAAAGCATAGTGGTCCTCACAAATGAATAGACAGACCAGTGGAAAAGAATACAAAGAAATAAACCAAGTCACATATGGACATTAGTAATTGATCAAGCGGGTATTTCAAACCACGAATGCAAAGATGGACTTTTTGATAAATAGTTCAGGAACTTTTTAGCCAGTTAGAAAGACCTAAACTTAAATGTAAACCTCATCTACTATGCAAGAATACAGCACAAAAGGATCCAGGATCTAAATGTAGAAACTGAAAAATTGCAGGTATTAAGAAAATCACGTGTGAATTCTCTTGTAACCAGATGTAGGAAGAATTTCCTAATTATGACTTAAAATTCAGATACAATAAAATGATTAAAAAAAATTTTTTTTATATATATTTATTTTATTTTTGGCTATGTTGGGTCTTTGTTGCTGCATGCGGGCTTTCTCTAGTTGCAGCGAGCGGGGGCTACACTTCATTGCGGTGCGCGGGCTTCTCATTGCCGTGGCTTCTCTTGTGGAGCACGGGCTCTAGGCGCGCGGGCTTCAGTAGTTGAGGCACACGGGCTCAGTAGTTGTGGTGCAGGGGCTCTAGAGCACAGGCTCAGTAGTTGTGGCGCACAGGCTTAGCTGCTCTGTGGCATGTGGGATCCTCCTGGACCAGGGCTCGAACCAGTGTCCCCTGCATTGGCAGGCGGATTCTTAACCACTGCGCCACCAGGGAAGTCCCAAATGATTTTTTAAAAGAAGGTTCATATGGAATACAACAAATAGTGGAGAACAAAGGAACAAAAATAATAGAGTAGCTTCTGTTTAACTTTGTAAGCTGTAAAACACCATAAATAAAAAAGTGTATAAAACAAACTTACAGTTTATTAAACTTAAAGCAAATCCAATGTAACCACAGCCAGGTCAAGAAAGAAATCATGTCCCGTGTTCTCCTTGCCAATTATCTATACCCTCCTCCTGAAAGATTACAACTATTCTCACATTAATTTGTAAGTTTTGCTCTATGATTTTAAAACTTAGATATGCATTTTTAACAATATAGCTTTATGGCATATGCTTATTCTCGGTAAATGGAATGATAAAGTATTTTCTATCTGGCCTCTTTTGGTTGGCATTATATTTGTAACATTCATCTATGTTGTTACATGTAATTATAAGTGGTTCATTTATATTGGTGTATAGTATTACACTGATGATATTCCCACAGTTTAACAATGCTACAATTGGAATTCCCTGGCAGTCCAGTGGTTAGGACTCCATGCTTCCACAGCGGGGGGCATGGGTTCGATCCCTGGTCAGGGAACTGTTTTATAACCTAAGTGATGCTTCTATGAACAAACTTTCACAAACACCCTAGTGACAATAAGTACACATTTCTCTAGGTTTTATCATTTTGAACAAGCTTTCACGTGTAGCTTTGTGTAATCAAGCACGTAGGTCTCTAGTTTTGTAATTACAGGTCATAACATATGTATCATCATGTTTACGGCATAATGTTCAATGGATGAATGGATAAACGACATGTAGTATGGACATGCAATGGAATATTATTCACCCATAAAAGGAATGAAATTCTGACACACACTACAAGAAGAATGAGCTTTGAAAATATTATGCTGCGTGAAAGAAGACACAAAAGGACAAACATTGTATGAGTACATTTATATGAGATACCTAAAATAGTCAAATTCATAGAGAGAGAAAGTAGAATAGAGAATAGAGATGCTGGGGCAGGGAGGGCAGGAGTTGTTTAGTGGGTATACAGTTTCATTTGGGGGATGAAAAAGTTCTGGAGATGGATAGTGGTGATGGTTGCACAACAGTGTGAATACTAAATGCCATGAAACTGGCATGCAAGCAACCTAAGTGTCCATCGACAGAGGAATGGATAAAGAAGATGCGGTACATACATACAATGGAATACTACTCAGCCATGAAAAGTAATGAAATTGGGTCATTTGTAGAGATGTGGATGGACCTAGAGACTGTCCTACAGAGTGAAGTCAGAAAGAGAAAAACAAATATTGTATATTAACGCATATATGTGGAATCTAGAAAAATGGTACAGATGAACCGGTTTGCAAGGCAGAAATAGAGACACGGATGTAGAGAACAAACCTAGAGAACAAGGGGGGAAAGTGGGGGGGGGTGAATTGGGAGATTGGGATTGACATATATACACTAATATGTATAAAATATATAACTAATAAGAACCTGCTGTATAAAAAACAAATAAATAAAATTAAATTCAAAAAAAACCAAGAGGAATGAAATAATGCCATTTGCAGCAACATGGATGGACCCAGAGATTATCATGCTAAGTGAAGTAAGACAAAAAGAGAAAGACAAATATATGATATCACTCATAGGTAGAATCTAATTTTTTTTAATGATATAAATAAACTTATTTACAAAACAGAAACAGACTCACAGATTTCAAAAACAAACTTATGGCTACCAAAGGGGGAAACTGTGCGGGCGGGGTGGGGGGGGTATATTAGGAGCTTGGGATTAAGATACACACACAACTATGTATAAATAGATAACCAACAAGGACCTACTATATAACACAGGGAACTCTACTCAATATTCTGTAATAATCTATATGAGAAAAGAATCTGAAAAAGGGGCTCCCCTGGTGGCACAGTGGTTAAGAATCCGCCTGCCAATGCAGGGGACATGGGTTTGAGCCCTGGTCCAGGAAGATCCCACATGCCGCGGAGCAACGAAGTCTGTGCGCCACAACTACTGAGCCTGTGCTCTAGAGCCCACGAGCCACAACCACTGAGCCCGCGTGTCACAACTACTGAAGCTCGCGCGCCTAGAGCCCGTGCTCTGCAACAAGAGAAGCCACCACAATGAGAAGCCCGTGCACCGCAACGAAGAGTAGCCCCCGCTCACCGCAACTAGAGAAAGCCTGCACACAGCAACGAAGACCCAACGCAGCCAAAAATAAAATAAATAAAATAAAATAAATAAATTTTTAAAAATGAATCTGAAAAAGAATAAACATATGTATATGTATAACTGAAAAAAAGTTGCACTTTTTATTTAAAAAAATGACCAGGCAAATTATATAAAACAATAGAAAACAGTCCTCTATTCTTGCCAGTAAATCTGATCATTAAAATAAACTACTTTCAAATGTGTAAAAAAAATGTTTAAAAGAGTAAATTTTGGAATTCCCTGGCGGTCCAGTGGTTAGGACTCCGTGCTTCCACTGCAGGGGGCACAGGTTCGATCCCTGGTCAGGGAACCAACATCCTGCATGCTGCACGGTGTGGCCAAAAAAAAAAAAAAAAGTAAATTTTGTTTTATGGATATTTTACAATTAAAGAAAACCCCTCGTGTGTTCTAAACATTTTCTCTAAACATTCTTTCCTCATTCCCTCTCTAGCTGAAAGCTTCTCCTGAAGATAGTGATCCCTGAAGCCCTTTCAAATGTTGGCCACTTAATCATCCTTTCCCTCCTGCTACAGGATCCAGCTGTGGGGTTGGTATCCTCACCAACACTCCCTAACACCTCACCGACTTTCATCAGGCAGACTTGAGGCTCCGTCACCCATTATGTTTTCATGTTGCAGGTACCCATGGTCTGTGGCACAGCCTGCCTTATTCCTCACAAATTGTATCACCTGGCTCACTCCCACTCTAATACGACTTCTATGGTCATACAGAACAAACATTAGGGACAAAGTATTTACATATAATTTAGCATAAAATTAGGACATCCTAGAAACTTCTGGATGGTAATCGATTTGCTCAAAGCCAATCAATCAAGTTACCATAACAATAGGTCCCAAACTGAATTCTTCCATTTGCCTGTTGTTTGCCTTCTCCCTTTCAGAGTTTCCCATCGCCAAAACTTCTGTTTTTCGTTTGTCTCCACAGGTTACATGAATCTCACAATCAGAACCGATAGACCAGCCAAGTCAGAAATAGCTCTTCGACTTTTGGTTTTTTCATTATTTCTCTTTAGTTCTCCAATATCCAAGGTCCTCGAATTTTCTATATCTCTGATTCAAATTTTTTTTTTGAGGTGGATCATTTTTAAAGTCTTTATTGAATTTGTTACAATATTGTTTCTGTTTTATGTTTTGGTTTTTTGGCTGCAAGGCATGTGGGATCTTAGCTCCCAGACCAGGGATTGAACCCTCAACCCCTGCACTGGAAGGCAAAGTCTTAACCAGTGGACCACCAGGGAAGTCCCCTCCGATTCAATTTTAGAAAAATAGGGAGCCCCAGTTCAGCCTGGAAGAGTCCCGTTCTCTTAAAAGTTGAGAAACATGGAGATTTAATGAGGGAAAGTGCTGGATACACAACCTCTCTGTGAATTTAAATGCTTTTCACTGTAGTACATCCTTGCCAAAACAAAGGGGAAGACTTGACCATTTCTGATACCCCTCTCTCTTGTTCTTTAAGCACCCCAGACCTGTAGTAAGCTCAGAGAGGGGGAAATGAAGAAAAAGAAAGATCAGTGATAAGACTTCCTCACCCAGTCTGGTCCCTGGTCCTCCTGGCTGGTCCCCATCAAAGAACAGCTGTAGAAACTGAGACTTAAAGGCTGTGCCTGCCCCTTGATTGGCCATAGAATCTCTCCCTTCCCATTGGCTGGCGTGACTCTTGATTGACTAGTCTCAGAAGGTCATGTGAAACTGTTTGGGCTTGTTTTTCCACCTCAGGTGTGAATGATCTTCCTTCATGCATCAGTGAATAATTCCTTCAGGAGTTGCTGACTCCTGGATAGTCCCACAATGCTATATTCATAGCTCTCTCTATATAATATCATCACCGGGCTTCTATGAACAATGTTCTCCCACTACCATTGAGGGATAATTTGGAGACTGGTAACGGGAACCTTCGGCTTGTCATCTGAATATCTGACTTCTCTGATACTGTCCGCTTCCCAAGGGAGACTATCTTATGCATCTTCTCACCTTTCATAGCAGCACCTAAAATGAAGCATTCATATATCAGGAAATCAATGAATATTCCCGAATAACTAGCTCTGGATGGAAAGGGCAGAAGTTAGAATTTGAAAATGCCTTTTTTTATTGTGATAAGAACACTTAACATGAGACCTATACTCTTACATGTTTGTGTTCAATACAGTAGTATTAACTATAGTCATGATTGCACAGCAGAACTCTAGAACTTAATCATCTTGCATAATCAAAAGTTTATACCCATTGAACAATAACCCCCGTCTTCCCCCTCCCTCCAGCCCTTGGAAACCACCATTCTATTCTGGTTCTATGAGTTTGGCTATTTTAGATACTTCATATGAATGGAATCATGCAGTATTTGTCCTTCTGTGGCTGGTTTATTTCACTGAGGATACTATCTTCCAGGTCCATCCGTGCTGTTGCATATGGCAAGATTTTCTTCAAAGGCTGAGTAATGTTCCACGGCAGGTGTCTCTTAATACCCCATTACTGTCATCATTGAAACTTGTGTGAACTCTGCCCCATCGTCACTCTAATCACCATCACCCACCATTGACTCTCCTAATTGTCTCCACCACCCCAAACATTCATTGGATGCTAATGATGTAAGAGCCCTCCAGGTAAGGGCGTTTCATACAAGATCTGATTGTCTTCAGCCTTCTGAAGTAGGTGGTATTATCACCCCCCTTTTCAAAGATACTCGAGGCCTTAGGGTGGAGGCCAGAGTTGAGAACATCCCTACTTAGCCCAAATTTTAACCTTTCTGCTGAGCTGCCTCCTAGGCAGCAACAATCGCAGTGGGGTTTGGCGAGGGCTAGGTTGGATCAGTGGGCAGGTGTGACTTAGTGTTGCTTAATGAGACTGAGCTAAGAGACTAATTGGTTTTTTTCTCTCCTAGGTCTTAATTATTGGTTAACCCAGACACCCTCCACCAAAATTCTGACCTGACATCTTCATGCTGATTGTCTAAACCATCCTTGGCTGGACCACAGCTCACACATTAGAGAACTGTGTCTTGATTTCCTTTTGGGGGGATTTTCTGATAGCTGCCTCAGGATCTGAAGGTTAAAATTTGTTAAGTACTTGAGTTTCAACACTCATTCATCCAGGCTCTCTGTGTGGCCATGGGCAACTATCTTAACTTCTCTGTTATTTCCCTCCTCTGTAAAATGGAGATGGTGATGAAGATGGTGATGGTAGTGAAGATGATTGTTGACAATGATTGTTGAGGATCTAAAAAAATATATACAATCAGCTTCAACAATAGTCATGATTACACTGTTCAGTAGACATTCAATGAATACCAACTTTTCACATGAAACTCACAATGATCTCTTTTTTACATTTCTAATTGAAATATAATGTGCAAGTTTCAGGTGTACAGTGTGTTGATTTGATACATTTATATATCACACAGTATGTTTATCGCTGTAGCATTAGCTAACATCTCTATCACACCACATATGTATCTTTTTATGTACAGTGGGAAGAATTAAGATCTACTCTTTAGAAAATTTGAAATTTATAATACGGTATTGTTGAATATAATCACTATGCTGTGCATTAGCTCTCCAGGACTGATTTATCTACTCCTTCCCAGTTTATACCTCTAAAAAACATATCTCCAATTTCCTACCTACCAGCCTCTAGTAACCACCATTTTACTCTCTGTTTTTATGAGTTTGGTTTTTTTATATTCCACAGATAAGTGATATTATACTGTACTTGTCTTGATTCATCTGATTCATTTCACTTAGCTGAATGTTCTCCAGGTTTGCCTATTTTGTCCCAAATGGCAGGATTCCCTTCATTCTCATGGCTGAATAATATTCCATTGTGTATTCCACAACTTCTGTATCCATTTGTCTGTTGATGGACACTTAGGTTGTTTCCATACTTTGACTATCATTAATAATGCTGCAATAAACATGGGAGTGCAGATAGCCCTTCAAGCTCCTGGTTTCGTTTTCTTTAGATATATAACCAGATGCAGAAATTGCTGCATCATATGGCAGTTCTATTTTTAATTTTGTGAAGAAACGCCATATTGTTTTCCATAGTGGCTGCACTAATTTACATTTGCACCAACAGTGTATAAGGGTTCCATTTTCTTCACATCCTCACCAACACTTATTATCTTTTTCTTCTTGATGATACCCATTCTAAGAAGCGTGAGGTGATATTTATGTACCTGTTGGCCAATTGGTAGTCTTCTTTGTAAAAAGGTCTATTCTGTTTCTCCTCCCATTTTTATATTGGATTGTTTGTTGTTGTTGTTACGGAGTTGTATGAGTTCTTTGTATATTTTGGCTATTAGCTCATTATCAGATACATGATTAGCAATTATTTTCTCCCATTCATTAGGATGCCTTTTAATTTTGTTGTTGATTTCCTTCACTTTGCAGAAGCTTTTTAGTTTGACGTGGTCCCACCTGTTGAGTTTTGCTTTTGTTGCTTTTGTTTTTGGTGTCAGGTCTTGGCAATGATTTTTGAATCTATGTCAAGGAGATTACCACCTATGTTTTCTTCTAGGAGTTTTAGTTTCAAGTCTTACAATCAACTCTTTAATCCATTTTAAATTAGTTTTTGTGTGTTGTGGAATAGAGGTGGAGTCTCATTCTTTTGCATGTGACCATCCAGTTTATCCAGCACAATTTATTGAAGGTACTGTCCTTTTCCTGTTATATATTCTTGGCTCATGTACCATACATTTATTGACATATTTGTGTGGGTTTATTTCTGGGTTGTCTCTTCTATTCCACTGATCTATGTTTCTGTCTTTTTGTTGACATTATACTGTTTTAATTACTATAGCTTTCTAAGATAGTTTGAAATCAGGGAGGGCAATGCCTCCAGCTAACTCTTATTTCTCAAGATTGCTTTGGCTATTTGGCGTCTTTTCTGGTTTCTTACAAATTTTAGGTTTATTTGTTCTACTTCTGTGAAAAATGCCATTGGACTTTTGATAGGGATTGCTCTGAAAGAAAGTTATTTTTTAAATTATTGATTTGAATTAATTTCAAATACTAATACTTTTATCACTTACCCAGTTACCCCAACCGTTAACACTTTACTGCATGTGATCTATCAACCAATTTCTCTATATATTTTATCTCATTATCACCAGATTTTTTCTGAACCACGTGAGAGCAATTGCCTGACGAGCTTCACACTATCCCTAAATTCTCTAGTGTGATCTTCTCTGCAACGAAGACACTCTCCTATATAATAAACACACTGCTCTTCGATTTAGTAAACTAATGTAGATATAACACAACTGCTATGTTCTTGTTCAAGTGACCATAATATGTTCCTCCAAGTAAAAAAATTACCCATTTGTTTATCATTGTCATTAAAGCATACAAGTGTACACTGAGCTACCTGAGATCTTGTGTTCCTAATATTAACTCAACCAATCAGTTGGATCCTTTCACCATGTTTATTTCTTTCATGAGTTCAGTAACAGGTAAGATAATTATTAGAAGAAAATTAAACAAAAATATTGGAAGTCACTTGCAAGTTTAGGAAAGAGATCTAGGTTACGAAAGTTAACCAACGTCTAAAAGAAGAGGTCAATTCCAATATTTAATGCTCATCAATTAACACATTAAAAATTAGTTTTGGATTATTAAAATTCTGATTTATGTTCTCTAAGAGGATCCATATTATTCTTTTTTTAATTTCTGTTTTATATTGGACTATAGTTGATTTACAATGTGTGTTAGTTTCAGGTGTACAGCAGTGTGATTCAGTTATACATATACATGTATCTATTCTTTTTCAAATTCTTTTCCCATTTAGAATATTGAGCAGAGTTCCCTGTGCTATACAGTAGGTCCTTGTTGGTTATCTACTGATATTTTAAGAGGATCCATATTTTTCTATTCTAACATTTTAAAATGTGTGAACACAAAACAAATCTCACTAGCCACAAGGACCCATAATTGACTCCTATGTGCATTTTTGGGTTTTTTTGTTTGTTTTTTTGTTTTAATATTTTAAAAGATTTTTGATGTGGACCATTTTTAAAGTCTTTATTGAATGTGTTACAATACTGCTTCTGCTTTATGTTTTGGTTTTTTGGCCAAGAGGCATGTGAGATCTTAGGTCCCCAACCAGGGATTGAACCCACATCCCCTGCATCAGAAGGCGAAGTCTTAACCACTGGACCATCAGGGAAGTCCCCTATATTCATTTTTGGAGGACAAAAGTTATTTTTGGTCTCCAGGAGATTTTAGAGAAATTGGAGTACCTCAATTCCTCAGGGAAGAGACATTTAGGGAGAGTTCATCACCATTAGTTGATTTGAAGAAACAAAGAACAGGCACAGTGGCTTAGAACTCAAAATGTGGGTAAATGTGAAGATATGGAATCCAGTGATAATGTCAATAAAAGGAAGGTTTCCAATGTCCAAGTCAGAAAAATCCCAGAAATCTGCAGTATTCAAGAGTTCCCCAGGTGACTCTATTTCTGTGAATGTGGACAAGGAATATTTCCCAGAGCTCAAGCCCCCCAGGTAAAGGGTGGTAAAGGTGCATGTGGTTGTGTGTAGATTTTACTTAATTAATTTTTATTGGAGTATGGTTAATTTACAATGTTGTGTTAGTTTCTGCTGTACAGCAAAGTGAATCAGTTATACATATACATAAATCCACTCTTTCTTAGATTCTTTTCCCATATAGGTCATGACAGAGTATTGAGTAGAGTTCCCTGTGCTATATAGTAGGTCCTTATTAGTTATCTGTTTTATATATAGTAGTGTGTATATGTCAATCCCAATCTCCTAACTTATCTCTCCCCCTACCTTTCCCCTTTGGTAACCATAAGTTTGATTGCTACATCTGTGAGTCTATTTCTGTTTTGTAAATAAGTTTGGTTGTACCATTTTTTTAGATATATAAGCGATAAGCATATAAACGCATATAAGCGATATCATACGATATTTGTCTTTCTCTGTCTGACTTACTTCACTTTACATTATAATCTCTAGGTCCATCCATGTTGCTGCAAATGGCATTACTTTGTTCTTTTTTATGGCTGAGTAGTATTCCATTGTATATATGTACCACATCTTCTTTATCCATTCATCTGTTGATGGACATTTAGGTTGCTTCAATGTCCTGGCTATTGTTAAGTAGTGCTGCCATGAACGAAGGCCAGTGTGTGTAGATTTAAGTCCTGTGGAGACTCTGAGCCTGAGGTCTACAGCATGTACTTCCCTCCCTGACCTGAACTCAGGGAAATAATGCCTGATGCAGACCCCAACCGTCAGAGCTCAGCTACACGTCTAACGTGCTGAAGTCTGGATGTCAGACCAGACCTCCCAAGCTCACTGGAGGGTGACCAGTGCTTGCTCCGTATGCCTCTCTTCCTGGGAGCTCCTCTGACGGGCCATGTAATCAGCGGTGGATGCCTCGGGCGTGAATGGGGTGCGATGAGTGTGCTTCGGAGGGCATTCTAGTCTGCAACTTCATTGTGAGAGAAAACGAGTCCCTTGTTTTCTAAGTGAGTTCACTTTTTGAGAGAGCAAGGTCCCATAATGAAGTAATTGGTTAATTCAGCAAGTGCCGTCTGAGGCCGACTCAACGCCAGGCACAGTGCGCGCACTTAGGGACCCTGCCCTGAATATCTGCCCTGAGAGCCGTAGGCTGACTTGGGTTTACTGGACACGGCTGGAGGAATGACTGCCTTTTCATTTTCTGTATTCATTACAGCTTCACAGGCTGCATAAATGGTGAGTTCTCCCCCCCGCTGACTTGTTGAACCTCTCAGGTTCCGCCAAGCTTTTACCACAGGCGGGTCTGTTACCGAGTCCAAGCTCGCTTGGCTCGCCGCACGACAGGCCAATAAATAGGAGACGAGGTGTTGAGGCGGGGAATACGACTTTATTTAGAAAGCTGGCAGACCAAGAAGATGGCGGACTAGTGTCTCAAAATAACCATCTTATAGGGGTTTGGGTGCCAGTTTCTCTTATAGCACAGAGACGGGGAGGAGATGAAGAAGTGAAGTGAAAAGGCCATAAGGTTTGCAAATATCTCCTGGAATGGCCAGCCTCGGGGAGGGGATGTGTTAATTTCTTGTTTCTTGCAGTCATCCACAGGTGAAACAGGGTCCTGCTGTTTCCCTGAACAAAGGCACTTTGGTTTAACCTTCAGGCACAGGGCAGGTTTCCCTGAGGCAGGCCATTATTTATAGACAGTATCCTTTCAGTGAATAAAAAGCAGCAGAGGGCTTCCCTGGTGGCGCAGTGGTTGAGAATCTGCCTGCTAATGCAGGGGACACGAGTTCGAGCCCTGGTCTGGGAAGATCCCACATGCTGCGGAGCAGCTGGGCCCGTGAGCCACAATTACTGAGCCTGCGTGTCTGGAGCCTGTGCTCCGCAACAAGAGAGGCCGCGATAGTGAGAGGCCCGCGCACAGCGATGAAGAGTGGCTCCCACTTGCCACAACTAGAGAAAGCCCTCGCACAGAAACGAAGACCCAACATAGCCATAAATTAAAAATAAATAAATAAATAAATAAATAAATAAAAAATTAAAAAAAAAAAAAAAAAAGCAGCAGAAAGCAAAGGTTAAAGTAAAAGAAACAGATCCGATAAGTAGTCAGGTTTGGCTCTTCCCTATTACAGGTCTAGCTGGGGCAGATGAAGAACTTCTGAGTCTACACCTGCAAGGTCCAACAGAAATAGAACATGACCCCCAGATATAATTATAAATCTTCCTGCAGTCACAGTAAAGAAAATGAAGGGAAAAAAACCTCTAGCTTATTTTAATATCCTAAATCTTGTCATTTCAAGCTGTAATCGACTCTGAATAGTTCTTGACAAGAGAGTTTACATCCTCTCTGTCTTACTACATTTTTGAAATCCAGTATGTATGTTATACCCACAGCATCTCTCAGTTCAGACAAGCCCATTTCAGGAGCTCAATAGCCACAAGGGACTGGAGGCTTCCACAATGGACAGCCCACATCTACACCCTTTCACCAGCTCAGCTAAAAGTCTCGTGATGAATCATGTCCTTCATAGAACCAGCATTTCAAATATCAGAACCAAGGACATGAGTATTTCTGTTTGGACCTTTGTTACCTAGTGCTAGGGATGGCACATAGTAGGTCCACAGTCTCTCTCTGTGTTTAAATGTGTGGGGACAGATCTACATGATTAATAATCATTCAACACATTGAAATCATTATCATGCACATTTTTCCCAAGCGGGGGCCGTGGTTGCATAATTTAAATAAGCAGTAGCTGACCTATCTGCCTGGCTTATCTTGAAAAACCCGTGTACCTGAAATGTGGACTTGTCTGGTGCCCTCAGTGCATCAGTTTGCTGCAAAAGGAACCTGATGGGAAGATTTATGTGCCCTTTCTTCTCTATAGTCTAAGAGAAAAATTGCATCAGGCCCATTTGCCAGCTGATGGAGTTTGTTTCAAATATTCAATTATCAATTGAAATATCTAAATATAAATTGATTAATTCAATGTCAAATTTAAAGAATTCTAGTATGTCTCTATATTTCTTAATCAATGCTTCTTCCTAACCCCTGTCTGTATGTCCAGGAATGCTTCTTTCCAGCATTAATTGCCCAGAACACAGGGAGAGGCTGGTGGTCCAATGAGAGACTCAAGGAGAGAGATCCATGTGTGTCTTAGAGACCTGAGGGTTCTGAGGAGGGAAACACTGCCTTCAAATGGGGTATTTTCCAGATTAAACAGACCCGAGGCCGTAAATTGAAAGGATTATGGAACTTAAACTCAAGGGAAAGTCCAGCCTTCAGATCATATGCTGATGATCATGGTGAACAGACTTTGGAACAGTTTGAAAAAGTGAGATCATGAAGGAAAATGCCCAACGAGAAACATAGTGAAGGGGGCTCCTGGTGCACCTTGAGTGTCCCCTCCCCCCAATTATGACTTTCACTCTAAACTTGGATTCTCCCACAGGGAACACAGAAAACTTTCCTGACCTCTGCTCAGCTGCTCATGTAGATTTCAGTAATTCCCAGGAGTTGTCACTAATCCCCAGACGTGGATGAGGGTGAGGAGCCCTGGGGATAAGATTTGCTCCTCATTGGAGACGCCCCAGACTCTCCATGCAGACAGTGTCACCCCTACTACAGATGGCATGATAATGGCACCTCTGTGGGGAGATCGGGTCCAGGCACCCTGTCCCTATAACTATGGCCCATCCTGATTGACACTTCCCTGCACAGAGCTCTGGAACCAAGTCCAGGCAGATGAGTGCTTCCTTGTGTTCAATCTCAGGGCAGGAAACAGGAGAGAAGGGCTCTCCAACAGGAGAGGAACTCAGAGCTGTGCTGTCAGCACAATTGGGCAGGGCAGGTGCTCACCCTGCCTTGTCCTGAGCTGCCCCATTCATGCCCTGGCTGAGCAGGTAGAAGTTGAAAATATATTGTGTATGTTTCAGAGTGGTACCAGAATCATGAGGTTCCCTGAAAGTCCTTGTGCCCTGGAGCCCCCAATGATGAGGGAAAGAGGTATGGGGTCACTTTGGAATTTGTGCCAAGCCATTCAAAGCCACTGAGATCCTCAACCATGTATAAAAGCGTCCACTGATTTTCTCAGACCTAACAGATTAGCTTTACGTGTGAATATAAAAGGACACGTGGATGTGCAGAGTTTGGGTTGGGACTTAAAAGTCCTGAAACATGAATTAAGATCCAGTGACAGACATATACCATACACATAGAAACAGAAATACACAGAGAGAAATACACTGCCCTAAAATGACATACATTTTTATTTTCTGATAATCTACTTCAGTAGATTTCAGTTCTAATTTCTGTCCAGATCTTCTGTGTCATTCTTCTGTGTGTTTGCTGTGTTTGTATATGAAAGTGTTCCTACTATTTTTATCTCTTTATGGAAAATGCTCCTCTATCCTTCCTTAACCTTAGTCAACAGGGGGAAGAAAAAATAATGTGTAGTAAGTTGAAACACAGTTAATTTTTCAGATCTGCGAAATCCTGTTACTCTTGACAAAGTTAAAAATGCATGATTTTTTAAAATTGGAGTTAGGAATTAAAACAATACTCTTTGTGGTATACACCTTTGCATTTTATACTTGGAAATACAGTGGAATGTACCTTGCACCATGCTATGATCTAAAGGTCCCTCTGGCATTCATATATTGAAATCATAACTCCTAAAGATGATGGTAAAGGAGGTGAGGGTTCAGTCTTCTATTCAGTGAAGATGGTTTCAACACCTTAGTCTCTCAAGGCTGTGCCCTTGAAAACAGCTCCAGCAATGGGAAATGTGGGTAGAATGTATCTTCCAAGGACGGGGGACTGGGTGAGGAGCCTCTGATTGCCCAGGTCAAGATCTTGTGTCAACCAGTGGTCACATCCTCTCCATGACCTCTGCCAACAGCAGGGACTAGGCGCTGGCCACGAACCAGGAAGAAGGCTCTCACCAAATGTGGACCATGCTGCAGCCTTGAACTTGGACTTACAACCTCCAGAAATGTGAGCTATAAGTTTCTGTTGTTTATAAGCCTCCCAGTGGGCGATATTTTGTTATAGCAGCCTGAACACTAAGGACAATATTGAAAAGAACTCCAGGTGGTACTGATGGCTAAGACCAAGACACCATCAGAAGAAAGCTTCAGTGATTCTACACTGGAAGCAAAGGACTTGCATCCTCCCCAACTTTCCCTGTGTCCCTCTATCCAGGGCCTTGTTTCCAACCCCTTTGTCCATTGCTCTAGGCACATGACGAGCTCTCTTAGTGGGACTTTCTCATCCTCTCTTTTTTTTTTAATTCAATTTTTGAAATTAATTTTTATTGGAGTATAGTTGCTTTACAGTGTTGTGTTAGTTTCTGCTGTACAGCAAAGTAATTCAGTTATACGTATACATATATCCAATCTTTTTTAGATTCCCTTCCCATTTAGGTCACCACAGAGCACTGAGTAGAGTTCGCTGTGCTACACAGTAGGTTCTCGTTAGTTATCTATTTTATACATAGTAGTGTATATATGTCAATCCCCACCTCCCAGTTCATCCCAACTCCCCTTCCCCCCTTGGTACCCATAAGTTTGTTTCCTACATCTGTGTCTCTATTTCTGCTTTGCAAACAAGTTCATTTGTACCATTTTTCTAGATTCCACATATAAGCGATATTATACAGTATTTGTCTTTCTCTCTCTGACTTACTTCACTCTGTATGACAATCTCTAGGTCTCACGACCTCTCTTGAAAGGTCTACACACCAGCCCTGATTTCTGTGCTCACCTGTGATGAGGTACACACCCTGCTGCTTCCACTGCATTGTGTGGAACACAGTTATAAAATCCCAGCAAGTATGAGGAAGATAGTGCAGCAACTATCTTCCTTAAATTTTGTTGGTTCTCATCCACAAGCGCATCCAGGTGATGGTAATCCACAGCGAGTGTAGGCAGTCACTACATGAATGATCTACTCCAGTGCCCGGGCCCCCAGGCAAAGGGTGGTCTAAGTGCATTGGTCGCCATTGCTGTGAGCTTAGGTCCAGTTACGGACTCCGGACCTCAGCACTGCAGCATATGCTTCCCTCACTGGCTGACCTTTACAACAGGAAATCATTCCTAATTCAAAGGCACATGTTAACTCTGTATTAAGTTTGTGATGGGGCTTTAAGAAAGGTCCACAGTTAATGTGCATTATGTGAGCACAGCTGCATATGTAATGCACTAAAATCAAGATTCCAGACCAGAGCCTACCAGATTCCCAGACCAGTCTCCCTGGATGCACCAAGTCTGCCTTGTTCTCTCCCTCTTCTCTGTGCCTCTTCTAATAGGTAATAGAATCAGTGGTGGCCCTGCTGGGATGAGTACAATGTATGTTTTGGCACATAATCCAGTCCACAATATCTCTTGTGATATTAGAATTTCCTCCATGCCAACCTGGGCTTGGGATTGTGAAATGTGATCTAGATGTTTTTGTAATCGGCAACCCTTCTTAGATTGTCAGACACAGCCCAGCATCTTCCATTGAGCTGAGTCATGAGGGAGTGTTGGTGAATTAATTGGTTCTTGTATCAGAGGGTTCCCTTCTGAGGCTCCTATTGGCTCCACCCTCAAGGTCACTTTAGGACAAGCAGACTGTCCCCTGACCTGATAGTCAAGATAGCTGGAGGTGGTGGCATCCAGAAAACCTTTCATATTCAAGTTTCACCCTTCCTTTGAGGACTACCCCCATTCAAGTCCTGGGTCCACGTTGCCGCCGACAGGCAGTCATGGCTGGTTCCATATCCAACTCCCTGTGATGGAGCCAAAGGTAAATGAAGGGAAGCCAAGGGCACATAATTCAAAGCTGAACCTCTCATTATGCTTTTTCTGAATCTGCTTGATACGTTCACATCACAAGCTCCTCGGGTCATCAGAAATGATGAGGTGAGCATTGGCCATGCCACATCCAAGGTCACATCCATGGTGGAGAAAAAGTAAGTCCTTTCACAAATGGACAGACCATATGGCCCAAATAGCCCTTTTTCATTTTAGTTGGTTTATTACTGCTCTTTCTGCAGACATTAAAACTTTCACACACAAATCTTCCTAAACTTCCCAACTAGGATTAAATTAATGACTCACATGAACACAGATCCTACTTCATCATAGTTAACTAATTAATTAGTAAACATTTCAACAGAAGACAGGAAGCAATACAAAGTATGTGACAGAATTATTTTTGAAATATTGAACTTATTTTTCCCTTCTGTACTGCCCAATCACCATTTCCCAAATCAACCACATAGCCATCAATTAGAATTACAAGGATTTTTGCTTTATATTTATGAATCTAAGAAAAGATGGAGATTGTGGTAGGTACCTTGTGAGCAAATCAAGAACAGACACAGAGGTTCATCCTCTTGTCTGCAAAAATGAACCTTCAGGCTTGGGCACGGGGAAGGGAGAACGATGATGGGGCAGCAATTGAGAACCCGGAGGGGATGGGACAGCACTCGATGGGAAACACTGGATAGCGAGAGTGCCTCTGCTTTGGACGTGAAGTGATGAGAGGATCCAGAAAATTCCATCAAATGACTAGTGTGAAAAAAAAAAAAAAATGACTAGTGTGGAAATGAAATGAAAGCCATGATAATGTAATCACCTCAATCTAATCTAAACCCTTCCACCCTGACACCCATCCCACAGTCTCCCAATTTTACATTCTACCGCTTAAACCGTCATCACTAATGAGTCACACAAAATCTCAGGGAACAGTTTTTGAAATTTTTTTTTTTTTGCCCGAGCCACGTGGCATGCAGGATCTTAGTTCCCCGACCAGGGATCGAACCTGTGCCCCCTGCAGTGGAAGCACAGAGTCCTAACCACTGGACCGCCGGTGAAGTCCCTTGAATATTTTTAAAAAGAAATTTATCTCAGTTCATATATATTGTGAAGTAACAAAAATAGTAATATTATATAGTAACTTGCAACTGTTCTTTTTTATTTTGTAACTAACATAGCCAGCCATGAAGGTCCTATTCTAATTGTCAGGGAACAGTTTTGAGGTTTGTTTACCAAACTTCTAAGCAAGCATCTTCACACTAATGGAGAAAACACTCTTTCGAAGAAATGACTGTGCTCTAGGGAGTTCGATTTTAGGGACGATTCCTATGTAGTTTAATTAATTATCTTAATCAAAATGGGAGCTTCTACTTCAAAGATCAAGGAGGGGATATATGTATACGTAAAGCTGATTCACTTTGCAGTACAGCAGAAGCTAACACACCATTGTAAAGCAACTCTACTCCAATAAAAATTTTAAAAAAATAAATTAAAACTAGTTCATTTGTTTTAGGATTAATCATGATGGCAATGTTCTATTAATTTCAACCCTAATTCCAATTCTTATCATCAACAGACAGAATACTCGAGATCTAAACTAGATGATAATATGGCAAAATTAGTTTAAAAATAACACTTTCAAGATACAATTATCTCTTGTGTGTGTGTTAATCTCTTTATGACTGGAGGGGGAAAAAATCTCACTAATGCCAGAATTAAATCACAACCTGATTGGATTAATGAAGAGAGGCAGGATGGGAGTGAGATGGGAGGAGCCGCCTCTAAAAAAAGCCCCTTTCGGTGGATCTCACTCCAGAACTGAGCTGTCAGGGGAAGCAGCTGGACCTACTTGAGCAGAGGTGAGCCTGTCTTATGGGATTTTGTTTTTAACTTCTCAATTTTCTACAAAAAGCAAATATAAGAAAGCAAGGTATCGGGAATGGAGTGATTTATTAATTCAGCAAGTGTTATCTGAGGCCAACTCAACCCAAGCACAGCATGTGCACCTGGAGACACAAGGACCTCTGATGGGAGAATAGGCAGAACTTAGATGGTCAATACTCGGGTTGGAGAAATAATAACATCTTCATTATCCTGAGTCTAATCAGGACTTGGCAGACTCTGTGAGAGATGAATGAAGTTTCAGCCACAGACTTATTCCACCTCTCAAGTTCTGCTGTGAGTTTTTGCCACATGCAGGTTGGACAGGTGGGGAGTTGGAGGGTGTGTGGGTCTAGACCAGTGCTGTCCAGGAGAAATACGAGGTGACCCACAAATGTGATTATAAATTCATTTCCTAGTATCCACATAAACAAAGGAGAATCAAACTAATCAATTTTAAAAGGCAAAATGTAATCATTGCAACATCAGCTTTCTTATTTTAAAAGACAAACTAATCTTTATTTACTTGCATTGATACTAACATCCTCATTACAGTTATTTTTTATTGAAGAATAGTTGATTTTCAATATTGTGTTACTTTGAGGTACAGCATAGTGATTCAGTATTTTTGCAGATTATTCTCCATTATAGGTTATTACAAGATAATGGGAGTATATCCCTGTGCTATACAATATATCCTTGTTGTTTTATAAATTTTATGTATAGTAATTTCTATCTGTTAATCACATAGCACTGCCCTCCACCGTGCCCTCTCCCCTTTGGTTACCACACAATTGTTTTCTATATCTGCAAGCCTGTTTCTATTTTGCATAAACATTCATTTGTATTATTTTTTACCTTCCACATATAAGTGCTATACAGTATATGTCTTTCTCTGTCTGACATATTTCACTATGCATAATAATCTCTAGGTCCATTGACATTAATGCAAATGGCAGTATTTTACTCTTTTTTATGGTTGAGTGGATTCCATTATATTAGATATATTCACATCTTCTTAATCCAATCATCTGTTGATGGGCACTTAGGTTGCACCCATGTCTTGGCTATTTTAAATAATGCTGCTATTAACATTGGTGTGCATGTATCTTTTCAAATTAGAGTTTTCATTTTTTCTGGATATATATCCAGGAGTGGGGTTGCTGCATCATATGGTAGCTCTATTTTTAGTTTTTTAAGGAACCTCCATACTGTTCTCCACAGTGGCTGCACCAATTTACATTCCCACTAACAGTGTACAAGTATTGTCTTTTCTCCACATCCTCTCCAACATTTGTTATTTGTAGACTTTTTGGTTATGGCCATTCTGACTGGTGTAAGGTGATATCGTGTTGCAGTTTTGATTTTCATTTCTCTGATTAGCAATGTTGAGCATCTTTTCATGTTCTGGATGGCCATCTGTATGTCTTCTTTGGAAAGTATCTATTCAGATCATCTGCCCATTTTTGATTGGGTTTTTTTAGGTTTTGATATTGCATTATATAACCTGTTGTATATTTTGGATATTAACCCCTTGTCAGTTGCATCAGTTACAAACATTTTCTCCCATTCCTTATGTTGTCCTTTCATTTTTGTTGATGGTTTCCTTTGCTGTACAAAAGCTTTTAAGTTTAATTAGGTCCCATTTCTTTATTTTTGCTTTTATTTCTTTTGCCTTGGGAAACTGATCCAAGAAAATGTTGCTACAATTTATGTCAAAGAATGTTCTGCCTATGTTCAATTCTAGGAGTTTTATGGTTTCAGGTCTTATAGTCAAGTCTTTAAAGTGTTTTGAGTTTATTTTTGTGTATGGTGTGAGGGAATGTTCTAATCTCATTGTTTCACGTGCAGCTGTCTAGTTTTCCCAGCACCACTTGTTGAAGAGACCGTGTTTTCTCTATTGTATATTCCTTCCTCCTTTGTAGTAGATTAACTGGCCAGGGGTGTGTAGGTCTTTTTCTGGGCTCTCTATTTTGCTCCACTGATCTCTGTATCTGATTTTGTGCCGGTACCATGGTGTTTTGATTACTGTAGCTTTGTAGTATAGTCTGAAGTCTGGGAGGGTTATGCCCCCAGCTTTATCTTTTTTCTCAAGATTGCTTTTGCAATTTCAGGTCTTTTATGGTTCCATAAAATTTTAGAATTATATGTTCTAGTCCTGTGAAAAGTATCAAGGGTATTTTATAAAGATTTCATTAAATCTGTAGGTTGCATTTAGTAATATGGCCATTTTAATAATATTAATTCTTGCAGTCCAAGAGCTTTGGATATCTTGCCATTCCTTTGAATCACCTTCAATTTCCTTCATCAGTGTTTTATAGTTTTCAGAGTATAGGTCTGTCACCTCCTTGGTTAAGATTATTCCCAGGTTTTTGTTTTGTTTTGCTGTTAATAACTCTTTTTTTCTTTCTTTCTTTTAATTGAAGTATAGTTGTTTACAATGTTGTGTTAGTTTCAGGTGTGCAGCAAAGTAATTCAGTTATACATACATATATATCTATTTTTTTCAGATTCTTTTCCCATATAGGTTATTACAGAATATTGAGTATAGTTCCCTGTGCTATACAGTAGGTCCTTGTTGGTTATCTATTTTATATATAGTAGTGTGTATATGTTAATCCCAAATTCCTAATTTATCCCTCCCCTCCTTTCCCCTTTGATAACCATAAGTTTGTTTTCTATGTCTGTGGGTCTATTTCTATTTTGTATATAAGTTCATTTATACTATTTTTCCCCCAAGTATTTTTTTGATGGATTTTAAATGGGATTGTTTTTTTACTTTCTCTTCCTGATAGTTCATTATTAGTGTATAAGCACACAACAGATTCCTGTATATTAATCTTGTATCCTACAACCTTGCTGAATTCATATTATTTTCGAGGTGGAGACTTTGTTTCTTTATACAGAGTATCATGTCATCTGCAAATCGTAACAGTTTAACTACTTTCCTGCCGATTTGGATGCCTTTTATTTCTTTTTCCAGTCTAATTGCTATGGCTAGGACTACCAATACTATGATAAATAGAGTGGTAAGAGCGGGCGTCCTTGTCTTGTTCCTGAAGTTAGAGAAAAGACTTTCAGCTTTTCACCACTGAGTATTATGTTGGGTGTAGATTGGTTGTAAATGAGCTTTATTATGTGAGATATGTTCCCTCTATAGCCTCTTGATGAGGGTTTTTATCAGGAATGGATGTTGAATTTTGTGAAATGCTTTTTCTGCATCTATTGAGACGATCATGTGATTTTTATCTTCCTTATAATCAACTTTTGAAAGTTCTCAAGGAGATCGTTTATGTTGTCTTTTTCTAATCATGTCTTCCAAACTGAGTGTGCATCTGACACTTACAACACCTTTCAATACGGATGAGCCCCACCTCAGGTGCTCTGTAGCCATACATGGCTGGTGGACACCATATCTGACAGCTCAGGTGTAGTATAAACCCTCTCACCACCTAAATTATACCCCAAGGATGAATCATGTCCTTCATTCCAAACAGCATTTCAAAAATCAGAACTCCGGGGGTATGAGTCATTTATATTTGTACTTATGTTATGTCTTCATTACATAGTAATAATGATTTCAAATTGCTATGCATGTAAAGACAAAAGTGACCCAGGGAATAGTATCGATTCAACTCATGGAAATTACAATCTCTTGCGCATTTTTCCCATAGAGGACCCATGGCTGAACACTTTAAGGAAGCAAGTAAATGTATGGTTTGCCTGAATTATCTCGAAAACCCCATGTACCTGAAATGTGGATATGTCTGCTGCTTCCAGTGCCTCGATTCACTGCAGAAGGAGGCTGATGGGGAAGGTTTATTGTGCCCCAACTGCTCTGTGGTCTCACAGAAGAATGACCTCAGGCGCGCTCTCAAGCTCGGAGCTCTGGTTTCAAAGGTTAAGGAGTTAGAGCCCCAACTGAGAGCTGTTCTCCAGATGAACCCAAGGATGCGGAAGTTCCAAGGTAAGACATCTATACCAACTGCCCTCAACCCATAAAGGGCCCAGGAAAAAGCACCTTTTCAAAAGCTCTCCACTAAATAAGGGCACTAGCTGAATTCTGGCACCTGAAATTTCTATTCTTTCCAAGAAACCATTGTTCTCGCCTGTAAGTATAGATAAGAACTATCTGTTGACTTTTTCAAAAATTTTATTGGGGTATAGTTGATTTACAATGTTGTGTTAGTTTCAGGTGTACAGCAAAGTGAATCAGTTATACATATACATATATCCACTCTTTTTTAGATTCTTTTCTCATATAGGTCATTACAGAGTATTGAGCAGAGTTCCCTGTGCTATACAGTAGGTCCTTATTAGTTATCTGTTTTATATATAGTAGTGTGTATGTGTCAATCCCAATCTCCCAATTTATCCCTCCCCCGCTTCCCCGTATCTGTAGATTTTTAAGAAAAGATAATATTTAGGCCATGCCCTAGTCCTATGCTATCCAATATTAGATACATTGGAATATTTCCAATGGCCACTGGCAGCTCCTGATCACTTGAAATGTGGCGATTGCCACAAGTAGAAATCAGATGTGGATATATTGGAGGATATGGAATGTATTATTAAAATCAATTATACCTGATTGATATTTTTAAACACGTAAGAAAATTTAAAATCCACACGGGGCTCTCGTTGAGTTTCTTTGGGTGGCACTGCGACACAATCTGGTTTTTCAACTTTGAGGATGTATAAATTCCCTGACCATCCAGTTTAAATGCGGGTTCTTCTTCTTGAGCTCTGGGCCGACCTGTGAATCTGGATTTCTGACTTGAGCTCCAGTGGTGCTGGTAGTGAAGGTTCATGGCCCACACTTTGAGTAACAGGCCCCTGCATCTAGTGAATCTGAACCCTTCATGCAGCGAGGCCCAGAGATATGCACTGTTTAAAAGCCCCAGGTGATTCTATGCGCAGTGAGTGTGGACAAGGAATACTTAGAGCACAAGCCCCCCAGGGAAAAGGATGGTGAAAGTGCATGTGGTCGTGACTGTAAGTTTCAGTCCTGTTGCCGAGTCTGGACCTGAGCACTGCAGCATGCGCTTCAATCCCTGACCTGGACCTAAGATGCCTGATTCAGGCTCAGAATTCTGAGCAAAGGGGAATTATCACAGCTTAGCTGCGTGTCTAATTCGGAATGCTAGGACAGACCTCCCAGGCTCATTGGAGAGTGCCACAGTCTTATTCTGTCACCCATTCCCTGCCTCCTACGATGGGTCCTTGGGTGTGAATGGGGTGTGATGGTTGGGCGATGATACACATTCCAGCCAGCAGTGTCATTGGGAAAGTAACCACTTGTTTTACTTCTTGAGTGAGTTTCCGTTTTGCTCCATGCAAACCTGTATTTATGATGGTGAAACCTGTCACAGAAACTTGACAAGCCTTCACAAGTTCTCTCCAATGGTCAAGAAGTCTGAGCACCTCCCAAAGAACCATGTTATAAAGGAGCCAAGTGAAGCCATTGGCCTTTGGTCCAGAGGGTTTATTTCTGAGGTTCCTGTGTCTCTATGCACATGGTCACATTAGGACAGGCAGGTCTATGTACCCATCCTCATCACAGGGTTAGTTGGAGATGTTGCCAAAACACATAGTACTTCTCTAGTTTACCTGGCCCGTGAGCACTGCCCCATCCAGTTCTGGGTCTAAGTTGCTACAAGATCCCAGTACATCCTTACCCATGTCTATGGGAATCCCTTCCTCTATCTTGACTTTCAGAGTTAACCCATCTCATCCAAAGACCCCTAGCATGTTTTCTTTATATTTTTCTATAGCTCCAGAGAATGAAAAAGGACTGGAATGCAATTGCCTATTCGACAACTCTAAACAAAGAAAGTAGATGCAAAAAGAAGAAAAAACCTTACTATTTCAAAATTATTCTGCAATATGTAAAATCACCATCATTCAAATGTACATTTGATGTCTATATTTTGACAGAGTCTGTGTCAACTGGAAATTTTTGAGAAAAATCAACACCCGTGGACTCTGTTTTTCATGTATATCATGTACTGAAGAGAAGAAATAATATTTTAATCAAATAATCCAATTAATGTAAAGAAAACACCAGTATGAATCAGAAAGACTAGTTCCATTTTAATCATTCATTCTATACATGGAATTGGATCTAATCCAGGTCAGGGAATCTTCCCCAGGAACTTTCTGCTTAGGAAAGAAGTGTAGAGTTAAAGGAGTGAAAGTGAATGAGACATTTGGGACTTTTCAGAAGCCATGGATTATAGTGCCTAGTGTATGTACTTGCTTATTTTTCTTTCCACAGTGGATGTGACCTTGGATGTTGACACAGCCAACAAGTACCTCATCATTTCTGAGGACCTGAAAACTGTCCGTTGTGGGTTTTTCAAGCAGAAGAAGAGGTCCCGCCCTGAGAGATTCAGCCGTACAACTTGTGTCCTGGGATTCCCTCTGTTCACCTCTGGCCGCCATTACTGGGAGGTGGACTTGGGGTCCAGCCAAGAATGGGATGTGGGCGTTTGCAAAGAATCTGTGCGTCGACGAGGGAAGACTCAACTGGCTCCAGATCTTGGCTTCTGGACTGTGTGTTTGAGAAATGGAGATGCCTTCTCCGCCCACACTGTGCCTTCCACTGTTCTCAAGGTGAGCCCCAGGTTACATCGAGTGGGGATCTTCCTGGATATGAATATTGGGATTGTTTCCTTTTATCACGTTGGTGATGGATCCCATATTTTTACATTCACTAAAGTTTCTGCTGGGGAGCCACTGCGTCCATTTTTTTCTCCTGCATATCCGACTGAGGATGATCAAAGCTTCCTGAGAATCTGTCCTTTGATGAGTCTAGGCACTGATGGCTCCCTGTGGAATCCAGGGCAAAACAAATGAAACTCTGACTATGGAAACATGGATGGAAAATTCTTGTGTACACATAGCTGTGGATGGGAATGTTCCTGTTTGCTACACATATGGTACAAAAGTGTAGCAGAAAATTATGGAACAATTCATGAATCATTCACGCAAATTGTATTAGGGAAAATTACATTTCCAGAATTAGTGTTATGGTTTCAGGACTTGTTTATTTCTGTTCCAATTATTATGTTCTTTCAGATCAATTTCCAAATGTTTTCTTTTAATTTTCTGTAAGCTGAACTCAGTGCATGATGGAGATTATAAACTAAATAAAGTTCATTTGTGACTCTACAAATGCATTTTTCTACATATTATGGAAATAAGACATGTTTCAACAGTAAAAAAAAAAAAAGTGTGCACGTATTCAGTTTCACTCAACAACTGAAAAACACACATTCATTTCAAGTGCACCTTGAACTCTACAGGCCATATTCCATTTCTGTTGGACATTGCCGGTCATGCTCCGACCCTTCTACCCCCAGCTGGACCCATCTGGCTGTGGCAGGAGGCCTGGCAGAACCTGAGAAGTTGATTTAGTCAACGGGGGACATTCACCATCTTATGCAACATGTGAAGCCATGATGATAAAGAAAATGAAACCCTGTCATTTCTCCAGCTTTTGTGTAAAAATCGAAGTCAGTTTACTTCTCTCAGGACAGAGTATTCAGTCCATTGCCCCTAAATGCACACACACCGCCTGGCGCAGAGATGGCCTCAGGCAACACTTGCTGAATTAATAAACATCTCCATTCTGCAGACCTTGTCTCTCAAATATGCCTTTTGGAGAAATCTGAGACGTGAAGAAGAAATTCCATCCGAGTGGCCTCACGTCAAGTCCACTGGGTTCTCCTGTGGCCCCACCTGCTTCCACTGACTGCTCAGCTCTGGAGTGACATTCCCCTGCAGGGGCTTTTATTGGGATGGTTCCCATTTCCTCCTTATTCACATTCCACCTCCCCTCCTTTAATCCAGTCAAATTTTGATTAATTTCTGGAATACGTGAGAGTTTATTGAAGATAGGGAGGTGACCACAAACAAAGGAAAACAATTTATCCTGAGAGTCATTTTATTTTTGTTAATAGTGTTGAAGTAACTTTCTAGGTCTTAGATGGAGCTGCTCCTACTTAGCGGTACCAGGTCAGCAAACTGAATCTAATGTAATTCTTGTTTTCCTGTAAGTGCTTCGCTGGATCATAAACAGAATATATCCAGTCAGCCAATCTCTAATAGCCAAGCCACCTCTGGATGCTGTACTTATTTCCTTGCTTCTTTCTGCCCAAACAACCTTTTGTATGTGGCCCCAGCCAATCAAATATTTTCTATTTTTTACTTCCTTGTTTTTTATTCTTTATACTATTAAAGCCTCCTGCTACTTCTGCCCTATTTTGCAATTCTTCGAATAGGGACTGTTTCAAAAATGTTAAAGCTTATAACCTAAAATACTTCCTTTAATCATTTTTAACCATATAGATGAAATATTGTTTTACTCTCATTCTGAGATAGATCTGGACTATTATGACTGTTGATGACATTTGGGCAAGGAAGGAAATTTTGACACCTGCTACAAAATGGGTGAACCTTGTAGATATTATGCTAAGTGAAATGGAGCCCATCTAAAAAGAAAAATACACTATGATTCCATTTATAAGATACTTAAGGAGTCTAATTTATAAAGACAAAGAGTGGTGGTTGCCAGGGCCTGGGAATTGGTGCTAAAACAGTTATTGTTTAATGAGTACAGAGTTTCAGTTTTGCAAACAAAAAGAATTCTGGAGGTAGAGTATAGTGATGATTACACCACAACATGAACGTAGTTAATACCATTGGATTGTACACTTAAAATGGTTAAGGTGATAAATTTCATGTTTTGTGTATTTTGCTATGATTCTTTAAAAATAAAAAAAAACTGAATAAAATTAATAGTGGTGTGTGCAACAATACGAAGCATTTCAACCTACGTGTAATTGGAGTCATGGAAGTTGTAGTGAAAGAGAAAAGGACAGAGAAGTACCTGCTGAAAACTTCCCAATTTTGGCCAAAAAAAAATATCAACCTACTACTCCAAGAAGCTCAAGAAACCCTAAGTACAAAAGCAAAGAAAACCATACCTAGACATTACCATACTCAAACTAATAAAGGCCAAAGGTAAAGAGAAAATCTTAAATGTTGCAAGAGAATGATGACATATTTATAAGGTTGCATCTCTAAAACTACCAAAATTGACATTTTGAGCTAGAATACTTTTTGTGATGAGAGCTGGCCAGTGCCTTTTATGTTATTTTGCAAGGTTTCTGGGCTCTACCCTCTTATTTTCTTTTATTCTCCTGTTAACATCTACAGCGTCTGTAGTGATGTCTCTTCTTCATTCCTTCTACTACAGGTAATGTGTTCTCTCTCTCCCCCACCTCTTTCTTACTGCAAATAAAAGTTTATCCATTTCCTTCATCTTGTGGAACCCAACATTGTCTTGATTTCACCTCATATTTCTCAATTTCCTATTTTATTGATTGCCATCATGGTTTTTTGTTTTTTGTTTTTTAATTAATTTATTTAATTTATTTATTTTTGGCTGTGTTCGGTCTTTGCTGCTGCACGTGGGCTTTCTCTAGTTGCATCCAGCGTGGGCTACTCTTCGTTGAGGTGCGCAGGCTTCTCATTGTGGTGGCTTCTCTTGTTGAGGAGCACGGGCTCTAGGCACTCAGGCTTCAGTAGTTGTGGCATGCAAGCTCAGTAGTTGTGGCTCGTGGGCTCTAGAGCACAGGCTCAGTAGTTGTGGCACATGGACTTTGTTGCTCCGTGGCATGTGGGATCTTCCGGGACCAGGGATCGAACCCGTGTCCCCTGCATTGACAGGCGGATTCTCAACCACTGCGCCACCAGGAAAGCCCCGCCATCATGGTTTTTATTACTTCTTTACTTCTATATCTTCTGAAGGTGAATTGCTCTTAGTGTACTAACTTAAAGTAGACGCTTCTATAACTGATCATGGTACTTTCATCCTTGCTAATACAAGTATTTAGTGTTCTATATTTACCTCTAACATGGGCATCTACACATTTTGATAAGTTGTGCTTTTATTTTCATTCAGTTCATGATATTTTCTAATTCTCTTGTAATTTCATCTTTGCTCTCTATTTAGAAGTGTGTTGTTTCACTGTCACACATGTGGAGATTTTCCAGATTTCTTTCTGTTTCTGATATCTAATTTAATTCTGTCGCCATTAGAGAACATGTATAGAGAATGTGTATATTATACCAGTTTTATAATTAATGAGTTTTTCTTCTGGACCTATATATTTTCCTGGTTCAAAATTTACATGTAGCCACATTAACAAAAGTGAAAAGAAACTGTGTCAATTATTTTAACATTATAAACATTGTCATTTCAAACTATAATCAATTCTGAAAAGTTCTTGACAAGATAGTTTACTATCTCTCTATATTAGCACATGTTTGAAATCCAGTGTGTATTTTATAATCAAAGCATCTCTCAGATGAATGCATTTCAAGTGCTCAGTAGCCACATGGGTCTGAAGCTACCGAACTGGACAGCCAAAATCTAGATCCTTTCACCAGCTCAGTGAAAAGTCTTATGAGGAATCATGTCTTTCAACTAATCAGCATTTAAAATATCAAAACCAGGACCAGGATTATTTCTGTTTGTATCTTCATTACCTAGTGCTAGGGATGGCACACAATAGGTCCACAGTAACTCGATGTGTCTAAATGGGTGGGGACAGATTCTGAGGATGAATAATCATTCAACACATTAAATCATTATCATGAACATTTTCCTCAAGCAGAGACGAAGAGCTGAACACTTTAAAGAAGCAGTAGCTGTCCTATCTGCCTGACTTATCTTTTAAAATCCATGTACCTGAAATGTGGACATGTCTGCTGGCCCCAGTGCATCAATTCACTGCAGAAGGAGCCAATGGGGAGGATTAATTGTGCCCCTTGTGCTGTGTGGTCTCTCAGAAGAATGAAATCAGATCTATTTCCCAGCTGAGAGAACTGGTACCCAAGAACCAATTATCAACTGAAATTTCCAACTATCAATTGATAATTCCAGTGATCAATTTAATGCATTCTAATGTTATCTCTCTATATTTTCTAATAAATGCTTTTTCTTAATCCCTCTCTGCATGTCCAGAAATGGTTCTGTTTGGCAATAATTGCCCAGAACACAGGGAGAGGCTGGCGGTCCAATGAGAGACTCAAGGAGAGAGATCCATGTGTGTCTTAGAACAAATTACAATCTCCTTGCAGAGTCATGTGGACAAAACAGAGACCTGAGGATTTTGAGGAGGGAAACACTGGTTTCAAAGGAGGTATTTTCCAGATTAAACAGACCTGAGACCATAAATATCAAAGGTTGTGGAACTTAAACTCAGGGGAAAGTCCAGCCTTCAGATCATATGCTGATGATCATGGTGAACAGACTTTGGAACAGTTTGGAAAACTGAGACCATGAAGGAAAATGCCCAATGGGAAACATAGTGAAGGGGGCCCCTGGTGCACTTTGAGTGTCCCCTCCTCCCCATTTATGACCTACATTCTAAACTTGGATTCTTCCAAAGGGAACATAGAAAACTTCCTCTGCTCTCTGCTCAGCTGCTCATGTAGATCTTCTCAGTAATTACCAGGAGTTGTCACTAATCCTCAGACGTGGATGAGGGTGATGAGCCCTGAGGATAAGATTTGCTCCTCACTGGAGGCACCCCAGACTCTCCATGCAGACAGTGTCACCTCTACTACAGATGACATGATAATGGCACCTCTGTGGGGAGATCAGGTCCAGGGACCCTGTCCCTATAACTATGGCCCATCCTGATTGACACTTCCCTGCACAGAGCTCTGGAACCAAGTCCAGGCAGATGAGTGCTTCCTTGTGTTCAACCTCAGGGCAGAAAACAGGAGAGAAGAGCTCTCCAACAGGAGAGGAACTCAGAGCTGTGCTGTCAGCACCCTTGGGCAGGACAAGGGCTCACACTGCCTTGCCCTGAGGTGCCCCATTCATGCCCTGGCTGGACAGGTAGAAGGTAAGAATGTGCTGGGGTGTGTATCTGAGTGGGACCAGAACCATGAGGTTCACTGCAAATCCCTGTGCCCTGGAGTCCCTGAAAATGATGGAAAGAGGGATGGGGTCACTGTGGAATCTGTGATGAGCCTTTTATGGCCAGAGTCACAGAGCTTCTCAATCACGTAAAAAAGGGTCTACTGATTTTCTAGGACCTAACATATGAGGGTTGGGTGTACAATTTCTGCCAAGATATACTGTCACCATTCTGGGTGTTCTTAAGTTGTATGTGTAGATGTTGCTCATATTTTTATCAAATTGAATGGGGAAATGCCTCATTGTCCTAACTGAACCTGGAGCAAGAGGAGGAAGAAAAAAGAATTTGTAGTGAGATGAAATCCAGTTAATTGTCAAGTCTGCCAAAATGGTATGAATGTTGGAAAATAACCAATGTATGCCCGTTGTTAAAAATTGGAAATAGGATTAGAATAATGCTGTCTGTGGTAATTCAACACTGCATTTTATATTTTGAAGTACAGTGGAATGTACCTTGGGCCATGGTATTGTCTGAATGTTTCTGTCCCCCTGAATTAGTATATTGATATGTAACCCCCAAAGATGACGTTATTAGGATGTGGGGCCTTTGGGAGGTGATTAGGTCATGAGGGTGGAGACCTCATGAACTGTATAAGTGCCCTTATAAAAGAGTCCTCAGAGAGCTCCATAGCCCTTTCCATCATGTAAAGGCACAGCGAGAAGGTGCAAGCCATGAATCAGGAAGGGAACTCTCTCCAGAAGGGGACAATGCTGGTGCCTTGATTTGGACTGCCACCCTCCACAACTGTGAGCAATAAATTTCTGTTGTTTATAACCCACCCAGTGGGTGATATTTCATTATAGCAGCTCAGACAGACTAAGGCCAATATTGAAAAGGACTCCAGGTGGTCGTCACGGCTAAGACAGAGAGAAAATGTCTGAGAAAATGTTTAGAGATTCTTTCCTGGAAGCAACGTGCCCCCACCCAACCCAACTCTCCCTGTGTCCCTCTCTCCAGGGCTGTGTTCCTGACTCCTTTGTCCATTGTCCTGGGCACACGATGAGCTCTCTTAGCAGGACTTTCTCGTTCTCTTAGGTCTCCATGATCCAGCCCTGATTTCTGTGCTGACCTGGGACGAGGTGAGTTACACACTCCTCTGCTTGTTCAGCATCATATTAATTCCTGCTGCTTCCACTGTATTGTGTGCATTTTTAGTCACGGCAGATATAAAACCCAGAAGTTACGAGGAAGCAACTGGAGCAAGAAGTGCTCAGGCACCAGAGAGAGAAACAACCCCTTAAATTTTGTTTCAGTGAAAGCAGAGCTGTGTCATCAGAAATGTTGTTGGAAAATAGGGCTTCTGAGTCACTCCCTTTGTCTCTTTTGAATGGTTTGCACCTGCTTCTCTTATCACATGGAAACTGACCTGCCCACGCTGGTCCCCCCACACCTGTGGGTGAAGAGAGGCTCGGGGTGGGGGGCGGCAAGCACTGGGGTGTGCGTTCCTGTCACAGCACAAGGGCACCTTCTGTGGGTTTATTTGACTCTGGCTGTGGTGGTGCCCCCATGTGTGACTGTGTGGGGCTGGGGGTCCTGGATTGTGTGGGGGCAGGTGTGTCCTTCTGCAGTTCTGGTTCATGATTGATGGTGTCAGGGAGGCACCTCCTCTGTGGGGTAGGTCTCTGTGTGTCCCGGGAAATGTACAGCCAGGAGGTTTGACCACATCATTCACCCCAGTAAACTCTCAGCCCCATGGGAAGGAGGCCATGGGCCAGGGTTGTGGGAGGAGAGGTGCAAGGGGATGAGGGGACCTGCATGCACTTAGGAGTCGCTGGGAGGTGTGATGTAGGGAGAAATGAGTGGGGTTTCAGGGGGTTATATGAGGATTTACTGGGCATGAGATTCAAGTCAGATCTTTTGCCAACAATGTTTGGTCAGATTCATTGAGACTAAAGTTTAACAAACTATAGAAATATGGAATTGTACAAGTAATTGTTAGTCAAAGGAGATTTCTGTATAATTAAAATTTCTGATTAGAGGCTTGTATAATACAGGTTTATCAAAGAAACTGCAGGGAAGGGATTGCTCTGTGGTAATGAATCAAGGGTAGAGTGGGATTATATATAAGGATACATTAAAATATATATATATCAATACATTCTTGCTATTATTTTGAACAAACTTAACTCTAAGATTAAGAACAAGAAAAATGTTTTTATTTTACCTTCACTTATTCCTCTGCAATGCTTTCTTCGTGTAGATCTAGATTTCTGAACTGTATCATTTCCCTTCTCTGTAAAAAACCTATTTTAACACTTCTTGCAAAGCAGGTCTACTGACAACAAAGTCCCTCAATTTTACGTCCTCTGAAAAATGTCTTTATTTCTCCTTAATTTTTGAAAAATATTTTTACAGGGTAAAGAATTCTAGGTTGGATTTTTTTCCCTTGTAGATATTTCACTCCACTCTCTTTCTTGCTTGCTTAGTTTCTGAGGAGAAGTTGGAAGTCATTGTTAACTCTGTTCCTCTATAGGTAAGGTAAGGTTTCTTCCCTATGGCTTCCTTCAGGAATTTTTCTTTATGTTTGAAAATACAGTAGTTTCAATATGATATGCCTAGGTAAAGAGGGGTTTGGGGGGAGCGGCAAAGTGCATTTATCCTCCTTGGGGTTCTCCGAGCTTACTGGACCCGCGGTTTGGTGTTGTCATCAGTTTGGGCAAATTATCAGTCACTGTTCTTTCAAATATTTCTTCTGTTTCTTTCTCTCTATCTTGCCTTCTGGTAATCCCATTATGCATCTGTTACACCCTTTGTAGTTCTCCCATAGTGCTTGGATATTCTGTTTGTGGTTTGTTTGTTTTTTTCAGTCTCTGTTCACCTGGCTTTTCAGTTTGCAGGTTTCTATTGATAGATCCTCAAGCTCAGGGATTCCCTCCACATCAGTGTCCGCCAATCTACTAACAAACCCATCAAAGGTATCCTCCATTTCTTTTTCTTTTCTTTTTTAAAATTAATTAATTAATTTATTTTTTGGCTGTGTTGGGTCTTCGTTTCTGTGCGAGGACTTTCTCTAGTTGCGGCAAGTGGGGGCCACTCTTGATCGCGGTGCGCGGGCCTCTCACTATTGTGGCCTCTCTTGTTGCGGAGCACAGGCTCCAGACGCGCAGGCTCAGTAGTTGTGGCTCACGGGCCTAGTTGCTCCGCGGCATGTGGGATCTTCCCAGACCAGGGCTCGAACCCGTGTCCCCTGCATTGGCAGGCAGATTCTCAGACACTGCGCCACCAGGGAAGCCCCATGGTATACTTTTGCACATAATCCAGTATTGCTCCAGATAAATGTTACTCCGGAGTGGGTGGAGATTTTATTTCATAGGTGAAGATAAGAATCCTGGGAAATGAAGGAGGTGTTTTTCTATTTTAGTATGTATCTTTTTTTCACTCATATTTCTCCAACATACTGTAATGTTACACAGGAAATCAGTGTTGTTCAATGTGCTGATTCACCTTTAAACCTGAATCTTCTTTACATGGTTGACCCTAGTAAATATGATTGATTAGATGGATGAAGTAATGTGAGGGAGGGAGAAGAAGCTGCCTGTTTCATATTTCTCACTTGAACGTCTGGTTTTCATCACTGAAGAACAGAGACTTGGGTCTTATTTTTCTATTTGTCCTATCTGCTTCTTTCTCTCTTTGTTTTTTCTTTTGCCTTCTTTTGGGACAGTCTGGTGTTTATAATATTCCATTTTTTAGATTGATAGATTTAAGGTATAACAATTTTTATTGATGGTTTTAGCTATCACATACAGGTTCCAATAGTATTATATTGTAGTTAGAAGTATTGTTGACGGGCTTCCCTGGTGGCGCAGTGGTTAAGAATCTGCCTGCCAATGCAGGGGACACGGGTTGGAGCCCTCATCCAGGAAGGTCCCACATGCCACAGAGCAACAAAGCCTGTGTGCCACGACTACTAAGCCTGTGCTCTGGAGCCCACAAGCCACAACTACTGAGCCCACCTGCCACAACTACTGAAGCCCACGCACCTAGAGCCCATGCTCCACAAAAGAGAAGCCACCACAATGAGAAGCCTGCGCACTGCAACGAAGAGTAGCCCCTGCTCGCGGCAACTAGAGAAAGCCCTAGAGAAAGCCCCCGTGCAGCAATGAAGACCCAATGCAGCCATAAATAAATAAATTTATTTATTTTTAATGCTGAAAATAAGACATGGAACAACATAAATGACCATCAAAAGATGAATGGGTAGGGAATTCCCTGGTGGTCCAGTGGTTAGTACTCTACACTTCCACAGCAGGGGGCGCTGGTTCCACCCGTGTTGGGGAACTGAGATCCTGCAAGCCGCGCAGCGTGGAAAAAAAAAAAAAAAAAAAAAGTGAATGGATAAAGAAAAGAAAGGTTTTGTGTGTGTGTGTGTATATATATATACATATATATATATATGTATATATATATATAATGAAATATTAATCTGCCATAAATAAGAAAAAGATCCTACCTTCTAACAACATGGATGGACTTTGAGAGTATTATGCTAAGTGAGATAACTTACACAAAGAAAGAAAAATACTGTGTGATATCTCTTATATGTGGAGTATGAAAGGGCCAATCTCATGAAACAGAGTGGAATAGTGGTTTCCAGGGGCTGGGGTGGGGGAAATGGGAGCTGTTGGCCGAAGGGTAGTAAATATCAACTAAAAAATAAATAAGTTTTAAGGATCTAATGTACAGCATGGTGACTATAATTAACAATACTGTATTATATACTAGAAAGTTCTTAAGAAAGTAGATCTTCAATGTTCTCACCACCAAGTGGAAAAAAGTTAATTATGTCAGGGGATGGAGGTATAAAGCTTATTGTATTTCACAGTATATATATGTGTATCAAAATATCATGTTGCACACCTTAAAACTACCTATGTTATATGTCAATAATATCTCAGTAAAACTTTTTTAAAGAGTAAAGATGCTGTGATATTCTCAGTGCTTCACACCAGGGGACACAGCATGTCTACCTATCCCAATAGTGGTGATGGGCACCTGCCAGGTCTCTCCATGTTACATTGACCATGTGGTCTTTGCAGTTGGTTAGTTCTCTACTAGAAGGTATCCTGAGATTGTCCCAGTATGCTCTTCCTCATCACCTCTACACTCACACACATTAGCTCCCAATCACAACTTTTTTTGCCCGAATCAAAATATGATGATTGTCTTATTTCAGCCTTCAACATTTATTGGTAGGAGTCTATTGAAGGAAGAGGTTTCCCTTCACCCGTGTGTTTATTTAATCATTCATTTTTTCATTTATTCACTTTTATTCATATCAAATATACTCCTAAATTCCTATATGTTTCAAAGGGATGCATTCTGATGCAACATTGTCTATTTTAATGCTCATTTTGCCCCAGATTTGAGCAGTGTAAGATCAATAAAGCTAAAACAGCCAAAAAAAATTGTTGTAGGCTCATCTTGTACTGGTCCTGATGCAGTCCTGTATCAGTTATTTTACTAGAAAATACTGATTCCTTCAAATCAAGATGAATGTTTAGGAAGCAAGATCTGCTATTAGCCCTATTAGTATGTTGCTACCAGTATGTCATTTCTTCTGGTACCTTACAGGAAAAAGAGCTCATAGTTGTTTCATTTTCATGAACACACACACACATGTTTATAATGAACTATGAGTTATTCGTGATTCCTCCAATTCAAAACCAGTCCTTAGGACACATCCTACCCTTTCCATCTTCTATGCTTATAAATATCCCAACCAATAAAAAAAAATAATAAAAAAATAAAAGGAGCTTTTAGAAGCATAAAAAATAAAAATAAATATTCCAACCAACAGTGAGAAACCTGGACCATATTCACCCCAATATATGTATTATATATTCACCCCAATATTTATATTCATAACCTGGACCATATTCACCCCAATATATGTATTATCTACTCAAAGATGGCTTACATGCTTAATATCCCAATCCATAACCACTTTGCCTGTCTTTTTCATGTATATTACATACTGAAGAGAAAAATATTTAATCAAATAATCTAATACCTTCATGTAAGGAGAATAGCTACTGGGAATAGGAGGATTTTGTTCCACTTATAGCCATTCGTTCTGTATATAAAACTTCACCTATTTAGGGACCAGGTAAGTTTCCCCAAGAAAATTCTGATTTAGGGAAGAAGTGGAATCACAGAGGTGAAAGTGAATGAGCTATTTGTGCCTTTGCAATAAAAGTGAAGAGGCTGTCTGTAGTGTGGGTTTTTGCTGCCTGACCTATTTTTCTTTCCACAGTGCGTATGACCTTGGATGTTGACACAGCCGATGACGTCCTCATCATAAATGATGACTTGAGAAGCCTTTGAACTAGCCTTAAAAGAAGAATAAAAACATGAAGACATACTCAGAAACAAGACAGGAAAAGTAACTTCTCAGTGAAAACCCTGTTGGAAACCCATGGGGATGTGTGGTTGTCCCAGGTATTGGGAGCACTATGGACCTTCAGATGGGGTGGGTAGTGGGCAGTAGAAGTCCCACAAAGTACAAGGAGTCGCACGAGGGAAATTTTTATTACGGCATCAGATGATAAATATTTTAGGCTCATGGGCCATGTGGTCTCTGGCACACCTACTTAATGCTGCCTTTGTAGGTGGAACCTGCCATAGATAATATAAAGATGGGCGTGACTAGGTTCCAATAAGGCACTCCAATAATTGTTCCAATAATAGGCATCGTCTTCCCATGGAATCACGTGGGCATGAGGGATACACAGTATTTTGAGGTGGGAAAGCTGACTTCAAAATGGGGTATTTTCCAGATTTAAAAAAAGACCTAAGGCCCTAAATAGGAAGAACCGTGGAATGTAAACTCATTGGAACCAGACTCCTGACCAAGATGGTCCTCAGTATTGTGAGGAGATGAAAAGCTTTGAAGAACACACCCAACTGAAAATATAGTAAAAGTCACTGATGCACCTTTGCATGTCCCTTTAATGCCTGAGGACAACTTTGTTTCTGGACCTTTGATTTTCCTCAGGGAACGCGGAAAACTTTTTTCACCTGCCCTCTGGCTGCTCATTAAGATCTTCTTTAACTGCTTAATCAGCTGAGGAGGATGACGATGATTAGTGCTGGGGATAAAACTGGCTCCTCGCGGGAGACGCCCCGCACTCTCCACGCAGACAGTGTGGCCGAGACAGCAGATGATGGGATGGTGGCATCTCTGCGGGGAGAGCAGGTCTGTGGACCGTGTCCCTATAACTATAAACTCAAGAGCCTCTGACCCATCCTGATCGACACTTCCCTGCACAGAGCTTTGCAGCAGAGACCAGGGAGGTGAGTGCTTCCTATTTTCAGTCTCCGGGAGAAAACAAACAGGAGAGAGGAAGTCTCCAACAGGAGAGGACCTTGGAGCTGTGTTTGTGCACAAACATTGGGTGGGACACATGCTGACCCTGCCTCACTCTGAGCACCCAAACCCATGATCTGGTTGGATAGAGCTGTGATCTAGGGAGCATAGGGTGGGTTTTCTAGTGGGGTCATATGAGGATTCACTGGACATGAACTTCAAGTCAGGACTTTTGCTAAGAAAAGTCTTAAAATGAGATTCACTGGGGCTACAGTAAAACCTAGCATCCTCGAGTGCCAGAGAATTTGCTGGTAATTGTAATTCAGAGGAGAGCTCAGAATAAATAAATTTCTGTATTTCCTCCCTCAGTTGTTGGAGATGATGTGGGATAGCAGTAGGTGATGATCACAGGACGCTCCTTGTGTCCAGACACTGTGGGCTGAGTATCTATTAGTCAATAAGGAGAATACTACTTGTCTTCACCTAGCTCTCAATGTATTAGGAAGACAGAGGAAAAAGGAGTATTAAAAAAAAACAACAAAAGTATGAGTTTTGTTTTGAGACTAAAAGAGTGACTTGGCCACAGTGATTGAGGATGGCTATCAGGTGTCTATGAGCAGGTGAAATCAGCTGGGCTGGAGTCCAAGGAGGAGTGAGGCAATTGAAGTGACGGGAGAGGCGAACTCCAGGAAGGGGGGAGAATGTGAATTGCTGTGATGAAAGTAAAACGTGATTCTTGCTTTTTTAAGGGAAATAAATTCAGCTGGACTTAGTGAGAAAAAGGAGGAGAGGACCGTATATGTGCGAAATGCACTTAGTTTCCTGACTGTGAATATTATTATCATCCCTCACATTCCTGCCCGTGGTAAGTAATGAAATGAATGTTTTCTTTTCAGAAAACCAACTCTTGGTTTCGTTGATCTTTTCTGTTGTTCCTCTGATTTCTATTTCATTAACTTATGCTCTGGTCTTTGTTATTTATTTCCTTCTGCCAACTTTGGGCTTAGTTTGTTCTTTTTAGTTTTGTGATGTATAAAGTTTGAGAGCTTTCATTTTGTCTCTCTTTTTTTGAAGAAATTGTTACTTTTATTTTTAAATTTTAGGGAAATTCTTCTCATTATCAGTAATTAGAAATTGCTTATTTCAGTAATTAGAGACAATGCATGTAATATAACGTTATACTGCTACCCACAGAACCTTAATCTTATTTAGAAAAGTTAGCATTACTGTGACTTTTTTCTTTCTGGAATTCTTTTCAGAAAACTGATTAATTCCCTTGAAGAATGTTTTGTATTATACTGATTAATTCGTGTTATGCTGAAAAACTACATTTCAAAAAAATGTTCATAGTTGAAAATAATCCCAGCTATTACTGTACTGCTCAGTTGTGTCCAGTATATTTTTTGTTATGCTGTAGGTCTCCAGAACTTTTCCATCTTTACAAAGCTGATCTCTATACCCTTTAAAAAACAAGTTATTTTTCTCTCTCCCCAGCCACTGGTATCCACCATTTTACGTTGATATTCTATATATATTTGACGACCTTAGGTACCACATGTGTGTGGAATTCTAAAGCATTTGTGTGTGTGATGGGCTTATTTCACTGGCATATTGTCCTCAAATTTCATCCATGTTGTTTCATGTGACAGAAGTTCCCTTTAAAGGCTGAATAATATTTCATTGAGAGTTTACACCATATTTTATTTACCCATTCATCTGAAGGTCAACATTTGGGTTGTTTCTGCCTCTTCACTATTGGAAATAGTGCTGCTGTGAACGTGCGTTTGCAAATGTCTCTTCAAGTCTTTGCTTTCTATTATTTTGGATATGTACCTAGTATTTGGATGACTTGGTCGTATGGTAGTTCTAGTTTCGATTTTTTGAGGATCTGCCATATGTTTTCTGTAGTGGTTGCTGCATTTTATAAACTTAGCAACAGTGCACAAGTGTTTGAATTTCTCCTCATCCTCAAAAACGGTTGTTATTTTCTGGGTTTTTTCAAGAGTGATAATGTTAATTTGGGTAAGATGATATCTTATTTTGGTTCCCTTTTTTTTTTTTTTTACATTCACTATCTGTGAGATATTGGCAGATCTCTTCATCAATTTAGGTCTCAGTTTTCTGTCAGCAAAATAGGAACAATAATGACATTCTTTTTTTAAGTATTTGTTTATTTATTTATTTATGGCTGTGTTGGGTCTTCGTTTTTGCGCGAGGGCTTTCTCTAGTTGTGGCAAGCGGGAGCCACTCTTCATCGCGGCGCGCGGGCCTCTCACCATCGCGGTCTCTCCCGTTGCGGAGCACAGGCTCCAGACGCGCAGGCTCAGTAGTTGTGGCTCACGGGCCCAGCCGCTCCGCAGCACGCGGGATCTTCCCAGACCAGGGCTCGAACCCGTGTCCCCCGCACCGGCAGGCAGACTCTCAACGACTGCGCCACCAGGGAAGCCCTTTGGTTCCCTTTTGCATTTCTCTAAAGATTAGTAATCTTAAGCACCTTCTCATATTCTGGTTGGCCATTTGTATAACATCTTTAGAGAAGTGTCTATTTAAAGTCGTTTGCTCATTTGTTAATCAGATTATTTTTTAGTTAAGTTGCAGGAGTTCTTTACATATTTTAGTTATTAACACCTTAGCAGATATGTGATAAGTTATATTTCACTCTGTTGGTTGTGTCCTTTGATTCATAGCAGTTTTGAGTTTGATGTAGTCTCATTTGTCTATTTTTGGTTTTGCTGCCTGTGCTTTTCATGTCATATCCAAGAAATCGATTCTAAATCCAACATCAAGAATTTTTCAGCTATTATTTTCCTATAGGGGTTTGATAGTTTGGCGCTGTGTGTTTAGACTTTTGATATATTTTGAATTAATTTTGTATATGGTGTAAGTGTCCAGCTTCTTCATTTTGTATGTGGATATCCAACTGGCCCAGCATTATTTGTTGAAGAGACCCTATTTCACCACTGAGAGATATGGGCACCCTTGTCGAAAATCATTTGATCGTATAAATGCGGTGGGGTATCTCTGGGGTCCCTAGTCTTCTCCATTGCCCTGTATATCTGTATACCACATTGTTTTCATTAATAATTTTTTGCGGTAAGTTTTGAAATCAGGAATTGTGAGACCACAAACTTTGTTCTTTTGTAAGATTGCTTTGAACATTCAAGGGTCCCTTGAAATTCCTTATGAATTTTAAGGTAGATTTTTCTGTTTCTGAAAAAAAACTGTTGGGATTTTAATAGGGTTTGCACAGAATCTGTAAATAGCTTTAGACATTATTGACATCTTAACAATACTAAGGGCTGCCCTGGTGGCGCAATTGTTAAGAATTCGCCTGCCAGTTCAGGAGTCACAGGTTCGAGCCCTGGTCTGGGAAGATCCCATGTGCCGCAGAGCAACTAAGCCCCTGCGCTACAACTACTGAGCCTGTGCTCTAGAGCCCACGCACCACAACTACTGAGCACTCGTGCCACAACTACTGAAGCCCGCACACCTAGAGCCCGTGCTCCGCAACAAAGAGAAGCCACTGCAGTGAGAAGCCCGCGCACCGTGACAAAGATTAGCCCCCGCTCGCCACAACTAGAGAAAGCCCGCACACAGCAGAGAAGACCCAAAGCAGCCAAAAATAAAAATAAATAAATTTTTTTTAATTAAAAAAAAAAAACAATAGTAAGTCCTCCAATCCATGAATACAGGATGTCTTTCCATGTATTTGTGTTTTCTTTAGTGTTTTCCATCAATGATTTTAAATTTTCAGTGTACAAGTCTTTCTCTTCCTTGGTTAGGTTTATTCCTCAGAATTTAATCTTTTGATGGTATTGTAAATGGAATTCTTAATTTCCTTTACATATTGTTCATTTAACCTAAAGTTTTATATTTTTATAAAACTTCCTTGTTTCATTAATTTTTAAAAGGCAGCCTCCTATTTCAGATTCTCCTATTTCCTAGATCCAGAACACCATCACCTAGAGGTGCCTGGCGTCCTCATTTTCGTTTCTCTTCCTTTCCTTCCACTCATTGATGTGGGTATTTTCTCAGTCGTCTGATGTGTTTCTGCATTTCTCTCAGAAGGAAGTAATCTGTGTGTAAGTGTATTCAGTGTGTCCATGGCAGGAGGGAGCCTCCTGTGTTGCCATCATGGTGACATCACCCGATACATTCTTTTTTTTTAACATCTTTATTGGAGCATAATTGCTTTACAGTGTTGTGTTAGTTTCTGCTGTATAACAAAGTGAATGAGCTCTACGTATACATATATCCCCATATCCCCTCCCTCTTGTGTCTCCCTCCCACCCTCCCTATCCCACCCCTCTAGGTGGTCACAAAGCACCGAGCTGATCTCCCTGTGCTATGCGGCTGCTTCCCACTAGCTATCTATTTTACATTTGGTAGTGTATATATGTCCATGCCACTCTCTCACTTCGTCCCAGCTTACCCTTCCCCCTCCCCACATCCTCAAGTCCATTCTTTACGTCTGCGTCTTTATTCTTGTCCTGCCCCTAGGTTCATCAGAACCATTTTTTTTTTTTTAGATTCCATATATATATGTTAGCATATGGTATTTGTTTTTCTCTTTCTCACTTACTTCACTCTGTATGACAGACTCTAGGTCTATCCACCTCACTACAAATAACTCAATTTCATTGCTTTTTATGGCTGAGTAATATTCCATTGTTTATATGTGCCACATCTTCTTTATCCATTCATCTGTTGATGGACACTTAGGTTGCTTCCATGCCCTGGCTATTGTAAATAGTGCTGCAATGAACATTGTGGTACATGACTCTTTTTTTTTTTTTTTAATTTATTTTTGGCTGCATTGGGTCTTCGTTGCTTCTTGCAGCCTTTTTCTAGTTGTGGTGAGCGGGGGCTACTCTTCGTTGTGGTGCACTGGCTTCTCATTGCAGTGGCTTCTCTTCTTGCAGAGCATGGGCTCTAGGCACTCAGGCTCAGTAGTTGTGGCAGACAGGCTTAGTTGCTCCGTGGCATGTGGGATCTTCCCGGACCAGAGCTCGAACCCGTGTCCCCTGCGTTGGCAGGCAGATTCTTAACCACTGCGCCACCAGGGATGTCCCCATGACTCTTTTTGAATTATGGTTTTCTCAGGGTATATGCCCAGTAGTGGGATTGCTGGGTCACATGGTAGTTCTATTTTTAGTTTTTTGAGGAACCGCCATACTGTTCTCCATAGTGGCTGTATCAATTTACATTCCCACCAACAGTGCAGGAGGGTTCCCTTTTCTCCACACCCACTCCAGCATTTATTGTTTGTAGATTTTTTGATGATGGCCATTCTGACCAGTGTGAGGTGATACCTCACTGTAGTCTTGATTTGCATTTCTCTAATGATTAGTGATGTTGAGCATCCTTTCAGGTGTTTGTTGGCAGTCTGTATATCTTCTTTGGAGAAAGGTCTATTTAGGTTTTCTGCCCATTTTTGGATTAGGTTGTTTGTTTTTTTGATATTGAGCTGCATGAGCTGCTTGTATATTTTGGAGATTAATCCTTTGTCAGTTGCTTCGTTTGCAAATATTTTCTCCCATTCTGAGGGTTGTCTTTTCGTCCTGTTTATGGTTTTCTTTGCTGTGCAAACGCTTTGAAGTTTCATTAGGTCCCATTTGTTTATTTTTGTTTCAATTTCCATTTCTCTAGGAGGTGGGTCAAAAAGGATCTTGCTGTGATTTATGTCATAGAGTGTTCTGCCTATGTTTTCCTCTAAGAGTTTTATAGTGTCTGGCCTTACATTTAGGTCTTTTAACCATTTTGAGTTTATTTTTGTGTATGGTGTTATGCAGTGTTCTAATTTCATTCTTTTACATGTAGCTGTCCAGTTTTCCCAGCACCACTTACTGAAGAGGCTGTCTTTTCTCCATTGTATATTCTTGCCTCCTTTATCAAAGACAAGGTGATCATATGTGTGTGAGTTTATCTCTGGGCTTTCTATCCTGTTCCATTGATCTATATTTGTTTTTGTGCCAGTACCGTACTTTCTTGTCTTCCGTTTTTCTTTCTCAAGATTGTTTTGGCTATTAGGGGTCTTTTGTGTTTCCATACAAATTGTGAAATTTTTTGTCCTAGTTCGGTGAAAAATGCCAGTGGTTGTTTGATAGGGATTGCATTGAATCTGTAGATTGGTTTGGGTAGTATAGTCATTTTCGCAATGTTGATTCTTCCAGTCTAAGAACATGGTATATCTCTCCATCTCTTTGTATCATCTTTAATTTCTTTCATCAGTGTCTTATAGTTTCCTGCATACAGGTCTCCTTAGGTAGGTTTATTCCTAGGGTATTTTATTCTTTTTGTTGCAATGGTAAATGGGAGTGTTTCCTTAATTTCTCTTTCAGATTTTTCATCATTAGTGTATAGGAATGCAAGAGATTTCTGTGCATTAATTTTGTATCCTGCTACTTTACCAGATTCATTGATTAGCTCTAGCAGTTTTCTGGTAGCATCTTTAGGATTCTCTATGTATAATATCATGTCATCTGCAAACAGTGACAGTTTTACTTATTCTTTTCTGATTTGGATTCCTTTTATTTCTTGTTCTTCTCTGATTGCTGTGGCTAAAACTTCCAATACTATGTTGAATAATAGTGGTGAGAGTGGGCAACCTTGTCTTCTTCCTGGTCTTAGTTGAAATGGTTTCAGTTTTCACCATTGAGAACGACGTTGGCTGTGGGTTTGTCATATATGGCCTTTATTTTGTTGAGGTAAGTTCCCTCTATGCCTACTTTCTGGAGGGTTTTTATCATAAATGGGTGTTGAATTTTGTCGAAAGCTTTTTCTGCATCTATTGAGATGATCATATGGTTTTTCTCTTTCAATTTGTTAACATGGTTTATCACATTGATTTGTGTATATTGAAGAATCTTTGCATTCCTGTGATAAACCCCACTTGATCATGGTATATGATCCTTTTAACGTGCTGTTGGATTCTGTTTGCTAGTATTTTGTTGAGGATTTTTGCATCTATGTTCATCACTGATATTGGGCTGTAGTTTTCTTTTTTTGTGGCATCTTTGTCTGGTTTTGGTATCAGGGTGATGGTGGCCTCGTAGAATGAGTTTGGGAGTGTTCCTCCCTCTGCTATATTTTGGAAGAATTTGAGAAGGATAGGTGTTAGCTCTTCTCTAAATGTTTGATAGAATGTGCCTGTGAAGCCATCCGGTCCTGGGCTTTTGTTTGTTGGAAGATTTTTGATCACAGTTTCAATTTCAGTGCTTGTGATTGGTCTGTTTATATTTTCTGTTTCTTCCTGGTTCAGTCTCGGAAGGTTGTGCTTTTCTAAGAATTTGTCCATTTCTTCCAGATTGTCTATTTTATTGGCATATAGTTGCTTGTAGTAATCTCTCATGATCCTTTGTATTTCTGCAGTGTCAGTTGTTACTTCTCCTTTTTCATTTCTAATTCTGTTGACTTGAGTCTTCTCCCTTTTTTTTTTTTTGAGTCTGGCTAATGGTTTATCAATTTTGTTTATCTTCTCAAAGAACCAGCTTTTAGTTTTATTGATCTTTGCTATTGTTTTCTTTGTTTCTATTTCATTTATTTCTGCTCTGATCTTTATGATTTCTTTCCTTCTGCTAACTTTGGGTTTTGTTTGTTCCTCTTTCTCTAGTTCCTTTAGGTGTAAGGTTAGGTTGTTTACTTGAGATTTTTCTTGTTTCTTTAGGTAGGCTTGTATAGCTATAAACTTCCCTCTTAGAACTGCTTTTGCTGCATCCCATAGGTTTTGGATCATCGTGTTTTCATTGTCATTTGTCTCTAGGTATTTTTTGATTTCCTCTTTGATTTCTTCAGTGATCTCTTGGTTATTTAGTAACATATTGTTTAGCCTCCATGTGTTTGTGTTTTTTACGTTTTTTTCCCTGTAATTCATTTCTAATCTCATAGCGTTGTGTTCAGAAAAGATGCCTGATATGATTTCAATTTTCTTAAATTTACTGAGGCTTGACTTGTGACCCAAGATGTGATCCATCCTGGAGAATGTTCCGTGTGCACTTGAGAAGAAAGTGTAATCTGCTGTTTTTGGATGGAATGTCCTATAAATATCAACTAACTCTATCTGGTCTATTGTGTCATTTAAAGCTTCTGTTTCCTTATTTATCTTCATTTTGGATGATCTGTCCATTGGTGTAAGTGAGGTGTTAAAGTCCCCCACTATTATTGTGTTACTGTCGATTTCCTCTTTTATAGCTGTTAGCAGTTGCCTTATGTATTGAGGTGCTCCTATGTTGGGTGCATATATATTTATAATTGTAATATCTTCTTCTTGGATTGATCCCTTGATCATTATGTAGTGTCCTTCCTTGTCTCTTGTAACATTCTTTATTTTAAAGTCTATTTTATCTGATATGAGTATAGCTACTCCAGCTTTCTTTTGATTTCCATTTGCATGGAATATCTTTTTCCATCCCCTAACTTTCAGTCTGTATGTGTCCCTAGGTCTGAAGTGGGTCTCTTGTAGACAACGTATTTATGGGTCTTGTTTTTGTATCCATTCAGCAAGCCTGTGTCTTTTGGTTGGAGCATTTAATCCATTCACGTTTAAGGTAATTATCGATATGTATGTTCCTATGACCATTTTCTTAATTGTTTTGGGTTTGTTTTTGTAGGTCCTTTTCTTCTCTTGTGTTTCCCACTTAGAGAAGTTCCTTTAGCATTTGTTGTAGAGCTGGTTTGGTGGTGCTGAATTCTCTTAGCTTTTGCTTGTCTGTAAAGCTTTTGATTTCTCCATCAAATCTAAATGAGATCTTTGCCGGGTAGAGTAATCTTGGTTGTAGGTTCTTCCCTTTCATCGCTTTAAGTATATCATGCCACTCCCTTCTGGCTTGTAGAGTTTCTGCTGAGAAATCAGCTGTTAACCTTATGGGAGTTCCCTTGTATGTTATTTGTCATTTTTCCCTTGCTGCTTTCAATAATTTTTCTTTGTCTTTAATTTTTGCCAATTTGATTAATATGTGTCTCAGCGTGTTTCTCCTTGGGTTTATCCTGTATGGCACTCTCTGTGCTTCCTGGACTTGGCTGGCTATTTCCTCTCCCATGTTAGGGAAGTTTTCGACTATAATCTCTTCAAATATTTTCTCTGGTCCTTTCTCTCTCTCTTCTCCTTCTGGGACCCCTATAATGCAAATGTTGTTGCGTTTAATGTTGTCCCAGAGGTCTCTTAGGCTGTCTTCATTTCTTTTCATTCTTTTTTATTTAGTCTGTTCCGCAGCAGTGAATTCCACCTTTCTGTCTTCCAGGTCACTTATCCGTTCTTCTGCCTCAGTTATTCTGCTATTGATTCCTTCTAGTGTAGTTTTCATTTCAGTTATTGTATTGTTCATCTCTGTTTGTTTGTTCTTTAATTCTTCTAGGTCTTTGTTAAACATTTCTTACATCTTCTCGATCTTTGCCTCCACTCTTATTCCAAGGTCCTGGATCATCTTCACTATCATTATTCTGAATTCTTTTTCTGGAAGGTTGCCTGTCTCTACTTCATTTAGTTGTTTTTCTGGGGTTTTATCTTGTTCCTTCATCTGGTATATAGCCCTCTGCCTTTTCATCTTGTCTATCTTTCTGTGAATGTGGTTTTTGTGCCACAGGCTGCAGGATTGTAGTTTTTCTTGCTTCTGCTGTCTGCCCTCTGGTGGTTCCTTCTGGAGAATTTTTAATTTCATTTATTGTGTTGTTTATCATTGTTTGTTTGCTCTTTAGTTCTTCCAGGTCCTTGTTAAACGTTTCTTGTATTTTCTCCATTCTAGTTCCAAGATTTTGGATCATCTTTACTATCATTACTCTGAATTCTTTTTCAGGTAGACTGCCTATTTCCTCTTCATTTGCTTGGTCTGATGGGTTTTTACCTTGCTCCTTCATCTGCTGTGTATTTCTCTGTCTTCTCATTTTGCTTAACTTACTGTGTTTGGGGTCTCCATTTCACAGGCTGCAGGTTCGTAGTTCCCATTGTTTTTGATGTCTGCCCCCAGTGGGTAAGCTTGGTTCAGTGGGTTGTGTAGGCTTCCTGGTGGAGGGGACTGGTGCCTGTGTTCTGGTGGATGAGGCTGGATCTTGTCTTTCTGGTGGGCAGGACCGTGTCCGGTGGTGTGTTTTGGGGTGTCTGTGACCTTATTATGATTTTAGGCAGCCTCTCTGCTAATGGGTGGGGTTGTGTTCCTGTCTTGCTAGTTGTGTGGCATGGAGTGTCCAGCACTGGAGCTTGCTGGTCATTGAGTGGAGCTGGGTCTTAGCGCTGAGATGGAGATCTCTGGGAGAGCTTTCACCATTTGATATTACATGGGGCCGGGAGGTCTCTGGTGGACCAATGTCTGGAATTCGGCTCTCCCACCTCAGAGGCTCAGGCCTGACACCCGGCCAGAGCACCAAGACCTGTTCTTTAGGAATTCTGGGGTATTTTGTTCTTTGTTTTCTTTCTTTCAGGTATGTTTTTTTTTTTTCTTACTTAGTTGCAGTGAAATTTCCAGGAATGAAGCAATAGGCAGGTGAATGGTCTCCAATTCAAAGCCAGGCGTTTGCAAGCTCTTGCTAGTTCTTGTTTTCCTGGTTCCCCTGGAGGGAGAACCAGGAGGTGGTGCTGGGCTCTGTCCCTACTGCTTCCCCATGCAGACTGGTGCACACACGTCCTCTCGCTGCCTCTGCTCTTGGAGGGGCAGCCTGTGAACACACGTCCCAGTCGGGGGACATGTAGGGCCGTGGTATGGACCGTCTGTGTAGTTCTCACTCTGTCCTGTCTGCCACAGATCGGCTGCTTCACCCTCTCCTGACAGCCTCAAATGCTTCCCTTCCAGTTATGAAGGGATCTTTATAGTCCTTTCTGGAGTCCAGGGTCTTCTGCTAGTTTTCAGCCGGTGTTCTATGAGAACTGTTGCATCTATAGGTGTATTCCTGCTGCATCTGTAGAGATGAACTCCATGTCCACCTACTCCTCTACCATCTTGAATCCCGATACATTCTTGAAATATTCAGGATGATCATGAATTCTAAAAGGGGTAGAGTACGTTCTTTGTCTCCTGTCAATTATTCATATACTCAGTACATGTTATTTAACACCTATTATGTGTCAACTGTGTTGTTGAACAAGACAGACATGGTTCCTAAATTCATGGACCTTACATGTAGGTGGAGAACAGGACATATTGATACAGGTAAAGAGAAGTAAACACAAAATAATAATGGTGAAGGTTATAACTGATGTCAGGTGTATGTTCTCCAGGTAAAGCTGTTTCTCTGGAGTATGATGGTGTCTTTTTTCCTCGGGAGAAGTAAAGAGTGAGAATCCCTTCCCAACGTTGGTTATGTAAGAAGGCTGCTGACGTCAGTGCCAGCACAGCCTCCTTTCTGCTTCAGGCCGCTCTGAAGCCCTCTCCATGTCTTTTCAGAAAGATGTCCTAAGAACTGCAAACCAGGCAGCTCTAAAAAACCATGTATCTTATACAGATAGCAGTTGGGTCTCTGGCCAGTGTCATCCTTTTCTTCCACAACATCTCTCCAATCTTGCTTGGCCGCAAGCAGAGGCCCACCCACATGGCTGTGGCTGATTTCCTGGTTCTTCTCTCCTCTGGGATTCCCCACACAGTGGCAGCTTCTGTTTCAAGGAACTCCCTGTCCAGTCTTGGGTGTAAACTTGTGTATTATATACAGAGAGTGGCTCACAGCACCACCCGGTGCTCCACCTGTGTCCTGAGCACCTATCCGTCCTTCACCCTCATCCCCAAGGGAGTGGACTGGACGATGCTGGGAAGAAGAGCCCCCAAGGTCATCGGTCCTTCCTGATGCTAAGACCCTAAGCATCCAGCATTGGTCCTGCTGGATGCTTAGGGTCTTAATGAATATCTTTGTTTCTGTGACAGTCACTGGTCCACAGTACATGGGAAATGAAACTGACAACCAAGGGAAGTGGTTCTGTTCATCTTCAAGTCCCTTTGCAGACATTGTCATCCTGTGGTCCACCTCTGATGCCATGTTTATTGGCCTCATGATCTGGTCCAGTGGCTACATGGTGCTTCTCCTGCACAGACACCACAAGAGAGTGCAGTATATTCACACCCCCACTGGCTACCACAAATGTCCCCCGGAGACCAGAGCCACCCACACCATCCTAATGCTGGTGGTCACCTTTGTCAACTTTTACATACTAAATTCCATTTTCGCTTTTTATACCACTGCTTTTTTAGATTCTCGTCTGTGGTTAATGCAGGCCACTCATATTTTGGCTTTATGTTTCCCCACTTTTAGCCCCTTCCTGTTGATCCTTAGGGATCCTAGAACTCCTAGGGACTGCTTGGGAGTTGTTGAAATCACGGTTGAAATGTTAAATGTATATGTCAGCTTCTATACCATCCATGATTACTATATTTAGTCACATTTACCAGTTACCCATTTTTATAAACTTTGTTATAAAACATGCATAACTTCATATTTATGATTTTAACCATCCTTAAGTATATAATGCAGTGACATTAAACACATTCACAATGCGTACAGCCATCACCACTTGCTATACCCAAGACTTGGTATCATTAAAAGAATCACTCGCCCTTCTCTCAGCCCAAAGGGCCCTCTATTCTACTCACTGTCTCTATGGATTGCCTGTTCCAGGTATTTCATGTAAGTGAAGTCACATAGTATTTGTCCTTCTGCATCTGCCTTGTCTCTCTAAGTGAAATGTTTTCAAAGTTGTCCCACCTTGTGGCAGATATCAAACTTTCGCTTTTATGGCTGAAACCTAGTCCATTCTATGTACATACAAGATTTCATTTATTCATTCAGTCGCTGATGGACACTTGCGTTGTTTTCATCTTTTGGCTATTGTGAATAGTGCTGGTATGAACATGGGTGTACACGTATCTGTCAAGTCCCTGCTTTCAGTTTTGTTGGATATCTACCTAGGAGAAATTGCTGTGTCATATGGTATCTCTATGTTTAACCTTTTGAGGAATCGCCAAACTTTTCCACAGCTGCTGCAATATTTTATATTCCCACCAGCAATGCACAAGCATTCCAGTTTCTCCACATCTTCTGCAATACTTGTTATTTTCCATTTCTTGACTATATCCATCCTAGCAGGTGTGAGGTGGTATCTTTTTTTTTAACATCTTTACTGGAGTATAATTGCTTTACATTGTTGTGTTAGTTTCTGCTGTATAACAAAGTGAATCAGCTATATGTGTATATATATATCCCCATATCCCCTCCCTCTTGCATCTCCCTCCCTCCCACCCTCCCTATCCCACCCCTCTAGGTGGTCACAAAGCACCGAGCTGATCTCCCTGTGCTATGCGGCTGCTTCCCACTAGCTATCTATTTTACATTTGGTAGTATATATATGTCCATGCCACTCTCTCACTTTGTCACAGCTTACCCTTCCCCCTCCCCACATCCTCAAGTCCATTCTCTATGTCTGCATCTTTATTCCTGTCCTGCCCCTAGGTTCTTCAGAACCTTTTTTTTTTTAGATTCCACATATGTGTTAGCATACGGTATTTGTTTCTCTCTGACTGACTTCACTCTATGACAGACTCTAGGTCCATCCACCTCACTACAAATAACCCAATTTTGTTTCTTTTTTTTTTTTTTTTTTTTTGAACTTTTTTTTTTTTATTCACACACACACACACTGTATTTTATTTTTACAAGACATAAATAGACTGACACCAAGCATTGTACATGGATGACCACAACAAAAGCAACACTGATTGCAATTACCAAACATGAAACACACTCATACTATGTCATAATATTGACATTCAGTCCAGTAATCCTCCACTGTAACAGCTCCTTTACTTTGCAGTGAAAATTGATTTGTATATTTTTTGCCTCTGAGTCCTTGTGGGATTTTTTTTTTTTTTTTAAATTCAGACAGAAAGTCACAAAAATTATACTCATCCTCATCAGTTCACTCAGTCCCATGTAATTAATTTCTTTTTTCATCTTGATCTTTTGTTAGCACAATTTTGTTTCTTTTTATGGCTAATATTCCATTGTATATGTGTGCCACATCTTCTTTATCCATTCATCTGTCGATGGACACTTGGGTTGCTTCCATGTCCTGGCTATTGTAAATAGTGGTGCAATGAACATTGTCTCACTGTGTTTTGATTTGCATTTCCCCAATGGCTAATGATGTTGAGCATCTTTTCAAGTATTTACGGGCAGTTTGTATATCTTTGGAGAAATGTCTATTCAAGTCCTTGCACGTTTTTGTATGGGGTTGGTTTTTTTAAATTTATTTTATTTTTGGCTGTGTTGGGTCTTCGTTGATGCGCGTAGGCTTTCTCTAGTTGCGGCGAGTGGGGGCTACTCTTTGTTGCAGTGCGCAGGCTTCTCATTGCAGTGGCTTCTCTTGTTGTGGAGCACGGGCTCTAGGCACCTGGGCTTCAGTAGGTGTGGCACGGGCTTAGTTGCGCCACGGTGTGTGGGATCTTCCCAGACCAGGGTTCAAACCTATGTCCCCTACATTGGCAGGTGGATTCTTAACCACTGCACCACCAGGGAAGTCCCAACCCTGGGGTTGGTTTTGTTGTTAGTTTTTCAGAGTATTTTATATATTTTGGATATTGAATCCTTTTCAGTATAAGATTCACAAATATTTTCTACCAGTCTGTAGTTTGCTGCTGTCGGGGCGGGGTGGGGCAGTTCTTTAGAGACTGGTGAGTCTGTCGCTGCAGGTGTGCTATCCAGGGAAAGGGGATGTGAGTGGAGATTCAACTACATCCATCATGGTACCATTTTTAGTATTTGTCTTCTGTTTAATTCCCATTCTCAAATAATCGTTATTTGCCTTTATAATGACTGAAGTTAATGAGGCTTAATTAGGTTTGCCTGCGTGATTGAAGTGAGGTGATTTGAAGTCATCAGTTGCAACATTCCGAAAGGCAACACAGAAGCAATTCTGCCATAGTCCTATCGTGAACCTCTCCCCCATTGTTTATTCCCCTTTAAATGTGTCGGGTTAACTGCTACAGGGTCCCCCCCCCGCCCCATATATGCACTAACACCAAACTGTTCCTAGCCAGGGTACAATTATCATTTTAAAATTCTCCAGGGGAAGGGGCTGCGAGGGGGTGTGTAGATGAAACTAGATCTCCTGGATGTAAACGATGGTTGAGGGTAGACAGGAGTTCCCCAGCCTTGGGTGGGCGAGTGATGACCCTGTTCATCTAGAGTTTCGTGCGCTTGAAAACGTCCATTAAAATCGTATTTTAAGGAGCAAACGTTAAATAGTACTCTTGGAAATTATAAGTGTTCAAACGGAAGTAAACTGATGTGGATGAAACAAAGAATTCGCCCTAGTAGAATAAGAGCAGGAAGACACACGCAATAGGAAACGAAAGACAGCAAAAAGAACTTGCTGAAAAGCTCTTGGGAAACCTATGGTTGTCCCGGGGGTTGGGGACCCTGTGGGCTTTCAGCTGGTATGGGTGGCGGGCACTAGAATTCCCGCAAAGTACAAGGAGTTGCTGGGAGCGAGCTTTTTCTCAGAGAGTCAGGTAGTAAATACTTCAGGCCGGAGGGTCTGTGTGACGCCTATTTAACGCGCCTTTGTATGTAGAAGCTGCTCTAGACGACCGGTATGGCTGCACGCCAGTAAAACTTCATTTACACAGTGAGTGTCCCTTCCCACCCTCCCACCACAGGGCGCTGACCCCTGAGTTGGGGCATCAGCTGACGTGTGTGGGTTTCACTCCCGCACAGTAAAGGGCTGGTTACACCGACTGAAAGCAGGAATGAGGGCGTTGGTTCCAGTGTGGCAGGAGACGGACGGGCGTTCTGCAGAGAGCAGATCGTTCTGAAGGAAAGCATTTCTGCTTTAAAGGAAACGTGGGGCAAAGGCAGAGTCTGGCTGAGGCCGAGTCTGGGCCTGAATTGGAGTTTCCGTGTGAGAAAAATTAAGACGGGGTGAGACTGAAACCCTGTGAGCTTGTGCAGCGCGGGGCGGTCAGTACGGACGTGCACATGCGTGAGAAGGGGGCATGTGCAGGGGCAGGTGAGAGGGAGGGTGCAGGTGAGTGTGGGGACGTGCTGAGGACGTACGAGCAGGCAGGCCAAGGGACCAGGGGGCCTGGGAGAAGAAGCGTGTCCAGCGCCGGCGCCCAGCCGCCCCGCGTCGCCCCCACCGCCCTCGGTCTCCGGCGCCACCTGCTGGCCACAGGCCCACAGGCCGCTCCCCGACACTAAACCCATTCAGAACCAGAGCCGGCCCGGCCGTTCAGAACAGCCCTGGGCGGGGCCTTCTCCCTTACGCCCCCTGGACACAGATGCCCGGTCAGAGGCACACGCACAATGGCCCGGGCAGCGGGCGTGAACCACCAGGAAGGGATGGGTCACTACAGACCAAGCGCTCGGGCCTACGGGGCGGGCGCCCTCAGGCTGCAGCTCCCACTGAGATGGTGGCCAGAGAACTCTGGAAAGCGTGATACACGAGGAGACCCAAGGTTCTGGAGCTCCTGTGTACTTCACGCTGTAAGGAATGAAAAGGAGGACGCCCGGGAGGTGCTGCAGCCCCGCCTCATAGGCACGTGGCTGCCAGGGTTGTGGTGGTTTCTCCTCTTCCATTTTGACAAGTAAGGAAACCGCCAGAAAGATTGCAGTCTCTAACCTTTAACCCTTCCACTAGCGTAAACCGCAGTCCCACATTCCCGTCATCGCCTTCCTCTGCATTTTTTAAGAGGTGGCAGGCAGGCTCTGCGGCATCACGTCCAGTGAAACAGAGGGTCTGGCTCGCGTCTGGAGGGGGAGGGTCCTCGGGGACCCCAGGGGCTGGAACAGGAGGGCTCAAGGGCCCAAGAGTCAGGAGCAGGGATCAGGACGGCCCCCGAGGATGGTACCCCTGCCCTTGGTAACTGCCCCACCGCCCCCCCGGGCCCCCTCCCCACTCCCACAGTCCAGGAGGCCAGGAGCCCACCCCCCACACCCCGTAAGCCCGAGAGACACTCTCACAGCACCTCGAGTCCTGAACCAACCGACTGGACTGAGCTCCGTGCGCCCCGTCCTCCTTGCGGAAGGGTGGTGGCCCCCTCTTCCGTCTATCCGGACCCCCACAAAGCTCCCATCACCGCGGGTACGAGGAGGGAGCCTGGCCTGACCAGTCCAGGACCAGTGAGTCTAACACCCGCCCCTGACCTGCACATGCACTCCTGTTCTGGGACCCATCGGGGCCACCGTGCCACAGCCGTGTCTGAGGCTCCCCAGTCACCCCCCCACACCGTGGGAAGTGGGCGCCACTGGAGGCAGGTCAGTGCAGGCCAGCCTGGGCGCGCCCTCTGGCCCCTGGTGGTCTGCATGTACCTGTGCCCTCGCTCGCCCTATGCCAGGGCACCTCCTGGGAAAGAACAAAGGCCAGTTGATCTCGGGGTGCCCGGCCCATGGGATGAGTCCCCCCGTACCCCTGAGCCAGCTGTTAAAAAGAACCACTTCGGGAACAAACCGGGGCGGGGACCTGACCCCCGCGAGCGTGGCGGGAGCCCCCGTGGAGCCCCATCACCCAGCCGGGGCCGCAGGGCTGCAGGGCTGCAAGGCTGGACCAGCAGACGCTCGCTGTTCCTGGGGGCGACCGTGGCTTCACCTTGCCGGCTGGCCTGCAGAGCCCCTGGGGCCCAGTCCGGAGCACAAACAAACAGCAGGCAGGAGGCACCTGTGGTCTCCAAGCTCAGCCAGCAGCAGCCGATGCGGGCCTCCAGCGGTGCCACGCTGGGCATAGGACGGCCGGGGCGTGTCTGAGGTGTGTCAAGTGTGTGCCACCTCAGTAAGAACTCCCCGTCCTCACCAACAACTCATGAGGCCTGGACCCCAACCTCAACGTGGTGTCCGCTGGCACAGCCCAGGGCCCCGTCAGCTCTCCAGGGGACTCCTGACCCTCATAAGGGTGACTGTCTGGCCCTGAGTGGGCCACAGCTCCACCAGGACTCAGTGCCCCCTCCCACCCCCAGCACAGAACCGAACGGCACCCAGAGGGTCAGGGAAATCAAGGCTTCCACGAGGGGCCGGCTCCCAACTGCCCCCAGGAGGCCACTGGGTTCGGAGCCCTGGGTGCCCCAGGTGAAGGGGTCACAGGAACCATGAATGGGAACTTGGGGGCACTGCGCCCATAAGAATTGCCATTTATTCCCGAAGTTGCCAAAATCATCACCAAGGATTCACCGAGGGGTGCGTGAGGGGACGAGGAGGCTCAAACACTGATTGAGGGGCCAGTCAGGAGTTGGGAGGGAGGGAGATGGGTGGGGGGACCCCCCCCCGCTGTCCCTCCCCCTTCTAATGCCGTGGGCAGGGGTCCCCCTCCGGCCGCACCCCTCCCCATCCCCAGGTCCAGTTTCTCTCTGGGGAGGCAGGGTCGGGGATGTGGGGAGACGGTGTAGTGTGAGTGGGCCCCAGGAGGGGGAAGGATGCTGGGGTGGGGGCAGGGGTCCCCCGCTTCACATGCACTCACAACACTGGTCGCCCAGGGAGCAGGAGTGGGGGAAGCCCCCTCCCGCCCTGGATTATAGGAGGAAGGGATTAGTGTTGGGGGCCGGGGGTCCCTGGGGCATCATGGGGGGTAGGCCAGGGCCCCCGCCAAGGGGAGAGATGTACGTCGGCGGCGCTCCAGCGACCGGGGGCACGGGGCTAAGCCGGAGCTGGTTCAGGGTGAGTGTCGCGGGGGGCGCGGGCTGGAAGGGGTTGGTGATGGAGGGGCCGGTGGCCGGGCCTCCTGCAGGGAGAGAGGGCAGGGGGCGGAGTCGAGTCGGGTCTGCCGGGCGGGCCAGCACCCTTGCTCCCGGGCCGCACTCACCGCTCGGCAGGAAGGGGTTGGAGGCCTTGGCTCCTGGCGGTGTGGGGCCTGGCCGGCTCACCAGCGAGTCCAGGTCCACCAGGGCGGCATTGGGCCCCAGGAACGACTCCGGCGTCTTCCGCGTGGGCGGCGTGGGCGTCGGGGTGGCTGCAGGCGGGGGACTCCCCACAGCCTCGGCCAGAGAGCCCCCGACCCCGCTCATGTCGAAGGCACCGGGACTGCGCGCGGGCACCTCTCCGGCGAGCAGCTCCAGCTCCCCTGGAAGGGGCCGCAGAGCGGGGTCAGGGGGAGGCGGCCCCGGAGCCAAACCAGGCAGGTGTGAGGCCAAGAGGCAAGGCCGGGAGGACCACCCTCTGACAGCCTCCAGGTCAGGGACCGGCCCCAGCGGGTGACAGCAGAACAGCACCGCTTTCGGAAGCTCACACGACGGGTCATAACTGCCCGGAGGGGACGTGTGGGGGGGACAGGGGCAGGCGCCCACCGTCCCAGGAGACTGGGTGATGTGCCGTTAGCGTGAGGCCTGATTTTTTGTCTCTTTAAGATTTAAGAACCCCGTCTGATATTGAAGGACATGCACACGTGTAGCTGAAGAGCAGCCTGGAAGAGTGAGACCTGCAGACTGGACGGGAACCTACGGTCAGCCTGGGGTGGGGGAGGCACTGGTGCCAGCCCTGCCCCCTCCACAAAGCCTGCTGCACTCGAAGACGCAGAAAAACCGAGGGACCAGAGGGAATGTTACCCAGGGCGGGGAGGCGGGCACCTCGAAGAGAGCCCCCAACACCACACAGACTCGGGGTCTCAGCTCGAGGACAAGCCCAGGGACAACCTGCAGACACAAGGGCCAGCCCGGACTCTGGCCGGAAGACAGGCGCTCGGAGCTCCGGGAAGAGGGGCGCACAAACGCCCCTGCCCCGGGCCCCAGGACGCGGCGGGCAGGTGAGGAAAGGGGTGCGGCTCCCAGAGGGAGGCGCAGCCATCAGGCCCGTCCCGGCGCCACGCCGCCCGGAAGCCCCGGAGAGCCTGCACTGCACTCCGGGGACATTCCAGGGTGACAGAGGGCAGCACTCGGGGAAACTGGAGGAAGGGAATTCTCTACGATTTTTGCACCTCTTCTCTCAGTCTGAAGTTATTTGAAAACGAAGTAAGAAGTTCCTCCTTACGATGGGTGGACGGCCAGCTCCACCTCAGTCACGCTGTTACAGAGCCCTGGGGGCCGGGCCCACCTGGGGGCTGCAGCCGTCCTGCTGCGTCTCAGCCCTCAAGCGGCCGCCCAGCCTGCAGGACAGGCCTCCTGGGCTTGCGGGGGACACTCACCCGTGCTGCTCCCAGAGGCCGGCAGGGCTGTGCGCAGTCGCTCGAAGTCGGAGAACTCGTCGGGCTCCGTGTCAAACCCCCCGACCGCTGTGGGGTCAGGGTGTGCCCTCAGCTTCCCCAGGGGCCCAGGCGACGCGACTCCTCCCACACTCGAGGCCCGGCCCCCCCGGGCCACCCCCCCAGTACCTGCGGTGCCATTGGCGCTGGGCTTGGTACGGGACGCCCCCCAGGGGTCTGAGAAGGCCGGGGCCGGGGCCCAGGGATCAGAGGCTGGGGGTCCGCCGACCGGGGCCCCGCCTGCGTGAGGAAGAAGGCACAGGTGAGGGGCTGGCAGCCCACCCCGCCCCCCCAAAGCCAGGCAGCCCCGAGGCTTCAGGCCCCTCCCCCGCTGGCCCCTCCCACCGCGTCCCCACCCTCCAGCCCTGCGCGCTCACACTGCCAGGCGCCCCCTTCTGGCAAAGCCCTCCTCAGCCTTGAGGCCTCCAGAGGGCCCCCGAGAGGCCCCCGGCCAGGGTGGGGTGAGGGGCCTCGTGCGTGCCTCACCCAGCCCCTCCCCCGCCTCCTGCAGCCCCCACAGCCAACGGGCACCCACCCCCAGGGCACCCCCGGACTGCACGCCACACCTGCGCAGGGTCAGGGAGGCAGTGGGCACTCACCGTCTGAGCTCCCCCACGGGTCGGGGGTAGGTCCTTCTCCAGCCGCAGGGGCCGCGGTCCCACCCCAAGGGTCAACCGGGGGCCCCGCAGGGGCAGCAGGCCTCCAGGGGTCCCCGGAGGCCGGCGCAGGAGCCGGACCACCCCAGGGGTCAGCAGCGGGAGGCACAGGGGGTCCCCCCCAAGGGTCCGAGGTGGGGGCCGCCGCGGGCAGGGCAGCAGCGATGGGCACTGGGCCCCCCCAGGGATCCGCAGCCTGCGGAGCAGCCGGGGCCGTGAAGACGTCAGCAAGATCCATGAGGGACGACTGCAGGGAAGGAGGAGGAGAGAGAAGGGGCAGTGGGCGGACCCCGACCCAGAGAGAGGACGCGGGGAGACAGGACGGCCACACAGCAGGAGGGGCAGGAGGAGCCGGGCGTCAAGGGGAGGCAGACCTACCGCCACGGGACCTCCGAGCGCCCAGAGAGGACGGGCGCGGGAGCAGACGCCCAGCTGCTTGTTCCTCTGACACGCTCCCCCGGCCACCTCCCCACCCGCCCCGGCCCTCCTCCCACCCTAGCCCCTCCGTCCACTCTCCGCACGGCAGTCGGCTGGCCCTGCAACACCACATGCCCGCTTCCCACCCAGGCCAGGCCGCTGACCAGCCCCGACGGGGAGCCCCCGACACCACACAGACTCGGGGTCTCAGACTCAGCCGCCGCCCTCGGCCCCGCACCCGCAGCTGCCCACGCGCTCTGGATGGGAGGTGCCCCCGCAGACCCTGCACGCCCCTCCCTTCCCAGGGGCAGGGGGGCAGGCGGAGCAGGGCCGAGACCCTCCTGGGCTGCGCCGGACACTGATGAGGCCTCTGGCCGAGGCCGGCCTGGACACGCTCTCCCGCCACTCCGCCCGCCCAGCCAGGCCCGGCGCCCACTCACCTCCTCCTGGCCCACGGTCTCCCTCCTGCTCTCCTCTATGGCCATCTGCAGCCGCAGGTCGTCCCCACGGCGGATCCGCTCCTCCTGTTCCGGCCGGAAGCAGCAGGCAGGGGAGGGGTCAGACTCTGAGCGACGGGGCTGACACTGCACTCCCCCCCCCACATGGACAGCCCCGAGCCCTCCCACCCAGACAACGGCGACTGAAAATTACAATGGGATGCGGACGATGTGTGGGATGGGGTGGGACACGGGGTCTCAGGCCGGGGCGGGGGGGACGACGACGGGAGGGTGCCGTGCAGGGGACAGGACGGGCCGGGCCGGGCTGCTCTAACGGGCTGGGGAAGCACGGGGCGCCTGACTCCGGGTGTTTTCTGCGCGGGGTGAACGTGGTGGAACCCTGGGCTGTGACGGAGAGAGAGGAGGGCACCCTCACCACCCAAAGCAGCCACAAGGCATCTGCTTCACGTGCCGGGTATCCTTCCGGGGACCCATTAGACACAAGGTCCCACTGAAAACGCTGCAGCACGAATGTGTGGGAGTGGGGCCCTTCAAGGTGAGAGGAGGCGGGGACCTGGGGAGGGTCTCAGGGGAGCCTCGGGGTGGGGAAGCTGCTCTGACCTTATCGTGCTCCTCACGGCTCAAACTAAGGGCCAGCTGGAGCTGGACGTCATCCTCGGGGCCGCAGGACGGGGGCTGGGGGAGAGAGAGCGTGAGGGGCTGGGGGAGACAGGAGGGGCCCAGAGGTGGGGAGAGAGACGTGCACACACAAGGATGGAGACAGAGAGCCAGGCTCGGACAGAGCAAGAGACACACCGACACACTCCCCGAACTGGTGAAGAACAGCAAAGAGACAAGCTTGGGGTGTGGGTGGGAGCCGGGCTGGGCAGGGCCAGGACGGCCAAGCACCCAGAGAGGAAAGGGAGCGGGGAAAGACGGGGCAGAGGGCGAGCAGAGAGAGGAGAGAGACCGGGAGAGGAGGGGCAGGGGCTGACGGCGAGGCGTGGCGATGGATGGCAGAACGGAAGTCGACCCCGCCATGCCCCGCACCCCCGCGCCCGGCCGTACCTGGTCGGCCTCCTCCTTGCTCATGGCCAGGGCCAGCTGGAGCTGCAGCTCCTCCTCCCCGCTGCTCTGCGGCCAGGCCTGCTCTGCCTCGGGCGGGGGCCCAGAGCCCACGGCTGCGGAGGAGGCTGAGGGGACACAGATGCTGAGACCCAGACGGAAGAGGGGACCCCACGGCCCAGGCAGCCAGGCTGGCAGAGTCTGAAACCCCCCGACTCCCCTCGGGCCTGGCCTCCCTCCCCCAAGATCCCCAGTGGGACCCAGACCCCAGGCTCCATGGTCAGGGAGGGGTGTGGTGTGCATGCAAACCCACGGAGGGGTGCGGCGGCCCCACCTGCAGGAAGGACAGGGTCAAAGAAGGACAGCCCTGGTGGCCCAGGACAAAAGTCTGCTAATAAAGAGGGACGGCCCTGGGGAACCTCTGAGCCCGTGAGCTAAGTTCCTGCACCGGGTCAGACGTGCCTTGTGGCCTGTCTCGGGGCCCCATCTCAGGCCCCAGGGGGACGGAGGACCTTCCTCCCTGGTGCCCAGGCGGGAAAGCTTCCAACAGCCCCCAGTGGGGAGCCTGGGGCCTGCGGCTGGATGCTGGGGGAGGAGCGGCCTGCACACCTGGCCCCAGCCCCGTCCCAGGACAAGGGGCGAATGAGGAAAGGATGGAGAGAAGACATGGGCCCAGACAGGAGGGAGCACCCAGCCTTCCCTCAACGGGCCAGGCTCGCTCCTGCTGGCCAGGGAGCGCTCACCATCGCACGTCGCCTCTCCATCCTGACCACCTGCCAAGACACCACCTCCATCACCTGGAAACTGCTCGGGCCTCCTACGCGGTCCCGCCTCCCCAGCCCCCTCGTCCGAGAGCTCCCAGGCCCACCTCTCGGCATTACTCCCATCTCTACCCTTCCCGCTTCAAACGCGCAGACGGCTGCCACCTGTGCTCACGACACCACTTGGGGAATGTTTCGACCTGCGACACCCACCCGGTTCCAGCATAAAAGGCCTTTCCCAGCAGCACTCAGGATCTGCACACCCACGTATAAAACTGAAAGCTTCCCGACACAGCTGGACTTCCCAACGTGGGGGACGCGCTTTCTGTCTCCTCTACGTCACCTCGTTCTCCCAATCGCTGGTCGCCACCCGGCACCTACACTTCCTCCAACTCCAGCCGAGTCCCCTCGCCACCGCTCTGGCCCTCCTCCGTCCTGTGCGCCACCCAGGGCCTCAGCCCCCTGCCCTCCGCCTGAGCAGAGCTCCCGCGGGGGCAGCAGCCTCCTCCGGGCGGCGCTCTCCCTCTCGGCCCGGGCCGCCCTCAGACAGCCCGGAGGGAGCGCGCAGGTGAAGGGCGCAGGCGGGGGCCGGGCCCGGGCCCCCTGGCTCACCTGTGGCGGTCTGCGCCAGCTTCTCCTTGGTCTTGAGCGCGTGGGCACGCTCCTCCCGCAGCCGGTCCTCGTCGCGCAGCAGGGCCACCAGCTGCTTGGCCTTCTCGCGCACGTTCACACCCTGGTCCTTGCCGTCGCGGTCCACGTACTGGAAGTCCTTCAGCGTCTGCACGGCGTACATGTTCTCCTTGCACTGCTGCGACACGCGCTCCGAGCCCGTCTTGATGAGGTACTCCATCAGCGTCATGGCCTGCGGGGGGGGGGGGGGGGGGGGCCGCACCGTCACCCGAGGCCCAGCCCACCACACCCTCCGCAGCACGAGCTGCCACCGGGATGGACCTTGAAAACACCACGCGGGGTGGCCGAAGCCGGGCCCCAAAGAGCAGAGTGTGCGAGAGTCCACTCACAGGAGATGTCCGGGCGGGCAAACCCACAAAGTGGGCCCGGGGACTTGGGGGTGACTCTCAGTGGGATCGGGAGATCCCCCCTTCTGTCTAGGGGGACGAAAATATTCTGGAACTAGGTGGGGCGATGGCTGCACAACACCGTGAATGTGCTTAACGCCACCAAGCTGTGCACTTTAAAAGGGTGATTCATGTGTCACGTAACCTACGCGTATCTCAGTAAACACCGGGAAAGGGGAGACGGCCGGTGCATCACCGCAGCCCGCGTGGAGATCCCCAAGCGAGCGGTGCAGACCCTGCTCTGTTCATTGAAACGAAGACCTAAGGTCGCACGGCCGGAAGGCGGCTTGTTAGGCCCCACTCGGGGTGCCCAGTGCACGACACATCCGCCCGCTTTCTCTAGCACCCTGTGAGTCTGCAAAGTGTCATCCCAAGCATAAAGTCTCACACCGCCCCGGCACAATCTGAAGACAACGGCGGAGGAGGGAGACGCCGTGCCGGCAGGGCCCGTCCAGGCCTGGGTGTTCCAAGGGAGGACCACGCGGGCAGGGATGAGGGAACACCCTTTGGGATCTTCTGCATTTTATGACATGGGAACAAATTCCCTTTTCAGCAAGGTTTAATGGGAAATACCGCCCCCCACTCCCCACCCCAGGCAAGTCCTTCGTGGTCTGCAGAGCCTGGACTCCAGGCGGTCTGGGGAGTGAGGCGAGGGGTCCTGGCCCCTTTCAGGCTCTGTGGGAGGCCATGGCCACTGTCCTCAGGAAAAGGGCACACCTTAGATTTTGCAGGTGACACCAGGGGCCTCCCAGAGTTCCCAGACCCACCCAGGGCTCCTAAGTCTAGAGCAGAACGAAACAGAGAGGGAGGGACAGGCCACCCCGGGGAAGCTGTCTGAACCACAGTGGAATCCGCCAGGGTCACATCTCCCCAGCCTCCCCAGGGAGCCTGACCTGGATCTGGCATGGGTCCTGAAGGTGTGTTGACACTATTCACCTCTGTAATTAGAGATTAGTCTTTAACTGACCCCGATGTGTTTACGCCTTAGAGGAGAACGGAAAGAAGTAAAACCACATCCGCGTGTGGAAGGCAGGCTCCAGGACTCCTGGGCCAGCGGTGTTTTGGAATTCAGAATTCTCCCGAGTTCGCGCCATAAAGACTGCACACACCACGTGTAACGGAAGTCCCCCAGAGGAGGGTGACACCAACGGTTGCACTCTGTGGGACCCTCAAATGCCGGATAAACAACCTCACCCCAGTCCAGATGGGGCCTTGGTGCCAAACGACTTTTGAAAACTTTCATTTTCAGAGCTCTGGGAACTTTGGAACTGCAGTTTAAAGACTGTGAACATGGAAATAACCAAAACACCCCACAGGGGGGAAATACACACGTACGAGCCGTGGCGTGTTCACATGACAGGAGGCCCACACACACAGCCACGTACATGAACGAGCGGCTGCTCCACACGTCAACCCCCCAGACGTGACGGCGAACAAAGACAAAAGAGAGCAGGACCAAGGATCACAGGCCACAGGACTCCGCGCCTGGAACTATCTCGGCAGACGGGAGGCCGGGCACGGTGCCTCCTGGGGACACATCCTCTACCTCCACCTGGGCAGAGGCTACAGAGGGGGGCACACACCTACGAGCCAGCCGGGCTGTGCACTCAGAACACGCGCCTCGATGGAAAACATCACGGGTTTTCAAAACAGCCTGGTCCAGGACGTCCCGGGCCATCAGAATGCGAGCATCAGCTTCAACAGGGGCCAGCAAGCTTTCTCTGTAAAGGGCCAGCTGATAAACCCGCCAGCATTTCAGGCCCTGCACTTCCGGTCCTGAGAGCTCAGCCCTGCACCAGGCCACGTGTGACAAAGCTTTACTTACAAACATAGGCAGAGGGCCAGGTTTGACGCATGGGCTGTAGTTTGCTGACCCCTATTTTCGAAAATAAAGACTGAGCCCCTGCACTGCTCAGCGAAGTCAGGTGACGCAGCCCGGAGTCAAGAGGGTGGGCTCGGGGGCGCCCCTCTCAGCCCCACCACAGCGAGGGCAGCCCGGAACCTCTGCGCCTCAGTTCCCTCACTTGGAAGAAGTACCTCCGCTGCCCTCCGCCCACAGGCACCGGTCACAAAGAACCTGCCGCCTGTGGCCTCTCTGGACTCACCTCCCCTCACACACCCGGTCGGGCCCCCTCCCCACCCAGCTTCTGTCCCTCCCCCTGACCTCACAAAAAGGCTCCCCAACTCCCCCGCCCTTTCCCTTCACAAGAAATGACTCAATCGAATCCAAGACCCAAGCGTGGCTTGTAGGGAGGGGCATGGAAAGGAGCCAGAGCGAACGGGCCTATCCCGGCTGGAACGTAAGCGGCGCCACCTCTCCAGGCCTCAGGCTCCTCGTCCTGGAACCCACCAGGGACCCACCCCAGCCTCCGGGGGACAGACAGCCCGGCCGCCACATGCTCCAGTCCGCGTCCGAGACCAGGGGCCTCACCCATCTTGCCTACCGCCACATACAAAGCAGGCCCTCAACTGCCATTTTACCGAAGGAACAATGACAAAAGGACTCACCAACACCCCTGGGCCCCAGGAGTCGGACTCTCCCACAGAGGGAGGTCCCGGGACTGGCCTGAGGCCGCATTGCTGGGGGTGGGGCATCGCCACCTGCCCCAGCCCCAGCACTTTACCACTTCTTGACCCACCTTGGGATGCCAGGCCCCAGGTCCCCAGAACAGCAGTCAAACGAGAAACCCACCCACTGAGCGCTGCCTGCAACTGAGTTCCCTTTACCCAAAGTCTGTGGTCTGTCCTTCTGCCTCTTCTTCACTGGATCGGGGCGTGTGCGTGTATCACTGGGGGCACTTTAGCCACATTTCAAAATGGCACAGGCGTATGCCCAGAAATTCCAGTTCTGGAAAATGGCAAACGTACACGGACGTTCATGGCTGTCTTGTTTGTAAAAGCAGAACATTGCAAACAACTTAAAAATCCAGCACCAGGTAGCTGGCTATGTCAATTATGATCAACCCAGACAGTAAACAGAAAATTGTTTAAAAAGAAAGAAAGAACGACAAGTCTCTGTGGTCCTGATGAGAAATGATCCCTAACACGTATGCTTGTTTTCCTTTTTAAAAGTAGAATATGACTTACACACGGTAAAATTCACTCTTCCTTACGTGTTGCTTTGCGTTCTGGGAACGGCGTACGGCCACAGGACCACCGTTGCAACAAAGATACAGAACCAGCCCGTGGCCCCCAAAACTCCCCGGAGCTGCCCACCTGCCTGGACCTCCACGCACAGATCACCATAGAGGACAGAAGCTGGGGACACGGCCGCCTCTGAGGGAGGGGCGGACACTGGGCACCCACTTAGGCCTTCTAAGTGGATCAGCCTTGAGAATGTGCCCCTTCTTCAAAAACCACAAGGCCCAAAATTCTTTGTTGCCTTCACTGAACAAGAGAGAGATTGACACGAATTACGTAAAGACACAGGACTCCAGCTCCTCCTGGAACCGGGCAGGCGGCCCGAGTCCGGGCACCCCCTGGTGGGCACGCCCCATCCGGCTCCGCCCCGCGCTCACCTTGTACACGTGCCGCCAGTTCTTGCCGTGGTCATTGAGCCGCTTCCAGATCATGCTCATGATCTCCGAGAAGGCGACCACGTTGTAGGTGAGGTCGGCGATCTCAGACATGAGGGAGCTGGACGGGCCCCAGGGGTCGTTGCTCGTGGCCTCCCGAACCTTGATCTCGGCCTCCGAGTAGTTGTGCACGATGTTCTTCATCTGGCGCCGCAGCGAGGAGGTCGACATGGTGGCTGGCGGCGGGGAGGGGGGCGGGCCCCCCTGGGCGTGCAGAGACCGGGCGGCGGGAGGAGGGAGGCCGCGGCAGGGACTGCCAGGTCACCGCATCTGGGGAAAGGAGAGGACCTTTGGGAACATAAGCGGGACCTGCGGCCACCCGGCTCCCCGCTGCCTGCGGGGCGGAGGACCAGGTCCCCACTGTGGCCCCGGTTAACCTCTGTCTTAGCCACCCCATCCACCTTTCAGTTCCTCAGTCGTGCCCAGCTCCTTCCTGCCAGGGCCCGGCTCAGCGAGGCAGAGCGTGCGGTGGCAGGCCACAGGCCTGAAGGGGGCACGCCCCAGTCAACACTTCCTAGCCTGGCACTTCCCGCACCGCAGTCTTCTCCTCTGTGAGATGGGGCTTCACGCGGAGTCCAGACAACTGGAGGGAGCCTGGTGCGCAGGAAGCGCGCTATCCATGTGGCGGCGGCGTGAGACAGTCCCCCTGCTCTTCCTCCCCCGCAGAGGCCCCCGCACTCACCCGGGGCTCCGCTGGAACACCCCACCCCACACCACAGCCGCCATTCCCCAGGGGGCCTCGTTGGTAGGCTCACTCGCCCTGGTGATTTTCTACTCGTTTGTCTGACTCTGTGGCTGAGGCCGCCCTGAGAGCCCCATGGGGGCAGAGACCACGTTTGTCTGGATGTGGCTCTTCCCATCAGAGGAGCTGACCCGGAAGAGCCATTCAATAAACCGTGCAGGAAGGAAGGGAAGGAGGGAGGGCAGGAAAGACCTCTGGAGCAGGGGTGAGGGGGGCAGAATCCCCTGCACAAACAAGGACACACAGGGAGGAGGCCAACAAAGGGAGCAGAGATAGACAGGAGGGGGTATGCCAGGGGGACGAGGTGTCCCAACAGGGAGGCTCGGGGAGGAGAGATAAGGAACAAGCCCGCTGGCTGGGCCCCAGCTTCGTGCCAGGCACTCCTGGAGCACGAGACATCCATTATCTCATTTAACACTGCGGGCGGGGTTCTAACAGCTGAGGAAGCAGGGGCTCACGTAGGTGAAATAACCCAGCCAAGGTCACACACTAGGCGTGGCGGCGCAGACTCCACCCCGGGCCACCTTGGGCTCCAGAACATACGCTTTTAAGTTAACCTGTGCCGAGAGGAGAGTGATGGGAAAGAAACAGAAAAGAGGAGAAGGGGATCAGGCCAGGGAGGCCCGTCACAGCAAGCACTCCCACAGCCCTTGCCCTGTGCCAGGCGTGCTCTTGGGTGCCTTACACACGTTAACTCCGGTCATCCCCGTGGCGCCGTGATTCACAAACACCTCACAGGGGAGGAAGCCAAGGCACAGGCCTCCCCTCCGGAGCAGCCTGGCTGCAGAGCAGGCTGACCACGCCGTCCACAACCTTTCCCGCATGTCAGCCACAGGCAGAGACCTACGGAGACCTCCTACAGCCTGAGTCCCGGGGGAGGCGGCTGGCCCCTGCCTTGAACACAGGAGAGCAGGCACTTGGAGACAGATGTGAACAGCTGAGAAGAGATGGCCAGGGTGCCAAGAAAGGCCCAGCCAGACACACTAATACGAAGAGCTGATCTGACAACTAACAGAGTAGGAGACTGAAAGGAAAGGGAAAGACAGAGGAGGAGAAAAAGAGGCAGAGAAAGCTAGGCAGATAAAGACACGAGAAACATAAAGAAACATGGGAAGAGAGTGAGGCAGGCGGGCAACGAGAAAAGACGGAGACCCTGAAACGAAAAGAGGCAGTAACCTGGGACAGGGAAATAAGAGACAAGAAAAATGGAGAAGAACACGAAATCTGGGTCCAAATTCTGGCCTCCCTGAGATTCAGTTTGCTCAACTCTGAAATGAAGGAAAAGATTCCACCCGGCAGAACTGCTGATTAAATACAATGGATACATAAAGTTCTTGGCGCTGTGCCCCGTGGGTAGTAGTTCAATAACGTTGGCTACTATTATTGTCAGAGAAAAAACAGAACTATTTCCAAAAGGGTGGCCATCAGAAGATGTGCTATCTTAACACCGTGTGTTTATATTAACGGGCATTAGAAGATATATTCAACCGTCACAGCAAAACTAAAACTTCACAGATACTGCTTAAAACAAGACTACGTTTTTCAAAATTGCTTAGCCCAAAAAGAATTACTAGATCGAATAAAAGACAAATCATACGGCAAAATTCTCCAAGGGATACTCAGATATCAAACGATATCAAACGTCATCTGTGTGGAACAAAAAATCTACAAATAATAATGGAAACCAGAGCTCCCAGCAGTTAACTACACACTTACTACGCGCCAGGGTTAGGCACTTAAAAGCATCACCTCCGTTATTAGGCAAAGCTGCCCTATTACGCAGGAAACATAAACACACTAATTTTAAAGACTAGGAAACTAAGGTTTGGTGATAAATCACCTGAAATATATTACAGGCTCGCAAAAAGTGGGCCTCTGATTCTAGAGCCGGGTTCTTCACCACAACTAACTCAAGAACCTGGGGGAAGGGGCAGACCCTAGACCAAGCGACAGACCCGCGGAGAGGGACTCGGGGTTGGAGAACACGGGTACCAGGACAAAAATGAGATGGCAAGACGACGGGGAGAGATGCACAGAGGCTAGAGACACCTGGCGAACGGAGACACCAACATTAATCCTGACCCTCACACGCCGAAACGTGACAGAAAGGCAGAGCGAGACCGGGACAGACACACGGAGACAAATGCTTTGCAAAAACGGCGAAACAGACACGGACACGAGCACAAGCGAGGCCCGCGAGAGGCAGAGACGCTGACACACAGGCAGACGCGGGAGAGACGGAGAGCCGCGGGCGGCCCAGGCCGGCCGGGAGCAGACACACAAAGGCCGCGGAGACGCCCGAGCGCGCCCGCCCGCCGCGCCCCGGCCCGCGCTCACCTCGGCCCCCTCACGCCGCGCTCCAGGGGGTCATGGCGGACAGCCCCCTGCCCCCGCTCGGCCTCGGTGTCGCGGGGCGCGCGCCGAGCCGCGGGCGGCGGACGCGGAGCCGCGCTCGGGCGCACGCGCGGACGCACGGAGGGCCGCACGCCGACGGCCCCGCCGCCCCGGCGCCCGGGAGGGGCGCGGAGAGCCGGGCGGGGGAGGGGAGCCGCCGAGCGGACGGGAAGCAACCAAAGGAGGCGACGGACCGGAAGCGGAAGCGGCCGCGCGACCCGCCTGGCCGCCCCGTCTGCGGCGAGCCTGCGCAGTGGCTACTTCCGAGGACACGCTCTCCCGCGTGCCGTCACTTCCGGCGCGCGGGAGCCGTCGCCAGGAGGCACTTGCCTCATTTCCGCCCGCCTCCGCGAAACCCCGGGGACGCGCACGGAGAGGCGGGGCGCAGCGAGGGGTCGGCCAGCGAGCTCAGCCGAAGGCGAAAAAACCGCGTCGTCGTCCCCAGACCGCCCCCCGCGCGGTAGCCCCAGGCCCGCTAGACCACGCCCCACCGCGGTGCCTTGGGATGATCTGAACTCCTGGGCCCACAAGGCCAGCCGGATGCCCCCCTCCCCACTTCATGCGGGGCCACGCCCTACGCCCGTCCTAGAGCAGCAGGCCACGCAGGCGGGGTGTGCCACCTCGGGTGTGCCAAGGGCACGGGTGCCCGTGCCAGGTCGACAGTGCGCACAGCTGGGCCTCCCAGGGCCGAGCTTCAGCCTGGGGCCAAGGGAACCCCTGAGAACTGGAGAGGAGGGGGTTACACACACCGGACACAGAGCAGCTCCATAAAGTAAAATACAACAAAATGTTTAATGAGCAAATTCGTCTTAGCAAATATGAAACTGCCACAGAGAGTAGGAGAGGGCCAGGGGCCACGGGGTGGGGGGCAGGTCTGGGGAGACTAAAGAGTAGAGAATCAACTATGTAAGAAACCAGGGAGGACACCGGGGAGAGGACCAGAGGCCAAAAGGACAGGAGCTGTGGTCCTGAAAGGGGAGAGGGCAGGGTATCGGGGCCGGACAACAAAATTCAAAATAGTTTGGCCATAAAATATAAACACGCTATGTTTCTACGGTGGGAAAGGGGAGATAAAGGGGGCATCAGGGAGGAGAGACTTCCGGGGAGGGGCAGTGGGGGTCTGACCCCGCCCTGCTGTGCACCCCCTCCCCACCCCTTCCCTCTGTGTCTGTGGGTGCATGTGTCTGTGTGGGTCTGTGTGCCCACTTCCCCCGTCCCCTCCCCGCCCCAAATCCCCACCCCCCCCGACCCTTAATCGCTGCCATTCCAGTTGCTGCCGGCTGTCATTCGGCTGTCACTCCTCTGCCCATCGTCTTCAGAGGGGGAAAAGAGGGGGAGCTGGAGGGGAGAAGCCCCAGCCAGCCCGGCCCCTGCCCTCCCCCGCCGCCTCTACCAGAAGTCCCGGCGGTGGTAAGAGTCGGGGTCACAGTATTTTGTGACAACCACTCTGTTGGCGAACTTGCGACCCGTCAGGCCCTGCATGGCTTTCTGGCAGTCAAACACAGAGGTGAACTCCACGAAGATCTGTGGGAACAAGACGCAGGTTGTGAAGACCAAGGCCTCCCGGCCTCCAAGGATGTGCCGGTTCACTCACAGCAACCAGCCAGCATCTACCCAAACCCAGAACTCTGCGGGAGGGAGAGAGAGGGAGAGAGCTTAGGGAGAGAGGTTTACCAAACATCCTCCAGCACCCCAGGATCAAAGAATGACAGAAGACAGAAACATGCAGAGGCATGGAGAATGACAGCAGAGGAAGCTCAAGTCAAGAGCCCCAAAGGGCAAGGGACAGGGGTGAGCTCAAGGAGACTGGTCACTTGTGCTGAGTGTCTCCCCTGCACCAGGCACCATGCTGGGTGCTCCCCCAGCCACCCCAAGGGCCATGGGTGTCTCCCCCAGACAAGGGATGAAGTAAGGAAAGCTGACAAATTAGTATTCAAACCCAGGTTGATTCAAAAAAAACACAAAAAAACCTGAACCTTGTTCTGCTCAAGCTTCTCATCTTGCTTGAACCACCAGTTACAGAAGTGGAGGGAGGGGTGGATATAACCAGCCTAATTCAGGACATGCGGAGTTCTATAAAACATGCCCCCTAATGCCTCAACAAGCAAAACGGCTTGCAAAGCAAAACAAAACAAAACAAGAAGAAGTGACAAAATCGATAAATTTTAAGGAAGTTTGAAACCAAACTGCAGGGTTCCTTATTTTGATCAAAGCAACTGTAAAAAGACATTTTTGAGACAGTAAGGGCAATCGGAACATGGCTTGGGTAGACAGATACTAATGGTAATTTTGCTAACGTACTAATGGTACTGTATGGTTTCGTTAAAATAATTTTTTGAAGTCATCTGTTTATAGCAGTAGTTCTCAACCAAGGTGAATGTGTCCCCAGGGGACATCTGGCAATGTCGAGAGATGATTTTTCATTGTCACAAAGGCATGAGTAACACTACTGGCATCTAGTGGGTGGAAGCTGGGATGGGGCTAAACATCCCACAGCACACAGCACAGGCCCCAAAGCAAGAGTGACCAGGCCCAAGACACCAGGAGTTCAGATGGAGAACTGTACTTAAGTGATATATGAGATACATCTTGTTTCAGCGGAAAAAAAAAAAGAAAAAAAGGGGATGGGAAGCTGAATATAGAAATCAAGAATGGTAAGATATTGGTAACCTGAAGCTGGGCGACGGGCCACTAAGACACTGCTACACATACTAGAATACGACTTTAAAAACATTATACTAGGGCTTCCCTGGTGGCGCAGTGGTTGAGAATCTGCCTGCCAATGCAGGGGACACGGGTTCAAGCCCTGGTCTGGGAAGATCCCACATGCCATGGAGCAACTAGGCCCGTGAGCCACAACTACTGAGCCTGCGCGTCTGGAGCCTGTGCTCCACAACAAGAGAGGCTGCGATGATGAGAGGCCCGCGCACCGCAATGAAGAGTGGCCCCCGCTTGCCGCAACTAGAGAAAGCCCTCGCACAGAAACGAAGACCCAACACAGCCAAAAATTAATTAATTAATTGATTGATTTAAAACAAAACAAAACATTGTACTATAACCTTACTCTATCGCTATGACGGTTTCTCTCTACTCTTATGTTTGAAAAGAACGATAATAAAGTTTAAAAACAAATCACATAGACTGATCTTTGAGACCAGGCTGGGTCTTTCACTTAGTCCCCCACAAACACGTCCTCAGCCCCCAGGCAGCCTCCAGGCTCTCCTCTCTCGAGCCACGACCGCACTAAGGAGACTGACCCGTCAAGGACGGGGTGTCTCCAGCTCAGCAGTTAGGGGCAGGTAGGAGCGCAGGCCAAGCCCAGTGCAGCCCAGCCTGCCCTCCTGCCCCCGCCCCACCCCGCTCTGCCCCCACCCGCGATGCTTTTCCACTGCTCCCTGGCAAGTCTGTCCAGCCTGACACCTGAACAGGCATCAGGGTGCCTACCAGACCTCACACTTGGAAGCAGCTCTGTCCAGCCCACTGCTCCCCGCAACATCTCTGCTGGGTCCAGGACCTCAAAGCCAGCCCCCAACACTGACCATCGTCCCCTCCCCCCAGACCTGCTCACGTCCCTGCTTCTCACCTGCCGGCTCTGCCAGGCCCCCAAAGCCAGGAGGCTGAGCATCTCGCTGGCCCCTCCCCCTCCCCGGCACACCCAGATCAGCCACCAGGATCCCGGCATTCACCGCCACGGACTTCTCTCCATCCTCCTGCCCCTGCTCTGAATCAGGTCACCGCCTTTCACCCAGATGACCACAAGCTGTTAGTTCCCAAAGCTCCAAACATCACACGGCTGTCGCCCCCCGCCCCTCCAAATTCCCAGCTCTGCTTTGCACTCCGTGCCCACCCCCCCCCACTATAAGGGGCCACCTCTACGTGCCAGGTGTTTCCCACGTTTAAGACCTTGCGAAGGCTCCCCACATCCTCACTCGGAAGAACAGCCAGCATGCGTCCTAGGACCCACGTGGCCCCACTGCTCTCCGCTTCACCCCCTCCGGCTACACCAGCCACCTCGCTGCCTCTTGCCAGGACCCCACCTGGGGCGGGGTCGCCCGGGCTTCACCAGCTCCTGACCTTCCTACCGGAACACAGGGCCCCGGGCGACGCTGCTCCCCTCCCAGCCACCACCGGAGGCAGCACACGTGCTGTCTCTTGACGTGGGCATCCCGCTGACCCGCGGCGAGCAGCCACACGCGCTCCAGGCACCCCGAGGCGGGGCGTGAGGTGCTGGCCCCTGGCACAGTGCCGGGGGCAACGTGACTCAGTGAGCTCAGGGTCAGACCCCAGAAAAATCAGAAACCTAACTGTGGGGAAGGGCTCGGAGCTGCTGTGAGAGCTCAGGACTGACACAGGTGAGCTCAGCAGAGTACTTGGCAGTCGGAAGACACAGGTGGGTTTGCTGCTTTGGGGACTATTTTTAGCACTTTTCTCCCCCCTCCATAGACAAGGCCAAACCACTTGCCCAAGATCACATGAGACCCAGGTGCTGAACCAAAGCTGCTTCGACACAGAGGCAAGAGGCAAGTCCTCAGCCACAGCGGCACAGCACGCCCGCTGCCTCTCGCCGCAGGCCTGGGCCCCCAGAGGCCCCGCTCTCTCTGGGTCAGAGCAGGGTGTGGGTGTGCGTGTGTGCCCGCACACGTGGGGGGGGGGGGGGGGGGACAGGGGACGCTCACGAGAGCACCCTCGCGCACACGCGCGCTCCCACGCACCTTTCCGCAGCCGGGCACCTCCACGCCGTCCACGGGCCGGGGGATCTCGATGGACTTGACGAGCCCGTACTTGCTGCACTCGTCACGCACGTCCTCCACGATCTCCTCGTACTCCTCGTCGTCCAGCAGCTCCTCGGGCAGGACCATGTTCATGAGGCACAGGACCTCAGTCGGGTGACCACCCATCTGCACCTGGGAGCTCATCAGGCCAGGCACTTGCAAGGTCACGGGGGTCTGGTTGATGGTACTCTGTGGGGCAGCAAGGGCAGGGGCGTCACGGGGCAGCTCCGCCCTCACCCCCTCCATGCCCACTTCCCCCAAGCCCTCCCCCCAGACGCCATCTCAGGGAAAGACCCTGCTCTGCCCTTGAAGACCCAGGCACCCCCTCCCAGCACTGGCCAGGAAAGCCAGGGGCAGAGCTTAGGACGGCCCACCCAGCACGCCCCCCGGCCCCTTCCCACCCCCCACCCCCAAATGTCCCCTAGCCAATGGAAGATGACGTGCCGGGGGGCTCACCAGCGTGGCATTCTTGGCTCCCACGCTTGCCCTCTGGACAAGCAGCTTCTTATCCCCCAGCTGCATCCCGTTCAGCCCCGCGATGGCCTGCGTTTGGAGAACGCGGGATGCGGGCACGCAGGAGAGAGGTACAGGTCAGAGGCCAGGAGCCTGACACCTCCCCGCAAGCCCCACTACCCCAGAGCCGGGCACTGGTAGGGGAGAGGGCAAGGCAAAGGGGTGAGAGCTTGGCAAGGGCTAGAACCGAGGGAAAGGGGCCCCCACGCCCGGTCCTGCTCCGGGCTGGCCTCCTCCCGCCCATCCTGAGTGAGGGAGACCTCAGCGAGGGTACAGAGCAGGGCAGGGGCGGGGACGGACACGCCAGCGCAGGGCCCAGGGCTCACCTGGTCTGTGACGTTGATGTCCACGTACTCACAGAAGGCGTAACCCTTGGAGAGCCCCGTGGCACTGTCCTTAACCAGGTTGAAGGCCTTGAGAGGCCCAAACGATGTCAACAGCTCTTTTACCTGCGGCAGGCCAAGACGCCATGAGAGTGTGGACGCAGGCCGTGACAGGGGAGGGGCGGGAGGAGACGAAGGGTCTACCTGGTCGTCATTCAGGTAGTTGGGCAAGCCCCCGATGAACAGCTTGTGGGCAGAGTCTGGGACCACCGTGGACACGACTCCTGGGGGAGAAGGGAGCAGGCAGACTGAGGCCCGGCGCCAGGTCGTTGCACAGACCCTGGCGGACGTCTGCAGGCCCCGCCAGGCCGCGTCCCTCCCGCCCACGCGCCCGCCCAGCCCCTGCTCGGAGGCGCGCCCCGGCAGCACTCTTCGGGACGCAGAGCGACCCCAGCACGGCGGCACATCGGGGCCCTGGGGTCAGAGACACGAGCTCACACCCCACGCTGCTGCGTCACCTGGGCAGGTCCCCTCGGCTCTCGGCCTGCTGGAGAGGCATCGTGGGGATACACAGCCTCTCCTTCATCCTCAAGCCTTCACTCAGAGCCCTCCCTCCACCTGCCTCTGCTGAGACCAGGCCTCCCCAGGAAGCCTCCACGCCCTCTCCCCGTGGGCCTGCGCTCTGCGCAGCCACAGGTGTCCCCAGCCGCTCTCTGGCCTCAGTCACAGGTGGCCTCGGAGGAGTCGGCCGTTCGGTGTCCGTGAGGGCTGGGACGCGCCCGGCTCACTCAGCGCCCTGGCAAGGCGGGGGCCACATCAGCCAAGCGGGTTTAACGAGCACCGTGCGTCCACCCCAATCCTGCCCTCTCCGCTGAGCGTCTGACTCAGGCGCCTGCCAGGACTCAGCCCAACGTCTCGAAGGCTTCCAAAACGTTGTCCTTCAATCCCTGGAGCCTCGCCACAGGGCGTAAGCTACACAGAGCTCCAGAACGCCGGCCGGACACAAAGAGGACAGAAACGTGGACCACCGCCCACCCGGCCGGACCTGCTCCTGACTTTGAGTTCAAGGCCCACTACTGCCAGACACACCACCTCGCCTTCCTCCGCATTCCAGCACCAGGTGGCCCCGCTCCACCTCCTCCTGACCTTGGGGAGGAGCGGGTGACACGGGGGATGGGAAAGGGCCTCAGACACTGCCTCTGTGCCCGCAGAAGGGCTCCCTCTCCCACCACCATCCCACCAGTCCGGCCCCTCCGCTCCAATGGCCGCCAGAGCCCAGCCCCGTCGGGGTGGGGCACGCGATCCCGAGACCGGCCTGGGCAAGGAGGGATGCGCAGCAGCGTCTGGGAGCCGGGGCCACAGACCGAGCACTCCACACCGGGCACCCCTGGCCGAACTCCTTCCAGCCATTCGCTTCACGCTCTCCCACCCCTACCCACAGCACGACGGGAGAAGACTGAGGCACAGGGAGCAGGTACCACCTGAGGTCACACACTCCGGGGCCCCCAACTTCACAGGCAGCTCTCAGGGAGCGAAGGGCTCTGCAAGGGTGCCGTCACAGGACACGGGCTGCGGATACAAGACTCCAGAGTGGCAGAGCCGGGGCTGGAACCTGCCCCACCACACACCTCAGGGAAGCACACGGCACCGAGGGCACCGGAGACAGGCTCCCTGGGCTCCCACCTGGGGAACGGCACCGAGTGAGGCCCCTCTGTGGAACGGGGAGAAGCTCGCACCCCCCCGAGCGTGTGCATGAGCACGACGGAGCCCCACGAGCACTGGACGCGGGTGGCGGCCGGGCTCGCCGCCCCACAAAGGCCAGGCCGCGCCAGCACGAGCGAGCAGCGGGCCGGCACTGCGGCAACCACAGCCCCTCCGTGCTCGTGCGCTTCTGCCAGGGAGAAGGGCCTGTTCCAGGTCGCACGACCAGGAAAGCACGATATAAACGGGGAACCCAGGCCAGTGCTGACGCCCGAAGTCAAAGCCCCCAGCAGCTCATCTCCTGACGGCACGCTCTGGGCGCCGCCCTGCTTCACGCACCTGTTCTCTTCCACGGGGGCTCCCTCTCCCCTTCAGCTCCAGAACCTCACCAGCCCCCGCAAGGCTGCCCTGGACCCCCAGAGGCCAAGCAATCCTTTCTCATACCTGCAGCGTCACCTGCCCCTCGGCGGGAGGACCGTGACCGCCTCGTGCACCGCTGTGCCCCTGGCACCCCTGGCACCCCTGGCACCCCCGGACTGCCTCGTAGGATCCTCCTGGGGGAGCGGAGGAAGCCCCACAGGCAGGGGCCTCCGGAGGCAGAATCAGATGCGCCCCTGAACCGAGGGGTGAGCCTGATCCAGCGCGGGCGCTCAGGGTGAAGCTAAATTCACAAATTCAAAGATGCTGTGCCTTCCTGCTCCCAGTTTCCATCTCGTCTTTAGGGCCCCACTGCACAGTCAGGCCTGAGGTCAGGGAGCGCAGTTAAGGTCTCACCGCTGCAGACAATGTACATTTACAGTTTCAGGTCAATCCCCTTTCACCAAGATAAGAAAGTTACCTTCCAGGTTCCTACATTGTTTCTTTTCCAACCAAGCATGTCTGTCGAATTTTATCAAATGCCTCTCCCCTTTAATCATAAAGTTGACTGTTTTGTTGGAGTAAAACGAGAGATCGAAATATGACCTCTGCTGCAGAGGACGTTTAACCTGCAGCCACCATCACTTTTCCTGCCACCCCCGGCACCCCCGGCAGGAACAGACTCGCCCAGCTGGACCCCCGGCGGCTGGACCCCCGGCCTCCCTGGGGAGGTAAACCCCAGAGAGGACGTCAGCCGTAGTAACAGAGCCTGCGACGCAGCACTGTCCCCGCCTCTGCGATGCCTCCGGTTCCACAGGCGAGAGGCGACGGGTGGGGCAGCACGGGAGACGGCGAGGCGGACTCCGCGGTCAAGCTGCGCCACGCAGGGTCCCAGCAATCACGCCTCCGCGCAGGTCACCGCTCGCTGCGGCCTCACTGCCCTCCTCGGTGAGAGGGCGCCCCGGCACCCACTGCAGGAGTCCAGGGCCACCGCAGCGCGAAAGCAGCTCGAACCGCGCGCCGGCGCGAGGGACTACGTGCCGACAGATCTTAGAGATCTGGCCCTAGTTGCCACTTGCCGACCCTGTACTACAGGACAGTCACGATGACGAACGCCCGGTCCGCGGGGCACACTTGGGACTGTGCTGGCCCAGGAAGCAGGGGAAGCAGTGGGCTCTTGTGCAAATAGCAGTGCGTTAAAACCCAGGGAATTCACTGGAAAGAGACACGAAGGAACGTTCCGCGGCTTGATCTGGGAGGTGGCCCCACAGACATACGTGCACGTAAAGCGCCAGAAAGTCAGCAACTTCTCAAGTTTTTTTATAAGTTAGAGAGATGTGCTGAATTACCCCAACTGGTACGGTGGGAAACACCGGGGATGAGCCGGGGACCCAGCCCTGAGTCCCAAGGTGCTGCCCTCTCTGGACTCCACATCCCCCATTTCACAAAGTGAAGAGCCGACTCAGTTTCCAAAAGGTGTCCTTCAGCGTGAAGCCTCAGGCAGCAGAAGCCCACGTTCTCAGCCCCCCAGGGTGCGGCTCACGGCCCCACACCCAGAGCACCTGCTGCTCACCCCGCCTTTGCCCGAGAGCCGGGCCCCCAGCTCGGCTACCGCAGCACCGGCCCCTCCAACCCCACAGCATTCCCGGCCCCCAACAGGGCCCCTCACAGGCCCAAATCCTCACTTCCACCCGGCAGTCAACCACAGGGGTCAGCAAGCAGCCTGCAGGCCAAGTCCAGCCCGCTTCCTGTTTCTGTACAGCCCGCAGGCTTTCTGAAAGGTTGTTTTACAACATGTGACCGTTACACGGCACCCAAACATCAGGGTCCACGGATGTTAAGGCCTACGGGACACAAGCACACCCACTGGCTTAGGGAGCACGCATGGCTGCTCTCCTGCTACAACTGCAGGGTAGTTCCAACAGAGACCCCGCGGCCTGCAGAGCAAAACACAGTCACTCTCTGGCCCTTTACAGAAGAAAGTTCTGCCGACCCCAGGTCTGCTATGTTACCTACCAACCCGAGATGCTGCTGAACACGGCTGCGGAGGCTGGCCCGGAGCACAGGGGTCGACGGAAAATCCACATCAGACCCCGCACCAGGAGCTCTACTGACCACCTGCCCATCCACACAGGCTCACCCACGCTCGTACTGACCCCGCGGTCCAGGGCAGGGGCCTCTCACTGCCCACAACACCTTCGGTCTGGCCCTGGCTCCGCCACTTACAAGCTGTGAGTCCTCAAGCAGACCACAGCTCACCCTCTCTGGGCGCTGGGCGCCACCTCTGCAAACAGGGAGACGCCCAACTCTCAAAAGTTCAGGGGCCGGATGAGATGACGCATCCCCTCTGAAGCACTCGCGCTGCTTCCCCGTTAGCTCCAGCTGGCCTACAGAGGGAAAGGTGGGCAAGACCCCCGCTCACCAGGCACATAGACAGAGGGGTTCTCCGACATGCCAGGCAGGGGCTGGTAGTCGTGAGGCCTGCGGATCTTCAGTGACTGGCCCTGGAAGATGATGCCGTCAAAGGCCATGGCCTGCGTGGTCTCGTCCACTGAGCGGAACTGAAGGAAAGGAAAGGAGGTGGTGAGGGACAGGCTGAGTGGCCAGCCAGCCCCCCAACCCCCGAGGGCTCTGGGACAGCAACCTGGTAGAGAAGGGACTGCACAAGGGCCCAGTGGGAACAAGGGCTGCTGCAGACGGGCTGGGCCTGACCCCACCACATGCCCGGCTCACCTCTAAGAAGGCAAAGTTCTTGTCCTGGTTAATCTGCACTGCCAAGACGGGATTGCCGGGGGCCTGCGTCAGCCCCCCCAGGCGCATCTGGGCGTTGAAGAAATCCATCATGGCCTCCTGCAGAGGGAAGAGGAGACAGGGGGGGGCAGGGGAAGGGAGGTGGAGAGAGGAGGGGAAGGGTGAGAGAGGGAGACACAGAGGGGTTTGGGGGTAAGGGGAGAGGGAAGGGGGGGCAGGGGGGAGGGAAGGGAACAGTGGAATATGGGTGGGGGCATAGAGATCAACAGTAGGAACAAAAGCAGGAGAAAGATCGAGAAAGTGGGGGGGAGGCAGCAGCAGGAAACAGCCAGGGGCCAGGAGGCGGGACAGGAGGTGTGGAGAGAGCCATGGGGCCCCAACCAGGGGGAAAGAGAAAGATTGCTCAGGAAAGATGCGGCAAACAGGGAGAGGCAAAAAAAACATGAAACAGAGAACAAGGAAAGAGAACATGTGAGAAAAAGAAACATCCAATGGCGACAGCAAGAGAGAAACGGCAGGAAAGTGGAAAAGCAGCAGTAGGCAGAACACAGAGAAAACCCGAGTGAGAGAGAGAGAGAGAGAAGCAAAGGGATGGAGGAAAGAGGGCGGGACGAGGGGAGCGCAGGGCAGAGGGTTGGGGAGGAAGGGCGGGCGGGAGGGGAGGAGAAAAGAGTGATGTGGAGGAATCTGGCCCTGGAGTCCGGGGGCTGGTTTATCAAATGTAGCAAAGTGCAGGTTGAGAAAGTCAGAATGGACCTTACTTGCCTTCGACGACGGTAGCAAACTTTTTGTTGCTACGAGGGATCTCAGCCCCACAATATTTCACTTTAAAGAGAAATGGAAACAACTCTTTGATCTCGGGATTCTCAGGGGGTGCCACGGGAAGGGGTGGGGGAGAGGGGAAGGGGAGAGGAGCGGTGGGGAAGGTGGGGGGAGGTCGGGGCGATCAAAAATAAAAGAACAGCGACCATGGGAGGGATGTGGGGAGAGGATGGGGGACACAGGCGGCAGAGAACAAGAGGCGTGTCAGAAACACTGAGGGGGAGCGTGCGTGTGCGTGTGCATGTGCATGTGTGCGTGTCCGAGTCTCCCTCTCTGTCTCTCTCCACACGGATTCGGATTCGTGGATTCGTAGGTACGTTACGTGTGTGCCTGCTCTCTGGGTTGCTGGAGGAGATTGGGAAAGGGAGACGGGAGAGGGAAAGGAGGGAGGGAGAGGGCCACCCCCAGCCCGGCCCCTGGCTGGCTCAACTCCATCGGTCCGTCTGGGAGGGGGCCGGGGGGTCTTGCAGGAGCAGAGTCTCACCCGTGCAGGTTGGGGGACGGAATGGAGGGAAGGGGAGGCACAGGTGGGGGGACAGGGAGAGGTAGGGGCAGGGGGAGGGCAGGGGGAAGGCAGTACCTCAGTGATGCCGAAGGGGATGTTGCCCACATAGAGGCGCCGGGCCTGTCTGGTCATCTGGCTACCGACCACGGGCACCGGCGTCGGGGTCACAGCCAGACCGTCAGGGGTCATGGTGGGGAGAAGGGCGGTGGCTGGAATCTGACCGGCAGCTTCAAAAGGAAGAGACGGGGATGAGAGGACAGCAGGGCGCCCGTGGACCGGCGCAGCAGCAGCGCCCTCCCGGCCACGGGCAACCACCGCCTCTGCGAAACCAGGTCTGCTGACAGCTTCATCCCCGCTGTCAACTTCAACAGTAGGGGCTGTTGTCAAGGGACTTCAAGAGGCAGAGGCCAGAAAACCCAGGGTGCAAACCCCATCCGCCACCCCCACAACACCGAGGCTCTGCTTCCTGACCACCCCAGTATATAACCACTCCAGCTCACGAGAGAGTGAGGGGGCCAGAGGACCAGCAGGCGCGGGGCGGCGGCCAGAGCCTACCTTGCATGGCCTTGTACTGCATGGGGGTGATGTGCTCGAAGCCAGGCGGTGGCACGTCCCAATATTTACGGACCTTCTTCTTCTTCTCGTGGCGGGGGGAACGACTGGGGGAGGGGGGAGGGGAGAGCGGGGCAGGGCGACCTCAGTCTGACCAAAGGTGGGCCTGCATGTCCCCCAAGGTTCCCCTCGGCTCCCCCGCCCAGCTCGGCTCTCTCCAGGAGGGAGAGGATCCGGCTCAGGGCCGTGCCCAGGCCCGGGGAGGGTGCTATTGCAAGGCAGGTGGGCTCTCCCCAGTGCTCGGGCCGGGGCTGGACGAGGACAGGGCAGGGGGCACAGCGGGGAGGGAGGCGAAGGGAACGGACGTCAGGGTGGAAGGGGCAGGAAGAGAAGCTCACATCAATCCACCGTGCTCCTCTTTAGCGCCTCTGGTCAAAGGTTTGCTGGGGGGTGGGAGGGAAAGGTGTGGGGAGGGGTGACTGGGGACCCTCGTCTTCCCCACACACCACACCCGCCAAGGTCGCTGAGCCCCAGGGCTGGGGCAGGGCCGAGGTGAACGAGCAGCGAGCAAACCCCCTCGGCCCTGCCGTTTCCCCCACGCCCCCCACCCCCAAGCAAGAGGAAGGCAGGAAGGGCCAGACAGACCACTTTCTAGCTGGAGAGACTGAGGTGGGAGGAGGCAGGACTTCCACCTATCCCGCCCTTCCTCACCCAAGGGGCAGAGAGGACAGAGGGGAGCCTGGGGAGGGAAGAGGCGTTAGAGCGGAAACCGCCGACCCCTCCCAGGGCGGCACCCCGGAGACCCGCACAGTGGGCACAAGAGGGCTGGGAAGGGGAGGGAGCCCCTCACCAAGGGACAGACAGCGGCTCCCTGTCACCAGACTCGCCCTGGAGCTAAAGAACCTGCCGCACCAGCGACCCACCAGCAAGGGAAGGAAACCCCAGGAACAGGGAAGACACTGATGCAGAGAGGCGACAGCAGCGCCTCCCCCAGGTCCGCGCGGGGAGGAGCCCCGGAGCCCTGGTACCTTCGGCGCCGCCTGTCCCGGGAGGCACTGCGCTGGTCCCGGTTGCGCCGGTCCCGGCTGCGGCTGCGGCGCTTGCGGTCCCGGCTTCGAGAGCGGCTGTGGCTGCGCTTCCGGTGCCGGTTCTCCTTGTCACGCTCTGGGCGAGGCGGGGGGAGGATGAGCTGAGGGAGGCCGCGGCCCGGCCCACCCGCGCACTGGTGGCTTCGCCCCAGCCCCAGGGAGGCCACCCCCACGGGGAAGGGGCTCGATGGAGGAAGGGAGAGCAGGCTTCCTGGGTCCACACGCGAGTCCAAAGACCCTGGGGACCGGGGCGGGAGCTGGTTACCTGAGGGGACAGGGCCTGGAAGTGCCCCCGGGGTGTAAGGTACCTGAGGATGCTCAGGAGGAGCTGGGGAGCCAGAGAAGACAGAGGAGGCTGGCTCCTGGTCCCCCTCGAGGGCTGAGGGGCCTGACCCCAGGGTCGTCCCTGAGAGGGGCAGGGCTAGAGGCTGGGGAATCAAGAGACCCAATGATGTTTTCCTGAAGGGACCCAGCAACCCCTCAGGAGACCTCCTCAACCAGCTGGCCCCCACAGCCCCACCATCAGGCCCCGGGGTCAGGTTCCAGGCAGGACCCGCTTCACCGAGAAGCAGGGAAACCCAACCCACCCCACCCCACCAGCTGAACAATGCAGGACACCCTCCTCCAGGAAGGCGTGTCTTTCAGAATCTGGGGGGAGAGGTGCCCGCCCACTACCCCCCATCCCCACACTCCCTCAGAGCCAAGGACAGCAAGAGTTGGGGCGGGGGCTTTCTCCAGAGCTCCCCTTGGCGCCTTCAACCTCCCCCCCCCCCCCCCGCCCCGCTCGCCTTGGGGGCGGCGCCTAGGAACAGAGCACAGCCTTGCCAGCAAAGCACAGAAACCTCGGCTCCCAGCAGACCTCTCCCCCTCTGAAGGAGGTGCAGCTCCTGCACCACGCTGTTTGCACTCTATTTCCTCGGTTCAAAGACGCCACTGATTCCTCAACTATCCTCGACTACCCCTCAAACACGTGTTAACTTTACCACGTGTCTGGAGACGGGGCGGGGGGGGGGGGGGGTGCCGATGGAGATAATAAGAGAATGCCATGGACTTCACTACAACAGGATAAACCTGCACCTTAAAAAGGAAAAAACGTTGTAAAAAACGTTGGGATGCCACCTAAAACCATATTCTGTGCTCGGTTTACTTGCACTCGATCCTTGCTGTTACTTTGGGAAAACACTAGGGAGGGGGCCTTTGCTCACTTAAGAGATGAGAAACCTAAGGCGCAGGGAGATCACGTGACTTGCCCATGGCCAAAAAGCATGGAAATGGTGAAGCCTGAATGTGAACCCTGAAATGTCAGCTAAGGCACCTAAGCAGCGGACAACACTCCTAAAACACTCTAGGACCTGGAACCACTAACGACAATGGGATTGCCTCCGTTAAGATGAAAAGACTAAACATAAAAAATAAACTGAAAACTGGCACCTGGAGGGGACAGGAGGGAACGGGCAAGCAGTGTGAAGCCAGAGGTAAGCAGAGTCATGGCACTGGGCCCGGAGAGGAGCCCTGGCCAGAGGCTTTGGGCCTCTGGCTCCACACTTGTGAGATGGGCAGGCTGTGAGCAGGAGATCCTTTCCTGTGGCTTAGGCTCTAAAACAGACAAGCAGGGAGAGAGCGATGAACACAGAGGAAGCAGTGGCACCTGCTGGGTGCCTGGGACACAGAAAAGGAAGTTAATTCCCTGGAGACGCAGACTGACACTTGGAGGAAGCGGGACCGCAGGGACAAAGACCCACAGGCACGAAGACCCATGGGCAAAGCAACACATGGGCAAAGCTTCCCCCTGAGGCAAGAGTAACACCCGCCCCCAAGACACCCACTGATACAACACAGGTCAGAACAGAAAAGGGAGCTACGGTTGCTCAAAATGCTGTGGCCACCTTGTTGTGGGAACAACTCCACCAACCCAAGGGATGTGCCCCGGCTGAGGGCCTGGCCTCCCAGTGCCAGCGGGGACACTCAGGGAGAACAGGCAGCACACCTGCAAGTGCCCCAAGGAAGGCTCCAGCAGTTCCACTTGGCTGTCCAGCCTAGCGGAACACGGCTTTGCAGCCAGGCAGGCTTTGCAGCCAGGCAGACTCAGGATCGGTTTCAGCTTTTCTGCATAAAACCAGGCAACAGCAACCAAACCTCTACACCTCATTTTTCTCTTCTTTAAATGAGACTCATGCGTACCACCAGGTGTGGGATCTGGCAGAAGGACGTTTGGAAAGCGACTTTCCCTGCCCTTCCCCATCTCTAACACCATCTCTGAGTGGGCTGAAAACCTGCCTCTGTACTTCCTAAGTAAGAAATTACACTAAGAATTACTTCACAATAAAAAATATCACTAATTGGGCACTTAACGTATGCCAACCCCCATGCCACACACTTTACATATGTTGCCCCGTTTAATCTCAGCTCTGCCTCTGATCAGCTGAAACGTGGGAAAGTTTTTACTTTCTGAGCCTGTTTCCTCCTCTGCAAAGGGTAGGAAATCACTTCAGCCTCATCAGGCTGTTATAGGATCCACTTAGAAAAACTGTGCAGAAGAGCTTAGCAAAATGCCTGACAACATGCTCAAAGTTTACCTGCAACTATCATTTCTATCATGCCTGTTTATTCCAACATGCCAACGACAAAAACAAACAAAAAAGATCACCCCACACACACACAAAAATAAGCACACAGCTACTAAGCAACGAAGTAGGTACTAGAACCCAGGTCTGCTCACCTCCAAAGCCTGTGCTGTTAAGCGGCACATCATGTACGTACAGACACCCCGTGGGCACCCCGAAACGTGACTTCTTGTCTCCTAATCCAGCCACCCCCTACCCCACTCTAGGCTGGGCCGAAAGGGGAAATCCCAGCGCCCCTCATTCAGCCCTCCGAACACGGGCAGCTTAAGCCTCAAGCCTACCACCTTCCCTCGGCCTAAGCTCCCTCACTCTCAAATCGGAATAAGAAAACAGGAGAAACCCGTTAACTATCTAACGCCTCTCTCAGTGCTAAAATTCTTGGGGTCCCCAAAATAATCAGCATTAGCACGGCCCCGTGCTTGGACTCGGCGTCACCCGAGGGGGACATGCCTCCCACCCTCCCGACTGAACCAGGTCCCCCTACTCGCTCAGCCTCAGTCTCCTCCCCTCCACGCTGAGATTTACGAGGCTGAGTCTAGGAGTCCCGAGCTGCGATCCTACAGGACGTGGGGTCTGCCTCTCTAGCTAGGGAGCGATGGGACGCAAACATTCCGCACTGTGATCGCCGGGAGAGCCAGAGGCCCGAGGAAGGGGTACAGGCGTGCGGGAGGAACACAGAGCACGCACAATGCGACCTCTTCCACAAGCGCCGACCCTGGCGCCCCACGGCAGCGGCCCGGCGTGACACCGGCGGCCGGTCCGCAGGACTAGGCGCAAAGGGCGGCGGTGCTACACGCGCCCCCCCCGCGCGGCCCGGCCCGCGCCCACGTGAAAGGGGGCCCACAACGGCCATTTTGGAACAAAGGGGGCGTGGAGACCCGGGCCGCGGGCTCGGCCGGAAGCGGAAGTGCCAAGGCAGCGGGAGGAAAGGAGGGGTTGCGAGACCGAATCTATATAATCTCCTTTCCAGATTAAAAAACCTAAGTCCGCGAGGGGACACTCGGCGAGCTCGCCTTGCCTGCCGGGGACCACGTGGGGCGCGGAAAAAGGAGCGCATGCGTCCGGGCCTGCGCCCGCCGCTCCCTCCCCTCCTGCGCGGCGGCACGCCGGGAGGTCACGTGAGCGAGGCGCGCGCCGCGGGACTTGGTGGGGGGGGCGCCGCGCGGCCCTGAGAGGAGGGGGAAGCAAGGAGGAAAATGGCGGGGGACACGGAGGGAAATCAAGAGCCGCCCCGCCCGCCGTCCCGCGCCCCCGGCGCCCTCACCTTGCTTATTCTCGTTGAGCTGCCGCTCGAACTCGTCGAAGTCCGACATGCTGAGGCGGCCGCGTAGGGCCCTGTGCAGCTCTCGCCTCGCCTTGCCGCGCGCCCGCTCCGGCCGCTTCGGCTACTTCCGCCGCTTGCTTCGGCTACTTCCGGCCGCCGCCGGCGCTCCACCGCCTCCTACCTAATCAAGCCCGGGCCGCCCGCCCCGCCCCGGCTCCGCCCCTCTCCCCGCCTGCGCGCCCGCGAGGTGCCCCTCCCCCCCGGGCCTGGCTCCGAAACGCGTCGGCTATTTCCGGACCGTAAGAAAAGCGTCGGGAGCAGCAGCTACGGCTGCTTCCGAGAACACCCGAAGCGAGGGTTTCGCCGCTTTCCCAGGTTTTCGTAACTTTTCGGATATTAGCTCTTCAACGCTCGGATGTTTCCGTAGATCCTCGCGTTCTTCTGCACCCAACCCCCTCTAAGAATTCGCCTTTTTCCGAAAATTCAAATTGTCCCAGTCTTTGACTGCTTGCGCAGATTCTCCCCGCTCTTCTCCGCCGGCCCTGTCCAAGCAACTGGCTACTTCCGACAATTCTAACCGTCCCGGACTTCGTCACTTTCCGAAGGTTTCCGGAGCTCGCCCTCGGACCCAGCCAGAGATTAAGCTCGTTTCCAAACTTCGGCTCTTTCCGGAGATTCCAGGCGCACCCTCCTCCCCTCTCGGAGAACTTCGGCTCCTTCCGCCACCGCTTCGAGAAGACTTCACTCACGGGAGATAGCTTCGGCTTTTTCCGTCGGCACTTCGGCTCCTTCCGGCTCCGGGAACCGAAAAGGGAGGGAGGACAGAGGAGAGGTGGGTCAGGGGAAGGGAAACGGAGAAGGGGCAGGGTCCCGGCTCTCGGCACCTGGCTCTCCGGTGGGGAAAGGGGAGGAAAAGAAGGGCTGATCTTGCGGAGGGCCTAAGAAGGTTGCGCGAGAAAAAAATCAGCCAGCGGGGTGAAGGGTGCGCGCGGCCACTGCGGAGGTTGCCAGAGCGGCTTTGTGCGCCTGCGCAAGGGGGAAGAGGCGGGGCGCGAGGTGGGCTTCTGCGCCTGCGTAGAAGCCGGTCTGAGGCGAGGTTTCTCGGCTGTTCCGGAAGGGGGCCCGCTTCCCGAGCCCCCAGAGCGCGTGCGCGAGTCTTTCCCTTCCTCCAGGGAAGGTACTGCATTCCCGACCGTTAAGCAAGGCCGCCCTCTCCTGGTTGCCGTGGCAACCGCACAAGCGCGCCCGCGCCCCACCCCCCGCCGCGCAGGCGCAGCAGGCGACGTAGCGGACACTTCCGGGAGGCAGATAATCTCGCTTTACCGCCTCCTGGCGGAAGCGTACGCTCAGAGATTCCCCGTTCCCCACGTTGGCCGCCTCCGCGAGAGGTTTCATTGAGTCCCGCCTCCTGCCGCCGTGCCTCTAGTCCCAGTAGCCCAGCGGGTAGTGTTCACGCCTTTTTTCCGGAGCTCTGCCCCTCCGAGTTCCCCACGGCACAGCTCCTTCTCCCATCCCACCCCTGCCTCCGGGGAGCTAATTACACCCTGTCTCCCCAACCTCCCCGTTTCCCGCCTGACCGTCCGTGCCCCGGAACCCCTCAGAGCCTCCGTCACTGTCTTCGCGACAACGGCCACCCCCTCCCAGGAAAGGGCCGGGGCCTCGTTTATTCCAAATTTTATCATCTCTTTTTAATTTAAATTCTCTTAATAATTCTCTGTCTCACGTGGACTCGGGGCGGTCCCGGAACGCGTTGGGGAGCTCCTTGCAGGGCGGGCATGTGGGCCAGCCTCTCCTCGGGGCTGGGGGCGGCAACGGGGTATGTACAGTGCCCTCGCCCCGCAGTCCCGCAGTTTTCCCAGGAGCAAGGGCCGGGTGACGGCAGGACGGTGCCGCTCAGGTGGGAGGGGGTGCCAGTGTTTAGGAAAGGGCAGAAACCGGTCCCTGGACAGTAGTTCTTGGACCGCCCCCACCCCAGGGAATGCGGAGGACGGGGAGGATGCTAGGAATGAGAGAGGCAAAGGGGCAGATCTATATATAGGGGACCCGGGGAGGGGGTGGCGGTCCGCAGGAGGGAAAGGAGAGAGGCACGCGCAGAAACAGGCCACCCAGCCGCCCCATGCCCTCGTGAGGGTCCACCACTCCTACACACGCTTGACCAGTGCCGGGAGGGCGGAGGGGGAGGGAAAGAGGGGCCGGGGGCCTGTCCCGGGCCAGGTGGGGCGGGATCACCGCTTGAAGCGGTAAGTGATGGGAAGCAGCAACTTGCTCTTCTTGAGGGCCTGCACCTTCTTGAGGGTCTCATCGTCCAGGGCCAGGAAGCAGCGGCGCGAGTACTCGAGCAGACGCTCCTTGGAGGGGTCGAACTCGCCCACCTCCGCCAGCTTCTCAGGGGCCACGATGAGCAACTCCGCGATGGGCGTGGTCAGCGCCACCGTGTTGCGGTCCACTCGGTGGTGCTCGAAGGCCCGAGACATGCTCTTCAGCTTTTGGAAGGTGCCCAGGATCTTCTTGTAGCGGCAGAGCACACCGTCGGCGTCCTTCACTGCAGGGCCGAGGGAAGAGAGCGAGAGAGAGGCATTTGGGGGGGGGGGGGGGCAGAGAGAGGAAGTGGGAAGGGGAAGCCGGAAGATCAGGAGAACAAAACAGAGAACGAGGAAAAGCAGTGAGAGTTACAAGAGGCGGAAGAAATGGAGCCAGAAGTCGGACCAGAGGAAAATCAGAGAAGGCAAGCCCAGGGAGGGGGATGAGGAGGAAAAATGAAGGAGGGAGTGGGTTCAAGGGTGGAGTTCCCAGCCCACCTGGGCCATCGCCCCCTCCCCTGTTACTGACAGGAGCCCGAGGCTCAGGAAGGTCAAGCCCCAGGCGGCGGTGAGGGTGGACACAGATTTAAGGATTGTAAACCAGGAGCACACGTGGAGGCTGGGACAGACAACCAGGTCTGGTCTGTTTGCTGATGGGGAGACCAAGGCTTGGGAGGACAAGGGGGAGCTCCTTGGAGGTCACACAGCAAGTCCCCGGCCCAGAGCCCCAGAGACCCCGCACACCCTGTGCCTCGCTTACCCCGCTGCCTCTCCCGGGCCTTGGGTTTCCCGAAGCGCCTCCGGCCAGTGCCCCCTTTCTGCTTCTGCCTCTTCCTCTCCCCGTTACTGCCTTGTGCAGACGCTCCGCTGAGTGAGGAGGCCGCCGACTCGGGGTCTGAGGCCTCGCCCCCAGCCCCGCCTCTGCCATCCCCCTCAGCCCGCCGGGGCCTAGACTTCAGCCGGCAGTGGTCCTCTGGAGAGGTGAGAGGAGACATGCGCATGCGTGAACGTCACGAGCAGGAGGGAGGGAGGAGGAGTCGGCCAGGTGGGGACGGACAGCACGTCACACAGGTCCCCAGGAAGGGGTCCCCAAGGAGGGAGCAGGCAGGAAGTGCACTATAGATGCTGAAGCTCCACAAGCAGCTGGGATTTGGGGACAGAGATCCCAGATCTCTGCGGGGTGGGACGTGGGCTGAGGATGCTCACGCCTCAACTTGGTGGCAAGAGGTGTGGGGGAGGGGCCCAGTGGACCAAGACAGTCCCGGGGACCTCGGGAGAGTCTGTGACTTTGTGGGGTTCCCACGGTGGAGGAAGGGTGTTCTGGGGACCCAGTGAGGCCTCTATAAGCGGGGAGGCAGGCAAGGCCTGGGTGGGGGTGGGAGTTCAGGCCCGGAGGGAAACCTTAGTCTCTGGGTCTAGTGCGCTGGGAAAGGCAGGCGCCCACCCTGACCCAGACAGAGGAAGCAGCGGGGGTTCTGATGCAGGGCCCTCCGAAGGGTGCGTTTGGAGGTCCAGTGTTGGGGTTCCCACCGAGTAAATCCAGAAGCCCTCGGGCCTGACCATCCTTGGTAGGTCCCCGTCAGCGTGGGTGGACAGCGGGAGGCCCCAGCAACCCAGGCTAGAGGCGCCTCAAGAGCAGAGGGGTCCTCAGTAAAGTAGGTGTTGGAAAAACACAGGCCCCTTGCCCAGACTTTCAGCTGACTTCACAGAGGGGGAAGCGGAGGCTTTTGAGGGAGCCAGCCAGGGGCTGGACGGCAGGAAGGGGAGAGGAGAGGCTGGATCCACCAAAACACAGCTAAAGATTTGGCAGAGCAAAGCCCTATAAGGGAAGGGAATGGGGCAGTGTTCAGAATACATGGACAAGCGGGGCACAGTGTCCTGCCATCAGCAGAAGGACTCGAGCAGGAAGGAAGCTGGGCTTGGATCTCAGAGATGGCCACAGGTGCGAGGAGGGGCAAAAATGACAGGTCCCCCGAGCCACCACAGGATGAGTGTGGGTGAGAAGGGTCCTGTGTCCCTGAGGAGGGCCGAGCTGGGTGCCGGGGCCCAGGAGTGGGATGGGGAGGGCACCGGCGGCCTCACCTGCATCCATGCGGGCAGAGGAGATGAACTTGTCCAGCTGACACCGCAGGAAGTCCCTCTCCTCCTCCAGGTCCTCAATGCGCTTCTGCAGCCATGAGTTCCTCTCCAGTGCCATGTGCAGCTGGGCCCTGACACCGTTCATCAGGGCCACAGTCGGGGACGCAGCCTCCGGAGGCTCTAGGGACAGCAGAGGACACTGGTCGACCCCAGGCCTCAGGGCCCTGCACCCCCACCTGACTCAAGTCCCCCTTCAACCAACTCACCCTCGAAGTTTCCCTGAGAGGGGCTCAGACTGTAAAAGATCTGTGGGTCTAGGTGGGGCGTCTCGTCGAAGGGGATGGAAATCTCGAAGGCCTCATTGTCCTTCTTCACTGGAAAAAAGAGGCCAGGGTCACCCCAGGGAAGTCCCAAGGAACCTCGGACCAGCCCCCAACCACGAAGCCCTGGAGAGGAAAGGGCAGGGACGGCGGGCAGCGGCTGTGGGGCGGAGGGTGGAGCGGGGTCCAGTTCCTCACCTGTCCTCCTCCGGCTAATGTTTCGCTCATTCATGGCGCGGCCTCCCGCGGACCCCAGCAGCTAAGAGCCTCAGGGGCACTGGACAGAAACAGCAGCCACAGATGAAGGAACCCAGAGGGACTCCTCGGGGACATCCCGGGGGAGCTGGGGCTCACGACTGCGGGAGGGCGTGCTGAGGGCCAGGACTCCTGGGTCCGATGGAGGAGGGGACCCAGACCCTTCAGGACTGAGGGAGGACCCCTGGGGTTACAAACTCCTGGACTCTAGAGAACGAGGGTGCTGGAAGAAGAAGGACCAGTGGGGTCGACAGAGCAGGCACATCCTGGCCGAAATAGGACAGACCCTCATCACAGGTCGCCTCGGGTCCAAAGAAGTGAGAGGTGCGGGGGGGGGGGGAGAGTGTGCCCCAACTTCCAGGCGCAGGGTGGGGGCCCAAGCCACGAGCGGCGCCTCCCCACCCCCGGGCACCCCACGCACTCGCGTGGGCGATCAAGGCCTGGCACCCGTTGGGGAGCTGGGCGCGTGCGCAGTGCGGGGGAAGGTCGTGAGTGGGGATGCGCCCCCGCCCCCGCCCTTTGTCCCGCGGGTGGGAGGGGGAGCGACGGTGGCAAGTGGTCTCAGCGGGGGATGCACCTGGCCGCAGGTGCCGACGCGGCCACCACCACCCCCACGGCCCGCAGGTGCCCGGGGTCGGACTGGCCGGGGCCCCACGCTCACCCACCCGCGCGCGGAATCCGGCCCGAGGACCGACGGCGGCGGCGGCGGCGGCGCCCATGCCTGGCGCCGGGGAGCGTCTGCAAAGAATAACGGGGAGCGGAGGGAAGCGACCGCACACCTGCGGGCGGGGCGGCAGAGGCGGCGAGTCTCGCAGCCGGGCGATGGGAAAGGCAGGGACGCCAGGACCGCCCGGTGCGCCAATTGGCGTGCCTCCTCCTGGAGTCCCCGGCCCCAGGTGAGGCCGGCCGTTTGCGGCGGAGACCGGGGCCGCACTTGCGCGATGGCCCCTTGCAGCACTCCCCCGCCCTTGGCGAAGCCTGGGCAGGGAACGTCACGAATTTCCCAATTCCTGGAGAGCTGGCAGCTCCGGGGGTCCCCAGGGGTGGGGGAGTAGGGGGTGACGACGCGCCGAGTCCGGCCCGGGGGGAGGCGGGGAAATGTAGGAAACAGCCGGGAAAGTTGAAGCACAGGGAGGATCCCCTTAAGAGATACTCTGGGAACTGGCCGGTGTGGACCCCTGCAACCCGCTCCGCTCCTTCATCTCCCACTGGGCTTCAGCACAGCCAGACCCCAGGGTTCCCAGGATCATGGGGTAGGGAGAGTTACTCCTCCCCGAAAATAAAGGCCTAGAAACCACTCCCCACCCCGGCACCATCACCCCCGTGTTGTTAAGAGCTGGCTCTGGAACATTCAGACCTAGATCCCAGTCCTGGCCGCCCCTTCACAGCCTCATTCTACCTGTAAAGTGGGGAGATTATAATCCCTTTTAGGTTTGTTGTGGGTACATAGGATATGACACGCAGAACGCTCAACTCAGCGCCTGACCGCAGTGAGAGCTCAAGACAGGGCACTGTTACTGTTATCTGAAGTCAGATGGTGGGAAGCTCTTTCCCTCTCTGGGAAGTAGAGACAGATGATTTTTTCCTCCACCCAAAAAGAGGTCGGAAGAAGAAATGAGGCCCAGCACAGTGCCTGGCACAAATCCGACACGCAAGGAAAATTCATTGAGAAGGCAGATGTTTATTCAGCTTCTGGCCCAGCTCCACCTGCCTCTCCTCCCATTCTCAGGTAGCTTCCATGCTCTGGAATTTTTGCCAGCCCTTATGAGAGCAGTGCTTTAACCCTGCAGCGGGAGAACCTAAATGTCTGCGCCACCTAGAAAGTCCTGGCCACTCTCCCCTCTACCCACTTCACACTACGGATAAATTGCAGCCTCAGTCAAAACGTCCAGGGGGAGGCACCTGCCCTAGATCAGTGTTTTTCAAACTACAGGTTCATGCGCAGATAATAAGGTAGAATGAAATCTGGAATTGGCAGTCTTAAAAAAAAAAAAAAAAAAGTAGATGGAAAAAAACAGAGATCTGCACATGGCAGAGGTAACTACTGTTAAACCTTTGTTTTGCATATATTGTGTAGCTATATGGGGTTGCCATATAAAATGTTTCTTACAATGGATCGTGGTTTAAAACAAAAAGAAATATTTAAGAACACTCGGCCTATATGACACAGGTGGTCAGGAGCCAAGCTAGGACGAACCCCAGTGCAGGTCAACCTTCCCAGGCAAGCCAAGGCCCAAGTGGGCCAGGCACTTGCTCAGTCTCCGTGCTAGGCAGTCGGCAGAGACACGGTCCCCCAAAACCTCACACGCTCAAAGTGGAACCTGTGTTTACTGAGTGTCCAGTCTCAGGCCCTGGCTGGGGAGTGGGAAGCAGGTCTGGGGCCCCTTCCCCCAGCATCGCAGGGGGGCCTCAGCAAGATGCTGCAGATTCCTGATGGCCCCCAACCACGGGCTTTCAGGCCCGAGAATTTCAGCACACAGCACTCTGCTCCCTACCCCTCCGGTCAGGGCTCAGCCGTGGACTCGCTGATGTCTCTGAGGTTAGAGGACTCCACTCTGTGCATGTGAGGTCTTTTTCCCATCCTTATCTCCAAAACACTGAGGACCCGAAGATTACTCCTCAAGGCAGGGCTCAGCCTCCCCACGGGGGAGGGGGTCCTGTGTTTGTGTCCAGGGCCCCCGCAGCCCAGCCTCTGGCGCTCCCGGCTGTCTGAGGGCGATGGGAGTCCACGCTCCCCCCAGAATCCCATGGTACCTGAGGTACCCCGCAGCCTGGCTCAGGGATGCTTCCACCGAGCGTGCTTCTGCAGCGTGTTCTGCTCCATAAATCGGCGTGGGCAGTGCGGGCACTGGTAGGGGCGCTCCCCGGAGTGGACCCGGCTGTGCTGGGCCAGCTCGCCCGCCTCTCGGAAGCGGCGAGGGCAGAGCGGGCAGCCGTGGGGCCGCCCGCCGCCCGCCCGGTGAATGGAATGGTGCCGCGCCAGGTGGCTGGCCCGCTTGAATGCCTTCCCGCAGGTGTCACACTCAAAGGGCTTGACCTCCGAGTGGGTGATGCTGTGTCGCTGAAGGTAAGACATGTACTCGAAGACCCGGGAGCACACTGGGCAGCTGTAGCACTTTTTCTGAGCCGAAGCCCCATCGGGCCCGGACTCTCTCTGAGACTCCTCGTCCACCAGCACGGTGTACGGGACGCCCTGGGTGTCTATGAGCAGGTAGTGGTTGGGCCTCGAAGGGGACGAAGCCTGGGGACATCCTGTGGAGGAGGAAGGTCCGGGTTCTGGGGACCCGCCTGTCCGAGGGGGAGGCGCCTCCATGGCCTCAGCGGAGGGAAGCGCCAGGGGCTGGGGGCAGGGGGACGGCAGCACCAGCATCCGGAGGGGTGACTGAGGCCTGGTGGAGGGGAGAGAGGATGAGAGGGTTACAGTAGAGGAGGGAAGCTCAGCCCCACGGGCTCTGTTCTCCCCTCTCTATGTAACCTACTCAGGAATTCTGCAACCCCCGTCCCCCATCTCCTCTCCAGTCCTTCGGCGCTGAACTCTGTGACCCTCTGTAAGGCTCCTAGGCACCCCCTCCTTGAAAAACCTCTCCAATTCTGTTCCACCACTGACTGTACGCACAGGCTCTCTTTACTCTATCTTTCCGCTTTGTGCTCCCCTCAGGTCACGGGTTGCCCGCAGGCCCCACCTAATAGACCTCCAGGCCTCTCCCTTGTCTACGCCACTGATCCCAGTCTGGGTGTCCGTCCATCCTACATATTCCACCAAGAAGCATTTCCTACCCCCTCTATATGCACTCAGGCCTTCTCAAATGGGCTGCCACGTCGGGAACCCCATGTCCTAACCCGCCCACCTCCCCTCGCCCGGCTACCTGCAGGTTCTCTCCAGTCCGCGCCCATCCACCCCCCAGTCCTGGCAGTGTCCCAGCGCTCTCTAGGGTTCCACCCGCGGCCCGGGCCTTCAAGCCTCTCTACGCAAGTTCTCGGCAGCGCCCGCTCCGAGCCGTCGGAACAGCCCCTCCCCGCCCAGCGTACAGGTACCCGCTCACCCGGCCCCGCCCCTCCCTACGGCCCGCTCCGGCTCCCTCCCGCCTCCCGGCCCCCGTACCCGGTGCAGCAGCCTCTCGGGTCCGGGCGACTCCGGAACGGCCCCGGGCTACTCCCGTGGTTGCAGATGGCGGCGGGTCGGTGGTCTCAGGGTGTCCCCCAAGAGCTGGCGGCGCCGGGTAAGGGGAGAGAAGACCAGGGTAAAGAGAAGAGGGTCAAGGGGAGGGCGGTGGGGGCGGGGCGCCTGGGCCTTCGGGAAACGGCTCCGGCCAGAAACACAGGCCGAGATGAAGGTTCCCAGGTGCTTATGGTCCGGTTTCCATCCCCCAACCCCGCTGCCTGCTTCACCCCGTCCGCCCCCATCGCCCCATACGCAAATAAGAGCCCTAAAATGGAGTGCGGAATGTTTATTGAGTAAAGGGTGAGGGTGGTGGGTGGAAATGGGGCAACACAGAAATAAGCCAGACCGTGCCCGTGCTCTTTTGTCAAATCTTCCACGCAGACAACAACCGTTCACCACTTCGGAGCAGACAACCAGGGCTCAGAGAGGTTACGCCGCTTGCAAAGGCTCACACAGCACAGCTGGGCGGAAACTGGGCTCCGACTGGCTCCCAGGCACTGGGAGGGGCAACGACTTGGTCTACATCACACAGCTAGAGAGGGAGGGAAGGAAGGAATGTTTCTCCCTTTAGATAGTTGGGGAAACTGAGGCACAGGGTAAGGCAGTAACCTCAGCGGAGTAAGGGAATGTGTGTGGGAGTGACGCTGTGTGGGTCAGACGTGGTGGCCCAGAGAGGGGCCGGGCAGCACAGGCCGGGTCTGAAACTTAGTGGAGGCGCACGTGCTGCGCCAGCTCCGCTGCGTCCTGGAAACGGCGTGGGCAGAGCGGGCAGGTGTGCGGTGGGCCGGCGCGGGCACGGTGCGTGGCACGGTGCCGCGACAGGTGGCTGGAACGCTTGAAGGCCTTGCCGCAGGCGCCGCATGTGAAGGGCTTGAGGTCCGAGTGCGACACGCGGTGGCTCTGCAGCCGCAGAGGGCTGGCAAAGACCCGGGCGCACTCAGGGCAGCTGTAGCCCTTGCGAGGGCCTGGCTCTCCCGGCGGTGCCTCGCGCTGTGGCGGGCCCCGGGGCTCCTCCTCCAACTGCACCGTGTACGTGTAGGGGACCCCATTGGCGTCGATGAGCAGGTGGCGGCCCAGCCGCGGAGGTCGGGGCCCCGCCGCCGAGGAAGGAGTGGAGGAAGGACCTTCCGTCTTGGGGAAAGGGGGAGCCTTGGGGGGCGGCGGGTCCATGGTCTCCGGAGAGGAGGACCGAGGGTGGGGTGGCCGCGGCGGCAGCAGCAGCATCTGGAGCGGCAGCTGGGAGCGGCGGAGGGGAAAGAAGTTAAAATCGCCACTTCCTGGGGAGAGTGTACCAATTCTCACTGCTTGTTACCCTCTCTGTACCACTGACCTACCTTCCCTACACACACAAAAAAAGCTTCTAGGTCAGATCGCTCTACTTGCATCAAGCAGCTTCAGGGGCTTCTACAACTAAGCTCAACATCTCAGCGCCCCGACCTGCCTTTCCTCCCGGGTCCTCCTCTCATCCCCCAGCTGGACCAGAGAACTTCACCCAGCCACTTCCCTCCTCCTTCACCCCAAAAGCCAATCAATATCCAACTCTATTTCCCCCTTTACATCTTCATAGCCTCTTTCATGTCACGCCAGGGCTCTTGCCTCCAGAATTTCTTTAATGGGTCGCTTCCTCTTCTTCCCAGCCCCGGCTCAGGTTGCATCCTCTCCCCCCAGGACCACCGCAGCAGCCTTTCTTTGGCCTCCAGACCCTCCTAGATCTCCATCCCTACTAGGTTCCCTGGGAGGCCTCCCATCTCTGGATACGGCTGTAGCCTCTCTTAATTTCCTCTCTAGGTACATCCCCGGAGCCCCACTAACCCAATTCCCCACTTTTCACCCAGGGCTCCTCTATCCTGTTCCTACATTTAGCACCTTAAGGTTTCAACTTCCTCTCCCATTACCTAACCTGTCCTCGAAATTTCAGGTATGCCTACCGACGCCTCAACTGCCGGCCTTCTACGTAGCCCACGGCCCATGAACTTTGCCACCTGCTACATCTCCACCCAAGGGTCCCTCTCTCTCCCCAGCCCGTAGGTATAAGCCACTGACATCTCTGCTGTTCCTCTCTATACCCCTCGGGGCCTCCTCTCACTCCCCGTGACACACACCAGGGCCCCGGAGTCCCTCTCCCAAGCCCCCTTCTCCCTCTCTTCTGCATGCATCTGGCATCTTTATGTCCCCATTCCTATCCCTGCTGTACCCAGCACAGCGCCTCCACCCCTCTTCTCTGCTCCGCTTCCTTCTGTAACCCCAGGGCCCCTGTGTCCCCCTTTCCGCTACGCCCCCAGGAACCCCCCGCTCCCGCACTCCCTCCTGCCTGTCCCCCGCGCCCCGGCTCCTTCCCCGCCGTGCCCCAGCCCCACCCCCACCCCCGTTATTACCAGCCCCCTCCCCCAGCCGTGCCCCAGCCCCACCCCCACCCCCGTTATCACCAGCCCCCTCCCCCAGCCCTGCCCGGCCTCACGCCGTCCCGGAGCCAGGCTCCTCCCTCCATCCCGGCCCCCGTACCCGGTGCAGTGGCCTCTCGGGTCCGGAGGAGCAAGCCGAGGTCCCGAGCGGCCCGGGCTTCCCCTCGCGAGTGACGGCGGCGGCGGGACCGAGACTTGGGGGAGCTCCGGGCCGGCGGCGCCGGGGACGCGGGCGCGGGGGGCGCGGGGGCGCGAGGGGCGGCGGCGTCCCTGGGAAAGGGCGCCGGCCGGAAACCCGCGCGCCGCAAGGAAGGTTCCGCCGCCCCAGAGCCCGCCGCTCTAACGGCCCGCTTTTTTTGAGTATCTAGGGATCGCGAGAGAGAAGAGGGGCCGAGGGCGCGGGAACCACACAGCCCGCCCCCTGCCCCCCGCTCCCTTCCCATTCCCTACGGGAACAGTTCGTTCTCTGGGACAGAGATTGATTAGTAGACGAGGCTAGGCGAGGCTGTCTTTGCCCGAAGTCCCACAAGGAACGGGCGCGCCCAATCCGTCCTCTTCCCACCGGCCGACCCGCCTGCATCCCCTTCCAAACGAGGCAGAGGGCGGGAAGAGGGAAGTTTCTGTCGGCTGGGCAAATGGGGAGACCGAGGTGCAGACAGGGCCAAACCTTGCCAGATGCAGAGGTGGGCAAGAATGGCTCTTCCCATCGGGCAGGTGGGGAGACCGAGGGCCCGAGAGGGCCAAACCCTGACAGATGCAGAGGTGGGCAAGAGTGGCTCTTCCCATCGAGGAAGGGGGAGACTGAGGCGCAAGGAGCAGCAGCGACAGCGTCTGGGTGATGTCGGCACAAAGCGCGGTGGGCCCGACGCTCCCGCGCGCAGAGAGGAAACCGAGGTCCGGCGGCCGCGTCTTGGTGCAGGAGCGCGTTGACCAGAGCGGGGCAGGGCAGCCAGGCCAGATCTGGAACCTAGTGCGGCGGTCGGCGCCGGCCCGCGCCAGGTGGCCGCAGCGCTGGAAGGCCTGGGGCAGGCGGCGCACGCGTAAGGTTGGAACGTCGAGTGCAGCGCCGGGGGGGCGCCCGCAGCTCGTCCTCCAGCTGCGCGGTGAACTAGTAGCGAATGCTGCGCGTGTCCACGAGCAGATCGTGGCGCGGGGGGAACCAGAGCGGGGCGGCGCTGCAGCTGGGGAGGGGAGGCAGCTGGGGGCACAGAAGGGAGAGAACCGGCGTTAAGGTCGCGCCCAGACCAAGGACCCCGGCTTGGTCAGAGGTGCGTCCGAGAAAGCTGCCGAAAAGAACTTTCTGGGATGATGAAAAAGTTCTCCCATCTGCGCGTTGTCCACTGGGACAGCCACCAGCCGCGTGAGGCTATTGCTCATTAGAAATGTGGCTAGGGCTTGAGGACCTGAATTTTAAATGGTATTTCATGTCTCAATTTAAATCTAAATAGCCACAGGTGGCTAACCGCTGCCCACCTTCCGGTACAGCTCCTAAACCACCCTCAACCAGTTGCAAACTGGAGACCCGCGGGCCAGAGAGGGCACAGTTATATTTGGTTTGGATCACAGATATGTCTTAATGTTTTACTGGGCAATATTTTAAAAGCCAGAAAATGCACACACAAATTGCCAGCTATAGAAAAAAGTCTCTAGATGGGGCAACAGTAAACTGAAACTGATAAAGCATTCTCAGAAAACCTTCAAGAAACCTCCAAGTGACCCAACAACTGTGACCTTAGGCTTCGATTAAAGATCCTCCAGAACTGTACTGTCCTAAAGGGCAGCCACTGGCCACACATAGCTCTTAAGCGTTTGGCATGTGTCCGGTCTGAACTGAGATGTGTCATAAATGCAAGACATCTAAAAGATTCTGAAGACTGAGTATGAAAAGAGTGTAAAGTATCTCATGAATGACTTTTATGTTGATACTCTGGGTATACTGACTGGGTTAAGTATGTTATTAAATTAATTTCAGCTGTTCCTCTTCACTTTTTAAAGCATGGCTCACTACTGGAAACTGGTGTCCTAGAGGTTCTTCCTCTTTTGTAATTTTATGGGGTGGGGGGCAGTAGGGAGAGTGGAAACTGGTGAACTGAGAGGGTGTGCCCGGTTTAAAGGGGTAAGTACACCTGTGTACACCAGGCTTCTCAGCTTTGGCACTACTGACATTTCAGGGCTGGATCATGCTTTGTGACGGGGGGCGGCCCTGTACAGTGTAGGATGTGGGGTAGCACGCCCGGCCTCGACGCCTCGGATGCCAGGAGCACCGCCTCTCACCCCTCAATCTCACTCCCACCCAGCTGTGACGAGAGACCCGGCCAAATGTCCCCCAGGGGGCAACACAGATCCTGGGCTACACAGACAACTACCACAGGAATCTCCCACCCAGATCCCTTTCTGGAGTTTCAGACCCATGAAACTTGCTTTGTCCATGAGAGCCACGCCCACCCCACCCCGCCCCACACCCACCCCACCCCGCCCCACACCCACCCCGCCCCACACCCAACTCCGGAAATAATGACAAGGACCAACGTTTATTGGGCCCTTCCTATGGTGCCAGCCATCGCTAAATGCACTGAATCCTCAGAGCAGACCCAGGAGGGAGGTGCCATGCGGATGCCTATTTTATAGATGAGGAGACAGAAGCTCCGAGAGGTCACGTCATTGGGACTGAGCTCATACATCCGCTGGACAGCACGTGCTTCTAACTGACCCCTGAGTCAGAGCTCATGGCCACTGTCTGCAAGCACCTCATGTTTCTCCCCAACCCACTGCCGCCACCGCCCCAGCTCACCATGACAGCCTCCCCACCCCCTAGTTCCTTCTCTCTATGGCAACACTGCAGCAGTATAATTACGCTAACCCACAGAATCATGTCATCACCTGACCTAAAACCCTCCTTGCTGCACTTGGAATAAAACTCAGAAGCCGCCATCACCACAGTGCCACCCAGCCCACCTGGCCCACTTCCAGGGCCTTGTGTTTGCTGTTCTGCCCTCTGGAATATTCCTCCCAACCCCTCACAAGCACACACCCTTTCTGGCCATTCAGGTCTCAACTCGAGTAATCCTTCGTCACTGAAGCGCTGCTGGTTGTATCAGAGCTCAAGTAGGTGAGCAGGTGAGGCCCTGCTCCGTCTGGTCAGGCCATTCCCTCCGCATCTCATACTGCAGTCCGTAGGGGTCTTGCTCGTTTCTGGATTTGCTACTTTACTGCCTGCTCTTCCCGCTCTGTCCTAGGCAACATTCTACCCTCAGAACCTAGCAAAGGTCTGGGGAGAGGGTAGGGGCTCGGTTCAATGTTGGTTGAATGAATGAATGCAGTCACCCCGTCCAAAGGTAAAGCATTATCTCCCCCCACCAAAACAAAAAGCCTTGCTTCTCTCCTGGGACAGGATCATGATGAAGCCCCACAACCAGTCTGGAACCTCTAACGTCCTCATCCCGCCCCCCCACTTCTACACTCCCCAAAGCCAGAAGGCACCAAGTTCTGTCCCTCCCTCATCCTGAATGTCCCCCTCTGCTCCCCAAGCCCCAGCTCTGGCCCCTCCTTCCTGCCCAGGGCCCCTGCACCAGCCTTCTCCCTGGTATCTTGGTCCCCAGTACTGCCCCCACCCTCCTTGACACTCTTCTCACAGCTGTCTCATATGTAACCTCTGCACAAAATCTTGTCACGGCCCCCATGACCCTCAGGACCAAGTCCCCAGGTTCCTCAGCCTGGGATTTGAAGCCCTTCGTGAGGTGGCCTAGCCAATTCACCTCATCCCAGCCCCACATGGCATCTTACGGCCCCCTAATGGGACCTAGGGAGGCGCCCCTAGGAAAGCACTCCAGCCAATAACTCACACCCGCAAAGAAAAGGCTCCCACCTCACTTGTGTTCCAGCCCTACCCCTGCAATTAAAAAAGAATCAAAACTAACGAACGTTATCTGCACCTGTCTCAGCAGGCACCACGAGCTGCTATAAAGAAGTGATAGAGCAGTAGCTGCTACCTTCGTATTAGGTGAGTTTGCAGCTCACCTGATAAGGATGTTTCATTCTATCCCATCTTACAGATTGGGAAACTGAGTTCCAGAATAGGATGGTGATCTATCTCAGGCTATAAATAGAGGCTGTGGCAGCGTCAGGGATTCGGCAAGAGACTCCTGCTTCCCACCCCTGGCCAGGATGGCTGGGGACCACAAGCCATTCCCTATTTCAGGATGAGGAAACTGAGGCCCAGAGAGGCAGCTTCAGGTCACACAGCAAGTAAACAGTGAGGCCAAAACCCCAGCCTCTACCTTCTGTACCAGAAACAAGAGATTCTGTGGCGCCCCTGCAGTCTCTCCATGGTCCAGGAAATTCCTTCCAGCCAAGTGGTCCAGAACGTGCTGCGCCAGCTGCCCGGCATCCTGAAAACGCCACAACACAGCGGGCACGTGTGAGCCCGACCCAACCGGAGCTGGCGTATGAAGCGATACCTCGCCGGGGCGCTTGAAGGCCTTGCCACAGACCAAGGGCCGGAGTTCTGAGTGGGAGATGCTGTAGTTCCTGCGGTGCCGGCATCTCTTGAAGACCTGAAAACACTGGGGACAACTGAAGCCTTGCGTTGGGGGGGGCGGGGGGTGGGCTCCAGGGGGCCTCCTCCGTGTGCACGTATAGGGAACACCATTCCCGTCACTGAGCAGGTGACGGTCCCTGAGAGGCGGGCTGAGGCCGCGGGATGGGGATGGCGGGGGTGGAGGAAGAGGAGGGGGCCGGCTTAGGGGCGGGGACCACCCTAGGGAGGGAGGGGCCCATGGCCTCCAGAGAGATTGAGGGTCAAGGTACACTTTGGGAGGCTGAGGGGAGGACAGACGGGCGATTAGATGAAGTTCTTTCTCTGGAATTCACCAGCTCCAAGCCTCTCCACCCCGCGCCCGCGAGTCTAAGCGAGTGACCCAGCGGACGCACCGCTCGGGCCTCTCCGGCCGCCCGGAGCTCAGCGCCTACCTCCCGGCGCCGGCTCGCGGTGCGGAGGTCTCTCGGGTCCGAGCGCGGTGGGAAGCGGCTCGAGGGGCGGCCCCAGGATGTCCGCCGCGCGGGGTCATGGACTCGGAGAGCCCGGAGACGGCTCCCGCTCCTGCCTCCGTCTCGGCCAGACGCGGCCCCAGAAATCCGCCCCGGCGGGAAACAAACACCCGCGAACAACGGTTCCGGGTGTCTGCCCGCCTCACTTCTCTGCAATAAGTGGGGGAAAGCCAATATAAAGTCATTGGCGACGTGGTAGATACAGAGGGAGGGAAGACAAAAGGGATGGCTTTTTGTCCGAAAAGTTGTGACTTTTCTTTAAAGGTCACTTTATCTATGGTTTCCCTGGCAGTCCAGTGGTTAAGACTTAGCCTTCCAATGGAGGGGGTGCGGGTTCGGGTTGGATCCCTGGTCTGGGAGCTAGGATCCCACATGCCCGGCAGCCAAAAAACCAAAACATAAACAACAGAAGCAATACTGTAACAAACTCAATAAAGACTTAAAAAAAAAATGTTCCACATTTAAAAAAAAAAGTCACTTTATCCTTCTGGGCTGGAGAAGGAACTAGTTCTAAAATAAGAAAGACTTTCTTCAATAGGAAAGAAAATAGAACGTCTACCTACAAATAGGAACCGAAACCAGAAAGGGCTAGTGATTGGTCGGCTGCTACACAGCAAAGACAAAGAGCCAGAATTATCCAGCCCGGGGGACAGCTGAGGAAACCCAGGCCTTGTGATTTAATGTGTTACATGGCAAGAAAGTGGAGTCAGCTATCATTCTCCGTGTTGGTGGTAAAACGAAGGCCAGAGAGGGGTAGTCACTGGCCCTGGGTCACACAGCTAGTCGGGGCTGGCTTGTACGATGCCAGTCCCTCCACAGGGCTGAAGTGGTGGAGGGAAGTGATATCCAGGTCTGGAGGACACCTGAACTCCTGGTGTCAGTCTCCACAGCCAGCCAGGAAGTCCTGCCCTGATGAATACACCGGGATGCATTGGGCCAACCCCTGGAAAGTGGTCATCCCCCCCCCCCCAGGTGGATTAGCCGGTGCTGGCTGCGGTTGCTGGAGCACTTGAATGCCTTCCCACAGGGGCCACACACTTAGGGGCAGAGTTCCGAGTGCAGGACACGATGCTACCCGAGGTAAAACAGGCTCTTACAGGTTTGTAAGCACACGGGGCAGAAGTGTGATGGGAGCTGGCCCATCTCTTTCTGCATCACCCTGAGCTGCTTCCTCAAGCCACAGTAGCATGTGTGTGGTGATCAGTAAGTGACCACTTGAGCTTGGGGGCACAGGTGAGGACAAAATAGGTGACTGAGTTTGAGATGCATCCCGGGACATTCCCAGTTTTAAAACTGAGAGGAAGAAATAAAGAAGAACCAGACAAGAACACAGATGTCTCAGCAGATTTGGCTACCATCTGGCCGCTGACAGGGAGGAGAGAATTCATCCCTAGTTTTCTAATGGGTTATTAAGGTCAGAGAGTGAACCCACCAGTCACAAAGCCCACACGGTTCAGTTAAAACCCAGGGTCCCTGCTTCTTGGGTAAGGCTAAAGGGGAAAAGGAGACCAGTAATGGCCCTGGGAGGTGAGGGCATCTTTCTTGCTACTTTCTCCTGCTTCCCCTGCCACCCACAGACTTGCAGCACACCCCAAGGCTGGAGATGATTCAGTCTTAACCAGAACAGCCCAGAAAAGGGTGTTGCCTTGTCCACTAGAGATGCCAGGGTCTAGCTCTGCAACCGTCATCTCTCAAGCTGGACGCTGGCAACTTGGGAAAGATTCCCAGCACGTGGCTCCCCAAAGGTATCAGTTTTGCGCCCATGTTAGGAGCAGACTCAGTCTGCCCTAACACACCAGGACGTGCTGCGCCAGCTCCCTGGTAAGCCTGACCCGCCGGGAGCAGAAGGGACAGGTACAGGGAGCCCGGCGGATGAGCTGAGGCTGGCAAAGACTGCTGGGTCATCTGCAGGCCTTGCCACAAGTCTCCGAGATGAAGCACCAGATGACCGGATGTGAGACGCCATAGGCCTTGAGATGGACAGCATTCTGGAAGCCCTGCAGGCACTCGGGACAGCTGGACGCTGGGCAAAACTTCCTGCTTGTCACTGGGCTTCTCCACTCGCACTGTGTATGTGTAGGTATATTGTATGCCCGTCCACTCAGAGGCTGAAGGCCCAGAGAAAGAGGAGGAGGAAGGGCCAACTTGTAGGAGGAGCACTTGACTGGGGCCGGGGAACCCACAGTTGATGAGAATAAAGTCATGGTCATCCTTTTTTTTTGGCCGCGTTGCGCAGCATTCGGGATCTTAGTTCCCTGACCAGGGATCGAACCTGCGCCCCCTGCAGTGGAAGCGCGGAGTCTTGACCACTGGACCGCCGGGGAAGTCCCAGTCACGGTCATCCTTGAATCAGAGGAGCAGCTAAAGGAAGGAAAAACTGCACTGACTGAAGGTGCAGAGAGGTAAGCTAAGGGCTGAGATGACCAGAGGACCTCTCTGCATCCCCCAATCTTTGCTTACCTACGTCATCCTCCACCCCCTACTCCTTAAGCCCCTCATCTCTCCAAGGGGCTGGGGGACTTTGCATGGGCCTCTCTCCATGTGCCCAAACCCTAGACTTTCTAACTTTACCACGTCTCCATGCTCCCGGCATTTGCACAGGCCTCTTGCATCTATCAATCGATTCCTATGACGTGCACTCAGAGTCGTCTTACACGCCCCCAGAATCTGTGGGACCCATGCTTTACTATATTGTCCTCCGTCTCCTCTTTCAAACCCCTGGTGGGCAGGGTGTCCTTTTCCCTTGTCTCCATTCCTCCCCATCAGGGTATCACTCTTCTCTTCTAGGACCTCCCCCAAACTCCCCGAGTTTCTTTTTCTGCCCAGATCCAAGATTTCTTCCTTTCATGCTGGTCCTGCGACACCAATTAAGTGTTTCCATCCGCCCAGAAAGAAGTCTCTCACCTCCAGAGTCTGTGTTCGACCCACTCCACCACCTTCCCACCATCCCTCTCCGAAGCCCACCCCTGGTTTCTGCCTTTTCTCTGTTCCCGAGGGGTCCTCCGACACGAACCTCCTCGATCCTTCCCAATCGTCCCCGCAATGGGTCAGTCGGGTCCGGTCTTTTCCACACAGACACACACACACACACACACACACACACACACCCGTCTGCCCACCCGTCCTCGTGCTCCTGGACCCCTCCTCCAGGCATGCATGGCCTTTGCTGTCCGTGCGTTATGAGGAGAGGCCTCCCGAGAGTCTGATCCCGGGATGCAAGAGGCGAAGAGATTAAACCTTCCGCGAGCCCTAAGCGGAGCCATAGGGCTCGGACCATCCAGGAGAGGGATGGGGTTCATGAGAAAGCCTTCCGGCCGGAAACACAAACCCTCAAAGGAAGGGTTCCAAGTGCCTTCTGTTCCGCTGGCCTGAATCCCTGTCATTCATTCAACAAATATTTGTTTAGTGTCTCCCATACGCCAGCTTCCGGGGGTAAAACCATGAGCCAACCAGACCGAGGTAGTCCCTGACTTTCTCTACCTTAGAGGCAACAAATGTTATCTGTATTGCACACCTGCTGCGACAAGGAACTCTCCTAAGCCCCCTGGGGGCGACAGAGACCAAAATATTGAAATGTCTGCCCTCACCTTCGCACCTGGGAGAAGCAGGTAGGGATGACATTCAGGAGACAAACTCAACGACGGACAGGGTCCCTAAAGAATCTTACATAGCCCGAGAAGAGGACTTCAAACAAGAAGCTGTCTCAAATTCAGTCCTGGTGCTTCGCAGATGAGGAAACTGAGGCCCAGAGAGGTTACTGAGACGTTGATGGTCCCACAGCAAGGGGGTGCCAGAGCCAGGATTACATCCTAAATCCTAAAGCGGGGAGGTCTTTACACTTTCTCATCCCAATATCTTCATTTTGGACTTCCCTGGCGGTCCAGTGGTTAAGACTCCGTGCTTCCACTGCACGGGGCACAGGTTCGATCCCTGGTTGGGGGACTAAGATCCCGCTTGCTGCACCGTGCAAACTAACAAATAAACAAAAAAACTCTAATGTCTTCATTATGGGGAAATTGTTCTATGGCCCTCGAGAGTTACAGGATTGAAGCTAAAAGAAGTTTAGGGAAAGAGTTGCCTGAGTGTGAAACAGCCCTCCAGGCTAGCTGTAGATGCTGGCAAGGAAAAACCAGAAGGCTGGGCTTCCGAGCTCCCACCCGCACGGAGCCCGGTAAAGTCATGAAGAGCCCCTTCTTGCCTCAGTACAGACTGTCTAGAAGGATTAGGCATTCCATGTGGATTTCATGGCAAACACCAGATGTTCACGAGGCAGCTTAGAAACAGTTGGATTCCAATTCTGGTCGACAGGCTTGTGGGATCTTAGCTCCCCGACCAGGGATTGAACCCAGGTCCAAGGCAGTGAAAGCACCGAGTCCTAACCACTGGTCCACCAGGGAAGTCCCTTCTCCAGGGAAATCTGAAAAACACTGTGTGACACCATTCCCTGTTTGGTGACTCAGTTTCCCCATCTGTCATGGAGAGGCCACCATTCTTTGTTTTTCCTTTTAATTTTATTTTTCTATATCGAGACGTAAGTTATGATGGAAGAAATTTTCATATGTTGAGGTATGGGGAAGTCCTTCTGGCTGATACATGATTTGACTTGAACTTTACGCTAACCAGAACAGCCTGTCTTATGGCCTGTCAAATGTACACTGTACAGCTGCGTTAACCATTAAAGAAAAGAACACATTTAAAATCAAAATGCGGGGAGGGGGTGAACTGGGAGATTGGGATTGACATATATACACCACTATGTATAAAATAGATTACTAATGAGAACCTACTGTAGAGCACAGGGAACTCTACTCAATGCTCTGTGGTGACCCAGATGGGAAGAGAATCTAAAAAAGAGTGGATATATGTATACGTATGACTGATTCACTTTGCTGTACAGCAAGAAACAAACACAACATTGTAAAGCAACTGTACTCCAATAAAAATTAATTTAAAAAATAAATAAGTGAAAGGAAAAAAAATCAAAATGGAGTCACCATGGTTCAGGCATCCAAAATGGAGCTGGGTGGCCATTGTAGATGTGGTTTCAGACACGTTCCTGCATCACTGAGAACTTGAATCTTCCGAACTGCATCCGACTCAAGGCCACCACCAGCCATTCTCAAAACAGTATTTGCTAGTAGTGGCTAACTGCCACCTTACAGCACATCTCAACTTGGCCTAATCCTATTTCAAGCGCTCAATACCGATGCATGGCCGGTGACTACCATATTGCACAGACAAATCTAGAGGAGGCCAACTAACAAACAGGCAGCTACAATGTAAGGTCATAAGTGCAATGACAGGGCACTCCAGGGGGCCAGAAGGGGCTCATGACCCAACTGGGGGAGGAGTATAGAATTGGCAAGTTTGGGAATTCCCTAGCTGTCCAGTGGTTAGGACTCCACACTTCCACTGCAAGGGGCACGGGCTCATCGCTGGTCGGGGAACTAAGATCCCGCAAGCTGCGCAGTGAGGCCAAAAAACTAAAAGAAAAATAATTGGAAAGTTTTCCTGGAGGTGACATCTGAGTTCAGTCTTGGAGGACAAGAGAGTTAGCCAGGGCTTGGGAACAGTGAATGCAGTTCCAAGCAGAGTGAAAAGTAGGGGCAAAAGCCAGGACAGAAAACAGCCCAACTATTCTTCTTTCAGAGTGACTAAGCATCATGTGCCCAGCCAGGGGCGATGCTGACTGGAGACAACAAGGACCAGACTGAAGAACGTGGAGTTTGTGCTGCAGGCATCACAGGAGAGTCTGCAGCTAGTCAGGGAACTATCACGTGAGGGCGTCACAGGGATTCCGGTGGGACTGGCAGCCTGAAGGGGTGCCTCACCCAGCCTGGGAGCCCGAGGTGGGCAGGAGTCAGAGGTTGCTTTCTGGAGGAAATAAGGCCTGAAAAAATGGCCAGGATCCCCCAGGAAAGGTTACTCTGGGCAGCAAGACCAGCCTAAGACCTGGCGCCTGGAGAAATGAAAGTCTGAGTGTTTCAGTGGGGGTGTGACACCCGTTCTGTGTCTCAAATGATGAGAGAGGAGGCTGGAGAGCTTGGCGGGCACTACAACATGCAAGGCTTCCAACTCCAGGCAGAGGCGTTGGGATTTCTGTCTTGCGGTAAGCCCTCTTGCCGTGGAAGGGTTTTGAGCTGGGAAAGGACAAGATTAGTTCCAAATTTTTGAAAGGTCTGTTTGCTTATGTTGGCGGGCTAGAGAGTGGAAGCTGGGGGACTATGGAACAGTCTGGTGCTGAAATCTACATGAGAAAGAACGAGGTCTGAGCTACGGAAGGGGCGGTGCGGATTGAGAAATCCCTCCAAAATCTTGGTGTTAAGGCTCAAATGCCTGATTTTAATGCCCTCAAGAATTTCAGAGCTGCAGAAAGGAGGCAACATGCGAAAATAATACTAGCATTACTTCCCACGTGTTACATACTGTCCGTGCAAAGACATTATTATGCTAGGTACCTTCATACGTGATTTTATTTAATTTCTCTAAGAGGTTAATCCGTTCAGTTTTCAGTGAGAAAACTGAGGCGCAGAGAGGGAGTTCATTGCTCAAGGGCACGGTGGTAGCGACTAAGCGAGACGCGGAGGCCCGACACCCCACACCACGCGCCAAAACCCCCAACCCTCGACCAGAGGATCTTCCCTTTTGCATCTTTAGTTCCCACCTTCGGAGGCCAATTCCCCTCCACACACCTCCCTCCGTTTCCCCCCCGGGCCCCGCCCGCCGTGGCCCTTCTAGCCCCGGCCAGCCTCTCTATGGTTCCCCCCACCCACCCCTCTACCCACACGCTGCCTCTCGTTTGCCTCCCACCCTGGCCCCTCTATCCACCGCCAACTTCTCCATGGTCCCCCTTCTCCCTAGTTCTCTACTTACGTGCTCCTCCTCTAAACTCCACAATATCGGCCATCAGCGCCCCCACCCCCCCATCCCCCCACCCCGCGCCCATCAGATCCGTCCTCTGAGCTGCCTCTCTGGTCAGGCCGAGAGGAAACGGCTGTCAATGGGGAAGTGCTTTTAGGGAAGGCCCTGCAAAGGAGGGACCCCGCACTTCTAAGGGGTGACCCTGCGCTAAAGCGGCCCATTTCAGGCCCTCTGCGAAAATGCTCTGGCTGGAAACACGAGGCCCAGAGAGGAAGGATCCAATATGCGCTTGGGCCCACCTCTAATAAGTGGGATCCCAAAAGGATCACTCTCTATAGGAGTTTCCTGTCTCTCCTTTAATCTTTGTTCCGACAGTGTCAGAGACAGACAAGGAAATCGGGAAATGCCCACCTCTTTACACAGACTGCGGAAAATGAGTCCAAGAATGGGGAAGGAACTGGCTCAAAACTAGTCAACCAGGAACCAAATGGGAATCAAGCCAGGGTCTCCTGGTTCCCAGTTCCCAGAACCTCAGTGGTTTTTCTGTTTTAAAATAGGTGAAGTAGATAGTAACAGCAAGGCTCCTGAAAGAGGCATGCAGGACCGTCACATCCAGGTTTCAGTCTGATTCCCAACCCGATCTACAAGGATTCTCCTTAACACATAGCAAAGCAGATGTAATTCTTTCCTTCAAAAGTAATTAAGCATAACTGCAGAGGTGGATTCACCATGAAGCTAATGAACCTTAAGCTTCCAAGGCTTCTCACTTGCACAAGGCTTTCCCTGGGTAGTGAGTGTTGACAATTCAAAGAGTACTTAAGATTAGTCACTGCTTAAAAAAAACACAAAAAACTTGCACCTGAATGTCCAGCGACAGATGAATGGCTAAAGAAGATGGGCCATGTATATACAACGGAATATTACTCAGCCATAAAAAAGAATGAAATAATGCCATTTGCAGCAACATAGATGGACCTAGAGATTATCATATTAAATGAAGTAAGTTAGACAGAGAAAGACAAATATCATATGATATCACTTATATGTGGAATCTAAAATATGATACATATGAACTTATATACAAAACAGAAAAAGACCCCACAGACATAGAAAACAAGCTTATGGTTACCAAAGGGGAAAGGTGTGGTGGGGAGGGATAAATTAGAAGCTTGGGATCAACATACACACACTACTATATATAAAATAGATAACCAACAAGGACCTCCTGTATAGCACAGGGAACTCTACTCAATATTGTGTAATAACCTATAAGGGAAAAGAATCTGAAAAAGAATATATATATATCTATATATCTATATATATATCTCCAAATCACTGTGCTGTACAACTGAAACTAACACAACACTGTAAATCAATTATGCTTCAACTTAAACAGTTTTTTAAAGGATAAATAACATATTAAAAAAAAAACTTGCAACACTCTGCAACCTTAAATTCACAGGTGAAGGAAACTTGCTTAGAATTTTCCCAAACTTGACAACAATACTAAAATAACTGTGAATCTGAAATTAAAGTCTCTTAAGTTAATAGTAAAGAAATGTTTTGATCAATCACATTATAGATCAGATAATCTTACTATTCTCTCTACAGAAAGTATTATAATATTGTTGTCATATAAAAAGCCAATCAAAGAAAATAGAGGGAAAGCATTATAGAGCTAAGTCAGGTAGTAAACTAATTAAAATGCTATCTATACGATATGTGCTTTTCAATTTGGGGGGTTGTGCGTGGTAATTGTCACCTTTTGAATTTTGTAATTGGCTGCAACTTATTTTCTCATGCTAAATAAATGTTCTCTTGTATACCTTTTTTTTGTATTTTAATTTTTGTATTTCTAAGCTGTACAAGCTTCACACCCTACAAAACCTGGATCTGACTCTGCTCTGACACTCAGTGTGTTCTCAGTAAACACTAGTGGGACTTCCCTGGTGGCACAGTGGTTAAGAATCCGCCTGCCAATGGAGGGGACATGGGTTTGAGCCCTGGTCCGGGAAGATCCCACATGCCGTGGAGCAACTAAGCCCGTGAACCACAACTACTGAGCCTGCGCTCTAGAGCCCGCGAGCCACAACTACGTGAACACATATACCATTTTAAAATAAATAAATAAACACACACTAGTTATTATTGTCAGTATTATTGTAATCTGCAGACCCAACAGGAAGGCTTGAGGATGATTACAATTTAAGGATGACTGTTGGCTTAGGACTTCAGACAGCCATAGTCACCGTATTCTTATTCATCCACACACTTATGTATTGATTCATTAATTCAGTACATGGCTACTGAATACCTGTATTCAGTACTGAATGCCCAGACACGAGTGTGGGTGCTGGAGACGCAACAGGAAATTATACAGACGTGGTCTCTGCCTTCAGGGAGCTTACAGTCTGATAAGAATTGTCCATGGGATTGATTTGACGTTTTCAAAAATCAGATTTAAAAAATCGTCTATAAGCTCTCTCCACCCCACATTTTATTATGAAAATTTTCTTTTTCTTTCTTAATCTTTTGGCCACACCGCACAGCATGTGGGATCTTAGTTCCCTGACCAGGGAACTGAACCCTGGGCCCCCTGCATTGGCAGTGCGGAGTCTTAACTGCTGGACCACCAGGGAAGTCTCAGAAATTTTCAACCACAGAGAAAAGTTGAAAGAATCGCATAGTGAACATGCATACATCTATTATATAGGCTTATAACTTTTAAATATCACTTAGAGGTTGATCCTAAAAGATCATCATGTTCAGCTGATTCTTTTTTTTTTTTTTAAGATTTAATTTTATTTATTTTTTGGCTGCACTGGGTCTTCATTGCTGTGCATAGGCTTTTCTCTAGTTGCGGCGAGCGGGGGCTTCTCTTGTTGCGGAGCACAGGCTCTAGGCGCGCAGGCTTCAGTAGTTGTGGTGCGCAGGCTCAGTAGTTGTGGCTCACGGGCTCTAGAGCACAGGCTCAGTAGTTGTGGTGCACAGGCTCAGTAGTTGTGGCTCGCAGGCTCAGTAGTTGTGACACATGGGCTCAGTAGCTGTGGCACACAGGCTCAGTAGTTGTGGCATGTGGGCTCAGTAGTTGTGGCATGCCACCAGCGAAGCCCCTCAGCTGATTCTTTTTTTCAATACAGCTTTACTGAGATCTAACTCACATGCCATATAATTCACCCATTTAAAGTGTACAATTCGTCGCGGGTATGTGCAGGGTCCCCACAGTCAACCTTAGAACGTTGCGTCCCCTCGGAAGGAAACCCTGTGCCCTTCAGCTGTCACTTTCTTACTCCCTCAATTCCACTCCGGCTCCCACCGCTTATCTAAGGAGCCGCTTATCTACTTTCTGTCTCTATAGATTTCCCTGTTCTGGACACCTCATATGAACGGGATAATAAACTGTGATCTTTTGTGTCAGCTTCACTCACTATTTAAAAAAATTGAAGCACAGTTGATTTACAATGTTATGCCAGTTTCAGGTGTATAGCATGGTGATTCAGGATTTTTACAGATTATACTCCATTAAGTTATTACACAATAATGGCTATATTTTCCTGTGCTGTACAATACATCCTTGTTGCTTATCTATTTTATAAATAGTTTGTATCTCTTAATCCCACACCCTTATCTTGCCCCTCTCTTAATAAACTTAAAAGCTTTTACACAGCAAAGGAAACCATCAACAAAACAAAAAGACAACCTATAGAATGGGAGAAAATATTTGCAAATGATTTGGCCAACAGGCATTAATATCCAAAATACATAAACAGCTTATACAACTCAATATCAAAAAACTAAACAACCCAATCAGAAAATGGGTAGAAGACCTGAATAGACATTTTTCCAAAGAAGACGTACAGATGGATAACAGGCACATGAAAAGATGTTCAACATGGCTAATTATTAGAGAAATGCAAATCAAAATGATGAGATATCATCTCCCACCTGTCAGAATGGCTATCACCAAAAAAATCTACAAATAACAAATGATGAGTATGGTAATAATGGTGGAGAAAAAGGAAACCTTCTACATTGTTGGTGGGAATGTAAACTGGTGCAGTCACTATGGAAAACAGTACCAAGGTTCTTCATAAAACTAAAAATAGAACTACCATATGATCCAGCAATTCCACTCTTGGATATATATCCAGAAAATAAACAAAAGCACTAATTCTAAAAGATACATGCACCCTAATGTTCATAGCAACACTATTTACAATAGCCAAGACATGGAAGCAACCTAAGCGTCCATCAACAGACAAAAGGATAAAGAAGATGCGGTATATATATACAATGGAATACTACTCGGCCATAAAAAAATGAAATTCTGTCATTTGCAGAAACATGGCTGGACCTAGAGAATATTATGCTTAGTGAAATAAGTCAGAGAAAGACAAATGCTGTATGATATCACTTATATGTGGAATGTAAAAAATAAAACAAATGAATGTATATAGCAAAATACAAACAGACTCAGAGATATAGAAAACAAGCTAGTGGTTACCAGTGGGGAACGGGAAGGGGGGAGGGGCTTCTTCACTGATTATAATACTTTCAAGGTTCATCCATGTTGTAGCATGTATCAGTACTTCATTCCTTTTTGTGGCCAAATAATATTTCATTTTATGGATATATACCACATTTTGTTTATCCATTCCTCAGTCGATGACATTTGGGTTGGTATGAACAATGCTGCTATAAGCATTTGTTTACAAGGTTTTGTGTGGACATATATTTTCATGTCTCTTGGGTACACACCTATGAGTGGAATTGCTAGGTCATATGGTAATTCTATCAGTCAATTCATTTAAAAGACAGGAGATCCAAGTCCAGAGAGGAGAGATGACATGCTCAAGGCAGGGACAGAAAGAAGTAAGGCTAACACCCACCCCACCCAACATCTTCTGATTCCAAGTCCAAGACCCCTACTGCCATTTTTTTAGTGGTTCCATGTAGCCAGACTTGTAGCCTCAGGTCATGCAACAGACTGTTAGTGTAGTGCCAGCCCCTGAGGGTCACAGACAAGAGGGGAAAAGGCAAGGAATCCACATTTACTGAGCACCATCTGGTTCCCAGAATTATGCTAGACTGTAGCACTCTCAAAGTGAGAAAGGACATCACTTGCCCAAAATTGTACAGCAAGTGGATAGACGGATCTGGACCCAGGTGCATCTGACTTCAAAGCTTATGGTCATTCCACTGAACTATGCCCTCCTCTTCAAATATTTCATATTCTCAGTATTAATATTCCCAATATCTCAATCTCCTATATCCATTAATTCAGTTATTCATTCACTCATCTGTTCATTCATTCACCAAACATTCACTGAGGTATTTATATGCCTCCTCTCTGTGGATGCAGAGATGAAACTGACCCTGCCCCCAAAGAAGGGAGAACAGAGGATGAGTTTCATGCGCTAAACCCTGTGCCGTGAATGATCTCATTTAATAAAGAGAATCTCAGTGGAATACCATTTCACACAAGTCAGACTGGCAAAAATTTAAGTTTGACAAGTATTGTTAAAGATGTCAAGTAAGGGGATTGCCCATTCATTGGTGGTGGATGTGTAAATTGGTAAAAATTGTAGCTAATACATGGTGCCTACTTTGTGCCATAAAACACTTCACGTATAATGACTCATTTCATCCTCATAGCACCTAACACTTAAGTGTGTTGAGTAAATACTATTATAATTTTTGTTCTGCAGATGAGGCAAAGGAGGAGGCTGACTTTCTATTAGACACAGCAGGTACATACAATGCCTAAGGCCCAGTACACTCTTAGGAGCCCAGGAAAAACATTTTAATTTTGAAATCAGAAGAAAGAAGAATATAATCCAGCCTAGCTTATGTTTGTCTTTATACCAACACAGACATAACATACAAGTTTAAATATACTTTTTGGAATGATGGAGCCCACAAAGGCACAAATGCCAGGGCCCAGGAAAGCACTGGAGACCGTGAGTGGTTAAAGAACTTACCCAAGAGGGACTTCCCTGGTGGCACAGTGGTTAAGAATCCGCCTGCCAACGCAGGGGACACGGGTTTGATCCCTGGTCCGGGAAGATCCCACATGCTGCGGAGCAACTAAGCCTGTGCGCCACAACTACTGAGCTTATGCTCTAGAATCCAAGAGCCACAACTACTGAGCCCATGTGCCACAACTACTGAAGCCTGCACGCCTAGAGCCCGTGTTCCGCAACAAGAGAAGCCACTGCAATGAGAAGCCTGCGCACAGCAACGAACAGTAGCCCCCACTCGATGCAACTAGGGAAAGCCCGTGCGCAGCAACGAAGACCCAACGCAGTGCTCGCTTCGGCAGCACATATTCTAAAATTGGAACGATACAGAGAAGATTAGCGTGGCCCCTGCGCAAGGATGACACGCAAATGCGTGAAGCGTTCCATATTTTTGGAAAACATGGGCAGAACGCTCTATGACATAAATCACAGCAAGATCCTTTTTGACCCACCTCCTAGAGAAATGGAAATAAAAACAAAAATAAACAAATGGGACCTAATGAAACTTCAAAGCTTTTGCACAGCAAAGGAAACCATAAACAAGACAAAAAGACAACCCTCAGAATGGGAGAAAATATTTGCAAATGAAGCAACAAAGGATTAATCTCCAAAATTTACAAGCAGCTCATGCAGCTCAATACCAAAAAAAACAGACAACCCAATCCAAAAATGGGCAGAAGACCTAAATAGACATTTCTCCAAAGAAGATATACGGATTGCCAACAAACACATGAAAGAATGCTCAACATCATTAATCATGAGAGAAATGCAAATCAAAACTACAATGAGATATCATCTCACACCAGTCAAAATGGCCATCATCAAAAAAATCTACAAACAATAAATGCTGGAGAGGGTGTGGAGAAAAGGGAACCCTCTTGCACTGTTGGTGGGAATGTAAATTGATACAGCCACTATGGAGAACAGTATGGAGGTTCCTTAAAAAACTAAAAATAGAACTACCATATGACCCAGCAATCCCACTACTGGGCATATACCCTGAGAAAACCATAATTCAAAAAGAGTCATGTACCACAATGTTCATTGCAGCTCTATTTACAATAGCCAGGACATGGAAGCAACCTAAGTGTCCATCGACAGATGAATGGATAAAGAATATGTGGCACATATATACAATGGAGTATTACTCAGCCATAAAAAGAAACGAAATTGAGTTATTTGTAGTGAGGTGGATGGACATAGAGTCTGTCATACAGAGTGAAGTAGATCAGAAAGAGAAAAACAAATACCATATGCTAACACATATATGGAATCTAAAAAAAAAAGAAAAAATGGTCATGAAGAACCTAGGGGCAGGACAGGAATAAAGATGCAGACCTAATAGAGAATGGACTTGAGGACACGGGGAGGGGGAAGGGTAAGCTGGGACAAAGTGAGAGAGTGGCATTGACATATATACACTACCAAACGTAAAATAGATAGCTAGTGGGAAGCAGCCGCATAGCACAGGGAGATCAGCTCGGTGCTTTGTGACCACCTAGAGGGGTGGGATAGGGAGGGTGGGAGGGAGGGAGATGCAAGAGGGAAGAGATATGGAGATATATGTATATGTATAGCTGATTCACTTTGTTATAAAGCAGAAACTAACACACCATAGTAAAGCAATTATACTCCAATAAAGATGTTAAAAAAAAAAGACCCAATGCAGCCAATAAATAAATAAATAAATAAATGTTCCTTTAAAAAAAAAAAAAAAAGAACTTACCCAAGATTTCCCAGCTAGTACGTGGTGGAGATATTAAGACGAGCAGTTGGGTGATATCTACCAAATTGAAGATGGAAGTTGAAGATGTTCCTGTTCTTTGATGCAGCAACTCAACTCTCAGGTATATAACTTAGAGAAAACTCCCATCTGGGTTCAAGGAGATGTAAGCAAGAATGTTCATGGCAGTATCATTTGTAATAATCAAAAACTGGCCACATTCAGGTACCACCTCACACTGGTCAGAATGACCATCATTAAAAATCTACAAATAGGGACTTCCCTGGTGGCACAGTGGTTAAGAACCCTCCTGCCAATGCAGGGGACACAGGATCGAGCCGTGGTCCGGGAAGATCCCACATGCCGCAGAGCAACTAAGCTCGTGTGCCACAACTACTTAGCCTCCATGTCACAACTACTGAAGCCCACGCACCTAGAGCCCATACTCCGCAATAAGAGAAGCTACCGCAGTGAGAAGCCCATGCACCGCAACGAAGAGTAGCCCCCACTCACCTCAACTAGAGAAAGCCCATGTGCAGCAATGAAGAGCCAACACAGCCAAAAATAAGTAAATAAGTAAATTTTAAGAAAATCTACAAATAACAAATGCTGAAGAAGGTGTGGAGAGAAGGGGACCCTCCTACACTATTGGTGGGAATGTAAGTTGGTGCAGCCACTATGGAGGATCCTCAAAACACTAAAAATAGAATTACCATATGATCCAGCAATCCCACTCCTGGGCATATATCCAGAGAAAACTCAAATTCGAAAAGATGTATGCACCCCTATGTTCATAGCAGCACTATTTACAATAGTCAAGACATGGAAGCAACCTAAACGTCCATCGACAGATGATGGGATTAAGAAGTTGTGAGAGGGCTTTCCTGGTGGCACAGTGGTTGAGGATCTGCCTGCTAATGCAGGGGACACGGGTTTGAGCCCTGGTCTGGGAAGATCCCACATGCCACGGAGCAACTAGGTCCGTGAGCCACAACTACTGAGCCTGCGCGTCTGGAGCCTGTGCTCCGCAACAAGAGAGGCTGCGATAGTGAGAGGCCCGCGCACCGCGATGAAGAGTGGCCCCCGCTTGCCACAACTAGAGAAAGCCCTCGCACAGAAACGAAGACCCAACACAGCCAAAAATAAATTAATTAATTAATTATTTTTTTTAAAAAAAGAAAACTTTAAAAAAAAAGAAGTGAGATATATATATTTCATTCTTTTTTATGGCTGAGTAGTATTCCATCACATATATATCCATCATATATTCCATCATATATCTATGATGCAATACTGTTCAGCCCTAAAAAAGAGTGAAATAATGCCATTTGCAGCAACATGGATGGACCTAGAGATGATCATATTAAGTGAAGTTAAGTCAGAGAAACACAAACATTATACAGTATCACTTACGTGAGGAATCTTAAAAATAGTACAAATGAACTTATTTACAAAAGAGGAACAGACTCACAGACATAGAAAACAAACTTCTGGTTACCATAGGGGAAAGGGAGGAGGGATAACTTGGGAGTATGGGGTCAGCAGATGCACAGTACTATAGATAAAATAGATAACCGGCAGTGCGCTGGCCACGCATGTGTCTCTCGCTTCCACGGCGCTTGGACAGAACAGACCCAGGGGCGCCCCTTCCTCCAGACTCTGACCACCCTCCAAGCTCTTCTCCAGTCACAACCTTGGAACCACCCACTCAGCTCTCCTCGGCCTCCGGGACCAGCCAACACCATTTTCTGAGCTTAGCTCCGTACTGCCGACCAAGCATGAGCTCCCAGATTCGTCACCATTACTCCGCCAGGTGGAGGCCGCCGTCACCCGCCTGGTAACGCGCATCTGCCGCTCTCCCACACCTACCTGTCTCTGCGCTTCTCTTTCCACCCGACGCAGCGGCTCGCGAGGGCGTGAGACAGCGTTCCGCGAACTGGCCGAGGAGAAGCCGGAGGGCCCGAGCTCACCGGAAAAGGCAGAAGCAGCGCTGTGGCCGCGCCCGCTTCCAGGACGTGCCGAAGCCGTCCCAGCAGCAGTGGGTGAAGCCCAGGACGCCACGGAAGCCGCCCGGCTGACGGAGAAGAACCCGCACCAGGCCCCGTGGCTCCGCAGGCCCGGGGTTCTCCCCGCGCAGACCCCACCTCTGGACTTCCTGGAGCCACTTCCTGGAAGAGCAGGTGAAACTCATCCAGGAGATGGGCGACCACCTGACCAACCTCCGCAGGCTGCCCGGCCCCCAGGCTGCGCTGGGCGAGCGTCTCTCCCAAAGGCTCCGCCTCAAGCACCACTAGGAGCCCCCGGAGCCCAGCGGCCTGTGAGGAGCCCCTCTGGGGTCAGGGCTCCTCCTGAAGCCTCTCTCTGCAGCCACTGGGCAGCTTGTTAACCACCCTGGAGCCCTCGCCAAGCCTTGGGCCAAAGGGAAACAGGAAAGATTTCTGCAGCAAAAAAAAAAAAAAAAAAGAATCGGAGCCCAAACTGGGCTGTTCCTAGGCCCCGCCCTGCAGCCTCAACTTTCTGTCCTGGAACGAGTGTCACTCTCCGTCTTTGGGTTTGGCCCGAGGCGAGGCAGAGTGCGTGGGGTCTGCTGAGACCCAGATGTGGTCTGGAAGGTCCCAGAGCCTGCTGTCTCCTGGGCCCCATCCTGCAGGGAGAGCAGCGTGAGGCCCTGGGGGGCTGTTCCTCTTTCTGAGCGGCTGCTATGAAGGGACTGGTAACGTGCAACACAGAGCCTGCCCCTTGTCACCCCCCGTGCATCTGTCTGTCCTGTTGGCTCTGTGGACTCTGTAAGCCACCAGCACGGCTGGGGACCATGGGAGGCACAGCCACGACCCCGACCCTCACTGCCCTTCGCTGCCTCGGTGGGCTTTGGGGAAGGGAGGGGGGAAGGGGCCCCTCTCCTCCCAGGTCTCAGCTTCACCTGAGAGACCCCAGGTCTAAGAAGGCTCAGGGGGGGCACAACTTGGTGGGGGAGGAAGGGTGTGCTCAGCCCCAGATCTGACCCCAGCACTCAGGGCCCAGACCAGGCCTGGAGCATCTGTGTGTGCTGGGGGATGGGCGCTCACAGGGAACTCTCTCCCAGGGCTGTGCCCGGACCCATGGGACCAGGTCCCGGCAGGTGAGCCCCCCCAAGACCTGCTTCAATCCCACAAGCCCCTGGTCATCTGGGGGGAGCACAGCAGGTCTGGGATGATGGTGACCAGTCTGGAAGGGGTCTGGGGGTGACAGCTGGGGAAACTGAGGGGAGAAAGGCACCCCTGACACTTCGGGTCTGATTCCTTCCCAGGAATCCACCTGACACCCTCCATCTGGGCTGACCTAGGCCCCATGGTCACCAAGGGAAGCCCTGTGACCATCTGGTGTCCGGGGTCTCTGAGGGCAGATGTCTACCGTCTGTATAGAGAGAGGCCCTCTGGACTCTGGGAGGCTGAGGCCCCACGGGACTCCAGTAACAAGGCCAGTTTCCCCTTTGAATCCTCGAGCTCAAGCCCTGCAGGGCGGTATCAGTGTGTCTCTCGCAGCAGGAAAGACAGGTAGAGCGGAGTGACCCCCTGCCCCTGGTGGAGACAGGCGGGAGGGAGGACCCGGGTCCCCTCCCACGGCGGCGGCGGCCTCACAGGCAGAGGGAGCAGAGTGTGGGCGCCGGGGGCCGGACGTCTCCCCTCGCAGCCCACACCTGCGGTGAGCGGGGTGACGCTCCCCCTTTAACCCGGCCCCTCCCCCTCCCTCAGGGGTGCGCAGAGCCCCGCCCTCAGCCCAGCCACGCCCTGTGGTGGCCTCACGAGGGAGCGTGTCCCTGGCACGCAGCTCACAGTCTGCAGCGGGCACTTTGCACCTGCTGAAGGAGGGAGGTGCTGACCCGCCCGACACAGGACATCGAGGACCCATGGGAGGGGACAGGCCGTGTGCCCTGTGGGGCCCGTGAACTCCTCCCGTGGGGGGACCTGCGGATGCTATGATTCTCCCAGCTCCCTCCGCGTGTGTGGTCACACCCCAGTGACCCTCTGCATCGCCAGGTCACAGGTGAGGGCCCCCAGCCCCATCGTTTCCTGGACCCCTGACCTGAGCCTTGTGCCCAGTGAGCCCTGGGGTGATGGGGGTCAGTGATACTGCCCTCCTGGGGCAGAACCACTAGCGAGAGGCTTGGCAGGACCAGGGAGAGCTCTGACTGCAGCCCCGGTGAGCAGTGTGGGGTGAGCGTCCCCCTCGGTGCCACTGCCCCTCTCTGCAGGCGTGTACAGGGGGCCCTCCCTCTCAGCCCAGCCGGGCTCGCTCGTGCTCCGTGGAGACAGCCTGGTGCTGGTGGGGAGCCCCTGTCCTGCCCCACGTCCTGACTGTGTGCTCAGCGTGCTGGGCCCAGAGTCACCCCTGGTGGGGATGGGGTGCTGGGAGGGGGTCCTAGAGCAGACATTGAGATAGGGCAGTGGTCCAGGGAGAGTGAGTGAGAAAAATGGAGCGGGTGCCGGGAGATAAGAGAGACCCACACAGGGGGGCTGAGAGCAGCTGAGAGGGGGTCACAGACAGGGTCCCTGGAGAGAGGATGGTGGTCCCTCAGCTCAGGGTCAAGGGTGTGTTGGGGGTGGCTCTCTACACATCATGACCTGCCTCGCCCCCAGGAATGTACAGGAAACCCTCCCTCTGAGCCCAGCCGGGACCTTCAGTGCCCTGGGGAGAGAACACGACCCTGCAGCGTGGCTCTGAGATCTGGTCCGATCCCCTCCATCTGTCCAAGGAGGGGTCACTCACTCCTCCCCAGAACCTTTGTCTGCAGGACACGGCTCCACCCTTTCAGGCCAGCTTCAGCTTGAGTGCTGTGACCTCAGCCCACAGTGGGACCTACACGTGCTACAGCTCACTCAGCACCTCCCCCTCCCTGATGTCACAGCCCAGCGACCCCTGGAGCCCCTGCTCTCAGGTGAGGAGCCCCCTCCCCACATCCATTGAGGAGCCAGACCCTCGGCTCACAGCCCTGTCCCAGGAGGGCTCTGAGCTGGAGGAGGAGAAGAGAGACACAGGGACGCCAGCCACAGGTGGCCCCACCCCACGGAGGGACGGACAGTACAGGGGGAGCCCCTGTCCCTCTACTCCACTCACCCCACCGCAGGGTCCAGGCCGTGCTAGGTGTGTGCAGAAGGGAGGCGGGAGGGCGGAAGGTCGGAACTTTGAGGGAAGACACAGAGCTGAGAACAACGTGAAGATGCAGACACGCCACACCCTCCCTCTGTCCTTGTTCCAGGCAGCACTGGGGCTGCAGACTCTCACCCACAGGCACGAGCGCCGTGTCTGCTGGGTAACAGCGTCCTCTTAGCCTAGAGGAGACACCGTCTCCCCAGTCCTGGGCTGAGCTTCTGTTAGCCCTTCCCCACTAAACCTTTACAGAAGGGTCGCTTCCCACCGGACCTGGGGGTGGGAGTGGAGATGAAGGAAGGGGGCTTCATGTCTCAAGTATAACTGAGGTCACTGGTGCCTATTGGGTGGTCATAGTGAGGAGACATGCATGAAGGGAAGATGCCCAGCTGAGAGAGGGGGAAAGAGCAGGTGCCCTCCTCGCCTCTGTCTGGGTGCTGATTTCTAGGAGCCCTTAGAGTCGTCACGGCACCTATGGAATCAGCCCCACGATATGAAGGGCAGAGTGAAGGTGGCCTCTCATTTTCACGTCAAGGAGGTGGTGGGATTCACTGGACAGCTACATGTAAGTCATCAAATTAGAACACTCTCTCACACCATATACAAAAAAGACTCAAAATGGTTTAAAGACCTAAATGTAAGACATGACACTATAGGGCTTCCCTGGTGGCGCAGTGGCTAAGAATCTGCCTGCCAACGCAGGGGACACGGGTTCGAGCCCTGGTCTGGGAAGATCCCACATGCCGTGGAGCAACAAAGCCCGTTCACCACAACTACTGAGCCCGTGCTCTAGAGCCCGCAAGCCACAACTACTGAGCTCACGAGCCACAACTACTTAAGCCCACGCACCTAGAGCCTGTGCTCCACAACAAGAGAAGCCACTGCAATGAGAAGCCCGCGCACCGCAAGGAAGAGTAGCTCCCGCTCGCCGCAACTAGAGAAAGCCCGTGCACAGCAATGAAGACCCAGCATGGCCAAAAATAAATAAATTAAATAAGTTAATTTAAAGAAAAGATAACAGGTGTTGGCAAAACTGTGGAGAAAAGAGAACCCTATGCATTGTTGGTGGGAACGCAAATCGCTGCAGCCACTGTGGAAAACAGTATGCAGTTTCCTCAAAAAATTAAAAATAGAACTACCTACCATAACATCCAGCAATTCCACTTCCGGGTATATATCCAAAGCAGATGAAACCAGGACCTCAGAGAGATATCTGCACTCCTATGTTCACTGCAGCATTATTCACATTAGCCAGGATATGGATACAACCTCAATGCCTGTCGAAAGATGAAGAGATAAAGAAAACGTGAGATATGCGCACGCGCGCACACACACACACTGCAATATTATTCAGCCTTTAAAAAGAAGGGAATCCTTCCGTTTGGGAAACGTGGATGAAGCTGGAGGACATTATGTGAAGTAAAATAAGCCAGACACAGAAAGACAAATACAGCCCGAGCTCACTTCCCTGGGGGATCTAAAATAGTCAGACTCTTAGAAACACAGGAGTAATGGTAGTTGCCAGAGGCTGGGAAAGGGGTCAGTGGGGAGATGCTGGTCACGGGGAACAACATTTCAGTTACGCAGTCGAGTAACTTCTGGAGATGTGATGTACAGTGATGCGACTAGAGTTCACAGTATTCCATTGTAGACTTGAAATTTGCTTACAGGATAGACCTTAAGTGTTCTCACCACACACACACTCACACACAAATGTTCAGTATGTGAGGTCATGGATATGTTAATTAGCTTAATTGTGGTGATTCTTTCACAAGGTAAGTGTATATAAAAACATCAAGTGGGACTTCCCTGGTGGTCCGGTGGTTAAGAATCCACCTTCCAATGCCTGGGACGCAGGTTGGATCCCTGGTCAGGGAACTAAGATCCCACATGCCACGGGGCAACTAAGCCCACGAGCTGCAACTACTGAGCCCGTGCACTCTGGAGCCTGCGCACGCAACGAAAGATCCCGCCTGCCACAGCGAAGATCCTGCGTGCCACAACTAAGACCCAAGGCAGCCAAATAAATAAATAAATGAATGAATGAATGAATGAATGAATGTTTTTTAAAAAAATAAAAACATTAAGTTGTACATCTTAAATATATACAATTTTTGTTACTTATATCTCAATAAAGCCGAAAATTTTTTCTTTCATTTAATTACACCAAGCACATTGGTAGTTATTCCATTTCTAATTTTAGGCAGTTACTCCCATGTTAACACATGTATTTACATTTTTATTTCTAAACAACTATGCATTCTCCTCCTCCATTAGAGAAGACAAGGTTCTCATTATGCTTTACCTGAAATATGGGTGCTCTATATGCGTGTATGTGCGTGTGCACATCTGTGTGTCTGTGTGCACACGTGTGGGTGCATCTGTGGGTGTGTGTACAAGTTGTGTTTGTTAATTTTTCGGTGCTTTTTTTCTCATGTTACATCTCACTTTCTCCATTACATCTTTAGTATTCCTTTCACTGAGTGTGAAAATAGTAAAATATCTAAGAACTTGCGTCTCTGGAAATGCCTTCTTTCACTCTCATTCTCTCTTTATCAAGTTACTTGAAAACATTTCTTATTTCAAACTAAGTGTGTGACTCAGCTACTAGGAGAGGAACATACATGTGATGGGTAAGGGATCCATTCCCCGCAGAACCCTCCTTATCTCTCAGGAAGACGCAGCCTGACGTGGTGGGCTTAGCGGAATGGACACAGCTCCCACAGGTCAGACGTGGTGCCTGGAATCTCCTCGTATTTAGGGATTTACCCTCTGATGAGCCTTTCACTTTTGTCCCTTAAAAATAATTTGGCTCAGTGTAAAATTCTTCCCAGTGAATTCCCTGAAGGGATTTCTCCAGTATCTTCTGGCATCGCCTTTTTGTAGGGGGTAGTCTGGTCCCAATGAGCTTGTCATTCTCTTAATGGTAATTTGCATTTTCTACAGGAAGTAGTTTCAGGACATTTGTAGGGCCCCAGGACAGTCGTCCTTGATTTTTTTCAGTTGAAATTTACACAAAATAGAATTAACCGTTTCGAAGTGTACAATTCAGTCTGAGATACTTTTATTTTTAATTGAACCTTCATTTTCTTAATTGACCATGAAGGGTCAAGATACAGATGTCACTTTTAAATACATGCGTCCTAGCACTTAGCTGGCCTGTCCTCATCTCTGAAAAATGTTCAATTCTTTATTTCTTTGGCTGTTGTTGTATGTCATGACCTTTCCTTCTGACACTTACAACAGATATGACGTTGGCCCTCCTCATTCTATTCCCCAAGTATCTTGAATTTCCATTTCTGGTCTCTCTAACCTTCATTCTGGAACATTTCCTCAATACTGTATTCAGTTTCATAATGGGTCCCTCAGCTGTCTTGTCCTTGATGGGATGACATTTTTTAATGTGTTGATTCTACTGGATTTTTCATCTCTACCTTTTCTGACTCTTTTCAATAACTGCCAGTTCTTCTATAAAATAATCCATACGGCTGCCTCCCTTTCTTTTTCAGATATGTAAACACGCTTAATTTAAATCGACTGTCGTATTTTCCTACTGATTCTTTTATTTTCGTATTTTTATTTCAGCAAAGTCACTCATTGTGTTGTTATACAATCAAGATATTCACATCAAGTAAGTTCTATATTTTTTTTCACCTCTTTATTGGCTTCCTATTGACTCTATTTCCTTGCCTAGGACACCCCCATGCGTCAGCAGACGGCTGTCCGTAGCACTGTCATCGTTACTGGGTCACTGTGATGTCCATTCCTGTTAAAGGCGCTCCCCTCACACCCCCGATCTTTCCTAGAAGGCTTCTCCCAGGGTTGTGCTGGGCGTCAGGCGACCAGGGGAGACCGCTGCAGCCGCTCCTGCCCCGGGCTCACCACCGTCTCAGACTTAGCACCTGATCACGGCTGTGCCCTCGGGGATGGTCCAATGGGACCCTCACACTCCCACGAGGGTGGACACCCATGGCTGACAATCCCCGACTGAGTCTGTTTCATGCCACACAGGGGAGGTGGCTCAATGCTGACCACGGGCCTGGGGCAGGGAGCAGAGCCAACCCAGTGCCCATCCAGAAACGCGGGGAAGGGGGGCCGCAGCTTCAGCCTTCACCTGGAGCCCTGACCCCTCCCCGCCTGTGAGGCCCTGGGTCCCTCTCTCTATCCACACAGGTGGGAACCTCCTCCCTATGACCCCCTGGTGATCCCGGCCAGCGGGGGCCACTCAGCCTAGTTCCCTCGTCTTTGCTCTGGTTCCCTCTCCATTTGGGAAACTTTCTTTCTCTTTTTCTGCATGTGTCTGTGGGCACGTGTTTCAGAAATATTCAAAAAAGCATTTCTCAGTGTTAGGAGCAAGGAGGGCTCTTGGGTGGGCACCACAATCACCCACTTTGCCGTGGAGTCTGAGCCCAGGATCCTTTCCTGTCCCACCCACTCCTGTTGTCACCTGCTCTGGAAATTAACAATGACGATCCTGCAATGAACCTGACACCACTGAGCTCACAGCCACTCCGAGGAGTGGGGCTCGTGACAACACGCAGAGGAGGAAACTCAGGCTCAGAAAGGGCACTGCCCTCAAGGTTACAAGAGCAGTGGGGACAGATTTAAATAGAGATGTTGGGCTTCCCTGGTGGCACAGTGGTTGAGAATCTGCCTGCCAATGCAGGGGACATGGGTTCGAGCCCTGGTCTGGGAAGATCCCACATGCCGCGGAGCAACTAGGCCCGTGAGCCACAACTACTGAGCCTGCGCGTCTGGAGCCTGTGCTCCGCAACAAGAGAGGCCACGACAGTGAGAGGCCCGCGCACCGCGATGAAGAGTGGCCCCCGCTTGCCGCAGCTAGAGAAAGCCCTCGTACAGAAACGAAGACCCAACACAGCCATAAATAAATAAATAAATAAATAAATAGAGATGTTTTCCTTCAAAGTGAGACCTCTAACTCAAATCAACGTCCCCTAAGCTTCCAGGCAGGATGACAGGACGGGGGGGAGAGCCCTGTCCAAGGATCAAGGGCCACCAAGCAGGCAGGAACGACTCAGGGGCTTGTTCCCAGGAAGGTGGGGTGATCGCTGATGCACGAAAAAGGGAGAAGTCCCTGAAGGGGGCTGAGATAGAAAGCAAACCCACACCGCGGGGCCAGGGGAGGAGGCGTGTTTCCTTCCTTATTTCCCTGAACTTCTCCTCTGTGCTCATTGCCACGTTGACCTCCACTGAGCTGTAGGTAGATGTTAAACGTGCGTCTCTGCTGATCTGAGCTCTGCGGGGCAGCAGGAACCTGCATCCTCCCTGAAGCATCTCCAGGGCCTCGGTGACCCCTGTCCATGGTGAGGTCCCCACAGGGACGTGCTGATGGACGGGCTGAGGATGAAGGAGACCCCACGGCGAGGCTCTGAGAGGGAAGGACGCGCCCGGGTCACCCTCACCTGGAAGGGGCGTCTCAGGAAGACACCGGGTCTGTCATGGGAATGAGAGCCAGGCTGTCAAGCAGGGGCAGTTCCCCTTCCTGTGGGGCTGCTGACGTGACAGCCCCGTGACGGGGAGGACCAGCCTCCCGGTGGACACACCCTCGGGTCTCCGTCCTGAGGGCACCGTGGTCTCCTCCATCTGCACCGCCTGGACCACAGGGACGAGACGCCATGACCCCCAGCCTCACAGCCCTGCTCTGCCTCGGTGAGATGGAGGAGGGGGAGGGGAAGCCCTAGGCACGGAGGGACCCCCCCCCACAGCCAGGCTGCTCTGTCAGGAGCCCCCAGGACTCAGGAGGCTCACGGGGAGGAGAGGCGCTGCTCAGGATTCAGGGCAAATCTCTCACCGGGGTCTCTCTTCCAGGGCTGCGTGTGGGCCTGAGGACCCACGTGCAGGCAGGTGAGTCTGTCCCCAGGTGTCCCAGCTCCCTCCTGCTCATGCGGACAAGGGGCCACCCCCAGGCAATGGGGATGGGGAACAGCGGTTCTGGGCTGAAGGAGGGGGAGTCTGGGAGGTTTGGGGCTGAGAGCTGGGGACCTGGGGGTGACGATGTCTTGTGACCCAGCCTCTGACGTCCTTCCAGGAACCCTCCCCAAACCCACCATCTGGGCTGAGCCAGGCTCTGTGATCCCCTGGGGGAGCCCTGTGACCATCTGGTGTCAGGGGACCCTGGGGGCCCGGGAGTTCCGTTTGGATAAAGAGGGAAGCTCAGATCCCTGGGACAGACAGCCCCCACTGGAGCCCAGGGACAAGGGCAAGTTCTCCATCCCACACATGACACAGCCCGACGCAGGGAGATATCACTGTTACTATCGCAGACTCACTGAATGGTCAGAGCGCAGTGACCCCCTGGAGCTGGTGGTGACAGGTGAGAGGACACTCGGGGGTCCCGGCCTCAGGCTCTGCCCTCAGGAAGGGGGTCTGCTCTCAGGGGTGTGTCCCTCTCACAGCCCAGCCCTGGGGGAGGGAAGGGGGGTGTGAGCCCCATTTCACGAGCTCCCTCCTTCTCTCCTAGGGGTCCACAACAAACCCACCCTCTCAGCCCTGCCGAGCCCTGTGGTGACCTCGGGAGGGAACGTGACCCTCCGGTGTGGCTCATGGCAGGGATTGGACGGGTTCATTCTGACTAAGGAAGGAGAACACAAGTCCTCCTGGACCCTGGATGCACAGCGACGCCCCTATGGGCAGACCCAGGCCCTGCACCCCGTGGGTCCCGTGACCCCCAGCCACAGGTGGACGTTCAGATGCCACGGCTTTAACAGGGACACCCCCCAGGTGTGGTCAGCCCCCAGTGACCCCCTGGAGCTCCTGGTCCCAGGTGAGGAAGTACCACCCTGGCCTCACACACTTTGAGGCACGAGACAGATTATTAGATGCTTTTCTCCCAGGATTGTCCCAGATGAGAGGGTGGGGTGAGGGGGGAGTGGGGCGCACAGGACAGAGACACAGAGTGTGAGCGACAGTGAGGCCTGCGGACCAGGACGGGAGAAGGGGCTTCACGGGAGGAACCAGCCCCTACAGCCCAGGGCTGGTCTTCCCCCAGGTGTGTCTGGGAAGCCCTCCCTCCTGACCCCGCAGGGCCCTGTCGTGGCCTCTGGACAGAACCTGACCCTCCAGTGTCGCTCTGATGTCGGCTACGACAGATTCGCTCTGTCCCAGGAGGGGGGACAGGCCCTCCCCCAGCGCCCTGGCCGGCAGCCCCAGGCTGGGCTCTCACAGGCCGACTTCCCCCTGGGCCCGGTGACCAGCACCCACGGGGGCCGGTACAGATGCTACGGTGGGCACAGCCTCTCCTCTGCGTGGTCGGCCCCCAGTGACCCCCTGGACGTCCTGGTGGCAGGTGAGGAGCCAGCGGGTCGGTCAGGGACCCAGACTCTGCACAGGCCCTGCCGGGGGAGCCCCAGGTGGTGATGCTGGGACCAGGCGTGCGGGGTCCCCAGGGAGGGAGCGAGACAGAGAGAGACGGGGGTGGGCAGGGAGAGGGAGAGACTCAGAGGAAACAGAGACAGACAGCGATGAGGGGCCTCAGGGAGGCCCTGCTGAGTCGCAGTTCAGAACCAGGGGGGCCGGCAGCCCCTCACCCCCCTTCCTCTCTCTAGGATGGTTCCCTGACACGCCCTCCCTCTCGGTGCAGCCGGGCCCCGTGGTGGCCTCAGGAGAGAACGTGACCCTGCTGTGTCAGTCAGGGAGCAGGACGGAAACCTTCCTTCTGTCCAAGGAGGGGTCAGCCCGTCCCCCACTGCGTCTTAGATCAAAGTACCGAGGTCGGCATATCCAGGCCGAATTCTCCATGAGTCCTGTGACCTCAGCCCACAGTGGGACCTACAGGTGCTACAGCTCACTCAGCAGTAACCCCTACCTGCTGTCAAACGCCAGTGCCCCCCTGGAGCTCGTGGTCTCAGGTGAGGGGCCCCAGCCCTGTCCCTTCAGACTCAGTCAGCTCAGGGCTCTGTCCCCAGAAATGTCTGAGGTAGTAATGAATGAGGGGACACAGCGGGGCTCCAGAGAGGAGGACATTCAATGCCCCTGACTCCAAACTCTCATCACTGGATCCTGGGTCCTCAGCTGTTGAATCAGTGGGAACTCCCAGAAGTAGGAGAATAAGATTACAGGGTCTTCAATCTCAGACTGAACACAGGACACACAGCACTCAATTATTTCTGCATTAAGAGACCACTTCTCTCACTAATCCTGAGCACCGGGGGCACAGCCAATTCGGTTCCAAAGTGATTCAAAAGCAGGTTCTGAGTTCAAAGAACACAGGGAGGCTGAGAGAATGCAATGAGGAGGGCAGAGGGGACCTGGCACATTAGAGGAAGGGTTCATTAAGGAACTGCGTAGGAGCTGTAATATGAGAACTGGGGGCATTGAGCACACAGAACCTGGGAGAAGGGTTCATTAAGGAACTGCGTAGGAGCTGTAATATGAGAACTGGGGGCATTGAGCACACAGAACCTGGGAGAAGGGCTTGTGTCTCCCCAGTTCCTCACTCACACCCTCACTTTATGCTTCTCAGGAGCAGCTGACGCCATCCACCCATCACAAAACACGTCAGATCCCACGAGAGGCGAAATCACTCAGATATGGGGCTGGGCCCCGAGCGTCATGTCCTGTCAAGGGGAGGCGGGTTCCCTGGGTGGACACCCTGGATTCTGGGGTGATTCTGATCTGCTCTGACCTCTGTGACCTCTTTGTCCACAAATCCTAGCCTCACACCCCCAAGACTACACAGTGGAGAATCTCATCCGGATGGGCGTGGCTGGCTTGGTCCTGCTGGGCCTCGGGATTCTGCTCTTTCAGGCTCCACACGGCCACGGAGGAACCCAAGATGCAGCCAGGAGCTGAACACAAGAGGGAACCATGCACCGTCCCGAGTGGTGGAGCCCTGGACATGACCTTACGTGCCCAGGACGTTCTGGAAGAGAATCTGCAGCACGTGTTGTGTGAACTGTCTGACCAGGGAGGGAGAGACACGGTGTGGGTGCAGGAGAAGGTGTGGGAGTCCCTGTGGAGGCCTGGGCCTCGGTTAACCGTGGTGCCTTCCTTCCCTACCAGTGGTGACTCTCGCTGACTGCCCCGTCCCCTCTCAGCCCTGTGCCGTGAGGCGCATCCCACATGGCAGGTCTGCGTCCACACCTTACGCATGTTCTTGCTCTGGCCCACTCTCATGTAATACATTTGTTTATTTTTAAATTCCACCTTCGCTGGTGTGTGCTACTGACCTCCATCCCTTCACTCAGAAACAGAATATTGGACTTCCCTGGTGGCTCAGTGGTTAAGAATCCGCCTGCCAATGCAGGGGACATGGGTTTGAGCCCTGGTCCGGGAAGATCCCACATGCCGCGGAGCAACTAAGCCCGTGCGCCACAACTACTGAGCCTGCGCTCTAGAGCCTGCAAGCCACAACTACTGAGCCTGCGCTCTAGAGCCCGCGAGTGACAACTACTGAAGCCCACATGCCTAGAGCCCGTGCTCCACAACAAGAGAAGCCACTGCAATGAGAAGCCCACGCACCGCAACACTGAGCAGCCCCCGCTCGCCGCAACTAGAGAAAGCCCGCGTGCAGCAACGAAGACCCAACACAGCCAAAAATAAATAAATAAAACTAAATTAATTTTTAAAAAAAGAAACAGAATATCGTTTAAAAGCTGAATGAATGGGTGAAATTGGGGCCAAATTTGGAACAGGTAAATCAAAAAGTCTTCCCTAAAACCCTCTCTTGACCCTTCAAGCCCTTCTCTCCTCGTCAGATGACACCTGGTATAGTTTCTCCAGAAACACCATCAGTGTGAAGGAACAAGGTGTCGTTTGAAGTGACAGCCAGCTGCTGTGGTATTAAACAGGCTTAGGAATATACCACTTTGTAAAAAGCCCAGATTCATGACATGTCTTTCTTTAGCGTAAATACTCTCTTTGCGGCCAACCTCATGGTACCTGTGTGAATGCACTGAAGGCAGAGTGGGGAAGTAATGAGTAGAATTCTCTTTCCCAGAGAACTGAGTCTGATCCAGCTGGAGCACAGCTCAATGTTGACCCCGATGCACACAGATGAGTCCTTTATATAGAGCATCATGATTAGATCATTTCCACGTCAGTTTTATGCCCTGGTTTCCATGAAATTATGATGCCAAACTCCTAGTCCATCCACATGAGAGGCAAAAGAGAAAGCAATGGAAATCTCAGCTGTGGGAGAAACACTGAGCACTTTGAATCCCAGTACATTATTGGTAGGTGTACTACTTGCCTCAGTCAATTTGGAGAGTAAATAAGAATCATCGGTTAAAAGGAAGAGACACGCAGCTCTGACCCACTGTTATATAACCTAGAGGAACATGTGTACATAACCATGAGTATACATTCAGGAGAACTTTGACAGAGGGGTCGTTCGTGTCAGACAAAATGATAGAGACAAATCTCACCAAAAATTAATGGTTTGGTGTATATACTCATGTATGCAACTGAATTTTATATGACAGAAAAATACACAAAGTTAAACTGATACAATAATACGGATCAATTTTCAAGCATGACAGTGAATAAGTGAAGAAAAACTATAACGGTATATTTCATTACATCAAATTCAAAAGCACACAATCTGGGACCCGACTAAACCAAATAAGAATATGCAAGAGGAAAAATAACAATCTACCCCAAAGAAATACAAAAAAATCATGAGCTAATACTATAAACAATTCTATTCCTACACATTGGACAACCTAGAAGAAATGGACACGTTTTAGGAACATACAGCCCACCAAAATGGAATCAAGAAGAAATAGATAACTTTGAACATACTGATCACTAGACGTGAAATAGAATCTGTAATTTAAAAAAACAAAAAAACTCCCTGCAAACACACGTCCAGGAGCAGATGACTTCACGGGAGAATCCTGCCAAACATACAAAGAAGGACTTACACCGATCCTTCTCAAACGTGTCCAAAAGATTAAAGAGGAGGAAACAGTCCCAAAGTCATTGTATGAAGCCACCATCACTCTGATACCCAAAACCAGACACATACACCACCAAAAAAGAAAATCACAGGCCAATACTGTTGATGAATATAGATGCAAAAATGGTCCACAAAATATTAGCAAACCGAATCCAACAACACATCAAAAAGACCATACACCATAAGCAAGTTGGATTCATGCCAGGGTCACAAGGATGGCTCAACATACACAGATCAATCAGTGTGATACACCACATCAACAAAAGAAAAGACAAACCCACATGACCATCTCAACAGATGCAGAAAAAGCATCTGATAAAAGTCAACACCCAATCACGATAAAAACTCCCACCAAAGTGAGTACAGAGGGAACATATCTCAACGTAATAAATGCTATTTATGACAAACCCACAGCCAACATAATACTCAATGGTGAAAAGCTGAAAGTCTTCCTGCTAAATTCTGGAACAAGACAAGGATGCCCACTCTCACCACTTCTGTTCGACATAGTATTGGAAGTCCTAGCCACAGCAATCAGACAAGAAAAAAGAAAAAGGTATTCAAATTGGAAGGAAAGAGGTAAAATTGTCATTGCATGCAGATGGCATGATACTCCATATAGAAAACACTGAAGACTCCACACAACAACTATTAGAACTGATAAGTGAATTCAGCAAGGTAGCAGGATACAAGATTAACATAGGGAAATCTGTTGCATTTCTTTACACTAACAATGAAATACCAAAAAGAAAATATAAAATCAATTTCTTAAAATTGCATCAAAAATAAACTACCTAGGAGTAAACCTGATGAAGGAGGTGAAAAACTTATACACTGAGAACTATGAAACACTGATAAAGGAAATTGAAGATGATGCAAAGAAATGGAAAGATATCCCATGCTCTTGGATTGGAAGAATTAATATATAGTTAAAATGGCCATACTACCCAAAGCAGCCTACAGATTTAATGTGATCCCATGTCAAACTACCCATGACATTTTTCACAGAAATAGAATAAAAAAATCCTAAAAATTTATATGGAACCACAAAAGACCCAGAATGGCCAAAGCAATCCTGAGGAAAAAAAAACAAAGCTGGGGGCATAACCCTCCCAGACTTCAGACAATACTACAAAGCTACAGTAATCAAAACAGAATGATACTGCCACAAAAACAGACATATGGATCAATGGAACAGAACAGAGAGCCCAGAAATAAACCCACACACCTATGGTCCATTAATCTCCAACAAAGGAGGCAAGAATATTCAATGGAGAAAAGACAGTCTCTTCAATAAGTTGTGCTGGGCAAACCGGACAGCTCCATATAAAAGAATGAAATAGAACATTCTCTAACACCATATACAAAGATAAACTCAAAATTGATTAAACACCTAAATGTAAGACTGGATACGATAAAACTCCTAGAGGAAAACATAGGCAGAATACTCTTTGACATAAATTGCAGCAATATTTTTTTTTTGGATCCGTCTCCTAGAGTAATGGAAATAAAAACAGAAATAAACAAATGGGGTCTAATTAAACTTAAAAGCTTTTGCACAGCAAAGGAAACTATAAACAAAATGAAAAGACAACCTACAACTGAGAGAAAATATCTGCAAACGATGGAATCAACAAGGGATTCATTTCCAAAATATAAAAAACAGCTCATGGAGCTCAATATCAAAAAAAAAAAACAAAAACAAAAAAACTACCCAGTCAAAAAATGGACAGAAAACCTAAATAGACATTTCTCCAAAGAAGACATACAGATGGCCACCAGGCACACGAAAAGATGCTCAACGTCACTAACTTTAGAGAAATACAAATCAAAACCACAGTGAGGCACCAGCTCGCTCCATTCAGAATGGCCACCAAAGGGTCTACAATTAATACATGCTGGAGAGGGTGTGGAGAGAAGGGAACCCGCCTACACTGCTGGTGGGAATGTAAATTGGTGCAGCCACTATGGAGAACAGTATGGAGATTCTTTTAAAAACTAAAAATAGAGCTACCATATGACCCATCAATCCCACTCCAGGGTATATATCTGGAGAAAACTCTTATGAAAAAAGATACATGCACCTCAATGTTCAGAACAGCAGTATTCACAACAGCCAAGACATGGAAGCAGCCTAAATGTCCAGTGACAGAGGAATGGATAAAGAAGCTGTGGTGTACATATACAATGGAGTATTACCCATAAAAAATGAAATAATACCATTTGCAGCAACATGGTCGGACCTAGAGATTATCATACTAAGAAACAGACAAATATCTTATGATATCACTTACATGTGGAAGCTAAAATACGATACAAATGAACTTATTTACAAAGCAGAAAGAGACTGACAGACACAGAAAACAAACTTCCACAAAGTGGAAGAAGGGGGAGGGATAAATTAGGAGCTTGGGGTTAACATATACACACTACTATATATAAAATAAACAACAAGGACCTACTGTATAGCACAGGGAACTATATTAATATTTTGTAGTAACCTATAATGGAAAGCATCTGAAAAAGAATATATATATATATGTATAGCTGAAGCACTTTGCTGTACGCCTAACACGACATTGTAAATCAACTGTACTTTAATTAGAAGGGAGACAACATGTATTATTTAGGGAGGCAAAACTTTAGTCTTATAAAGAGAGGAAGGAAAACTCCCATGTGATCCCTGCGGTCGTTACGCACCAGGTGAGGTGGGGCGTGCTGTCAGGTGGAAAGCGCAGGGGCTAGAGCACGGGGCACGTCCTTCCTGGCTCTCCCGTAGTGACTCACGTCTACTCCTCATTATTGGTAAGTGGTGCACTTTGCTCTGTGACCTCTCGTTATTTGCATACAGTTTAGTGAGGAGGGGATGAAGCAGGGTGGGGGAAGCCACACCCTACACTAGGGACCGAATTTATAACAAAATGGCCGTCGATCAGTCACAGCAAACACTTTACACACTAGCCTTGTGTTTTCCACACAACATGACCAGCTGCTGCCCAGGTGAGAAGCTGGGCCTCTGAACACTTGGCCCAACTCCAGACGACATGCAATGCAGCCCTGAGCATGTGACCATCCAGGCCTGGGCGAAGAGGGACGCTCTGAGCTCCAGCAGAAACAGGCACCCTGACATCCCCGCAGAGGACGGCTGCAGGTGTACAGTGACCGAGGGCACTGCAAGTGCCCCCAGGGGAAAGTATCACTGGAGGGGGCGCGGCCAGGGCAGGGGCGTCCATAGCCCACTCCCCCACTCTCTGCTCCTGTCCTCAGGCTGGACAGGGGCCTGTGTCCCCCCAGGGACCCCATCCATACCAGGTCCCCTAAAGGGACGGTAGGGACCAGCACTGGGTCACCCTGCTGCTGAGCCTCACGTGTCCCCACAGAAGTGTCCCCATAGCAATGTTCCATCCTTCACATACCAAGGGGACATGCAGTTGTGTGGAGTTTTAAAGGCAATGGATGATTTGCTCCCCTCATAAGCCTCAGGAAGACATTACTACTATCATCCATGTGTCCACTTGAGGAAGGTACATTCAGAGACCAGGCCGCAGGCTCCGAGTTACAGAGGGGAGAAGATCCAGACATGAGCCCAGCCTGCTGAGAGCAGAGACCCATCTTGCAAATACTACGCGTTTCCTCCTTGTATTAGTTTCCTAGGCCTGCCGTAACATTTCCACAATATGAGGAGACTAAAACAACAGACATGTGTTGTCTTTCAATGCTGGACAAGAACTCCACAATGAGGGTGTTCCTTTGAAGGTTCTGGGGGAGAATCCTTCCTGCCTCTTCCTACTGACTGCTGGCCAAGGTACCTCCTCGTTTGTGGCAGTACAACTCCACGCTCTCCCCCAGCTCCACAGGGCTGACATCTCCTTGTGTATCTCTGTCGTCACCTGGCATTCCTCTCCATGTGCCTCTTCTCTTCATCAGATCAGAATGCCAAAATCACTGGGTGAGAAGCCCCCACCCCCCATTTCAGTACGATCTTCTCTTCACTTGATGACTCGGCAAAGACCATTTCCAGAAAGTCACATTCACAGGATCTGGGGCTGATGATTTCAACACAGCAACTGAGGTGAAAAATAACAGCATCCGAAAGAAAAATATAGATAGGAATGAATTTATCAAAGGAGGCGCAATAGTTATACACTGTAGTTGTTTTTAATCTGATGAGGAAAATTTGAAAAGACCTAAATTAATGGCAAGACATCCCAGGATCACAGCTTGGAAGATTTATGTTGTAAAGATGACAATACTCTCAAGGCAACCCCTATCAGAATCCCAAAGTCTATTTCTGCAGGAAAAAAGCCATTTCTCTGAACTCAAGGTAATTGCAAAAGACCCACAATAGCCAAGAAATCTTGAAAAACAAGAACAAGGTTGGACACCACACACTTCCTGATTTCAACACTTACTACAAAGTTCCAGTAATCAAAACTGTGGTGCTGGCATGAGAACAGATATATCGATGCTTGGAATAAAGGTGAAGGCCAACATATAAACCCATATATAGGATCAGCTGATTTCTCACAAGGGTGCCACGACTATTCAATGGGGAAGGAACAGTCTCTTCAACAAATGGACTTGGGAAAACTGGATATCCACATGCAGAAGAATGAAGCTGGACCCTTACGCACATCATATACAAAAATTAGCTCAAAATGGATCAGTTTAAGAGTTAAAATTATAAATCCCTTAGAGAAAAACATGAAGCAAATCATCATAATTTCGAACTTGACAATAGTTCCTTTGATATGACACTAAATGGACCCGAACAAAAGAAAAAAACAGATGAACAGAATTTCATCAAAATTTAAAGTGTGTGCATCAAAAACCACTATCAAGAGTGTAAAAGACAACCTACAAAATTTGAAGAAATATTTGCACATCATCTATCTAATCAGAGGACAGTCTCCTGATCTGTAAAGATACCTTTAACTCGACAACAAGAAATGACCATATTTTTAAAAAATTGTCAAAGGCGTGCATAGACGTTTCTACACAAAGAAGAGATACAAATAGACAGCTAGCACATGAAAAGATGTTCAATTCATTAGTCATTAGGAAAATGAAAACAAAACCACAATGAGATACCACTCGATACCATCTAGATTGGCCAAAATTTGAAAAAAAATCAAGTGGTGTTGAGGATGTGGAGAAATCTGAACAAACATACATTGCTGATGGGAATGTGAAATGGTTCTGCCACTGTGGAAAGCAACTGGAAGTTCCTTAAAAAGTCAAACCAGAAATTTTACTCCTAGGTGGAGTTTCAATTATTCAAGGTTAATAAATTCTGAAGATCTGCTGTACCACTATGCGCCTATCACTTACAATATCATACTGTGCAGGGAAATGGGTAAGGAGTGTATATATCTCATGTTAAGTGCTCTTACCACGACGAAAACAAGAAAAGAAAAATAATTGCAAAAAAGGTATGCAAAGAAACTTCTACGCAGTGTGTTCACAGAATTATTCAGAGTAGACACAAAGTGACAACAATCCAAAAGTCCATCACTGATAAACAGATAAACAACAACAACAACAAACTGTTTATTGTCTCCAAATGGGGTTTTACCCAAAGCACAGAGACACCGTCCACAGCATCAGATGAGGCTTACTGTCTGGGGGACAAGAGGTGGGGAGGCGCGGAAACGACTCAGAGGTCTGGATGCAGAGGAATGACCAGAGGTGCTGCTGTGGATAGAAACAAGGAAGTCAGAGAGAGGAAGGGTTTGGGAGAAACAAAACCGCGTTCCCAGTGCAGGAGGGAGGTGGTGGTTCCTCTGTGTGTCAGTGGACAGGATTAGAAGCATCTCCCCGAGCCTCCTTCTCCCCTGGCGTCATCCGTTCTGTGACAGACCCACCGGCTCCGCTAGACAAGCAAGGCAGACGGTGGAGGAGCCCTCAGTGCTTCCCCCGCTTCCACCTCACGTACGATGAACCCATCCCACAGCCCTGGCCCCGAGCCCCGCGAATCCAGGACCCTGGTCCAGCACCACCGTCAAGCTCGGCGGCAGACTCAGGAGGACTGGCTAGTGCAACCCAGCACCTCCTTCCCGGCTCTTCCACCCCAGGGCCTCACTCCCAGCTGAGGAATTCGATTCTCATGGCCCCAACCTGATCTACTGCAGGACCCTCCCCTAACAATAATTCTTCCGGGGCCTCCACCTGCCTTCAAGTAAATTCCAAGCATCTCCAGCTGACACTCCCTGAGGCTGATGCAGAAGGAGCTGACCTCTCAGGACCAGCAAAGCTAACTCCTACCTCAAAGCAAGCTCAGCCCACTTAACCACCGCCCCTCCCCAGACACACACACCTGCGTTATCACCACACTTGTGTCTCCTCAAGGGGTCATCTTTGAGCCGATTATGAAAACCAGAGACCCCTTTCCAAACCACCTAGAAGTCTTCCTGATTCATCCCACTCAACTGCGAAGGTATTCTGTTGCAGGATTTGTGGAAGGGTTACATGAGGAAACCTCATAAACCACGGAGGTACTGATCCACTCCTCACCTAGTGGTCACACTGGTGCTGGGGCTGCATCACTCTTTATCACCGTCACAGCCCTGCTACAGTCCAGTCCCTGCAGAGTGGCGACCATCTCAGCACGGCTGTGTGTTCATACCTTCCTTTCCTGAAAGTTACCCTCCTGTCTTAAGGATAAAACCCAGGCACGCTTGCAGGGTGCACTAGACCCTGTGTGAGCAGGGCCCAGCACCCCCTGAACTCCAGCGCTCAGAAGAGCTCCCCCTCTTCCCGGCCCAGGGTGCCGGCCCCTCACCACTCCTGCGCTAACCTCTATCAGCCCGGGTCTCTCCTTCGCCAGAAGGTCCCCACGCTCCCATCACAAGGCTGCTGGGCTTCCACCTGTCACTGTGCCTCACTGTTTTTCTCCTTCTGGACAACTGAACGAAACTAGACCCAAATTATTTATTGTCTAAATATGTGTATTGTCTGCTGTCATCATCAGAGCTCCATGAGTCCAGGGCAAGAATCGGTCACCTTCACCAATGAATCTCATGTCTGGATATAGTAACTGCTCAATAAACATTGGAAGGAAGGAACACATTTTGCATCTTCAGCGACTCGGGAAAGGGAACGGGCTTCTCCAAGGTCACACAGGTCCTATGAAAAGCAAAATGAGAACTGGAACCAAGCAGTGCGCTGGGCGGTACCACGCACGTGTCTCTCGCTTCCACGGCGCTTGGACAGGACAGACCCAGGGAAGCCCCTTCCTCCAGACTCTGACCACCCTCCCAGCTCTTCTCCAGTCACAACCTTGAACCACCCACTCAGCTCTCCTCGGCCTCCCGGACCAGCCCACACCATTTTCTGAGCTTAGCTCCGTACTGCCGACCAAGCATGAGCTCCCAGATTCGTCACCATTACTCCGCCGGGTGGAGGCCGCCGTCACCCGCCTGGTAACGCGCATCTGCCGCTCTCCCACACCTACCTGTCTCTGCGCTTCTCTTTCCACCCGACGCAGCGGCTCGCGAGGGCGTGAGACAGCGTTCCGCGAACTGGCCGAGGAGAAGCCGGAGGGCCCGAGCTCACCGGAAAAGGCAGAAGCAGCGCTGTGGCCGCGCCCGCTTCCAGGACGTGCCGAAGCCGTCCCAGGAGCAGTGGGTGAAGCCCAGGACGCCACGGAAGCCGCCCGGCTGACGGAGAAGAACCCGCACCAGGCCCCGTGGCTCCGCAGGCCCGGGGTTCTCCCCGCGCAGACCCCACCTCTGGACTTCCTGGAGCCACTTCCTGGAAGAGCAGGTGAAACTCATCCAGGAGATGGGCGACCACCTGACCAACCTCCGCAGGCTGCCCGGCCCCCAGGCTGCGCTGGGCGAGCGTCTCTCCCAAAGGCTCCGCCTCAAGCACCACTAGGAGCCCCCGGAGCCCAGCGGCCTGTGAGGAGCCCCTCTGGGGTCAGGGCTTCTTCCTGAAGCCTCTCTCTGCAGCCACTGGGCAGCTTGTTAACCACCCTGGAGCCCTCTCCAAGCCTTGGGCCAAAGGGAAACAGGAAAGCTTTCTGCAGCAAAAAAAAAAAAAAAAAAAGATAACCAACAAGGACCTACTGTATAGCACAGGGTACTATATTCAATATCTTGTAATAAATTATAATGAAAAAATGTTTAAAGGAATATTTCTATCCAAAAAACAATATATATGTATATATGCATATATATATATCAGAATCACTTTGCTGTACACCTGAAACTAGCACAATATTGTAAATCAAGTATACTTCAATAAAAAGGAAAAAAATTGGAACCAACCCAATGTCCTTCAACAGGAGAATGAAAAAATGTACTATGGCATCACATTGTATCAGATATGTAGCAAAATAGGAAGACATGCGTGGGAATGATAAACAGAAAATGCAAAATCTAATAACCTTAGGGGAGGGAGGGAGGAAAATGGATGGGGGGTACACAGAGGGCTTAGACTGCTTCTGTAAAGTTGTATAGTCTTCTAAGTTTATTAGTGAGGATAGGGAGCCATTTATATGATTCCAAATAATTTTTGTATACAGAAATGGTTCAAAATAAAATTAAGAAAAGACTCCCTAGGACTTCCCTGGTGGCACAGTGGTTAAGAATCCACCTGCCAATGCAGGGGACACATGTTCAATCCCTGGTCCGGGAAGATCCCACATGCCGCTGAGCAACTAAGCCCATGCGCTACAAATACTGAGCTCATGCACCACAACTACTGAGCCCACGCGCCTAGAGCCTGTGCTCCACAACAAGAGAAGCCACCACAATGAGAAGCCCGCGCACCGCAACAAAGAGCAGCCCCTGCTCGCCACAACCAGAGAAAGCCCACCTGCGGCAACAAAGACCCAATGCAGCCAAAAGAAAAAAGAAAAAGAAGAAGAAAAAAGACTCTCTAGGTTTATCAGTCAAGATACAATAGGTTCTGCTGCAGTAACAAACAACCCCAAAGCTCAGTGGCTTTAATCAAACAAATGATAATTTTAAATGCTATATATCCAAGGAAGATGAGAATCAGGTTCTGGTCACTGTAGATACATACTCTGGAATTCAGGCTGATGGAAACTTCACTTCACCCAACAGATGCCCACGCACAGAACAGCCTGGATGGAAAGTGGTGAACCGCTTGCTGGCTCTCATCTTGTGCTGAAGTTGACACACATTGGTTTCACTTATAGTTCATTGGGCAAAGGGAATCACATGGCCACGTCTAACTGCAATGGAAAATGCAATCTTATCACGTTCCCATAAGGAGGAGAAACAGAGAATTTAGGAATGACCTTCATGTTTAGCATCTCCTACCCTGCCCTTCCAAGAAAACAACTTAAGGTTGTTCCAAAGATCTTGCATATCTCTTTCTTATTAGGTTTTACAACCTTCTACAGTTTTGTACATGAGAAAATGCAGGCACAGTCCAGAGAAGTGTGTTGACCTCTCCAAGGTCAGGCAGCCAGGCCATGAAATTAACAGTTGGAGGGCTAAGACCTCAGCCCTGTCCTTGGTGCTGCCGAAAACCACCAGTCTTCGGGCTCTTTCCTCCAAAAGAGCATTTCCCGGGGCTTCCCTGGCGGTCCAGTAGTTAAGGCTCCGCACTTCCACTGCAGGGGGCACGAGTTCATCCCTGGTCAGGGAACTAAGATGCCGCATGCCATTGCGCGTGGCTGAAAAAAAAAAGTGTTTCCCAAACGTCACACTACCTAAGGACTTCTGCAAATAAATCCCAGTACCACCAGTGTTGCTGTTTGCTGAATATCTTTCTGCAAACGGACTTTAAAAACCTTACATTCATAAACTTTGTCTCACTAGGTTATCACGAGCCATGCAGAGGAGGTGACCACAAAAACGTGTAACATGAAAACAGAACAAAGGTTATTCAATTCTGGTCAGTGTCAACTGACTGCCAGAGCTTACTCATACAGGTTAAAAAGAGAAATTCGAATTAGTTCGCAGCCACCCAGTGCCCCACGCAGGCTGTCTCCTGCGGGAACTGACAGGTTATTAGGAAGAAATTCATCACTTTCTCCCCGGGGAGGGGGCGACCCGGCTCCCGGGAAGCCCCGGCCGGTCCTCCAGTGCGCCTGCGCCGAGGCGCTGACGCCAGCCCAGGCCACGCCCCCTCCCGGAGCGACCACTGGCCTCGGGGGCGGGGCCTGGGCACAAGATGGCCGCTGCGCGCCCGGAGCCCCCGAGTCCCAGCTCAGCGGCCCCGGAGCCGAGATCCCCGGAGCCTCCGGACCTGGTGCGGGCGAGGAAGGGGCCTGGGCTGGGGGCTCGAGGCGGCAGGAGGGCGCAGGGCGGGGGGGGGCGGGGCCAGGGCGGGGCTTAGGGCTGGGCGGGGAAGGTATTTAGGGCTCCGGCCCTGGGGGCGGTGCTTCTCGGGTTGGGCGAGGGGTGGGGCTTAGCACGGAGCCTATGAGGGTGGAGGGGCGGGGCCTGCGTGGGGGTGGAGCCTGAGGAGGGGGTTGGGCGGAACATCTGAGCTGGTGATAGGTTCAGAGAGAGGAGTCCAGGGATGAAGTTTGTCTAATTAGGGGGCGGAGCCTTCAGAGGGCGGGGCCTCAGAAATTCTAAGGTGGAAAGTTGGGAAGGTGACCCTGAAAGACAAAGGTGTGGGGTTATGGTTGGGGCATGCACGTTGGGGTGGGCGGATGATTCTGCAAGGGTCTGAGTGATGCGTCCTGATGCCCAGGGGAGGATCTGGGGGGAGAAATGACTGCTCCAGGTGACTTTGGAACCCCATTCAGGATGGGAGAGTATCTGAGGACAACCATTCATTCAACAGACATTTACTCAGCTCCTACTTGGGCTAGACAGATGGAGAGGTGAATGAGACACATAAACTGTATTCTTTTGCAGCTTGCAGTCGGGTAGGGAAGAGAGACAATAGACGAGACTTATTGTGTTACGTTCTATAAAAAAGAGTGAGCTGATAAGAGTTGGGGGGTAGGGGAGCTAAATTTAGACGAGAAAAGTCAGCTGTGTGCCGGCTTATATTTACACTAGGGTCAGAGAGAGACGCAGGAGCCAGATCATGATGGATAGTAGATGGCGCTTTTGGATTTTAAGAGCAGTTGTAGTCATGGGAGGGTTTTGAGTGGGAAAATGACTGCCGTCTGATTTCCGTTTTCCAAAAGGTCATTCGGGCTGCTTTGGGGAGGTGGGTTATAAGGGAGCAGGCGTAGGAACAGAGTCATTCAGAGGGTCAGGGGACTTGGCAAGAAACGATTGGCTTAATTGTAAGTGGGGTGGAGGAGAGAAATGGCTGGATTTGTGATATATTTTGGACAGGAGGGGGAAGTCTTGGTGGTCATACGGCAGAATCTCAGAGGAAGGAGAGCCGAATCTAGAAATTAAGGGGCTCAGTATGTTACAGAGTGTGTTTTAGTAAGTGTGTTTAATAAGTGTGTTTAATAAGGCGTGTTGGGGAGGCCTTGAGGCAGAGTCCACAGGCTCCTTGTTTCTCCCCCCCCCCCTTCACCCAGGTCCTGGTGCCTGACGACAGCCGCCCGGCCACCCCCCCGAGTGACCTCATCGAGATCCAGGTGGTGAAGGTGACGGACACCACGCTGGTACCTGAGCCCCCGGAGCCAGGTTCTCTCCACTGTGCCTTGTGCCCAGCTGTCTTCCGGCTGGTCTCCGAGCTGCTGTTCCACGAACACGGCCACCTGGCGGGGGCTGAGGGTGGTGGGCAGGGTGGGGACCCAAGCCGGTGTCATGTGTGTGGCCACAGCTGTCCAGGCCCCGCCAGCCTCCGTGCCCACTACAGCCTGCACACGGGGGAGCGGCCCTACCGCTGCCCGCTCTGCCCCCGGGCCTTCAAGGCCCTGGCACCTCTGCTGCGGCACCAGCACCGACATGGGGTGGAGCCGGGGACCTCTCAAAGGCCTCCGGAGGCGGCGGCGGCTCAAGAACAGCGGCCCGGGGTGCCCCAGGAGAGGTCGGAGGTGGTGATGGCTGCGGCGGCCGCAGGCGCGGCGGTGGGGAAGCCTTTCGCCTGCAGGTTCTGCGCCAAGCCGTTCCGCCGCTCCTCAGACATGCGAGACCACGAGCGGGTGCACACGGGCGAGCGGCCCTACCACTGCGGCGTGTGCGGCAAGGGCTTCACCCAGTCCTCGGTGCTCAGCGGCCACGCCCGCATCCACACTGGCGAGCGCCCCTTCCGCTGCGCCCTCTGCGATCGCACTTTCAACAACTCCTCCAACTTCCGAAAGCATCAGCGCACCCACTTCCACGGGCCGGGACCGGGGTTGGGAGACTCTGGAAGCCAGCTGGCATCGGGGGCCGAGGGGTCAGGGAGTGGGTGTGGGGCAGGAAACACTCTGGAAGAGGGACGTGGGGAGACCACCAAAGTGAAGGTGGAGATCGACCAGTAGTCTGGGAGAACAGGAACGTGGGAGGTAGGCAGCAGGTTGCAGGGGAGGGGTGGGTGGGAAACGGAGGCAGGGAAGGAAGGGGAGAGGTGACATAAGAGCCCACGGAGATGGCAACAAGCGGCCAGTGTGGGCAAGCAGAGGGAGAAGCGGACTCAGGACGCTCACAAACCACACAGCACCTGCACGAGATTCAGAGGAAGGCGCAGAGGCAGCCCTGTGGATGCCCAGCGAAATGCAAGGAACACGGGCTCGATTTCATTGCCCCATTTGCCCCCCTGACGGGTTGTCCTTGCGCAAGACACAGCTTGCGGCAGCAGAGCTGAGCACTGCAGAGGGGGGACCAGGATGGAACCTTTTGCCTACCTCACTGGATTGCACTGACCATGGGATGCCTACCCGTCCTCAGGCAGAAGACGCCCACCGGGTCCTCCATAAAGAGACTGGGACCCCATCACCTCAAAGCCAGAGGGTCCCCAAGTCATAGCCAAGAGCGCTCAAGTCGCAAGGATGGAAGCCTGACCGTTAAGAATTTGACTGCAGGAGCTGCTAGCCCTGCTCCCATGTGGTCCCTCCCTAAGCCACCCAGACTCCTCTTCCAAGGCAACTGAAAACCCAGACTACGAACAGTCACCTAACATCCCCCTCCTAAAGCTTCAGGCTCAGAGCCCATGGACCCCCAGGTCTACAAAGTAGCCTCAAGTTTCTCTAACTACCTTCACTCCCAATTTGAAGCAAACGGCTTACAGCCTGGTCCCAAGCTATGCCAAGGAATGGTTGGTGGGTGGCAGTGTGGTGGCCTGGCTGGCGTCTGGCGGGTGGGGAACAGGAGTTGGGTCACTGGGGGGTTGGGCAAAGGAGGAGCTGGAGGTGGGAAGCTTCCAGTTCTATTCCCATTAAAGGACTTTATGAAGGGTTTTCTCTATGTTGGTCTTGTGTTCCAGGGCTGGGGGTAGAAGGGCCACACCGTGGTCCTGGCCTCAGCAGTGAGTTGCAACTCTCTCCAAACCTCTGTTTCCTCATCTTTAGAAAGGGGTGGACAGCGTCTGGCTATTCAGAGAAGCTATGTGGTTCAGCTATGGGATTGGGGGTCAGGGAAGTTTGGCAAAACGAAGGGACTCCTGTGTCAGGATACTAAAGAAGGGAGAGCCCTGGATTTGCACCCCTTCCTGTTCACCCAACACCCCCATGAGCTGTCCCACAGACAACTCATAAGGGGAACAGAATTCAGTTTTTACCAAGGAAACGCCCATGTTTCCCATCACTGGCATCACCACCCAAGCCAGAAGCCTTGGCAGTTTCCTTGAGTCTTTTTCATCCTTCATCCATTTATCTGACTCCCTGTCAATTTCCCGCTGTTGAGCCAAATATCTTTGGAATCCGAACGCTTCTTTTCATCATCACTGCTCTTGTAGACCAAGCCAACAGTGGTCCACGCCCTGCCCTCTTCATTCTCCATACCGTGGCCACGTGGATCCATCCTTCCCAAACTCAGATCCCAACCTTGTCACCAACCCACAGCTCCTTGTGGCCGTGAGAAGGGATTCCAAATGTGAGTGCCTACAGGAACTGTGGTGGCAATGTAACTAAGCGAGGAAAGTGGCCGGGTTTGAGGGGGAACCCCAGGACCAGCGAGGTGCGATAGGACCACTGACACTTGGGCTCAGCGTTGGGATTTGACAAATGCTAGGGAAATGGCAGCAAACTGGAGAATATATGCCACGTCCAAAGACAGCAACGGCTACTTGGCCCCGGCAGGATGCAGACTGCATTGCTAGATCTTCCAAATTTTTCAGAAGTTGCATTAGTGCGTATTATGTAAAAATCTCTTGATTTTCAAATGTTGGCAACTAACTCAGCCTTTTTTTGGTTAATGTATGGGCTAAACCAAATGTGTCAGTGTCTTATATCCAGCAGGTGCCAGCGGCCAGCCCCGGGCCTACAAGATCACCCAAGGGCCGCTGTTTGGAATTCACGGCCCTTCAGGATCCAGCCTCCTACCGCCAGCCTCTCAAACCATACCAATCTATTTGAAATTCTCTGGAACAGCTGGGTTGAGTTAGACACACAAAACCCTCCACCTGGAATTCTTTGCCCACTTTACCTGGCAAGCTCCTGTGGCTCTGTCGTCCTTCAGGCGTCTCTCCTCCAGGAAGCTTGGTTAGCCCCCTAGCCTGATGAAGTGACTCTTCCATGCTCTCAGCCCCCGGTGAAACTTCCATGTCCTTTAGATTGTGGTCTTCCACATCCATGTGACTTTTGAGCCCTGGTACGAGGTCTGTCGCCTGCTGGATCTCCAGCCTTCGAGCATGGTGGCCACACTGCCGCCCTCTCGTGGGTCAAACCGGACTCACCAGGCAGTGCCCCCTGAACCGGCTTTGTCTTCAGGTTTCAGTACTGAGGGAGCCCGGACTGTAGTCCCAGTGCTACCACAAACTTCTTAGGTATCTTTGGAGCCTCTTTCTTCTCTACGACCTCAGCATCCTCTTCCGACAAGTAGGATAACTAAATGAACCTTGCAGGTCATATATTTCACTGTTTCAAGAACCAAAATGAGGGCTGTGAAAGGGCTTTTGAAGCTCCCCTAAGTCACCCTGGAGGGAGAGGTTACTATGAGTGAGCTGTATAATAAGCACGCGTCTGCACAAGGCCGGAACACAGTAACGGCTTACCAGTTCTTTTCCATCTCACTCGAGGGCAAGGAACACGTCCAATTCATGTTTCCCCAGCGTCCATCGAAGGACCCAGCAGACAGGGGCCTTGGGGAAATGTTGGCTGAGTGAACAAATGCCAAAAGCTTCTTGAAGGGGAAGGAGTCCAGGCACATCGTCAGATCCCGAAAGCAGCGACTTACCTGTTTTGTTCATCTCCCATTTGCCCCACTGGAAGCCTAGAGCCTGGATATGGTGAACCCTTGGTAACTACCAGCTGAAGGAGGAAAAGCAGAGAGAGCGAGGGTGAGGCAGGAGGTGTCAGGAAATCGAAATCCCAGGAAACAAAAGTTCTCAACCTTCGGTTTGTCAGCGCTTAATCCCCTCCCCCTGGGAGGCAAGAAAGGACTCCAGCGGCCCTGTTGATAAGATTTATTATTCTCCGCTCTGTACAAGCCGCGTCTGCCACCCGCCCCCCACCCCCCACAAACCAAGAGCGCCCAGTCCCCCCTTGTGCCCCCCCAAACTGCTCGTACCCCACTGTCCGGCCAGATTCCAAAGGAAGGGGGAAGGGCAGTTCAGGCCCACCTCCACCGAGCTTATTGGGGGACTGAACAGCTGCTGGGGCAGGCGGCTGATGAGGGTTACAAAACGGGGCTGGACGGAGGATTAAGTTCAGCGTCTGATAGGAGGAGAAGAGGGCCAGAGAGGTCCAGATGGGGATGGTTCAGTCTTGAGTTTGCATGACATGGGCCTGGAAGGAGGCTAGTCTGTCTGAAGTTCTGAAGGATGGATGGGACAAAGAGAGGAGGGGAAAGAGTCTGCTCGGCCTCCCGAAGGGGCGAGTCCGGAAGGGGACACCTGATCGGAGTGGCAGATGGGAAGCACCCCGGAAGCACCCCCGCCCTGGTCAGGCATCCTTCCCGGGCAAGGTGCCCGTCCCTGCTCCAGGCCCCCCGAGGCCCTCGGCCTTGTGGGCCAGGCGGTGTTTCTTGAGGCCGTAGGTGTTGGCGAAACCCTCACCGCAGGAGGAGCAGCGGAAGGGCCGGCCGCCCTGGTGAGCCGCCAGGTGCTTACGGAAGTAGCCAGGATCCTTGAAGGCCTTGAGGCAGGCGGGACAGCGGAGCTCGGGCCGCGGCGGCTCGTGCGCGCGCTGGTGGCGCAGCACGGAGCTCAGGTAGAAGAAGCCCTTGCCGCAGTGCTCGCAGCGGTAGGCGCGCTCGCCCAGGTGCAGCCGCTGGTGCTCCAGCAGGTTGGAGCGGTAGCGGAAGGTCTTGCCGCAGGCGCCGCAGCGCTGGGGCCGGGCCACCGCGTGCAGCCGCCGATGCTCCGCCAGGCTGGACGACTGCGCGAAGCGCTTGGCGCACACGCCGCATTTGAAGGCCCGCTCGCCCGTGTGCACCACGCGGTGCTGCCGCAGGTACCAGGAGCGCAGGAAGCCTCGGCCACACACGCCGCACCGGTAGGGCCGCTGCTCCGTGTGGCAGCGCTGGTGGCGCATCAGCAGGGCCGCCTCCCAGAAGCGCTTGCCGCACACCGGGCAGCGGAAGCCCCGCTTCTGCCGGTGGCTGCGGCGATGCAGGAGCAGGTCGTAGGCACCCGCGAAGCTCTGGCCGCAGAGGCCGCAGCCCAGGGTCCGCCGCACCAGGTGCACGTACTTGTGAGTCACGAGGCCCAGGAAGTGCTTGAAGCTCTGGCCGCACGTGGCACAACTGAAGCGCTCGGGGCCCGCACCAGCAGCCCCGCCGCCCCCGGCCACCGCCGCCCCGCTCGCATCGTCGCCCCCAGACACCCCTGCCAGCGCCGCCACGGCCGCCCCCACCTCCCCGGCCAGCCCGTTGTCCAGCACGTTGGCCGCATCGGTGCTGCTGGAGCCATCCGAGGGCTGGGGGCCGCCGGGCGCGGGCGGGAGCAGGCGCTCGGGAGCAGCCTGGTGGACCAGCTTGTGCCACATGAGGTTCTCGATGAAGCCGAACGTCTTGCCGCAGGCGTCGCAGCCGTACGGCTTCTCCGCCATGTGCGCCTCCTTGTGGCTCATGACGTGGAAGAGGTCCGGGAAGTGCTCGCCGCAGTCCGAGCAGGCATAGCTCAGTCCATCGGCGGCGCCCCCGGACGTGGCCGAAGCGCCCGGGCCACAGGCCCCGGCCGCACCCTGGCTGGCCGGGAGGCCGGCGGCCCCGGCCAGGGCGCAGGGCAGCTGGAGCCGGTGCACCTGGCGGTGGCGGGTGAGGCTCTGCGGGTAGCCGAAGACCTTGCCGCACAGCTCGCACTTGTAGGGCCGCTCGCGGGTGTGCACCACGTGGTGCTTGCTCAAGTGGAAGGACTCGCGGAAGCGCTTCCCGCACACCGGGCACTGGTGTGGCTTCTCGCCCGTGTGGATGCGCTCGTGGCGCTTCAGGGTCTCGCGGCGCCCGAAGCCGCGCCCGCAGATGCCGCAGCAGAACGTCTTGCCGGGGACGCTGGCGCCCGAGGCTCCAGCCCCGCTGGTACCGGCCCCGCCGAGCAGCAGCGGGTGAGCGCCCAGGAGCGGGACGGGCACAGCGCCGTACACCACCGCCGCCGCGGCCGCCGCCGCCTTCTCGCTGTCTGTGGCCGGGGGGTCGGGGGGTAGGAGGTAGGGTCCCGAGGGGAAGGTGGGCGGGGGCTGCGGGACGGAGGCCGTCGCGTCCTTGGGCGCGTCGGGGGCCGCGGGCGGGGCGTGGGCAGCCTTGTGCCGCAGCAGGCTCTGGGGCGCCGAGTAGGACTTGCCGCACAGGTCGCAGGGGTACACGGGCCTCGGCCCCGCTGCGCCCGCGCCCGCGTGGGCCGCCTGGTGCTTGAGCAGGTAGGCAGCGTCGCGGAAGGCCTTCCCGCAGATGCCGCAGGGCAGGCGCAGCAGGTCGGCGGAGTGCGTCTTCACGTGCCGCTTGAGGCTCTCCCTGCGGTTGAAGCTCTTGCTGCACACGGAGCACGAGAAGGGCTTCTCGCCCGTGTGGATGATCTGGTGCTGGTGCAGGTGGCTGGGCTTCTTGAACACCTTCCAGCAAAGCGTGCAAGCGAACGGGCCATCGCCGCCCCCCGCCGCCGCCGCCGCTGCCGGAGGGGGCACCCCCAGCCCCGCAGGGGCGGTGGGGGTCGCGTTGCCGTCGGCGGGGGCGGCGGGCGTGGCCGGGGGGCCGGAGGACGCCGAGGTGGGGGCGGCGGCGGCGGCGGCGGCGGCGGGCGCGGGCAGGCCCAGCGGGGGGAGCGGCGCGCCTGGCTGCTGCGGGCCCCCCGCGGCCGGCGGCACGTCCTTGTGGCAGCGGCGGTGGCGGATGAGGCTGGAGACGTGGTTGTAGGTGCGGCCGCAGACGCCGCACTCGTATGGCCTCTCCCCCGAGTGCACCAGCATGTGCTGGACCAGGTGCGAGGACTGCTTGAAGGACTTCTGGCACACGCCGCAGGGGAAGCGCCGCTCCATCAGGTACTTCAGCCTCCGGAAGTAGCCCTTGTCGTCCTTGGCGGGATCGCAGCCCGCCCCCGCGGTGGGGCCCGGCGGCGTCTGCGAGGGCGCGGGGAGCGGCCCGGGCGTCCCCGTGGGGGCAGCCAGCCCCGGCGTCGCCCCCGGCCCGGATGCCGGCCCTCCGCGCTTCAGGTTCCCGAACAGGTGCTGGTGTCCCGAGAGGTCGACGATGCCCCACTGCGGGGCCGGGAAGGCGGCATCGAAGAGCGGAGGAGGGGGCGCCCCGAAGGCGGGCGGCAGGGGCGGGTCGGGCTTCTTGGCTTGGGAGGAGGACGACGAAGAGGACGACGAGGACGACGAGGATGAGGAGGGCACCTCGGCCTTGGGTTTGAAGGTGGACTGCGGCGGGTAGTCGTACTGCGGCGGCGGCGGCTGGGGCGGCGGCTGGGGCGGCGGCCCGGGGGCGCAGGGCAGCGCCGCCACCGCCTTGGCGTGCTCCCCGTACAGTTCCATGGGCTCGAAGCGCTGGTGGTTGAGGAACTCCAGGAAGTCGAAGGGGTAGCTCTGGAAGTGAACCCCGTCCTCGCCCCCTAGGCCGCTGCTCCCGCCGCCCCCGGCGCCGCTGCCCGCTGCGTTGGCCTCCATCCTGGGCGGGTGGGAGGTGGGGGAACCCTGCAGAGAGGAGGACGGGGCTGAGGAGGCAGGGCCTCGCGCGGGGTCCCCCGGCTGTGGGCACTGGAAGACTCACACCCACCGGCTCGAGATCCGCCTCCCTCATCGTCCAGCCTGGCTCACCCGTCCCTCTGTCCCTCCACCCCACAGACCAGCCTTCCTCTTGGCTCCGCTGGCCCCAGTGACCTCTCCCCGTCGGCCTGTCCCCTTTCTGAGTCCTCTTCGCTCCTCGTCTCCCTCCTGTTACTCTGATGCCTTCTATCTCTCCCCGTTCGTCTAGGCTCTTCACACATCTCTATCCAGCCTGCAGACCCTGCAGGCCCTCGACTTCCTCTCCTGAGATTCTAATTCTTCCAGCATCCCCGGCTTCCGCTTTCAGTCCCTTGTGCAAACTCTCTCAGGCCTCCACTCTGGGCCCCCCCAGGCCCTCTGCTCTGAGCCCCCTCCCCCCCAACACACACACACTATCCCCAGCCCCCTCCTCTCAATCCCCTCAGGTTGGGCCTTTGTCAAATGATGATAATAGTTTCCATCAGAGCGGTTAAGAGGGTGGCCTCTGGAGACAATGCCAGATCTGAATCTAAGCCCTGCCATTCTCTAGCTGTGTGACCACAGACGAGTTCCTGAAGCTCTCTGTGCCTCGACTTCCTCATCTGCAAATGAAGGTGACAGAGCACCTCCCTACCTCACAGGGCTGCTGTGAGGCTCCAGCAAGCTATGTGCGTACGGCGCCTGCTTCCCGGCACGCTGGACGGGATTCTAGTTATTGCTCTCACTGCTAGCAGCACGAAGAGAAAGTCAGGACAAATGAGGACAGCTGGAATGAAGTCAGTGTCGGGAGGGGGTTCTTCTACTACAAGGTAGGAAGGAGACTCTGCTTGCCTGGGAAGACCAAGTCACAGCAGCGGGGCTGGGCAGCCTGACACGGCAGGAAACACGCGGGCCCTGGCCCTGGGTTCAAGTCCCGTCTCCTTCCTGACCCACACTCTCTCCACTTCTACAAGGGGGCGGTGACCCCCAGAAGGCAGGGGGGCTTAAGGGGGCTGAAACAGGAGGTAAGGAAACACAGCCACTGGCAGAGCTCGTTCAGCCCCTGGAGCTATCTGTACCTTCAGCGACATCGCACACCTGGGAGGAGCCTGGCGGATGCTCCGGGAGCACGGGTTCCTGTCCTCGCCCCTGGGGACCCTCCAGGATGGCAGTTATTCTCTGGGCGCCTCCTTTACAGGACTTCTCATTCCAGACTGCGGCTGTCCATGTCTGTCTACCCACCCCTCAACCTCGTCTCCTGCAATTGACCTCTGAGCCTCAGACCCCCCCAGGGACCTCGGGAAACGCCTCCACTGAGCGGGTGGAGAGCCGGTGGGAGAAGGGCCCGCAAGGTCTGCCATGATTCTTGGCCGCCATCCCCCTTTGCTGGGGGCCTGGCTCTGCGCCCAGCCCACCACAGGGGTCAGTGGGGGCTACCAACGCCAGGGCCCATCAGCCCCCATCCATCTGGCTGTCTCCCCAGACAGGTGAAAGGTGAGTGTCTCCTCCACCCCTGCCCGGAGGTCAGTATTTTTAGCCTCCAGCTCTGGGTGTCCCTGGATGAGACTCAACATCCTATGGCCTTCACACTCCCCTAGTTAAGCTGATCTCCGGAAGCAGCAGAGGAGTGCCTGGGGGCTCGGGGAAGCCTGTGGGCAGAACCTGAGTCTGGGAGACGGCGCTGGACTGGGCTGGGGGACAGGGAGAAAGTACATGGAGGAAGGGTGCAGGGAGTAGGGGAGCAGTTAGGGTGCTACGGTGGGGGCATGGGGGGACAGCGTCCTAGGAAGGAAGCCCCGCCCTGGCTCGCCTCCATCAGAGCACAGGTTAACAGCTAGCTCTGCCGGGGCATTTCCCACAGGCCAGCACGCTTCCAAGCAGGTCACGCACACTAACTCACTGAATCCCCACCACAGTTCTATGAGATTGTGACACGGGGCCTGTTGTTATCCCCATTTGACAAAACAGAGGCACAGAGAGGACAAGTGATTTGGCCAAGGTCACAGAGCAAGTTTGTGGCTGGACCCCACCACTACCACCACCACACACACATACAGGATTGTTCCCTGAGGAGGACGAAGGGGAGGGTGGAACTGTGGGGACAGGAGCCTTATTTGGGGGTGCTCTCTGCATTATGCGGGGCATTCATAGAAGGGGCCAGGTGGCTGGGGGAGGTATTTACCATCCTGAACAGATGGAGCAGTGATGTGGTGAGGCCGTTCCCTCTTGCCTGGAACATTCTTCCCCAGACCTCAAGGCTCCCTCCCGTGCCTCCTTCAGGTCTCTGCTCAGATGTCATCTCCAAGAGAGGGAAAACCTCTAACCCCACCACTCACCAGCCCCTCATCCTGCTGCATTTTTTTCACCACAGTCATTGCCACCAACTTATTGCGTATATTTCCTTTGCTGTGTATTTACTGTCTGGCCTCCTCACCTAAGACAGCGAAGACTTGGCCTGTCTTGTTCACCACTGGGCCCCTAGCACCTAGCACAGCACCTGGCACAGTGTGGGTACTTGATAAATATTTGCTGAAATGTGGGAATTAAACAGCACCCTCCCAAATCACCAGAGGGTCTACAATGAAATCACAAGGAAAACTAGATGAACAAGAAATGGAAAAGCAACATACCAAAACAGCAGATGCAGCTAAAGCTGTGCTCAGAGATAAATTTATAGCTGTAAATGTCTACGGATACTTATTTGTTGCAGGAGTGAAGGGATGAGACTATGCTGACCAGAGCTACCTGAGGGAGGAAGGGGGACATTTAGTGGAGACGGAGCTAATACTGGCAGGGTGTTCCCAGGAGAATGAATTCTGGTGGAAGTGATGTTACGAAGAGGGCCCCAAGGGCAGGTGGGCAGATGCTGAAGGACTGCTGCTGGGAGAGGCAAAGGGGGTGTTACTGGGGACACAGCTGCTCAGGCTCACAATTATTTCCAGTGGTAAACGAGAGACATTTCCTTTCTCAGGGGACCCAAGCCTCAAACTGCTATCTTTCTAAGGGGAGATGTGCCATGGATTTCATGCACAGAGTGGTGTGATGGGGGGGAACCCCTCCCAAGGGGCAGGAGTCCCACAGCAACCGCAATCACAATCATGACAACTCATGTTTATTGTTTGACCAGTTTCACATGTACCATCACCTTGATGCCTCATAATAGTGCTGTACCGTTATTGGACCCATTTTATATGTAGGGAAACTGAGGAGAAGGGGGGGTCATTTCCCTAAGGTCATGTAGCCAGTGGAGGGGAAAGCAAGTATTGGACTCCAGGTCTCTCTGATGCCAGGACCTGTGGGCCATTCTGGTACAACAAAGCTGCCTTGTGATGAAACTCTAGTCTGTAATAACAATAATAGTAACATATAGTAACATGTAACACTGAACCAAGTGCTTTTTACATGCCCAGTACCCTCCTAAATCCTTTACATGTGTCGACTCAATGAATCTTCCCAATAACCCTAGAAGATGGTTAGGATTATTAACCCCATTTTACAGAGGAAGAGACTGAGGGCCAGAGAGGTCAGTTAATCTCCTAAAGTCATACCACTAACAAGTGGCAAGGCCAGGAGTTGAAGGCAAGCAGTGGGGTTCCAGAGTACGTGCTGTTACCCTTACAACATGCTGTCTTTCCTTTTTTTTTTTTTTTGGCTGCACTGCGTAGCTTGTGGGATCTTAGCTCCAACCAGGGATCGAACCCGGGCCCACAGCAGTGGAGTCCTAACCACTGGACTGCCAGGGAATTCCCATGCTGCCTGTGGGTATTTCTCTCTCCAAAATAAAGGAAAGCCCTCTCTCCACCTTATACTGGAAGTATACTCTGCCCCATCCACTTCCCTGGCACCCAGCCCCGGGACTAGACACTGGCATTTCCTGAATGCTAACAAGCACCGCACTAGGTGCCTTATGTGGCTTGTCTCAAGCAGACTTCACAACAGACTCATAAGATAAGCATTACTACTGTTCACATTTAGTAGACAGGAGGACTAAGGCCAAACCATGTCACTGTCACTCCTCCACTCAAAACCTTCAGTGACACCATCTCAAAGCGGATCAGAGATGACCTCCACAGCCCCAGCAGCTTCCTGGCTGCTCCACCAACGTGCCAGCTCTATTCCTGCCCCAGGGCCTTTGCACTGGCTGTTGCTTCTGCCTGGAAGGCTCTCGCTCCCTCACCTCCTTCACGTCTTTGCTCAGATGCTGTCTTCTCAGTGAGGTGCTCCAGGACCACTGTAACCTGTCACCCAAACCAACATTCCTGCTCGCCCCAGCCTCCTTCCTTTCTCTCCTTTCCCGTCAGCATCACCTGACAAACCATATGGTCTGTTTGTCTGTCTTCTTGCTGTTGGGCTCCAGCTCTAAGAGGCGGGGTCCAAGCAGGCAAGATTTTGTACCTGTTTTGTTCACTGCTCTATCCCCAGGACCTAGAACAGGGCCTGTCTCAAGTATTTGTTAAATAAGTGAATGAATGAAGCCTGGGAAATAGGGAATAGTTTGCTCAGAGATACGCCGGCTGGTGGGATCCAGGGCTCATCCTTGTAACCATTTCACTCTCGGGGGAGGGGAGCAGTAAGGCAGCCCCCTGGTGGGCCACAGCTGTCCAAGAGAGGAGTTTACACATAGGTGTAACTTTCTGGTGTGTGGCTTTCTGGCGGGGGGGCGGGGGGGACAAGAGGATCACAGGAATCTCTTGAAAGCGACCTTCCTGCCACCCCCTCTGACACCGCAGCCCCTGTAACTCTATGCCCTTATCCTACTGTATTTTCTTCACACAAACATTTGTAGTTTGCTTTTTAATTTTCTGCCCCATGAACTGGCATATACACTCCACCAGGACAGGGGTTTTTGTCTGTTTTGTTCTCTGCTGCATCCCCAGTGTGTATAGGTGTTCATTAAACAGTTGTTGAACAAAGGAAAGAATGAACAAATGAAGAACATTCTGGGCTCTGTAGAGCTGACAAAGGCTGATCACAATGCCCTCACTTCTAAGGCCCTATGAGAGCAAACCTTCTCTCCCCTCATTCTTCCCTTCAATTCCTCTGCTCCAACCTCACTGGCCTCCCACGCTGCCCTTCTGATCATCATGATCATGGCCACCTCAGGGCCTTTGCACGTGCTCTTCCTCTGCCTGGATGCCTGGAACAGTTCACCCACATCTTTACATGGCAAAGTTGCCTCTGCTAATTCAGGTTTCACCTCTGAAGTAGCTCATAAGACTCAGAAAACCCAGAAAACAGCATTGGTCTTGTTTGTTTGCTTGCTTTTGATCTGTCTCCTCAACTAGACTGTAAAGGCCCACAAAACAAAGACTGTGTTGTCTCTCTCTCTTTCATGGATGTACGTCCTGGACCTAGAACAGTGAATATTCATTCTGTAAAGAGCGAATGAATGAATGTCTAGGGAAAAAAGAAGTCATGCCCTTGTGGAGCTGGGAGTCTTCCTCAGGGAGTCCAGGAGAAGGGAGTGAGAAGTGGAAGGTCAGGATGAGAGCTGTCAGGGGCAGGGGAAGACGAGCATCCTGAGAGGGAAAGCCTCACGCAGGGCACTGCTCTGTGGGAAGACAGCGGACAGGAGCTGACCCGAAGGAGGGTGGGGTGGGAGTGTTTCATGGGAGCCTGGGGCTAAACTGGCAGCTATTTCTACCTAAAGGGGGAGAGGATGTGGGTGTGAGAGCACAACTCTAGATGGAGCTGTTTATGGGGTGGGGGTGAGGGGTGTCGGTGATTAAAAGGATTATTCTCAAGGGGAATTATTGGGGGGGGGGAATTGGAGAAGGAAAAAAGGCATTCTTGGCCACTGACCAGAATGCAAAGTATTTTTACACTAATGAAGGGGGCGTTGTGGGGGGGGGCTGGTTAGGAGCTTTGGGGGCTGTTGTGTGTAGACAGAGATAATGGGAGACAGATCTGCCGTAAAGCACTAATGCCACACTCTTTGGAGGCAACCTACAGGGGATACTAAAGGGAGGGTTCACGGGCAGCTGCCCTGCATGGGGACGGGCAATGCCGGTGGCATTTTTGGGGCTGTCCTGGAGGAAGCAATGACGGGGGGGTATGTAGAAGGGATCCTATGAGAAAGCCTTCGTGGGGGGCCCTGGCAGCAGTTGGGGGAATCACCACGAATGAGGGCGCTCTGGCAGCTGTCCTACATGGGGGCATTAATGGGGAGATATCTGGAGTAGTCTTTTAGGGGAGCAGTCACTGGGGGGCCCCTGGCGAGGGCTCGGCGGGAGAAGCACTGATGGGAACGTTCTGGGGACCAGGGCGGGCCAGGGCGGGGCCCCCCCGCCCACGTTGCCCCCGGGACCCCGGGCCACGCGCCCCGTCACTCACCGGCGCCGGGGTCTCCGCCGGGAGGAGGCCGAGGAGGCGGAGGAGGCGCCGCCGCTCCGGGGAGACCCGAGGGCCCGACCGGAAGTGCCGCCCCCTCCCCCTCCCCGGCAGCCCCGCGCCGCCCGCCTGCCTCCCGCCCGGAAGCGGAAATCGCGCCCGTCTCCGCGGCGCCGGCGTGGAGGAGCGGAAAGAGGAGGCGGCGGCGGCGACCGGGAAGAGGAAGTGCGCCTGCGCGTTGGCACGGACCAGCGGGCGGGGGAAGACCCGGCCGCTTCCTGTGGGCGAGCTGAGCATAGTGCGCCTGCGTCCTGTGCGCCCGCCTCTTCTTAGGACACCGCCCACATCCTCTGGACATCTGGTTAAGCCACGCCCTCTCCTGTAAATTTCATTTAAGCCCCGCCCAGGTCCCCGAATCACGCCTATTTCAGAGCTTAATTATCATAATCCCCACCCATCGTCTCAGAATCCGTCCTCCTCGACCCAGCCCCGTGAAGTTTACCCTGTTCTTCCCCGCCTCCAATCCCCTAATCTCTAGAACTCCAGCTCTCCCTCATAAGCCCCTCCTCTCAGAGCTCCTTAGGCCGAACCACGCCCCTGCGTCTAAGCCCCGCCCCTTCCGTCCATAGCAGTTAAGTCCCACCTCTCTTGTGACTTTCATGCTAAATTAATTCTGCCTCGAACTTCCAAAGCGTTCTCTGAAGTCAGTGGGTCTCAAAGTATGGTTTGGAGACCAGCAGCACTGGCATCACCAGGGAATTTGTTAGAAATGTAAATTCTCAGATCCCCCTGCCTCTGACTTCCTGAATCAGAGACCCTGGGGGTAGGGCCTAAGGACCTGGGTTTTAAAATACCCTTCAGGTGATTCTGATGCAGGCTGAAGTTTCGAACCACAGCTTTACCACACCTTACACGGGCCTTCTCGTATACTCTCTGTAAGCCTCGCCCCTAACTCGGCCCCACCTCAAGCAGCTAAGCCCGATTCTATTCAGCTCTTCCTCCTAAGCGCCCCCTCTCAGGGCCTTTCCTTCGTTACTCCTCTTAGGTACCCCCTTTTCTCCCCTTGGCCTGCATAGCAGTCATACCCACCGCTCAGCATCTTAACAGTTCAAGTCCTACCTCTCCTAACACCTTGCTCTCCGGCAGTTTCCCCTTGAAACCCCTCCCCTCAGACAAACGCTATCCATTCCCTCTAAATGCTCTCAATGTCTGCCCGCCAACCCTTACACCTCCTTAAGCCCCACGCCAGCTCTCAGCCAGCCCCGCCCACAGTTCTCACCTAACTGCCCTACAAGCCTCGCCCCTCAGCCTCAGCGCCGCCTCATGAGTCCTTAGCCCCGCCCCTCCGGCCCTACCAAAGTGGTCAGTCCCGCACACAACCCTCAACTCAATGTTTCTCTGCAAACAGTGCCAGGACAGAGATGGGCCAAAGTGGTGGCTGCAGAATTTCCGGGAATCTGGTTAGAACGGCGCCGGGGGTTGGGGGGGGCGTACCTAGAGTCACGTTTGCACCGAAGGTTCAATGTTCTACTTAAGAGTGGATCTTTAGAGGGAGTGCTTTGAGGTCCACTGGAGATGGGAGAAGCGGCAAAGTCTTCCCCCAAGCCAGTCTTTAGCGCCAAGCTAACGGGGCACATGACAAGGGGGTGGTGTAGCGGGGAAGAACATTTGAAGGGAGAAGAAGAGGGGCGCCAGCCCTGGGATCATCACGGAACACACACAGGAAGCCAGTAGGCAGAAATTTATTTCCACAGCCCCTGCCTCCACAGGTCTGTCAGTCCGAGGGAGCGTGGCAGAAGGCTGCAGGACCCAGAAGTGGACGTCCTCACCCTCGACCTCCTCCCACAACGGGAAGACTACCAGACAAGAGTGTGTCCCGGTTTCCCTACCCAGGTTCAGTGCCAGCTGAACGCCCAGCTCTAAACCTGGTCTGGGGAGTGGTGGCCGGGGGTGGGGGTCAAGCCACCTCTTTCCCCTCCAGCTCCTCCTCATCGGCCCCTGCCGTGGCCGGGATACCCTCGTCGTCCCACGGTGGTTCAGGTCCTGACTCCCGAGGACCCAGGGGTGCCTCCATGGCCTCGGGGTGCTTGCGTTTGGCATGGCGCCGGAGCGTGTTGGCCTCGGTGAAGCGCAGCCGGCAGACGGGGCACTGGTAGGGGCGCTCCCCGGAGTGGACGCGGTGGTGGTGGGCCAGCTCGCCCGCCTCTCGGAAGCGGCGGGGACAGAGCGGGCAGCGGAAGGGCCGCAGGCCGGCATGGATGTTGCAGTGCCGCCGCAGGTGGCTGGACCGCTTGAAGGTCTTGCCGCAATCCTTGCACTCGTGCGGCTTCAGCTCTGAGTGTGAGATGCTGTGGCGCTCCAGGTCGGAGAGGTAGGGGAAGGCCCGAAGGCACACCGGGCAGAAGTGCGGGGCCTTCTTGGGGCCAGAGCTCTCGGGCCCGCCTGCTACTGACCCTTCAGAGACTGTGTAGGGCACACCCTGATCATCGATCAACAGGAGGTCACTGCCACCGCCGCTGCCCACCGGGGCTGTCACCCCCTGTGCCAGTGGGGGCTCCTGCCCCGACTTGGGGGGGCGGCCCCGCTTGCGAGGGAGGGAGGCCTTGAGAGTCCGATTCGAGGAGGTGGCCCCTCCGGGACGTCGGCCTCGGCGGCCCCGGGGAACAGGAGGAGGTAAGGCCAGAGGTTTCTCTTCCTCCCCGGGCAAAGGCGAAGGCCACGGGTCTGGGCTGGGGGTGTCCATTGAGCAGTGGGGGGCTTGGGTCTGGGCACTGGAGCCGGGCTAAGAGGAGAGAAGGGGTAGCCGTCAGTGCAGGAGGGGATGGAGCAGCCCCTCGTCCCCCCAAACCTCGCCATCCCTGGGTCCGAGTCTGTCCACCTGGGCGTGGCCAACATTCACTTGGACGCACAATTAAAGCCACGCTAGTGGGTAAAATAGCAAGATAATTCTGTACCGGTTGGTAAACAGGCACTGCCCTGAGCCCCACAGGTGTCTCCCAGACCTCCCTAACCCCTCCTAGACATTCAGAGTCAACTTGAGCCAAAATACAGAAAAACCTTCCAAGGAGGACAGAGTCCAACTGAGGGTGCAGGCGAGTATTTCGATCCTCAAAACAGAGAACCCATCAAACAGAAGAGCTACAGAGGCCTCAGAAATGTTTTTGTCCCTCCTTCTGACAGAAGTGACAGAGGGAGAGAAGGGGGGTCAGGACTGGACGAAGAAAGGGACTGGTCCCAGGTGACGTTTGCCCCTGAGCTGTGGATGTGGACATATATCAGAGCTGTTGAAGAGTGTGGGCTCTGGAGCCAGAGGTTCTGGGTTCGATTCCTGAGTCTGTTATTTAGTCTCTGTGCGGTGGCCTTGGGCAAGGTGCTCACCTCTCTGAGCGTCAGCTAAGCCTTTTGCAAAACAGGATGAATATGTCCACCTACTCGCACATAAAGTGCTCGGTACACGGAAGAGCTTAGGAGATATTAGCTCTTATTACCACGGTGAGCAGCTAAGCCTCACACCGACTCTCTGAATAAGGGTATATCACGCCCATTTTGCAAATGGGGAAACCAAGGCACAGGAAAGTCAAATCAGTTGCCCAAGCTCCCTCTGCCGGTACGTGGCAGGGCCAAGACTTGATCTCATGGACCCCAACGGCCCAGGGAGTGAGAAGTAATGGACCCAAGGGACATCACAGGTCCCTTAGTCCTGCGTTTGAATCCAGCTCTACCGTTCATTAACAAGTGGCTTTGCCTATCTGAGCCAGTTTCCACCTCTGTAAAATGGATACAGCAGGGTTGTCGGTCGGCATATATATAGTAAGCACCAAATGACCTACCATCACCAACACCACCATCAGCAGCAAAGCCTGGGACCATGGGACTGGGGAGTAATAAAGTGGAGGGGGAGGAGAGCACAGGTGCAGTGAGGATTAGGGGTTACAGGTGCCACTGCACCCCACTGGAGCAAGCACACAGATTAAGGTCCAGAGAACGGCAGCCACTTTTCCATGATCACACGGCTCGCTCGGTTGGGGTTGCCTGGACTAGAACACGGGTCTCTGGAACGGTGCCCCTAACCCTCGCCCTCCTCCACCCCGGTGCAGGCGCGCGCCCGTGAGCACCGACCGCGCGGGGCGGGCCCTGCGGGGGCGGCGGCCAATGAGCGGCGCCGGGCCGCGGACGGCGAGGGCCGCCAGGAAGGGGGTCTGCGCGCGCGCGCCCAGGCGGGCCGGCTCCGCGGGGCGCGAGGTCGGCGCGCGCGCTTCAGCGAGCGCAAGAGCAGAAGCAGGTGGGGGGCGCGCTCCAGGAGCGCGCGGCCCCGGGCCTCCCCTCCCTCCGCTCCCCTCCCCCCACCCGGGCCCCCCGCCTCTCGGGTACCTCATTTGCATGTCGCCTGGACTCGCGAGTGTGCGCGCGCGGGGGCGCGGGGCCGGCGCGTGGGAAAGGGCGGGGGCGAGGGGGCCCTGCCCCTCGGCGGCGCGCGCGCGCGGGACTGCCCCGCCCCTCGGAGGGGACGCCGGTCGGTCCCTCCCTCCCCTCCCCCTCCCCGTCGGGCCCGCGCCCGCGGGGAACAAAGGGGACCCGCTGGGTCCTAAGGGCCGGTCACATCCCCATCGGCAAACCGCGCCTGCGCACCCGTCGCCCTCGCTGGCCCCGAACGGGAAATTACCCCACCAACACATCCCAAACACATAGAAATGTCTTTTCTCCCACAAAGCACCCAGCCGGGTGACCCAATCAAAGAAAGGTACCGAAAGGATAAAGAGCGGGAAAATGGCCCCTCATTCCCGTAATTAACATGGCGCCTGATTAGCTTCAAAGCCCACTGGAAGCCTAAGCACAAGATGGAGCCTGCTCTACCCTCCTATCTCTAGCGTAGATCGGCGAACTTCGATTTCTCTCTTCTCCTGATGCAACTCTACATCCTACCCAGGAGGAGCCTGAGGCCGCGAAAAGGGAATCATGTCTGCCCTCATCTATGTTAACACCGGCCAGCGTCGATACCGCAGGGAGGAGGACGCGCGCGCTGAGCTTGTTGCCCTTAGTCTGTATGGCGCCGGGGGCCACCCTAAGCCCCGCCCCTTCTCCATGCCCTCACCCAAGATGGCGCCACCCTGGCTTCTCGAACCTCCAGTAGCTGGGAAAGGGACGGGAAAGAGAGAGAAGGGAGGGCGGCGGGGAGGAGGGAAGTCAAGAAGGCGGGAGAAAGGGGGAGTGCGGGGGAGAAGGGAGCCGAGGCGGAAGTCGAGGGGCCCCCCGGGTGGAAGTGACGCTACCCCCGCTGCCCAAAATGTCGGCGCCCAGAGGGAGGTGTAAGTAATTAAAGAGGAAAGCCGACTGACTTTCCCGGCCTCCCGGGGCCGCCTCAGGGCCCCAGAACCCCCGCTCCGTACGAGCAAGGTGGACTCGCCCGACTGCGGGTCTAGCCTGACCTGCCCCCGCCCCGGGCGCTTGGGGCCGCACCTTTTAGGGACAGGGGGGGAGGGGTACAAAAGGCCGGCTCTAGGGGCCTGGGTCCTCGAGCTGACTGGGGAGGGGGGCTCAGTCCCGCGGGCGACTGGGTGGGGAGGAGGCGGGGCTTAGTGGTGGCTTGGGCGGAGCAATGGATGGGCGTGGTTTAGAGTGGAAATGGGCGGGGCTGTGGGTAGAAAGTGGGAGGAGCTTAGGCAAAGGGGTGAGGTTTGGCAAAGGGGCGTGGCTCAGTGAGAATGGTAGGAGGACCCTAGGTTGAAGGGTCCTAATTGGGGCTGAGGGGGGTAAAGGGGTTCAGTGTGGAGGTGGGAGGAGCTTAGAGTAGAAGGAGTGGAGTTTGTCTAGGGATGTGGCTTTCAGGAAGTGGTGGACATAGTGAGGGGGGTGGGGTTTAAGCGTGTAATTTGGGGCGTTGTAGTGGAAATAGCAAGTCTTTATATTGCAGGTGAAATGACAGGATGGGGAGGGTGTCAGAGAGGAAGGGCTGAGATGGCAAGAGAGGTAGAGTGGCAGGTGGTCTTGGAAAGGAAGGGGTTTGCTTAAAGGCTGAGTTTAAAGGAAAACTTGAGTGGGGTTTAGGAGGCGGATCTTAGTGGGAAAGAGATGGGGGACTTCAAGAGGAAACTCGGAGGAACTTAGCAGATAGTGGTAATCAAAACAGCTTACCTGTTGAGTCTTTGCTGTGCACAAGCGTCAGTAAGCACGCCGCACGCATGGCCACAAGTTTGCTTAGTCCTCACCACCACTCCATGAGGTAGGTCCTCCCATTATTCCTATTTTGCAGATGGAAAGAGAATCAGTTGGCTTTATCCAAGGTTCCAGGACTAGTCCTGGTCTCCCTGGAAGGTTGACTCAGGTGCGCTTAGCCCCAAATTTTCATACTGTCCTTGGCTAAGAATGTCGTCCATCTTCATCTGAAGATGACTTTCATCTTCAAAGAAGAGTGGGAGTGGCTTTCAGAGGGGAAGGGGCTTGTCAAGGAATATAAAAGGCTTCAGGAACAACATGGAGACTTTGGAAGGGGTAGGCGGGACCTGAACACGAGTGGGCGGGGTTTAACCACACTCATTGGGGCTTAGAGCGGGATGGGAGTTCATTCACAAAGAAGGGGAGAGGCTTAAAAGCATTCAGTGGCTTAGAAGTGACTTGGACGTGATTAGGAAGATAGATGAGTGGTGGAAGGGGTTGTAGGAGAGTGGGAGGGGCTTAAAGAGCAGTAGGTGTGGCTTGGATAGATGGGCGTGGCTTAGAAGGTAGTAGGCCGGGCCTCACAGGTCTGTGAGTCCAAAGAGCCTGATAGGGGAGGCTGATGGGCTCCCTCACCCCACTCCATGTCTCCCCGCTCCAGAGAGAGCCCCCACCCGCCACTGCCCTCGCGCCACGCCACCATGGATGACGCCCCGCTGCCAGCGCCCCCGGTCCCTGCCCCGGCCCCGGCTCCGCCCACTGCTGCCCCCCGCGTCCCGTTTCACTGCAGTGAGTGTGGCAAGAGCTTCCGCTACCGCTCGGACCTGCGGCGCCACTTCGCTCGGCACACTGCGCTCAAACCCCACGCGTGTCCGCGCTGCGGCAAAGGCTTCAAGCACAGCTTCAACCTGGCCAACCACCTGCGCTCGCACACCGGCGAGCGGCCCTACCGCTGCTCCGCCTGCCCCAAGGGGTTCCGAGACTCCACCGGCCTGCTGCACCACCAGGTGAGTCCTGCAGGCCGGCCCCAAGCTGGCCTCCCTGGGCTGGACTCGCCCTTGGAGCCCCGGGGACCCACTATGGGCAACAGACAGCTGGCCCCTAAGAAAATTTCTGTCTCCCTCCCTCCCTCCTTCCCCCTCCATCGAAGCGCCCTGACCAGTCAAAGCATGAGTTGTTTCTCTTTCAGTCTACACCCAACGCAGGAACTAAAACATTCATAGTAAATTTGCCCCACCTCTATGCACCTCCCCTCTCCCGTGCCCCTTCTCATATGCCAGCGTCTGCAACTGTGTGCTCATCATTCCGTTACCGTTTTTAAAGATAGATTTACCACGTATGTATTTAATTCCTTTACTCAGCAATTACCTATTGAATGTTTTCCCTGCTCCCAACACCTGGGATACCAAGGTGAAATCAATAAAGTCCACGCCTTCGGAGAACTTACATTCCATTGCGAGTGGTCCATAGTCAGGTAGACAATCAGCAAGAAAGCAAATACACAGGCAAGGATGATCTGGAAAAGGAGAAGCGTTGGGAAGGAAGTTAAAACAACAACAGCAATAATAACCATCTGATATGTAGGAGTAAAGAGGGGAGAGCTATGGGCTACCACACAAGGTGGGGGAAGGTCAGGGCAAGGTGATATTTGAGCTGAGACCTGAAGGAAGAGCAGGAATCCACCATGGGAACAGCATTCCAGGCAAAGGGAACAACAAGTGCAAGGATCCTGAGGCTGGAGGGGCCAAAAGCATGCTAACGTGGCCGGAAGCAGAGAACGAGAATGAGAGGGTTGAAGCTAGATCTTGGCCCTGTGGACCTGGCAGGGAGCTTCCTCCGCATCTCTCTGGGAGGCCAAGAATCTGTCCCGCGGGCTAGACCCTCAGCCCTGACGCAGGGCTCTTCCTCCTGCCCTCCCAGGTCGTCCACACTGGCGAGAAGCCCTACTGCTGCCTAGTCTGCGAGCTCCGCTTCTCCTCGCGCTCCAGCCTGGGCCGCCACCTCAAGCGCCAGCACCGCGGGGTGCTCCCGTCCCCCCTGCAGCCCGGCCCAGGCCTGCCCGCCCTGAGCGCTCCCTGCTCGGTCTGCTGCAACGTGGGGCCCTGCTCGGTGTGCGGGGGCGCGGGGGCCGGCGGCGGAGAGGGCCCAGAGGGCGCAGGCGCGGGCCCGGGGAGCTGGGGGCTGGCGGAGGCGGCGGCCGCGGCCGCGGCCTCACTGCCGCCGTTCGCGTGCGGTGCTTGCGCGCGGCGCTTCGACCAGGGCCGCGAGCTGGCCGCCCACTGGGCTGCGCACACCGACGTGAAGCCCTTCAAGTGTCCGCGCTGTGAGCGCGACTTCAACGCCCCCGCGCTGCTGGAGCGGCACAAGCTGACCCACGACCTGCAGGGGCCGGGCGCGCCCCCCGCGCAGGCCTGGGTCTCCGGGGCTGGCGCCGGGCCCGAGACGGCCGGCGAGGGCGGCGCTGCGGAGGCGGGCGAGGCTCAGCCGGCCTGGGACGGCAGGCTGCTCCTGGGCCGCGCCGGGGGCGGCGTGCCCGAGCTGGGGGGGCTGCTCCCCGAGGGCGGCGGGGAGGCCCCTGCGCCTGCGGCCGCGGCCGAGCCGTCGGAAGACACCCTCTACCAGTGCGACTGCGGGACCTTCTTCGCGTCGGCGGCGGCGCTGGCCAGCCACCTGGAGGCGCACTCGCGCCCCGCGACCTACGGCTGCGGCCACTGCGGGGCCCTCTACGCGGCCCTGGCGGCCCTGGAGGAGCACCGGCGCGCCAGCCACGGCGAGGGCGGCGGCGCGGAGGAGGCGGCGGCGCCCGCCCCGGAGAGGGAGCCCGCGTCTGGGGAGCCTGCGTCCGGCTCGGGCCGCGGCAAGAAGATCTTCGGCTGCTCCGAGTGCGAGAAGCTGTTCCGCTCGCCGCGGGACCTGGAGCGGCACGTGCTGGTGCACACGGGCGAGAAGCCGTTCCCGTGCCTGGAGTGCGGCAAGTTCTTCCGCCACGAGTGCTACCTCAAGCGCCACCGGCTGCTGCATGGCACCGAGCGGCCCTTCCCCTGCCACATCTGTGGCAAGGGCTTCATCACGCTCAGCAACCTCTCCAGGCACCTGAAGCTGCACCGGGGCATGGACTGACGTGGCCAGGCCGTGCGCCCCTCCGCTAGACCACCCCTCCCAAGGGCTGGACTCAGGGCCCGGGCCAAGGGACCTAGGGACCACGAGGGAGGCCCCGGCCCTCCAGATCCAGACACGGGCCCCGAGATGAGGGGACCCTGGCTGGAGACATGGAGCCACCAAACACACGGGCCCCTGAGCTGGGGGGCAGCGAATAAACGGAGAGATTCCTCAGCTCGAGGGTCCCGGATCTGTGGAGAGATTCCTAAGCTCCAGGCCCCTGGAATACGTGCTGAGCACCCCCAAATCAATAGGCCCCTAAGCTGCGGGACCTAGGAATGAGAAATGGGTCTCCACAAGTACTTCTCATCTTGAGGGCCCAAATAATAAAAGATGGGCACCCCTCCCCCAAGGGAAGATTGCCCCTCTCCCTAAGAGCCATCATTCCGACGACCTTGATCCGGAGAATGGGGGGGAACCATGTTCCCGGATTTCCCTGGATCCCCTCCAAATGCTACCCACCAGAGTCACTGGTGCCCCCAGATAATGGATATAGCCGGAATCTGCCTCTCCCCTCCCCCGACTTTATTCCCTATGCGGAAAGAGGACCAGGGTAGTTGCCCCCTGCCCTCAACCCCTTCCCCAATTAGGTCTCCCTCCCCTACTAAGGAATGGATCGACCCTAATGATCTCCCCCACCCCCAAAAACTAGAATAGCCTGGTTCAAAATCCCTGCGCCCAGTAGGATGGACTGATCCAGATACACATACCCCCACGCCCTGTCCACTGGAATGGGCTGGGCCAGGTTGCCACCCGCGCCCCACGCTCCTTAGAATGCATACGGCAGACACTCCTCCCCTTCCTCTAGCGTGTGGGCAGGTCCACGTCATTCCGCATTATGTGAACTCACGAGTGGGAGGTGGGGGACATTGGGGTATCCCTCCCGCTCTGCTGTAGCACCTGTTGGTCTTTCCATCTCTGTCAGTTTGTCTCTGTGTTCTTCCCAACCCCAAGGGGAAGGGGGATTTGGCTAGGGGGTTTCCCCCTGTGAGCCTCGACCTTGCCCCCTATCCCACTCCCCAGTGTCTCCTGGACCCCAATAAACCTTGTCCTGTCAGCCACTGCCGTCTCACTTTCTGATCCTTGGCTTTAGGTAAGTGGGGATTCCTCCCCCTCTGATTTAGGACAGGCCTCCTAAATAGAGGCAGATCTTTCCTTCCACCTGAGAAATTTCGAGTCCTTTAGACAGTGCATGACCCTTTTAATATCAGAGATGGTTTAGATCTCATCTAAGTGGAACCCTGCATCTTAACTACAAAATCCACCTCCAACGGACGGACATGCCCCCTAGGACCAGACACACCCTTTAGAAACCTTCAGGCCCATAGCACACGCCCCCTGAAAACCAAACTCTTTACAGACTTCCTACCCCTAGGAAGAGGCCCCGCCCCTTAGACTCTGTCTCCCAGGCAACCAAATTTGTACCTTAGCCGCTAGATCCTTCCCCTTGATTAGGATCCGCCCATCTAAGGATGGGCGGGCCGTAGATTGTCTCCTAGCGCTAGATTACATTCCGGTGCCAGGTGCTGTCACCCCCTCTGGGGATCCAACAGTGAACAAAATAACTCTTTAAGAAAACGAGTGGCTGGGCTGTGCCACCTTAGGCGGGGTGGTCCAGCAGGGAGGGGGGGGGGGGGGGGTGCTTCTCTGCAGAGGTGGCATTTGATCTGAGACCAGAAAGGTGAGGAGGGGCCGGCCAGGTGGACACCTGGATGAGCCCAGGAGGGGAGGGAGGGGTGAGATGAGGTGGAGAGGTAAGCAGGGATCAGGGTACACAGACCCTGGTGGGCCGAGATGGGCATTTTACTGTGCTTTGTGGGCAATGGCAAGCAAGACTGTAAGTGTGAAGGGATGTGACCACTCTTGCACTTTCCGAGGGTCCCTCTGCCTGCTGAGTGGAAAAGGGACTGCAGGGGCAGAGTGAATGCAGCAGAGGCTACTGCAGTCCACCAGGAGAGGGGTGTGGGGGCCTGGGGCAGAGGGACGGACAGAACCAGGTGGGCCCAAGATGAATTCTGGAGGTGGAATGTGTGAGCGTGTGTTGTGTGTGCGCGTGCGTAATGGAAAGGGAGGAATGGGGGCGGGGCTGGGAACCGGTTGCGTGGTGCCGCTTTGTATTAAGACCAGAAAACGGAGAGAGAACAAGTTCGGGTGGAAGCTAGAGGGATCAGGAGTTCCATCTTGAGCTTCTTAAATTTGAGATGCTTGGGAGATTGGCATGCTCTAATAAGGCTGAAGATGTGCATATGCCACAGATAGGCACGAACCCTAGAGAAACTCATGTTCACCTGCACCAGGAGATTCATATAAGAACATTCACAGCAGCAAAATGTACAGCCCTGAACCCAGAACAACTCAAATGTCCACTGGTTTGGGCTGAATGTTTGTGTCACCCCCAATTCATATGTCGAAATCCTAATGCCGGGACTTCCCTGGTGGCACAGTGGTTAAGACTCCCAACTGCCAATGCAGGGGACACGGGTTCGAGCCCTGGTCCGGGAAGATCCCAAAAGCTGCGGAGCAACTAAGTCTGTGCACCACAACTACTGAGCCTGTGCTCTAGAGCCCGTGCACCGCAACTACTGAGCCCGCGTGCTGCAACTACTGAAGCCCGCGCACCTAGAGCTCATGCTCCGCGACAAGAGAAGCCACAGCAATGAGAAGCCTGCGCACCGCAACAAAGGGTAGCCCCCGCTCGCCGCAACTGGAGAAAGCCCGCGCGTAGCAACCGAGACCCAACACAGCCCAAAAATAAATAAATAAATAAATAAATAAATAAAAGAAATCCTAAGGCCCAATGTGATGGTACTTGGAGGTGGAGCCTTTGGAAGGTGCTTAAGTCATGAGAGTGGAGCCCTCATGAATGGGATTAGTGCCTTTATAGAAGAGGCATCAGAGAGATCCCTAGCCCCTTCCACCAGGTAAGGGCACAGCAAGAAGGAACGCCTATGAACCAGGAAAAGGACCCTCACCAGAAGGTGACCGTGCTGGCACCTTGATCTTGGACTTCCCAGCTTCCAGAAGTGTGAGCAACAAATTTCTGTTGTTCATAAGCCACCTGGTCTGTGGTATTTTGTTATAGCAGCCCCAACAGATGAAGACATTCATCAACAATACAGTGGATAAATAAATGGTGGTATATTATGCCATGGAATACTCTACAGCAAGAGAACGAATGAGTACAGATGCACAAAATTACATGAACGAAAGTTACAAAGAAGCTGGACGCAAGAAACCAGGTGCAGAGAGTACCATTCCATTTCTGTAACATTTAAGCAAGCAGAACTAAACTGTAGTATTGTTTAGGATGCCTTGTGGGTGTGAGCCATGTAGAAGAGCAAGGAAACTTTTTTTTTTTTCCATAAAACTCAGAACAGTGGAGTTGGATGGGTTAAGTTCGGGATGGGACATGGCGGAACCTTCTATGGGCTGTGGGCTGGCTGCCAACATTCCGTTCCTTAATCTGGTGATAATTTCATAATTATTTGTTAAATTGTGCGTTTTTATCGTGCCCTTTTCATCTATACGTCTTCTATTTCACAAGGAAAAACATTTAAAGGAGGGAGATAAGTTTGGAGGCAAACAAGTAAGAGTTTGGCATTCAAGGAAGACATTTTTGCCTGGAGATCCACAATTGCCCATTTGAAAAGGCTCCAGGTAGGCCCCTGGGAACGCTCAACCTTGGAGATATTCCTCTCCACTCTGCCACCACTACACAGGAAGGGGGATCAGACTCACCCCTTTGGGGGGAAAAAAAAATCCTCCGCGTTGGAAAAACAAGACCTGCCTCCTTAGATATAGGTGCCGCCCCCAGGGACAAGACCTGCCCACTTGGAGACTGGCTCGGCCTCCAGAGCTGAGGGCCTGGAAAAGTGCCAGGGTTGTCATGGAGATGGCCGCCTGGCAGTGGGGTGATGAATAGGGACCTCCCGCCTACCTCACCTCCACTCCAATCCTTTCTCTTCTGAGAGGGTAGCACTAGGGACTCGTCCCCTTTCCCGAGTGTCTCAGTGCCAGGTGGTGGGCTGGACCTCGTCTCCAACTCGTGACACCGTGGCCGCATTTTATCAATGTGCTAATTGAGGCTCGAAGGCAGAGGGGGAGGATTTAACCCTGGGGGCGATCTCAACCGGTCCAGAGCATCAATTACTAGCCAGACGCTGGCGACTCCGACGCCTCTGCGGGCAGAGCTGACTCTCACGCGCGGACAGGTGGAGCCAGCCACCCGCACCGCCCGCTCACTTGCGCTTCGCATCTCCCCACCACGTCAGTCTTCTCCCCTTCCAGGGCGCCCCCCACTCCAAAACCTGAGGCCCGAGTTCGCCTCACTCCTCCTCACCCTTCGTCCCTCTTTATTCACCCACAAATACTGCTTGATATGCGAGGCTTGCTGAGGGTAGAGCAGTTAAACAGGCGAAGCCTGGAATATAAACTACCTGGGAATTTATATTCCAGTGGAAGGGGAAATAGGCAAAATAGGAAAAGTAGCCTAATGTTTGCAGTAAGTACAATGTTGAAAATCAGGGCAGAGCAAGGACTAGAGGGCGCCAGGAAGGCTATTTTATTTTTATTTATTTATTTATTGGCCGCACTGCGCAGTTTGTGGGATCTTAGTTCCGCCACCAGGGATGGAACCCATGGCCCCTGCAGTGGAAGCGCGGAGTCCTAACCACTGGACCGCCAGGGAATTCCCAGGAGGGTTGTTTTAGGTAACGTGAACGGGACAGGTGTCTCTGGGGAGATCTGTAAGAAATGAGGGAAGTAAGGGAAACATTATGGAAACCTAGGAGAAGGACATTCCAGGCAGTGAACTGCACGTGCAAAGGCCCTGAGTCCGAAAGAGCAAAGAAGGCAGTGTGGATGGAGCAGAGTGAAGCAGAGGGAGCAAGACAGGAATCCGTGAAGGGAGCTTCCAGGGTTCAGACGGTAGGGCGTGGGGTGCAGATGAGGAAGGTGGGGAGGAAGAGGTGAGAGCCACGGGACGGTGTTCAGCGCAGGAGCGAAGTGATGTGATTTCTAGGTGCCGGAGACTGCACGCGAGGGAGGCGGGGGGCCGAAGCAGGGAAGCCAATGAGGAGGTGGAGGCGGTGGGAATGGCATCCAGGAGGGCAGCCCTGAGCCAATCAGCGCCAGGTCCCGCCCCCTGCCCGAGGCCGGCCCCGCCCAGGCCCCCCATCTCTCACCTGGACCCGGGCACCGCCTCCTTCCTGCTCCCCGCCTCGGTCTCCCCTGCATCCGGCCGGGCCTCCTCGCGGGTCCCACAGGAATTTCTCTAAAACACTAATCGGATCATGTGACTCTCCAGCTTAAAACCTTTTCAATGGCTTCTCAGTACACTCGGAATGCGTCCAGCATTCAGCCTGGACTAGGAGGCCGGACATAGTTGCTCGTGCAGCTCCAGCCTCTCTCCACCACACTGGCCGCCTTTGATGCCCCAATCCAAGGCCCCAAATCTCCCCCAGGACATGATCCCCACCTCCGCCCACGCCGACACACACATACAACACGCTGATCTCTCTGAAATTTCTTTCCCCTCACCCTCATTCCTGAATTCGTTTCTTTCTTTTATTTAGGAAAATATATATATTAAGGCTTCAAAATATAAAAATATAAAAAATATAAAATATTTTTTATAATATAAAAAATATAAAATAAAATAATAACACACTCACACACCCTAGGTATATACTCAAAAGAACTGAAAACAGCCATTAAAACAAAAACTTATATGTAACAAATGTTCAGAACAGTACTGCTCACCATAGCCAAAAGGTAGATACAACCCAAGGTCCATGAACAAACGAATGGATAAACAAAATACAGTATACCCATACAATGGAATATTATTCAGCCATAAAAAGGAATGAAGTGCTGCCACACGCTACAATGTGGATGAACCTTGAAAACATTATGCTAAGTGAAAGAAGCCAGTCATAAAAGACCACATACTAGATGACTTAATTGATACGAAATAGCCACAGAAGACAAACCCAAAGAGACAGAAAGACGATTATTGGTTGCCAGGAGATGGGGGGAGAAGGGAATGGGGAATGACAGATTAATGGATCCGGGTTTCTGTTTGGGGTGATGAAAAAGTTCTGGAACTAGATAGTGAAACTAGTGAATTTTTGTTTGCTTTTGTTTGCTTTTGGCCGCCCTGCATGGCAGGAGGGATCTTAGTTCCCCTATCAGGGATCCAACCCATGCCCCCTGCAGTGGAAACGAAGAGTCCTAACCACTGTACAGCCAGGGAATTCCCCTCGAGAATGTACTTAATGACACTGAGTTGTACACTTCAAAATGGTTAAAATGGTAAATTTTATGTTACATGTATTTCAACAAATAAAAAGTATACACACACACACCCATATATTGACTACCAGTTTTATTAAAACATAAGAGATACACCTGACTCCATAGACCTCCCCCCCTCCAAGATCTGATTGCCTCTCCCTTCTCAAAGGTAACCCCTAACCCAAATTTGGTGCTTATTATTTCCATGGATGTGTTTAGACTTTTGCTCTATATGTATATGTCCTTAAAAATGTAGTATTATTGACCAGACGTTTTTAAAAATCATGCTCCTCACCATCATTTCTCCCATCTCTTTGTGAAATGCAAAGACTTAGACTCACTACTTTGAAACCTCTCATACCTCACTTTACTGCTCTGTGAAATGGGAGAATGTTACCTTACCCACTTCTTAACGTAAGGAGGAACAAATGGGTTTGTATTTGTAAAGCACTTACAAGAGTCAGCTATCATTTATTTTCATTTTATTTATTTTTATTATCCCCCATCATTTGTTTCTTTTTCCTTTACTTTGTTAAGTATGAAACACATTCACGTGGTTTCAAATTCCGAAAGTACAAAAGGACAGAGTGTAGTAAGTTTCAGTCCTGGGAGTTAGAATGTTGCCAGTTTCTTCTCTCTCCTTCCAGTTCTCCCAGACACAATCCGCTGATAAGTGCAGATAGAACAGGCTGCAGGCTGTGCTCAACCTTCCATGTTTTCTCCGTTATCACTTGGAGCCTTTCCATGTTTTTACACAGTGAACTTCTTCATTCTTTTTTTTATGGACACATAGCGTTCCGCTGGGTGGATCAATCACGATTTATCACTCAAATCCCTGACCGATGGGCATGTAGCTCATTTCCTGCCTTTCGAAGTCATGCACAATACTGCAACGATTAACCTGGTACAGACACCGTTTGTGGCATGTTTCTGAGTAGAACTATCAGAAGAATAGTGTCTGTGTTGGTATATGTCTCTCCCGTTTCCATTTGCCTCCCCCTTCCCATTCCTAACCCTCGGCTTTCATCCTGCAGGTTTCAGCGGAAACATCGTTGCCTCCAGGAAGCCTTCAGGGATCACTCTCACTCAGTGTTGTCTCTGCTCCCTGTAATCCCACTGCATCCTGCTTCTGGCTTTAGAGCACACTCTCCAGGAGGGCCATTGGATCTGTGTCTGTCTGCCTCCTCCGCCAGACCCTGAGCTCCCTGTGGACAGGGTCCAGTGGCCTCTGTCTTTGCCACTGCAGCTCCAGCACCAAGGACAGAGCTAGAACATAGTAGGTGCTCAGTAAATATTGGTGGCTTAGGATCGAGTGAATACATGCTGCAAAATGAGTAACTGGTCTCTTAGGGTCAAGTGGATATACGCGGGGTTTATCACAGAGGAGACTGAGGCTCAGAGAAGGGAAAGTCGCTTGCTCAGGCAGCCACGTGAAGGCTGCAGTCAGGTTCCAGCCCAGATTGCCGGTACTTTCCCTGAAGCCTCTGTCACTGCCTCATTCATCTCCTTTCCCGGCCACCCCCCTCGCCCAACACAGTGCCTGGCACAGACAGGACCTGATAAATGTGTATTTGTTGAAGGAATGAATGAATATGTGTGTCTGTTGGGGAGGGGAGGAAGGGGGGCCGGACCCAGCCCCCTCCTCCCTCGGGGAGCCCAGAGGACGGGGCCCCAGCCCCCTCCCCTTACAGGACCCAGGAGTCCAAGCCGCCCCCCGCCTCTCCGCCCCCTGGGTCCCCTCGTCCACCATCTTCCGGCTTCCCAGCCAGTCTTTCCTCTCTCAGGCTCGGACGAAAAGCCGGGTTTCCGGGGGGAAGGCTTAGGCGGTGACACCGAGCCCAGCCTCCTCCACCCCCCACCACGCTCGGGGCCCTCCCTCCCCGCCACCACCGTCCGCGCTCGGCCGGCCGCGGGGAAGGAAGAAAGGAGCAAAGGAGGCGGAGGTAAGAACCGGGCGCCCAGTCATCGGGGCCGAGCCCCAGGCCCCTGGGCTCAGAAATCTGCAAGGCCTCGACCCGCGGCCCCAGTTCTGCAGATCATGCCTGCGGGAAACCAAAGGCTGGGCCCAGCGGGGAGATCGGCCCCCCCCCTTGGAGACCTAGGGCTCCCGACCCTCAGCAGCCTTCCTCGGGGGTCGGGGGGTGTGGTCCAGGGCCCTGGCCCTCAGCCTCCTCCTCGCTGGAGATTTCGAGCAGCTGGGCCCCCAGCCCCGTCCTCTCCCTTGTCTTTGGAGCTCAGCCCCCTCCCCCAGCCCTCTCCCCCACTGGGACCCAGGAATCCATACCCACCACATACAGAAGTCTAGAGGCTGGGCCCCAGTCATCTCCCAACACCCCACCCCCACCCCCAACCTCAGCACCCGGGATCTCGCCCCCTCCCTCCCTAGCCCCCTCCCTGCCCAAGAGTCTGAGCCCTCCTACTCCCGGCCTCTCCCAGACTCTGGCGACTGGGCACCCACACTCCATTTCCGGGGCCTCCCGATTTTGAATCCCACCCCCTCCACTCCGGCACCAAGGGCTGTTTCCCAGCCCCTCCCCATACGTTCCAGCGGGGCCCCTGGAGGAAAAGCAGTTCACTGACTTTGTCTGCCTCTGTCTCTTCTGCTGTCTCTCTCTGTCTTGTTCTCCCTCCCTCCACCCTGCCATGGTTCCTCTGATCTCTGTGTCTGCACCATCTCTGCCTAAATCTCTTTGTTTTCTCTTCGTCTCTGTCTCTGCTGGGTGTCCCCATCTCTCTCTCCTGCTTTCTGCCTCTCACCATCCTTTCTGTTTCTCCTGGTCTCTGCCTCTCATCTCGGCCTTTTCCGTCTGTCTCTCCTTCCCTTGCCCGGCTAAATATCTGACCCTCTCTGCCTCTCCCTGTCTCTCTGTCTCCTTGTCTCTCTCTGCACACCCCCCACCCCCGCCAATCTCCATCTCTTCCCTATCTCTTTACAGGCATGGATCCGCGGCCTCCTCCACCAGCCCAGGGCAGCCCACCGCACCGTGGCCGGGGCCGGGGTCGTGGCCGAGGCCGTGGTAGAGGCCGAGGCCGTGGCAGGGGGGGCGCTGGAGCTCCTCGGGCGCCCCTGCCCTGCCCCACCTGTGGCCGCCTCTTCCGCTTCCCCTACTACCTCTCCCGGCACCGGCTGAGCCACTCGGGCCTGCGGCCCCACGCCTGCCCCCTGTGCCCCAAGGCCTTCCGCCGGCCTGCCCACCTCTCGCGCCACCTGCGTGGCCACGGGCCGCAGCCCCCGCTGCGCTGCGCCGCCTGCCCCCGCACCTTCCCTGAGCCTGCCCAGCTCAGGCGCCACCTGGCCCAGGAGCACGCGGGCGGCGGGGTCGAGCTGGCCATCGAGAGGGCAGCCAAGGAGGCGGCCGGGTCCGGCTGGAGCCCGCAGGACAAGGGCGCCGAGCAGCCCACCTCTGCAGCAGCGGGCGCCGCGGAGGAGGAGGAGGCGGCGGCGCGGCCCGAGACGTGGTCCGCGGGGGAGCCGGCCACGCTGGCGGCCGCCACGAGCGCGGAGCCCCGCGAGTCGGAGGAGGAGGAGGCCGAGGCCGGGGCGGCGGAGCTGAGGGCCGAGCTGGCGCTGGCGGCCGGACGGCAGGAGGAGAAGCAGGTCCTGCTCCAGGCCGACTGGACGCTGCTGTGCCTCCGCTGCCGGGAAGCTTTCGCCACCAAGGGCGAGCTCAAAGCGCACCCGTGCCTGCGCCCCGAGGGCGAACAGGAGGGCGAAGGGGGGCCCCCGCCCCGCCCCAAGCGCCACCAGTGCTCCATCTGCCTCAAGGCCTTCGCCAGGCCCTGGTCGCTGTCCCGCCACCGGCTGGTCCACTCCACCGACCGCCCCTTCGTGTGCACGGACTGCGGCCTGGCCTTCCGCCTCGCCTCCTACCTCCGCCAGCACCGTCGCGTCCACGGCGCGCTCAGCCTCCTGGCCCCGCTGCCCGCGGCGGGCAAGAAGGACGACAAGGTGTCGGGCGGACGGACCTCAGGGAAGGGGCCCGAGGGGGGCGAAGGGGCAGAGTGCGGGGGCGCCTCGGAGGGTGGAGAAGGCGGGCAGAACGGAGGGGATGCCGCCCCGGCCCGGCCCCCCGCCGGGGAGCCCCGATTCTGGTGCCCCGAGTGCGGCAAAGGTTTCCGGCGCCGGGCGCACTTGCGGCAGCACGGGGTGACCCACTCTGGGGCGCGGCCCTTCCAGTGCGTGCGCTGCCAGCGGGAGTTCAAGCGGCTGGCCGACCTGGCCCGCCACGCGCAGGTCCACGCGGGCGGCCCGGCCCCGCACCCGTGCCCGCACTGCTCGCGGCGCTTCTCGCGCGCCTACAGCCTCCTGCGCCACCAACGCTGCCACCGCGCTGAGCTGGAGAGGGCGGCCGCCGCGCAGCAGGCGCTCCAGGCCCAGGCGCCGCCGTCGCCTCCGCCGCCCCCGCCGCCCCCCGCTGGCCAGGAGGAGGAAGGGCTCCCGCTGCCCATCGCACACATCAAGGAGGAGCCGCCCTCCCCGGGGACCCCACCCCAGCCGCCGCCGGCACCCCCCGTCTTCCTCAGCGCCTCCTGTTTTGACAGCCAAGACCACTCAGCCTTCGAGATGGAGGAAGAAGAGATTGACAGCAAGGCTCACCTGCGCGGATTGGGGGGCCTGGCCTCCTGACCCGCACACCCATCCTCAGCCCCTCCGTTTGACCCCCCGGTTTGCAATATGGAGGAGGGAAGTTGAAGGAGAGGAACCTCCTCTGTGTACCCACCCCTCCCCTTCTAGCCCTCCACACTAAGGAGGGAGGAGGCTGGTCCGCCCCTCCCTCCCCATCGCCCACCCCCAGACCCCCCTGATGCTGGTTAGAAACTGCTCACCCCACTTCTGAAGGCAGGACGCTGATTCAGGAGGTGGAGGACACTGGCCAGAGGGATGGACACTGAGGGGGGGGGGCCCCCGGCCTGGCTGTCCCCCGTTACACACACTGGACACCATCACCTCTTTGGAACTGCCAGACCCTGGGGGGGGGTCCCCAGTGAGCAAAGGTCTGTCCCTGTCCCTTTGTCTGTCTGTGAATAAATGTGAGTCCGTGGAACTCGAGAGAGTGGGGCTGTCTGTGGGAGTGAGGGCCGCCTGAGGGCGTCTGGGTGAGCAGGGATGTGTCCACCAGGCTCGGAGCTTGGGTTCAGAGCGGGAAGGATGCAGATAAGCACATCAGGGACCATGGCGCTCTCAGCCAAGCAGGAAGCTCACAAGAAACAGGAGTGGAGGAAGGCAAGCTGCCATCCGCCCTGGGCATCTTCAGGGATCCCTACGTGGAATCCCTGCTTGCGTTCATTCATCATTTACCAGGCGCAGTGCTAGGCCCCGAAGAAAGCCGCACCATGAGGAGCTGGAATTGTAGCTCTGCACAGCCTAATACGGTTTAGCCACTAGCCCCTGGCGGCTGTTTCCACTTGAGAATAATATCAATACATTTACAATAAAATAATTAAAATGGAATAAGATTAAAAGTTCAGTTCCTTGGTCACACTGTTTCAAGTGCCCAGTATCCCCCTGTGGCTGGTGGCTATGCTGTTGGACAGCACAGATCTGGAACATTCCACATCGCAAAAAGTTCCACTGGACCTTGCTGCCCTACGTAATAAACCAATCTGCAACATAACATCAGGTATTGGTAAGGGCTCCCGAGAAAACTACAGGGCACTGTGAAGAGGGAGCCCGTGGGGAGGGCAGGGCCTCTGGGGAGATGACATCTGACCTTTTGACCTGACAAAGAACCAGGCGGAGGGGCGGGAAGAGCAGGGGCAAAGGCCGTGTGTGAGGTGGTTGGGCGCAACATGTTTGAGAAACCGCAAGGAATTGGTGGTGGGTTGGGGAGCGTCATTTTCTACATATCCTCCAGGTGTGTGTGTGTGTGTGTGTTTAACCCATTTGTTTAGGTCCTAGTAGTGGTGGCGGTGGGGGGGGGGGGTGAGGATGTCTCCAAGCCAATCCTCCTCAAACGCCTTCTCTTTCCTCCCGTTGACGTCCTGCCTTCCCCACCTCTCCCTTGCTCTATGCAGGTAATGACACTAACTACTTAGGTATCTTGACACCTGTAAGGCCAGGCCGGAGAGGGGTGACATCATGCTTGTTTTCCAGGGCAACAAACCGAGTCTTCGAGGCTCAGGAGGGAAGTTTGCTTCCCTGGTGTGATGAAACACAGGCAGAGGGAGGGCGGGAGGGAAGCTGGAAAGAGGGCCGCTGAGAGTCAGGGAGGGGAGATAATGACCACCCAGAGCTTTGCAGAATTCCCTGTGTCCAAGAGGTAACGAGACACGTCTTAGCCGAGCCCTTGGAACGGTGCCTGGCACGTAGGAAGCACTCAACACGTGCTAGCCTGTTTGATCAGCCCTGTGTTCACTATCACCCAGTGCTGGATGCTGGGGGCAAAGACCAGCTGAGCACCTGCCCTCATGGAGCTTACAGACCAGTGGGGAAGACGGATGAGAATCAAATATTGGCACAAATAAATTAGGGTTTCCAAATGAGCCAAGTTCTCCAATGCACTAGCTCCTACAAGAATCTGTAACTTAACCTTGGGTGTTGGGGAGAAGGGGGGCTGGGCTATGCTTTCCTCACAGGCCAGCCACCTCCCCCCGCCCGCCCAGGAACCTTCAGTGGCTCCCTATTACCACATCCCAATGTGGGCCAGAAAACTTTTCAGCACAATCTCATGGACAAAACTCATTGAGGGAGGTGTTTATACAGCCCCATTTATAGAAGGGGCAAACAGAGGATTAAAGCTAAGAAGGCACTTGTCCTACTTCTGTGATCACTAATATGAATTGAGTCCTTCATATTAAAGGGTTACTTTGGGGAATTCCCTGGCGGTCCAGTGGTTAGGACTCCGCACTCTCACTGCCAAGGTCCCAGGTTTGATCTCTGATCTCTGGTCGGGGAACTAAGATTCCACAAACCAGGCAGCGCAGCCAGAAAAAAAAAAGGTTACTTTGTGGAAAGAGCTGAAGACAATGGTTGGCACCTGGGAGGAGGTCTTTGCTGTTGTTGCTTTGTTATTATTATTCTCCCAGGTTGCTATAAATATGATCTCAGGGAATCCTAGTTCTTGATGGGAAACATCCTCACCATTTTCCAGAGGTGGAAACAGCACTCAGGGCGGAAGTCTCTTGTCCAAAATCCCATACCTAGGAACTGGTGGACAATGGATTTGAACCTAGGCTGGACCAGCTCCATGCCCTGAACCCTACATCAGGCCCATACGACCTTCACAATCAGCTCCCAGCCACACAACCCACCTTTCCAGCTCCCCCCGCACACACACACACATCCTGGTCTCCAAGCCCCAAGGCACCCCCCGCCACTACAGGTTTGCCGACCACCTTCCCCCACCCCATACGCTTCCTCAACCTTGACATGCCACATCCGAAGAGAAACATTCCTAGAAAAAAATACAGAACTTATGGCAAGAAAAGGGCCTTAGAGATGGAGCCCAGTTCTCCCATTTTGCAGATAAGAAAACTGAGGCCCACGTACGTGGGACAGACACAGGAAATGGTAAAATAACCAAGTAATTCGTATTATTATGAAGCAATAGTAGTGGTGTTCTTGAATCTAACTCTATTGCTTGTCTTTCCCTGTGGTGAGCATCTTACGTGGACGATCTCAACACACTTGTTAATAATAATACAAAACACATTTCTTGAGTATTTACCCTACATCTCTTTCTGAGGGGATTTACGTGGATTAGCTCACTTAATCTTCACAATGGCATCATTAGATAGTATGGGCTCTGTTTTTTTCTTCTTAAGCAGCTTTGTTGAGGTATCATTTACATTCCACAGAATTCACTCATTTTAAGTGTACCATTCAATAATTTTTAGTAAATTCACAGGATTGTGCAACTATCACCACAATCCAATTTTAGAACATTTCCATCACCCCAGTAAGATCTCTTGTGCTCATTAATCGTCACGTCCCGTTTCCACCTGCAGTTCCAGGCAGCCACTAAAGTACTTTCTGTCTCTACAGATTTGCCTTTTCTGGACACTTCATAGACATGGATCATACAATATGTGGCCTTTTGTATCTGGCCTCTTTCACTTAATGTCTTCAAGGTCCATCCATGTTGTAAATTGTAACAGCACGTTATTACTTATACGGCTGAATAATATTCCATTATATGGACAGACCACATTTTTTTTTATCAGTTCATCATTGATGGGGGTTTGGGCTGTATCTACTCTTTGGCTGTTATAAATAGTGCTGCTATGAACACGTGTGTACAAGTCTTCCTGTAGACGTATGCTTCTGTTTCTCTTGGGCAGATTCCCAGGAGCGGAATTGCTAGAGTGTGTGGGAAGTTTACGATGAACTTTTTTTTTTAAACCAATTCTCTTTGTTTCCTTTGGATTTTTTTTTTTTTTTTTGGAGTTAAGGATGGAAGAAATTTTTTTTAATTTATTTTATTTATTGCTGTGTTGGGTCTTCGTTTCTATGCGAGGGCTTTCTCTAATTGCGGCAAGTGGGGGCCACTCTTCATTGCGGTGCACAGGCCTCTCACTATCGTGGCCTCTCTTGTTGCAGAGCACAGGCTCCAGACGCGCAGGCTCAGTAATTGTGGCTCACGGGCCTAGTTGCTCGGCGGCATGTGGGATCTTCCCAGACCAGGGCTCAAACCCGTGTCCCCTGCATTGGCAGGCAGATTCTCAACCACTGTGCCACGAGGGAAGCCCCCACGATGAACTTTTTAAGAAACTGCTAGACTATTTTCCACTTACCATCCCACCAGCAATGCATGAGGGCTTCCCAAGGGGGCTCCGTTTTCCTGAGAAGGAAACTCAAGTACAGAGATGTGAAATGACTTGCCCAAGGTCACACAGCTAGTAAGTAGCAGATCTGGATATGACCCTGGGCATTGTGGTCCCAAAGCCTGTGCTCTTCTTTTTTTTTTTTTTTTATTTTCCAGTTCTTTTTTTATTGAGGTAAAACATAACATAAAATTTACCTTTTTTAACCATTTATGTGTACAGTTCAGTGGCATTAAGGACACTCCTATTGTCCTGTAACCATTACCATCCTCCATCTCCAGAACATTTTCACGGTCCCCAACTGAAACTCTGTCCCCATTAAACAATAGTAACTCTCTGTTCCCCCTCCATCCGGCCCCCGGCAACCACCCTTCTACTTTCTGTCCCTATGAATATGACTACTCCAGGTATGCAAAGAAAAACTCTTCCGTTTTTCTTCTCTACTCTCCTACAACACTACTCATGGAATACTTCACCTCTGACACTTCCGGTCACCAAATGTGTGTGTGACATTTGGTCACACATCAAGCAATTCTGCAGCAAAGCTGGGTGTCTACAATTCGGTTCAGTTCTGACACTGTCTACCTGCGGATGATGTCAGATCCCACAGATGAAGGGGTCAGTCCCGCAAGACGGCATCTTCCCTCCCCAATCTCAGACACCAGTCAAAGTCTGGGTTGTTACCCATGCCAAAGCCTGTGCTCTTAACCCCTTATACAAGGATTCACCCTAACCTTGTTCACGCATCATTCATTCATTCATTCATTCAGCAACATGTGCTTACAGGTAGGAGAAACATCAGTGGACAAGCAAACAAGGTTACATTCTGGTAGGGGATGCAGATAAACAAATATACTTAGGACATCAATTCAACAAATACTTACCGAACTCCCACTCCGGGCTGGGCACCGTCCTAGGTGTTGATCACCCACCGGCTAATGAAACAGACACAAATCCCTCCCCACGTGGGGCATCCATCCTGGTGGGAGGAGACAGACATGAAAACGCAGTGAGCGAGTAAGTGATGAAGCATCTTAGGAGCGGATGATGTTATGGAACAGGGCGATGCAGGACAAGGAGGGGGTGGGGTGGGAACTGCAGGCCTGTCCAAACAGGAGCCGAAGGGGGCAGCCTCGCAGGTAACTGGGGACATGTCCCAGGGGAGGTGCACAGTGGATGCACAGGTCCTGAGGTGGGAATGTGACCAGCGTGTTCAGGGGGCAGAGAGGCCAGCCTGAGTGGAGGGGGGGGATGGGGGTCCAGATCCAGTAGCAACTCGCAAAGACTCTGGTTTCTTCTCCAAATGAAATGCAGACAGAGGGACTTCCCTGGTGGTCCAGTGGTTAAGACTTCGCCTTCCAATGCAGGGGGTGCAAGTTCAATCCCTGGTCGGGGAGCTAAGATCCCACATGTCACACGGCCAAATAAACCAAAACGTAAAACAGAAGCAATATTGTAACAGATTCAATAAAGACTTTAAAAAAAAATTGTCCACACCAAAAAAAATCTTAAAAAAAAAAAAAAAGGAAAAAAATGCAGACAGAGCCCCAAAGGGATTCATCAAGAGGCTGGCATAATTTGACTTCCCATTTCCCTTTTTTTTTTTTAAAATACTTATTTATTTATTTGTTGGGTTGTGCCAGGTCTTCGTTGTGGCATGCAAACTCTTTTTTAAATTTTTTAAATTTTAAATTTTTATTTTTGGCTGTGTTGGGTCTCAGTTGCTGCGCACGGGCTTTCTCTAGTTGCATGGAGTGGGGGTTACTCTTCGTTGCAGTGTGCGGGCTTCTCATTGCAGTGGCTTCTCTCGTTGCAGAGCACGGGCTCTAGGCGCGCGGGCTTCAGTAGTTGTGGCTCATGGGCTCTAGAGTGCAGGCTCAGTAGTTGTGGCGCACGGGCTTAGTTGCTCCGCGGCATGTGGGATCTTCCCGGACCAGGGATCTAACCCGTGTCCCCTGCATTGGCAGGCGGATTCTTAACCACTGTGCCACAAGGGAAGTCCTCCATCTTTTTAAAAATAAATAAATTTTACTATCTAGAGCCGTTTTAGGTTCACAGAAAAACTGAGTGGAAATACAGACGGTTCCCATCCATTTATCCTTTAAAAATTCATTTCAAAGCAATTTGCAAACATTAGACCACGTCACCCCTAAATACTTCAGCATGCATAACATAAGAAGATATCAAATATTTATTGAACCTTCTTGTCCTTGATAAAATTTAAATTCCGTGAAATGCATGCATGTTACCTTACCATCTGATGAATTCTGAGAGATACAGAACACCTGAGTAGCACAAATTCCTCTCCTGATTTAACAGATTCCCTCTGGCTTCCGTTTGGAGGACAGATTGGTGGAGAGTGGGAGCAGAGGTCCTCTTATGCCTGCCTGGCTTTCTCCTTAAACAACCTTTTTCTTTTAGAATCGTTTTTAGATTTACAGAGAAGTTGCTACGATGGTCAGAGCCGTCCTGTGTGCCCCTGACCCAGGTTCCCCAAATGTTATCGTGTCCCTACGATCCCAAACCAAGAAACCAATACTGGCAGATGCAACCCTTTCCTCAGATTTTACTCGTCGTCCCTAATAGCTTTCTGTCCCAGGATCCCACCCAGGACACCACCGTGGCCTTACTTCTTGCCTCCTGAATCTCCACTGGTCTGTGGTCACCTTTCAGGCTTGTCTTGGTCGTTCATGACCCTGGCCGTTTTGAGGCATCCCTGGAAGAAAGGCCACGCCCACGTGCCCAGCGCTCCCGGGCTGCGCGTTACCCACGTGACTATCACTGAAGACGTTAACCTGCCTCACCTGGCGGTTTCCACGCTGTGCAGTGGCGCCTTCCCTGTTCCAGACTCTACTCTTCGTAAGCAAGTCGCTGAGCAGCGGCCCACGCGGAGGGGAGGGGAAGAAAGCTGCACCTTCTGGAGAGGAAGTATCCAGATACACTTCTGGCGAATTCTGTCCCTTCTCCTTACCCTGTTTATTTATTTATTCAATCATTTGTTTGTTTTGTGTGTGTGTGTGTTTTTGTTTTGGCCACGCCACGCATCTTGCGGGACCTTAGTTCCCCAACCGGGGATGGAACCTGTCTCCCGTGCAGTGGAAGCTTGGAGTCCTAACCACTGGACCGCCAGGGAATTCCCAATCATTTATTTGCATCCGTATGGATTCACAGACGTTTCTTTTATACTGTGGGTGATAGTCAACTACAACATTATCTCATATAAATAGTCTATATTATAGTCCAATGTCACATTATGTATTTCATTGAAGCCCACCTGTGTTTGGATGCCAGGTGCCATCATAGTGAAACAAGCACAGGGAGCTCAATATCTTGTAATAACCGATAAGGGAGAAGAATCTGAAAAAGAATAGATATGTATGTGTGTGTGTGTGTGTGTGTGTGTGTGTGTGTGTGTGTAACTGAAGCACTTTGTTGTACACCTGAAACTAACACAGCATTGTAAATCAACTATACGTCAGTAAAAAAATAAAATCAAAACTAAAAAGAGAGAGAGAGAGAGAGAAGCAGTGCTGAGCAACAAGCAGGAGCTTCTGGCCAGCGTGTGATGGGAGACGTGACTTCAGCCGGGTGACCAAGGAGGGCTTTAGAGGCGGAGGAGTTGAAGACTTGGTCCAGAGGAGTTGGGGACCCGAGCACGCGAGGGGATCTGAGGCACCAAGGGGGCGGCCACCTGCCCGCGGTCATCCAGCCAGGCAGAGCTACACCCACCTTTCCCAGGCACCAGCCCCACAGCAGTTTCTTCCCCCTGTTCCCGGCCCCCTGGGCGGGCGGTTTGGAATTCAGCCTCCAAGGCCAAGTCCCCACGCCTCCACAGCCCCTTATCTCGCCACGCCCGGCACTGTGCCTAGCACCGACCCGCGCTCCATAAATATTTGCTGCCACTTACCCGGCTGCGCTAGCCCCAGCTGCCCTCCTTTGCCCTCCTCCTGAATCAGCTCTTTCGTCTCGAGGAGGGAGCGGGGTGTTGGTGGACCCCACTGTGGAATCAGGGACGTGACCCACCCAAGGTCACCGGGAGAGGGAGGGCCAGAGAGAGAGAGAGAGCGCGCGAGAGCTGGGCGGCGTCCAGATTTCTAATAATGGGATAAGTGCAGCTACTATTTATTATCTTGCCCCTTCGCTGGTGTCAGGCACTTCACACGCATTTTCTGGTTTCATCTCCTCAACAACTCTGCTGGTTCCTAGCACAGACCAGCTATCTCACCTCGTGGCCTGGGACGGGTGAGCCTCTTTGCCTGGGACGACCCCCTCACCCCTCCTCCAGGAGGTCCACCCTACATCCCATGTTTCTCTAGCGATCCCCTGTCATAGGCCCAGGTAAGACGGCCCCAAGATCCCTGCTCCCTGGGTGAATACACACCTCTTCCCAATTATTCAGTCAGACGCTGATTTAGGTGCTGCTGTGAAGGGACAGTGCAGCTGGGACTAAGGTTCCACATCTCAGATAGGAACTGGGTCTTCTGTGGGCCTGCCTCATCAGGTGACCCTCCAAGAGAGACGGGGCTCTTCCTGGAAAAAGAGACTCAAAGCATGAGGGGCGTTCAACAGGAGGGAGATCCTCCGTTGCTGGCTTTGAAGGTGGAGGGGATCCCACGACAAGGAATGCAGACAGCCTCTGAAAACAGAGCGGACTCTGCCCACAGCCAGCAAGGAGGCGGGAACCTCCTCGTCTACCCCAAGCAGAGAACCCAGTCAAGCCAGCCTAAGCTCCTGACTCACAACTGTGAGCTAATAGCAGGTGCTGTGTTTGCATTCGGTCTTCGTTGCTGCGCACGGGCTTTCTCTAGTTGCGGCGAGTGGGGGCTACTCTTCGTTGCAGTGCGCGGGCTTCTCATTGCAGTGGCTTCTCTTGTTGCAGAGCACGGGCTCTAGGCGCGTGGGCTTCAGTAGTTGCAGCATGCGGGCTCAGTAGTGGTGGTTCGCGGGCTTAGTTGCTCCACGACATGTGGGATCTTCCTGGACTAGGGCTCGAACCCGTGTCCCCTGCATTGGCAGGCAGATTCTTAACCACTGCACCACCAGGGAAGTCCTGCGGGTGCTGTTTTAAGCTGCTACATTTGTGCTAATTTGTTACCAGCACAGAAAACAAATGCAATCTCTCTGTTTTGTTTCCTTCAGGGCACTCACTGCCAAAGTGAGTTGGTTTCTTTGATTACTTAATTGCTTCAAGGCTATCCATCTGTATTTGGTTTGCTAGGGCTGCCATAACAAAGTACCACGAACCAGGTGGCTTACAACAACAGAAACGTACTGTCTCACAGCTCTGGAGGCGGGAAGTCCAAGATCATGTGCGGGCAGGGCCGTGCTCCCTCAGAGACCTGCACGGGGAACTGCCTTGCCTCCTTCTGGCTTCTGGTGGTTGACCAACAATCCTTGACTTCCTTGGCTTGTAGATGCATCACTTTGATCGCCACCTTCCTCGTCACGTCGTGTTCTTCCATGCGTTGCTGTCTTCGCTTGGCCGTCTTACTGAAAGGGCACCAGCAGTAATGGATTCGGGCCCATCTTCTACAGTACAACCGCCTCTTAACTAATTACACCTGCAATGACCCTGTTTCCAAATAAGGTCGTGTTCTGAGGTGTTGGGGGTTAGGGCTTCAACCCATAAACCATCCCTACCTACATGTGTCATCTTCCAGGGTGCAAACTGTGGCTGGGTTTTCCCGCTGGGTTCCTAGAGCCTAGAGCACAGCCTAGCACACAGTAGGTGCTTGACTTTTTGTTGTTGTTGTTAAATCGTCTGATGAATTCTTTCTCTGAGCCTCTTTGCATGTCTTTCGAGTGGGGATAGAGATACACAGCAAATAATTGTCCAACACACGAATGAGGGGAGGATTATAACATGCCTCACCCGTACTTGACAGAGGGAGAAACTGAGGCTCAGAAAGATGAAGTGAGTTGCTCAAGGTCAGTGCCGCTGCCACGCTGGCAGCCTGGCCAGGAGGGACCTGGGACCCCTAACACATGTCCTGCACTCCTCCCACCTCTGACCGACAACCTGCTGACACCTTCCAGTGGCTGAACCCAAGGAGAAGCCAGATGCAGCCCAGGTAACGCAGTCAGCAGGGATGACCCGGACCGAGAGGAGAGAGATGGACAAACGGAAGGTCATCAGCACCGGGTGTTCACCCAGAAGGGGAGTCCTCACGCTTGGGAATGTCTTCCATCTCGCTCCCCGGAAGGACACACCAGTCTACACACACCCCCAGCACTGCCTAAGGGTCCCCATTTCCCCACTTCCTGATTTCTGCCTATCCACTTGGTGTCAAGTGGAACCTCCCCTCAGTGCCGTTCCGTGGTGGGGACTGTGGAAGGGTTCTGCCCTAGATGCAGGTAGGAAGGGAATATTGCACCCAGAAGATATAAAAGCAAGAATAAAACCCATTAAAGGTTTGGTCCGCTTTTCACTTTTACCACACACAGGCGATTGCAAACAAGGTCAGTGGTAAAACAAGGTCAGTGCTTCCCTGCAAAATATCTTTTGTTGGTCTAAGTTCTGAGCATTTGCTGCAGATGTTACCATGGCGTTTTAAATACATATATTTAGGGCTTCCCTGGTGGCGCAGTGGTTGGGAATCCGCCTGCCAATGCAGGGGACGCCGGTTCGAGCCCTGGTCCGGGAAGATCCCACATGCTGCGGAGCAACGAAGCCCATGTGCCACAACTACTGAGCCTAAGCTCTAGACCCCGTGAGCTACAACTACTGAGGCCACGAGCCACAACTACTGAAGCCGGCGTGCCTAGAGCCCATGCTCCGCAACAAGAGAAGCCACTGCGATGAGAAGCCCATGCACCGCAACGAAGAGTAGCCTCCTCTCACCGCAACTAGAGAAAGCCCACACACAGCAACGAAAACCTAACGCAGCCAAAAATAAAAAAATAAATAAATACATATATTTAAATACACACATATACATATATATACATTTCAAATGTAACAAATCCAGAAAAGGATGATAAATTATTTGTTATATATGGGAGAGTTTCTTACAAAACTTAACCTCATCTTACCATATGATCCAGCAATCGTGCTCCTTGGTATCCACTCAAATAAGTCAAAAACTCACGTACACAAAAACCGGCACATGGATGTTTATAGCAGCTTTATGTATAACTGCCCAAAGTTGGAAGCAACCAAGGTGTCTGTCAGGAGATGAATGGATAAATAAACTGTGCTACATCCAGACAATGGAAGATTACTCAGTGATAAAAAGAAATGAGGGGACTTCCCTGGTGGCACAGTGGTTAAGAATCCGCCTGCCAATGCAGGGGACACGGGTTCGAGCCCTGGTCGGGGAAGATCCCACATGCCGTGGAGCAACTAAGCCCGTGCGCCACAACTACTGAGCCTGCGCTCTAGAGCTCGTGAGTCACAACTACTGAGCCCACGTGCCACAACTACTGAGCCCGCGTGCCATGAGCCCATGCTCCGCAACAAGAGAAGCCACTGCAATGAGAAGCCCGCACACCTCAATCAAGAGCAGCCCCCGCTCGCCACAACTACAGAAAGCCTGCGCGCAGCACCGAAGACCCAATGCAGCCAAAAATAAATTAATTAATTTAAAAAAAAAAAGAAATGAGCTATCAAGTCATGAAAAGACATGGAGGAACCTTGAATGCATACGACTAAGTGAAAGAAGCCAATCTAAAAAGGCTACGTGCTGTATGATTCCACCTATACGATACTCTGGAAAACAGAAAACTATGGAGACTGTAAAAAGATCAGGGGTTGCCAGGAGATGGCAGGGGAGGTGTGAAGAGTTGGAGCACAGAGGATTTTTAGGGCAGCAAAAAATACTCTGTATGATACTGTAGTGGTGGATACATGTCATGATACATTTGTCCAAACCCATAGAATGTACACCACCAGGAGTGAGCCCTAATGTCAACTATGGGCTTTGGGTGATAATGAGGTGTCAATACAGGTTCATCGATTGTAACAAAGGTACCACTGGTGGGGATGTTGGTAACAAGGAGGCTATGATGGGTGGGGTCAGGGGGTGTATCTCTGTACCTTCCACTCAATTTTTTTTTAAGATTTATTTTTTAAAATTTATTTATTTTATTTATTTTTGGCTGCATCGGGTCTTAGTGGCAGCATGCGGGAACTTCGTTGAGGCGCATGGGGTCTTCATGGCAACGCGCCAGCTTCTCTCTAGTTGTGGCGTGTGGGTTTTCTCTTCTCTAGTTGTGGCACGCAGGCTCCAGGGCATGTGGGCTCTGTAGCTGTGGTGCATGGGTTCCAGAAAAGGTGGGCTCTGTAGTTTGCAGCACACGGGCTCTCTAGTTGAGGCGCCCAAGCTCAGTAGTTGTGGCGTGCAGGCTTTGTTGCCCTGTGGCATGTGGGATCTTAGTTCCCTGACCAGGGATCGAACCCACGTCCCCTGCATTGGAAGGCGATTCTTTACCACTGGACCACCAGGGAAGTCCCCTTCCACTCAATTTTGTTGTCAGCCTAAAAGCTCTGAAAAATAAGTTTATTAATTAAAAAAAGAAAGAAAAAACACAAATCCAGAAGGATGCTGATGGTTCTTCCATGATAATGACTGAAAATCATTCTGTTACATACAGGAGGGGAGGGTGTTAAAATGATCTGGGTGTCCAATACGTCAGGTCGCTGGGGCCTCTGATTAGAATGTGTGCTCTGCCCAGATGGGGATTTTTTTATAGCTTTATTGAGATATAATTCCCATACTCCACAACATGCCCATTTAAAATGTACAGCTTGGGAGCTTTTGGTGCCATCACAGAGTTGTGTGACCATCAGCACGATCACTTTGAGAACATTTCCATCACCCCGGAAAGAAGCACCGCACCCCTTAGGCATCTCACCACCGCCCCGCCAGTGACCCATCCCCTGGGCGACCACTCATCCCCTCCCCGTCTCTGAGATTTGCCTCTGAGGGTGGCAGTTGTTCCCTTGGCTCTCTGACGTGTGCCCAGAACCTGCAACCCTGTTGGATACACCCTAGCGGGCAGGTGCTCCATAGTTAAATGTAACTAATCCGGTTTTTCTTTTCTTTTCTTTTCTTTTCTTTTCCTTTTTCTTTCTTTTTTAGCCACCCTGCCTGGCTTGTGGGATCTTAGTTCCCCGACCAGGATCAAACCCCGGGCCCACGGCAGCTGAAAGCACGAGTCTTAACCACTGGACCGCCAGGGAAGTCCCGTAACTCATCTGTTTTTGTCTGGGTCCCAGTCACGACCGGCTTCTGCTCAGAAGCCTCTTTCTCCTCCACCCGTTGCCCCATCAGGACCTTTCGGAGTTACCTCCGTTAGAGCAGGTAACACCCTGCTTCATACTTTCCTGCATCCCTGTCCTCGACACCCTCCACACTCCCCCCGGATTCCTCCCGCGAGGACAGAACCTATCTGCTCCTCTGCGCGTCACCTCAGGCCCCAGGAAACGCGTGTTGCATTTGAATGGAAACAAGAACAGTCAGCACCCTCGACACACACACACGTGTCCCCAGCTCCTGGCCCGCAGACACACAGCCCAGCAGACAGGCCCAGAGTGTGAAGCGCGGAGCCCAACTGTCCCCGTGTGAGCCCCGACTCCGCCGTTGACCCCCAGCGGGACACTGGGCAGGAGATTGAATCTCGGCGAGCCTCCCTTTCCTCAACTATAAAACGGAGCTAATAATAGGACCTACCTCTCCCCGCTGCAGCGAGGATTAGCACAGGGGCCGGTAATACGCAGAGTTCAGTAAGTACTAGCTATAATTATCGCTAAGCACGCGGGATTTATGAAGTCATGACACACGGCCTTCACTCGGCCATCCGTCAACCTCCTCACCTCATGCACATTTCCCGAGGAGAGGGAGAGAGAATCCAGGGTGTCTCCAGGAACCGTGAGTCCCTCCTTGTGACTGGGGTGTTCGGTGAGATGGGGAGGAGCGGCAGATAAGGTGGGGCCGGTGCCAGCTGCGGGAGAGCTCAGAGGCCAGGCTGGGCAGCTTGGATTCCTTCCCAAAGGCGACGAACGAGGAGCCAGGGGATGCAACTGAGAGCTGAGGGACAAAGGAGATCTCTGAGTGTTAGGAAGATGCCTTCGGGGGGGTGATGGGGGCTCACTCTAGGGGGAGCGACTGGAGTCGGGCAGGAAGCGGGGGTGAGGGTCCACATGGGAGCGGATGCAACCAGACCCCTGGCCTGCAGCCCAGTGGACATGGAGAATGCCCTGATTCTGAGCCCACTGTCTCTAGATTTCTAGAGAGATCTGGCAGGGACTGTAAACCTGGATGTCGTCTGCTAAATCCTACGTTTCCATTTTTACGAAAGTGAAAGAGAAACAAGGTGAAAGTAATTTTGATAAAATGTTTTCGTTCACTCAATACAGTATATTCTTTTTATTGGCATCACTCAATATAGTTCATTCTCCTTATTCACGGTAGTGATGGTCTATAATGGCATAGTGAACACTGAATAATTGATCCTGAGCCACTGCCCCGGGGGGAAATACGGGGTTAGCTGCCTACCAGACTTTGGTCACAATTTTGTTGTTGTTGTTGTTAATTGATTTATACATAACCTTGTTTTATGTGTATTTCTGCTTAAAGGCACCTTATCTAATGCATATTGTTGACTCACTGACATTAAACTCACAGCCAACAGTGTTGTAACTCATGCCCAAAGGAAGCTTACCTAAAGTGCATTGTCTCCATAAGCCCCATCCCAGCCCTTTTACGCTTAGGACACTAGACAGCACTTGGGCTTTATGTTTGGGGAGGCGTTTGAAAATGTAAAATCACCAAGAAATAGCGCAATACTGCAAAAAGGACACTCGTTTACAGGATGCAAGTTTGTTCAACCTTAGCTGGGAACATGTGTCCGAGACTCCCATTGTTGGCTGCTCTGTGCATGCCCGCGAAAGCGCTGTGCTCTAGATTCAGGGGTCACAGGAGCATTTTTAGTGGGTAGGCAAATTTGCAAATATGGAATCCGCCGATGATGAGCTCGACTGTATATCCAAAACATTATCATGTCATCATGTAATTAATATAAATATCATCAACGGGTAGTTTACATTCTCTCTTCCGTGCTACGTCTTTGAAATCTGGGGTCTATTTTGTACTCACAGTACATCTCAGTTTGGACAAGCCATGTTTCAAGTGTCAAAGAGCCCTACACCGCTAGTGGCTTTCATATCAGACAGTGCAAGTCTCTATAGCTTTCTTCAGACTCTCCAAGAGACCTGTGGACGCAAAAATAAAAATAAAGAGGCGTGAAAGAATGCTCAACATCATTAGAGAAATGCAAATCAAAACTACAATGAGATATCATCTCACACCGGTCAGAATGGCCATCATCAAAAAATCTAGAAACAATAAATGCTGGAGAGGGTGTGGAGAAAAGGGAACACTCTTGCACTGTTGGTGGGAATGTAAATTGATACAGCCACTATGGAGAACAGTATGGAGGTTCCTTAAAAAACTGAAAATAGAACTACCATACGACCCAGCAATCCCACTACTGGGCATATACCCTGAGAAAACCATAATTCAAAAAGAGTCATGTACCAAAATGTTCATTGCAGCTCTCTTTACAATAGCCAGGACATGGAAGCAACCTAAGTGTCCATCATCAGATGAATGGATAAAGAAGATGTGGCACATATATACAATGGAATATTACTCAGCCATAAAAAGAAACGAAATTGAGTTATTTGTAGTGAGGTGGATGGACCTAGAGTCTGTCATACAGAGTGAAGTAAGTCAGAAAGAGAAAAACAAATACAGTATGCTAACACATATATATGGAATCTAAGGAAGAAAAAAAAAAAAGGTCATGAAGAACCTAGTGGCAAGACGGGAATAAAGACACAGACCTACTAGAGAATGGACTTGGGGATATGGGGAAGGGGAAGGGTAAGCTGTGACAAAGTGAGAGAGTGTCACGGACATATATACACTACCAAACGTAAAATAGATAGCTAGTGGGAAGCAACCGCATAGCACAGGGAGATCAGCTCGGTGCTTTGTGACCACCTAGAGGGGTGGGATAGGGAGGGTGGGAGGGAGACGCAAGAGGGAGGAGATATGGGGATATATGTATACGTATAGCTGATTCACTTTGTTATAAAGCAGAAACTAACACACCATCGTAAAGCAATTATACTCCAATAAAGATGTTAAAAAAAAATAAAAAAATAAAAAGGCGATGTCAGATACAGCCACCTTGGAGAGCTATGTGGCAATATCTAAGAATTTAGCTGCGCATTTTTCTTTCGACCCAGGAATTCCACTTTGAGGCCAGTGCCCCATGAAGTGTACCACTCAGCACAAGGCAACACGTATCAGAATATTCTTTGCAGCCCTGCTTGCAAGAGCACTATAGTGGAGAAAAATAAAATGTCCATGCTTGGAAGAATGCATCCATAAAATACAATATGTCCATACACTAGACTACTCAACATCTTTGCAAAAGAAAGAGCCTGAGCTCCGTGTAACAACACAGATGAAACTCACAAACACAAAAGCAAGCGGAAGGTCAGAGACCTGATGCTATTTATACAACATTTAAAAACAGGCGAGGCGATACTCTATGGCAGTTACGGATTCATACGTGTGTAGCAAAAGTATTTTTTTGTAAACATGAAAAACGACAAACACCTCCTTAAGGATGGTGGTTACTTCTGGGAGGGAAGGGAAGGATTTGGAGAAGGGTAAGTACACAGAGGGTTCCAGTTATATTTGAAAAGTTATATTTCTTCAGCTGGACAGTTGTGGACATGGAGGTGCTTATTATGGTTATTTGGGATATTTTTGTGTGTGTGTGCCTGAAATATTCTTTTGCACGAGGAACCATAGCAAGGGTTTGTACTGCTGTGTTGACCTGGTCAGACAGGCAGACAGTGAGGGGTCATATGTGGCCTGCGTGTGCCTTGAAAAATACTAGAGCCACTCTGACAGGTAGATGGTGAGGATTCCGTGAGATTCCTGCACGGGTGAATAAAGCCCCCAGCACAGTATCTGGCCTGTTGTAACTGCCATCAGCGTATTTGTTGAGAGCAATCATATCACTAAGCAATCGCTCTGTTCTAGGTGCTATGTCTAGTGTTTTCATCCATTATTTTGTTTAACAGTATTTATTCAGTGTCTGTAGGAACAAAGCCCCCTGCCCGGGTGCAATAGAGAGAAAACAGCGTGATTCTCGTGAACATAGGGGGGAGGGCATTCCAGTCTTCACGAAGCACCCCGATAACTGCTAATGGCCAAGATTTGCCCTACTAGTTTGTAATCTTATTCTTTCCGGACAAGACACATCTATTTAATGTTACAGGTTTTTTTTTTTTTCTTTTTCTTTTTATCTCTTTTTTTGGCCCAAGGATATGGGGGTGGGCAGGTGAGTAATCAACTGTGCAACATTTTTTCTTTTTTGGGGGGGGAGGGGGCGGCATGCCATGTGGCCTGTGGGATCCTAGGTCCCCGACCAGGGATTGAACCCGGGCCCTCGGCAGTGAAAGCGCTGAGTCCTAACCACTGGACCACCAGGGAATTCCCCAACTGCACAACATTTGAAATGCAGTTAATACTTGATGTGATCTTTCAGTAAATATTTTATTTGGAAAAATGTATAAAGTATATAAATAATATATAAGATATATACCAGACATCATATATATGATAGTCCATAGTATATATAATTATATATATATAATATATATATATTATATATATATATATAATGTATATTGCATTTGTGATTGTATCAGGTACAATCATTATGTATTGTCAGTCTATAATATGTTACAAACTTTAAATGTTTCTTTGACAATAATGCTCTGGGTACGACCGGCAATTGTTCCCATTTCATGAGGAGGAAACTGAGGCATGGAGGCAGCTGGACGCTTGGCCGGGGAGACAGAGGCAGGAGACGGTCACAGGAGGAGTCCCTGGGAGCTGGAGAGCAGCAGACACAGGGGCGTGGCGAGGCAGGAGGCCCAGAGCCCAGCTTTAACAGGGGTGTGTGCACCCCGGGGCCTGGGCTGGGCCTCCCCCCGCACCATCACACCTGCCTCTCGCGGTCACTCTGGGTGACCCCACGTGGCAACGTGGCTAAATGGGGAGGTGCAAAGCTCCCCGGATCATCCGTGAACCTGCGGGGGGGCTGGGGAGGGCCGGAGGCCTGCAGTGGCCCCTCTCACCCTCCCGCTGGGGGACCCAGGTGGCCAGCTTTGCAGCCTGACCTTTCGGCTCCAGCCCAGCAGCTGCCCTGCAGGCCCTGCAGCCCCCCAGGGGAGGGACTCAGCTCTAGCCTGAGTGGGGTGGGGGCGTGGTAGAGGGCAGCCTGGGGTCCCCGGACCCTCGCGAATCCTGGCTCTGCCTCTCTCTGGCTGCTGACCAATGCCTCTGTTTCTCCAGGGCTCAGTTTCCCCATCAGTAAATTGGAAGCCATCATCCTACTCATCCAAGCCTTGTCGGGAGGACTCCACAAAGTCTTGAATGAATTTTAAAAAGTTAAAAAATAAAGAGCCAGGGCCTGACACCTAATAAGCATTGAATGAAGGGTCATCATTGCATTATTTAATTTTAGTTTTAGTTTTTGAATAGGTAACATGCTGTGGGGGAAATTCAAATAATACAAAAGGCAGAGTGATCAAAGGTTCCTCCACGGGCTTCCCTGGTAGCACAGTGGTTAAGAATCCACCCACCAATGCAGGGGACATGGGTTTGAGCCCTGGTCCAGGAAGATCCCACATGCCGCGGAGCAACTAAGCCCGTGCGCCACAGCTACTGAGCCGGCGCTCTGGAGCTTGCGAGCCACAACTACTGAGCCCACGTGCCACAACTACTGAAGCCCGCGCACCTAGAGCCCGTGCTCCGCAACAAGAGAAGCCACCGCAATGAGCAGCCCGCACACCGCAACGAAGAGTAGCCCCTGCTCGCCGCAACTAGAGAAACCCTGCGCACAGCAACGAAGACCCAAGGCAGCCAAAAATAAATAAATAAATAAATTTATTTTAAAAAAAAGAATCACTATGCTGTATACCTGAAACTAACACAATATTGTTAAGTCAACTATACTTCAAAATAAAAAAAAAAAAGTTCCTCCAAAGTCACATGTTGACATGGATTACTGACTCAACTAAAGCAGCAATAGAAAATTGGGAAAATTGGGGGATGAAGAATACAGATTGAGCATTAGCTTATTTTAAGGAATTACCGTTAGTGCCATTCGATGGGATTGATAAAAGTTTTGCAGTTGAGCTGGAAATTTTCCTTCCTTTGATGGAAACGTAAACCTGAGCATTGGGGCAGAATTTATCATGATGTCTGTAGTTTAGTCACTTTTAGCTTTTCATGAGGGAAAATTTCTAGCAGAACCAAAAGTAAAGAGTAAAGGAACTGTTTGTGCTCAGTAACACGTGCTGTTGACGCAACATCCCCACCCTCACTTGGGCCATGTTTTTCCTGCGCTGGAGTATTTGAAACCAAACACCAGGCAGTGTATCATTTTGCCCCAGATGATTTCCATAGACTGCAATTTACTTTAAAATACTCCATCCCCACAAAAGAAAAGAGAAAGAGAGTATGGCAAAAAGTAACGTTTGTGAAGTCTGGTCAATGGAGCGGAGGGTGTTCCCTGTGGCTTTCCTTTTCCACTGTTCTGCGCTTGCAACTTTCCACAAGCCTCGAAAAGTCAAAGAACAAAGGAAGTTCCGCCTCTGCACCGCACCCCCCCACCAGCCCTGCCCAGGTTCCCAGGGCCAACACAGAAGCCAGTTTCCTGGGGATCCTTCCAGAGGCCCAGAGACCTTTCTAGCTGCATCTTTATTAATAGCAGGTTGTAGTAGTAGTTGAAACCTGATGGGGCAGGCATCCGGGCTGAGTCACACAGGCCTGTCCCGGGTCACCCCACACCTCCTCCCCTCTGACCTCACGTAAGCCGATGGCCACTCGGAACCTCAGTTTCCTGCTCTGTAAACTGGGGATAAATCCCCACCCTTTTGGGAGGCTGGGAGGATGCAGTATAAAGGCCCCAGCACAGAGCTGGGCTCAGAGCCTTGCTGAGTACACGAAAGAAGACTTTTCCCCAGAGTCTCTCTCAGCTATTAAGAGCTCCAGGGTCTGACGGGGGACGGCTGGGGGTGGGGACTCTTGGTATTAGGGGGCTCTGGGAGTGGTCTCCCTGGTCCCCAGAGGCCCACGGAGGCAGGTGGGTGCACAGAGCCCTGGGTCTCCCATCCCAGGTAAGGTGTACGAAGGGGCTGGGCTCCCCTTTGTCTGCTGCCCTCAGGCCCAGCCCCTGGGGGTTCATAATATGTTTTGTCCCCTCTGTCCTGGGACCAGAGCCCAGAGTCCAAGCTGGTCTAAGTTTGGAAGGGGGAGGGAGGGGTGGGAGGGGACAGGATGTCTCCGAGCTGTCACACACACCCCTGTCCCGGGCCCAGAGAAAGGGAGGGACAAAAGGCTTGGAGAGAGTCAGAAACAAAGACGGGAGAGAGACAGAGAGACACTGGGGAGAGCAGGCCAGAGTGGGGGACAGAGTGCGGACATCCTGAAAGACAGACAGACAGACAGCGGCCACAGTGGGAAGAGCGTGGGGACAGGAGTGAGGGGCCGGGGACCCACAGACAGGCGGGGAGACCCACCCCGAGACCCGGGGGCTAGAACAAGGGCAAGACAGAGACAGGGAGGTGTGGAGAGAGGGGACCAGACAGGCAGGGAAGTCTCTGGGCTCGGACGCAGAGGGGCACGGAGGCAGACCCTTCAGATTAGCTCCAGGCCTCGGCTCTGCTCAGGGGTGCAGTGGAGCTCAGTGGGCGTGCTGCTTTTGGGGAGCCCAGACCAGGGGTGCTTGCCCGAGGGCCAGCTGACACCAGGTCACCCTGAGATGGAGCGCAGGGACCCCGAGAACCAGGAGGATGGGGACCCGGAGGTGAGAGACAGGAGACAAGGGAGGGAGAGACAGAGACAGAGAGAGATGCAGGAGATGGAGAGGGCCAGGGGGCAGACACAGAGAGACACACACACAGAGAACCAGAAGAGACAGGGAAACAGAGAAACATCAAAGACCCAGAAGAACGCAAACCCGAGGACACACAGCGAGGCCAAGACCCCCGGGGGAAATGTACGCAGAAACAAAGAATGGGAAACCCAGGAAGAGAGGAGGATGGAGAAAGAGAGGAGTAGAGTCAGGGGTGGTGTGGGCTGGGGAGGCCCCCAGTGGGGCTGGGGCTTTTGGTGGCTCCCGCTGATGGCAGTGGGCAGGGTCGCTGAGACAATCACCCATAACCCCGCCAGGACACAAAAACAGGTGGCCTGAGGGCGGGTGAGTCATTGTGACTCACCCTCTCTGGGGACCAACCCCCCACCTCAGCCCTGGGCTGGGCCTCCAGCCCACCCTGCTGCTCTAGGTGGGCCCCAGACTCACCCCCTCCCCACCCCTGTCCCTCTCCTGCAGGAGGACACAGCCACGGCCCTCCAGAAGCTCGTGGAGCTGACGGCCACCAGGGTGACCCCAGTGAGGAAACTGCGTGTCCAGTATCACCTCATCCGAAAGCTTGGCTCTGGCTCCTACGGCCACGTGCTCCTTGCCCGGCCTCGCCAAGGGGGTGAGTTTGGTCACCAAAGGGCACAGTCCTTGATGTCCCCCAGGTTTCTCCCTCTGAAACCACTGAGACAGGGAGCAGCCTTGCGGGGAGCTGATGAGGACCCTTCTTGATGCGGCTCCAGAAAGTTAAGAGCTCTGTGGTCTTCCAAAAAATGGAACTCACCCAGAGAGGGTGAGAGACTTGCCTGAGGTCACGCAGCAAGGCGGGAGCACAACTTGGACTGAAATTCAAGTCGCCGCATCCCCTACTTTATGCGAGAGGAAACTGAGGTCCAGAGAGGGTAAGGCAGTTGGGCAAGGCCACACAGCAATCTGAGGCAGAGCAGAAAGTCCTCAGGGAAGGTCTCCTCCAACTCCCACTTCACAGATGGAGAAACTCGAGGCACAGAGAGGTTAGACACTATGTCCTGCCCCTCTTGTTTTATGCATAAGACGTCTGAGGCTCAGAGAGGTTGAGTGGCTTGCCTAAGGCCCCACAGCAAGATCAGAGCGCCCTGAGTTCCCTCCTGCCCCCACCTCCCCAGCAGGTCCGGTTGTGGCTCTGAAGCTCCTACCTCGGGACTCGGTCCTGAGAACCACCTTCCTGAGAGAGTTCTGTGTGGGCCGCTGTGTCTCGTTACATCCAGGCATCATCCAGACCCTGGCAGGACCCCTGGAGACCCCCCGACACTTCGCCTTCGCCCAGGAGTATGCGCCCTGTGGGGATCTCAGCGGGATGCTGGAGGAACAGGTGAGGCAGGCAGGCAAGGGACAGAGGTTGGGACTGCTTATCCCAGGTCTGACTTTGTCCCTCCCCCAATCCTGTTTCCAACCCTGACCCCCAAATCTTAACTCCGCCCTAAGCCCCCAAACCACCTCCTTATTTCTAATTCTCAATGCAGTTTCCATGACTCACCCAAACCCTAATCCATCCAGGGCAGGGAGTTGGGATTGGGGTTGAGGATGGATCAGGTCTGATGAGGGGGTAGGGATGGAGACAGAGATGGGATTTTAATTGGCATTGGCATTGGGAATGGGTGTGGGTGGAGATGGATGGGTTGAATTTAGGGTTGATTATAGACTGGTCCCGGGTGTGGAGAAGAGCACGGTTGGGGCTGTAGAGTGAAGCAGAGATGGCTGAGGATGTGTATGTAGATTGAGTTGGAGAAGGGCTGTAATGGAGTTCTCTCCAGAAAGACCAGGTCAGGACTGAATCCATGATATTCTGGGGGTACTTGAGTTTGAAGTTAGGGTGGGGCCATCTTTAGGAATAGACTTTGGATTTGAAATAGGCTTGGGGATAAACAGAAGGAAAAAAGGAAGGGAGGAAGAGAAGGAGGGAAAGAGTAGGATGGATGGATGGATGGAAAGATTGGTGGATGGATGAATGGACGGATGTTTGGATGGATTGAAGGACGGAGGGATGGATGGATGGGTGTTGGCTATTAAATAACTGGACAAATTATTGAATTGCTGACGAGCTGGTGGAATGGGTATTGAGTGGAAACCCTGCTGTATAGATCGTTGGATGAATGACTGGTTTGATGGATGGATCGATCTATCAATCGATTGATGAAATAAACTGTGGGACTTTAGAACTGGGTCTGAGTTAGAGATGGGACCTGAATTAGTATGGGCCTAAGATTAGGATTAAGTGTGGGATTTGGGTTTTCATTGGAGATCTTGGTGGTCAGTTTAGAGGAGATAAGAAATACAAGGAGTGGGTTTGAGTGTTAGGACAAAGTTTGATGGAAGTTAAAGAAGTTCTGGTGAGATTTGGGGTTCCAGTGAGGAAAACATCTGGGAGTTGGTCTACAGGGGTACAGATGTGGAGGCAGCTTGTGGTTGAGGCTGATCTGGAGAAGCTGTTGGGGGCTGTTTTGGGGACACTAGAGGTAGCCGCTGGTCTGGGGATTTGGATTCTTGAACCCCAAGAAGCAACATAAAGAGGGAACCAGGGCAGCCTTTACTTCATCCTCTCTCTTTGACTCCAGGGCCTCCCAGAGCTGCAGGTGAAGCGGGTGGTGGCCCAGCTAGCTGGAGCCCTGGACTTCCTCCATGGCCGGGGGCTGGTCCATGCGGACGTCAAGCCAGGAAACGTGCTGGTCTTCGACCCTGTCTGCAGCCGTGTGGCCCTGGGTGACCTGGGTCTGACCCGGCCTGAGGGCAGCCCAACCTCTGCCCCGCCGTGGCCACTGCCCTCTGCCCCACCCGAGCTCTGCCTCCTGCTGCCCCCTGAAACCCTGCCCCTGCGACCAGCAGTGGACTCCTGGGGGCTGGGGGTACTTCTCTTCTGTGCGGCCATTGCCTGTTTCCCTTGGGACGTGGCGCTAGCCCCTGACCCTGAGTTCGAGGCCTTTGCTGGCTGGATGATCAACAGGCCCCAGCCACTTCAACCACCGCCCCCTTGGGACCAGTTTGCGCCCCCGGCTCTGGCACTGCTCCAGGGGCTTCTGGACCTGGATCACGAGACTAGGAGACCCCCACTGGCTGTCCTGGACTTCCTGGGGGATGATTGGGGGTTAAAGAACAAAGAGAGACCTGGGTGCTTGGGGAGTATGTGCAGTGAAGTTGGGGAGGAGGAGGAAGAGGGGGGAGCAAGCCTGGAAGAGTGGTCAGAGGAGGAGGAGAATGACGACAAAGATGGTGGGAGGACGGGGACAGATGGCGGAGAGCCCTGACCAGGTGACTGGGATGGGTGCCCAGAGCTTGGGCCAAAGGCCCCTCCCCCAGCCCCCATGGCCACCTGGATGGAAAGACAGCTGCTCCCGGGAGGACAGAGAGGGAACACATTGCATCTCTCCCAACCGAAGGCTGGACTTGGATGAACAATTCCCCTCCCGACTGAGGACCCGGGAGTCCGGAACCCCCGGTACCTCCTCCGTCAGACCCAGGAGTCCAGGGCCCCAGCCCCTCCTCCCTCAGACCCAGGGGTCCAGACCCCTCCTCCCTCAACGACCCTTCCTCTCCCTTCTGTCCTGAACGTGTCTTCTTGAAGGAAGGTGCTGTTTCCCCTGTAGATGCATTTCTGCACGGTGGGGACATGTTGGGTGCTTATGGACTTGTGATGTGGTCACACCTCTCCTCTAAGACCTTAGGTGACCCCCGGTGGCCATGGCACCAAATCTGGGCTTTCCAGATCCAACACCATGGAAACCTCGACTTCCATCTCTCCCACTTCCCTGGGCTCTGGGGGACATTAAGGGAGGCACTCATCCTTTCTGGACCTAAATCAACACACAGACAGGCACACACACACCCTCTCTTGCCTGCAGACGTTTGGAAACCCTGTGTTCTCCCCCGAGAATGCCTTCTTCCCAACTCCAGGCCTCCAGAAAGTAGACCCCGCCCCGGGGGCCTCTCCGGCTCCTCCGAAACTTGTAGCCCAGCGATCTGCGCCCCCACCTTTTCCATCTCCCCTCGCAGGCTGCCCAGGACGGACTTGGCCTTGTTCACCTGTACGTCCTTTCGGGTTCTGCTCTCACACGGCGAGCCTCCTGCGCCAGCTCCCTGAGCGCGCGAGCACCGCGGCGTGTTCTGGTCCCGTCCACGCCGAGGGCCACGGCTGGTTTGCAGGGATCTTGTGTCCACCCGGGCCGGCCTGATGCCACCCCCATCCCAGCACACAGACCCCTGACTTGTGAAGCTTCCCGCCTGCAGGGCAGGGGCTGCGTGGATCCGAGGCCGCATCCCCCGCACCCAGCACGGTCATGGGGACCTGCTTCTTTCTGGGGAATCTGTCCTGCGTGCTTTCTAGATTTAAAAACGTGAGTTCACTCCGTACAACGGGGTGTCCGGGATTGGACCCTGGGACAGGTAAAGGTTGTGGGTGGACACGAGAAGCGTCTAGCCTTTGACTGATGGCTACTGTCTTCATTTGGACAAACGCACCGACGGCTGGGTGAGGGATTCACCTGGCAGGGAGCTGGGTGAGGAGACATGGGAGCTCAAAGCCGCTGTCCTGTACATCTAAAAATGATTCTGGAATAAAACGTAAATTTAAAAAGAATCAAGTGAGTTCATATTTATCATCTCGCTCGAAACCTGAGTGGGTGGGTGCAACCCTCCAGGCCCCCGCCCCTGCCTCCTCCTTCAGTGCTGGGAGTCCCTGCCTGCCCCCCCCCAACTCTGAAGTCTGCAGACTCATAACTGGGACTCCCCTCCCTTCCTCCCCTCCCCGCGGGGCCTTCACTTCCCAGTGGCTGCACCACCTGCTGCCCCTCTGCTCCGAGGCTGAGGTCATTTCTCACTGCATCATTCTGGAATCTTGTTGTCTCATCCTTTCCCCACACAGGACCCCATGTCTCCTCCCCCGGACGCCCCTTACTAAACACTTGTGTCTGACCTGTCAGTGGGGCACTGATGGGGCAGCTGGCTGGGGTCAAGGCAGGGGCAAGCTGGAGAAATGATTTCATCCTCTACAGGGGACCAGGACTCTTGGATCTGAGGGAGGAGGGGCTGGGGACCCAGACCCCTGGGTCTGAGGAGGGAGGGGCTGGGGACCCAGACCCCTGGGTCTGAGGGGGGAGGGGCTGGGGACCCAGACCCCTGGGTCTGATGGAGGAGGGGCTGGGGGCCCGGACCCCTGGGTCTGAGGGGGGAGGAGCTGGGGGTCCGGACCCCTGGGTCTGAGGGAGGAGCGGCTGGGGCCCTGGACCCCTGGGTCTGAGGGAGGAGGGGCTGGGGGCCTGGACCCCTGGGTCTGAGGGAGGAGGGGCTGGGGGCCCGGACCCCTGGGTCTGAGGGAGGAGGGGCTGGGGTCTGGTCTGAAGAGGGAGGACTGACATCCTGGGCTGGATCATCTGTCTGGCCAGAGCCAGTTCTGGGAGACAACGCACGATGTCGCTCTCCCGCTGAGGTTCAAGGGGCGAGGCCTGGGGCGGGGCTACGACCCCCTAGGTGGGGGCGGGGTCTTGCTGCAGGGCAGGCCTCTGCTGGCCTGGGCTCTGAGTGCTGGGCACTGACCACAGCGGGCAGCCGAAGGGTCAGGCCAGCCTTGGAGAAGGTGAGGTCCGGAGGTTGGAGCCTGGGTCAGGAGGAGGCGAGGGTCAGACCACCTGAGGTGGGCCTGAGAGTGAAGCTGTGCAGGTGGTCAGAGTCCTGGGTTCTTTGGGGGATCAGGGGCTAATTACAGACCTTGAGACTACAGAGTGGTTGAGTGTCAGGGACACAGAGTCTCGGGCGGGGGGGGTCCCAAGATGTGTGAGTTATATAAGGTCCTGGCAGAGGGGTCAGCTGGGTGTCTGGACCCCTGGGTCTGAAGGGGGGAGGGGCTGGGGCTATTGAGTTGGACCCAAGACCACTTAAGGGCTTGGTGATCATTCCAGAGTGCTTGCTCCCACCCAGGACCCAGGCGTCCCCCAGGCCCTGGTGTGAGCCCCCCGCCCTGCACAGGCCCTGGTGTGAGACCCCCCGCCCTGCACAGGCCCTGGTGTGAGCCCACCCCCCCGCCACCGCCCTGCACAGGCCCTGGGGGCAGAGAGCACCTGTTTGCTCTTAGGGGGCTGAAGCTGCTCATCCACCCCCAGGGCCCGAGTCTGTTTGCTTTGGAAACAGGTGGGGGTGTGTCTCGAGTTATCTGGTTCATCTTTCATCCTCAGGCCATCAGGTGGCGCAGGGATGTGGGGGTGGGGCGAGGGACATCTGTGGCCTCAGGCTTGACCTCACCCCAACCCGCGACTGGTCTCCCCACTCCCAAGATGCCTCTAATAAGAAGGGAAAATGAGTCACGATGGCCTGAGCCAATCAGCTTCCACCCTTCTCCTTAGACCCAGGAGTCCAGGCCCCCAGCCCCTCCTCCCTCAGACCCAGGATCCAGGCCCCCAGCCCCTCCCCCCTCAGACCCAGGGGTCCGGGCCCCCAGCCCCTCCTCCCTCAGACCCAGGGCTCCAGGCCCCCAGCCCCTCCTCCCTCAACCCAGAACTCCGGGCCCCCAGCTCCTCCTCCCTTGGCCCCTGGTCTGGCAGGACCTAAGTCCTGGTCACCCTCTCTTCTGCCCTTGCAGAGATGCCTGGGAAGCCATCAGAGGAGAAACAGGTGGAGATGGGGGCTGTGGAGAACGGCTCTGAGGAGGACCTGGGGGGCCTCACGGCAGAGGAGCTGCGGCAGGGCCAGGAAGCGGCCCTGGCGCTGGAGGACATGATGGCGCTGAGCGCCCAGACCCTGGTCCAGGCCGAGGTGGACGAGCTCTACCAGCACGTGCGTCCCCTGGGCCAGGGCCGCTTTGGCCGGGTCCTGCTGGTCACCCACCGTCAGAAAGGTACAAGGGCCTGGGGACAGAGGCGGGGGGCAGTGGTGTGGGCCCAGGCAGAAGCTAGCCGAGGCTGGGGAGTCTGTAAACCTCAGTCAAGTCCTGCCTCTGCCCTTTCCAGGCTGTGTGTTCTTAGTAACTCCCCGACCCTCTCCTCCTTTGAAAACGTGGGTGATGAGTCCTTCTCTGAAAGAACTGTGATTCTCTGAGGACATGTCGGTAGCTCTAGTTGCTGGGGACAGTGGGGAGGAAGACAGAGCCCCCTCTCGTGGCCCTCACATGTGGCCGGCTTAGCGGTCATCGTGGGAGTGACGCAGAGCCATGCTGTCTGCCAGGCACTTAGCAAGGCCAGCACACGGTGGTTGTGTAATAAGTGCTCCCCGACCCCAATCTGGTCGTCACCTTCCAAGGAGACTGCAGGGCTCAGCCCTGTCCAGGGGGCTGCTGGGCCCCCAAGGAGGAGTCTGAGCTAGCCCGGCCTTCAGGGAGCTCCCAGCACGAATGGGGAGAGGGTGAGTTAGTTTCCTGTGATTGTCATAACAAAGTACCACAGACTGGGGGGGGGGGCTCACAGTTCTGGAGGCGGGGGTCCGAGATCAAGGTGTCAGCAGGGTTGGTTTCTCCTGAGGCCTGTCTCCTCGGCTTGCAGACGGCCACCTTCTCCCTGTGTCCTCACACCGTCTCCCCTGTGTGCATGTCTGTGTCCAAATTTCCTCTTCTTATAAGGACACCAGTCATACTGGACTAAGGACCACCCCAATGATCTCATTTTACCTCTTTCAAGACCCTCTCTCCAGGGAATTCCCTGGCGGTCCAGTGGTTAGGATTCTGCGCTTTCACTGCCGCGGGCCCAGGTTCAGTCCCTGGATGGGGAACTAAGATCCCGCAAGCCGTGTGGCACAGCCATATACAGTCATATTCTGTGATACTGCAGGGCGAGAACTTTAACATATGAATTTCGCAGTGGGGAGTGGGGGGGGGAGGGACATAAGTCAGCCCATAACATAGAAAGATGCAAAAAGATGCAGACCTGGGTCATCACAGAACTTGGAGGCGATAATGGGGAACAGAGGGTTTGTAAGGGGGCCTCATCCAGGTCCTCAAAATCGAAGGCAGCTTGTGCTTGATGGTGGGAATTCAGGGCATTGTCAATGAACCGAAGAGGCACTGCTGCACCCAGCTGGGGAGGGGGAGGGGAATGGTTAGCATTTTAGGTAAGGACGTGACCCTCCCCCATCACACACAGCCTCTTGATGGGCAAGGTTGGGCCCTGGCAGCTGGTGACTCAAAAATTGAAGAAACCATATGCTATTTGTCTTTCTCTGTCTGACTTACCTCACTCAGTATGACAATCTCTAGGTCCATCCATGTTGCTGCACATGGCACGATTTCATTCTTTTTTATGGCTTGAGGAATACTCCATTCTGTGTTTATCCATTCATTTGTCAATGGGCATTTAGGTTGCTTCCATGTCTTGGCCATTGTAAATAGTTCAGCTATGAACATTGGGGCGCATGTGTCTGAATGGAGTCTTCACCAGATATATGCCCAGGAGTAGGATTGCAGGATCATATGATAACTCTATTTTCAGTTTTTTAAGGACTGTAATGGAAAAAAAAAAAAAAAAATTGAAGAAACCAGAGTTTCTGCCTTCTGGGAGCTTACATTCTAGGAGGTTGTTTCCACGTGTGGCAAAATTCACAATAATTCCTTAGTGGGGTCTAATACCCAGTTCAGGGTATCTTTTCCCCAGTTGCCTCAAACATGGCTTTTTGGCATGGGTTTGCTGGAACAAGGGGCCCAATAAGGTCATTGGAGGTTCTGAGTTCAGTTTTTGTGGTACCGGTCTACCTGCTCCAAGACAGCAGAGTAGAAACTCACTAAATACTATTATCATTATTATTATTATCATTACCACTGGTGTTGTTTCAGTGGCCACGCTATTTTAGGGCCGGCTTGGCAGGGGGCAGGCGGTGGAGGAGGTGAGGGCGGCATGTGGGAGAGAGTCCAGGCTGAGGGGCAGCAGGGCCGGGCCTAGGCTCGTGCACCTCTCACCTCTGTCCCTGCTCCACCAGGCACAGCCTTGGCCCTGAAGCAGCTCCCAAAGGCCTCCACCACCCTCCGAGGCTTCCTGTACGAGTTCTGTGTGGGCCTCTCCCTGGGCTCGCACTCGGCCATCGTGGAGGCCTACGGCATTGGCGTGGAGTCAGTCGACTCCTACAGCTTCCTGACCGAGCCTGTCCTGCACGGGGACCTCATAGCCTTCATCCAGCCCAAGGTGGGTCAGCCTCTCACGGCCCAGGGGGCCCCACGTAGATGCCCCTACCCAACCTGGGCCTCAGGAATCACACTCACTGCATCGTGACTCAGGTAGTCCTGCAGAGGCCCCACTGGGTCTTGTGGAATCGTGAGGCCTCTAAGGAGTTCACGGCTGCCACGGAACCAACACTGCACCCTACTGAGGTTCACCAGGCCCGATGGGGCTCACACCAGGCCCCACGGGGCTCACACCAGGCCTCACGGGGCTCACACCAGGCCTCCCAGGGCTCACACCAGGCTTCACGGGGCTCACACCAGGCCCTACGGGGCTCACACCAGGCCCCACGGGGCTCACACCAGGCCCCACGGGGCTCACACCAGGCCTCTCAGGGCTCACACCAGGCCCCACGGGGCTCACACCAGGCCTCACGGGGCTCACACCAGGCCCCACGGGGCTCACACCAGGCCTCACCAGAACCACCCTACTTGGGGTCCTCCATCCCCTGGGCCCGCTCCCCGGGGCCGAGGACAAGCGCTACGGCCCCGTTCCCTTCTGGCTGGCGGGCAGGGTGGTGGACCCTGACGCCTGTCACCCACAGGTGGGCCTCCTGCAGCCAGCAGCCCAGCGCTGCGCGGCCCAGCTGGCCTCAGCCCTGGAGCACATCCACTCCCGCGGCCTGGTGTACCGGGACCTCAAGCCGGAGAACGTGCTGGTGTGCGACCCAGCCTGCCGGTGGGTCAAGCTGACCGACTTCGGCCACACGCGGCCCCGCGGGACCCTGCTGCGCCTGGTGGGGCCGCCCATCCCCTACACGGCCCCGGAGCTCTGCGGACCCCCGCCCCTCCCCGAGGGCCTGCCCATCCAGCCCGCCCTGGACGCCTGGGCGCTGGGCGTCCTGCTCTTCTGCCTTCTCACGGGCTACTTCCCCTGGGACCAGCCCCTGGTGGAGGCCGACCCCTACTACGAGGACTACGTCACCTGGCAGGCCTCAGGCCAGCCCCAGGCCCGTCCCCAGCCCTGGCGTGGCCTGACGCCTGTGGCCGACGCTCTCCTGTGGGGGCTGCTGGACCCTCACCCCCGAAGGAGGAGCCCCGTGAGCTCCATCCGGGACTACCTGGGGCGGCCCTGGAGGCAGCGGGAGGGGGAGGCTGAGGAGGTGCCCCAGTGGGACAAGGGGGACCCAGAGTGAGAAGCGCGGGGGCAGCCCGGGCCCAGCCCGGCCTGGGGAGGCTGCGGGAGGCAAGCCCGGCCCCCACCCTGAGGTCTCCTCCGCATTCACGGGTGGCGGCTGGCTGCTCTGCTGTCTGTTGGTCTCTGTCTCATGATTTTCCCCTTTCTGTCCTTATGTCCCACGTCGGGGCGTCTGTCCGCTGCCTTGGTCCGGGGCCAGGGGGCCCCCGAGAGCACCCCGTGTCTGTCCACACCTGCCCACCTTCCCCGGGCCTTGGCACCCGCTGCGCCCTTTGCCTGCGGTGCTCTCGGTGCTTTCCCGCACCTCCTGCCAAGCTGTCTCAGCCAGGCCGCCCCTCGCCCCCGCGGGACACTACAGCCGCCCCCCAGCCTGCACTCCCAGCCCCTCCTCTTGCTCCGCTCCCCTTGCCTCTGTGACACTCACTCCCTTCCAGCCGTAGGATTTATTTATCCCTAGTGGCGGCTATTCTGTGTGTCCGGCTGGAATGTGGGCTCCCGGGGGCCCAGGATCTCAGCCTGTCCTGCTCTCTGATGGATGCCACGTAGAAGGGGTGATCCTGCCCCGTGTAGGTGGTCCACAGGTGCTTATCCAGTAAACAGACCCACCTGGTTTTGCGCGGCCTCCCTCCGTGTACGCCTGTCTTCCTGCCCTTGTCTTTTCTGTCTTGCTGGGTTCCGCTCCCTGCCTAACTCCCTCTTCCTCCCCACGTGCTGGGCCCACGCCCTCTTGATAATGTGCTTTGTCTTCTCTGTCACCCCAACCGCTCTCTGCAAATAAAGTCCACCTGGCATTTAGGTCCCCGCGATGCTGTCGGTCTGGCAGTGTGGGAAAGAGAAGGCCGGCGTGTGCGTGCCTGTGTGCCCTGGAGAGCATGTTGTGGAGGAGAGACAGAGACAGTGAGAAAGGGAGAGACAGACAGAGGCAGAAAGAATGGCAGACAGTGGTCCCACCGGGTGCTCCTGCGAGGTGCTGGCTCTGCGTGTGCGTTTGTGGGCGTGCCTGGGAGTGAGTGTGTCAGCACTGTTTGCACCTACTCTGCACACATGTGTGTGAGAAGGAGAGGGATTAGCCACCAGAGCTGGAAAGTGTCCAGCTGTTCTCAGGTGGGTAGGAACTTGAGCGTGTATTTCTGGGTATTTGTGTGTCCATGAGTGTGAGCCCACGTGTGTGTGTAAATAATGGTGTGTGTTTGTGTGTGTGAGAGAGAGAGAGACATGAGGGTTTGAATGTGTCTCACCCCATGCAGATGACATGAGTGCATGGGTTTTGTGTGTCTACAAGCATCTGAGCCCCCGTGTACTCATGTAATCGTGTGACTGCCTGGGCGAGGGGAGGGAATGGAAGTCTGCGTGCATCTCACTGTGTGCAGTGAGATGTTTACGTGTCTGTGAGGCTTTGGGCCTGCATGTGGGGTGTGTGTGTGTGTGTGTGTGTGTGTGTGTGTGTGTGTGTGTAGCAGGGGGAAGACAAGTCACAGGCACAGCTGCCAGTCACCAGCTGGGCCCTCTTCTCCTTCACACCGACCCGCCCCCGCCACCCATCACCCTGGCCCTTTCTTGGCAGCCGCCCTGTTTGTAAACACTCTCTCTTCCTCTCTGTGCCCGCCTTGGCTGCCTGCCTAGAGAATGGCTACAACTCAGGGCTGGATCATGTGTCACCCTCTCCCTGGCCCTGCACCCCCCAGGGCCCCTGCTGTGGCCACCAAGGTGTTGCCTGGAGGGGAGGGGTGTGGTGGAGGCAGCCTGTGTGGAGTGACCCCAAGGATCCTTTCAATCTAAGTTCAGCCCAGAGACCTGGGGACATGGGCCCCTGTCCTGGGCAATCCAGGTGAGCTTCCTGGAGTAGGGGGAGAATAAGATGGTGGGTGCAGTAGGGGGAGCATGAGCAGGACCTCCTGCCACCTCACCCGTGAATCTGAAATAACCCAAGCAATTAGGCCAAGAATGTGTCCCAAAAAAGCTGGAGGTGGCTGGGGGGTGGGGTGGGGCTGAGGGGCGGGGGAGTGGAGAGGAGCAGGGTCTGTGGGTGGGCACAGAGGGTGCTAATTGGTGGCAGCAGCTGGGGATTAACTGGGAGGTGACAATGACCCAGCGATGGGCCCCCGCAGGAGGGCTGGAGGAAGAGGCAAGGGTGGATGGGGTGGTGCTAATTTAGCATTACTTAATTACAGGACACATAATACTAATCGTAATACTTTACTCGAATGAAGCCGCTTACCCCTCAAGCAGCTCCCAGCAGGTGGCACGTCCTGAACACACTGGAAGGGGTCCCTTAGATCCTCCCCACTTCAGGGGTGGACACAGGTGGTCCAGAGCAGCCGAGGTCACACAGAAGTTTGGGCAGAGGGAGGATTCAAATCCAGGCCAGCTCTTCAACTGTCCAAGGTCCATGCTCTTATTTATTTATCTATTTATTTATTTATTTATTTATTTTCTTGGCCGCGCTGTATGGCATGTGGGATCTTTGTTCCCCGACCAGGGATCGAACCTGCGCCCCCTGCATTGGAAGTGCAGAGTCTTAACCACTGGACCGCCAGGGAAGTCCCAAGGTCGATGCTCTTAAACTGTAGGAGTGTCCTGTGGCCATCAGGACCTGGGGGAGGGGTCTTGAGGGGACTGGGGGCCTGAGCACACGTGTGTGAGCGTGGGTGTGAGTGTGACAGAGTAAGGATGAGTGTGAGTATGTGGGTGTGTGTTACTGAGGTGGCCGCCCCTCCCTTGGAGGAGATGCGAGTTGGGACACCTACCTGGAAAGGAAGGTCGAAAAGCTTTCGGACCCAGGCAAGGGCCGTAGTGGAAAGACAGACAGTAACATGTGCTGACGAGGAGGTGGAGAAGTTGGAGCCCTCCTATGGGGCTGGTGGAATGTAAAAGATGGGGCAGTTGCTTTGGAAGACCGCCTGGCAGTTCCTCAAAATGTTAATTAACTATGGAGCTACGATATGGCCCAGCAATTCTGCTCCTAGGTAAATGCCCATGAGAAATAAAAACATGCCTCCACACAAATGTTCATGGCAACATTGCTCACAATAGCGAGAGTGGAAACAACCCAAATGTCCAGCCACTAACAAAGGGATAAAAGAAATGTGGTCTAGGGAATTCCCTGGCGGTCCAGTGGTTAGGACTCCACGATTTCACGGCTGAGGGCCCAGGTTCAATCCCTGGTTGGGGAACTAAGATTTCATAAGCCGCATGGTGCAGAAAAAAAAAAAAAGAAATGTGGTCTATCCATCCAGTGGAGTATTACTCAGCCATAAAAATGAAGGAAGCACTGACACGTGCTACATCATGGATGAACCTCAAAAACACAGAGCCAGTCACAGAAGATGATCTCCTGTAGGATTCTGTGTATCCACAGAGGAAGAAAGATTAGTGATTGCCAGGGGAAATGGAGAGTGACTGACTGCTCATGGGTACAGGCTTTCTTTTTAGGGGTGGCGATAGTGGTGGAAAAGCTCTAAAATTAGATTGTGCTAAATGTTGCACAATTCTCTGAATATATTAAAAGTCATTGAATTGTACATGTAAAAAGGGTGAATTTTGGATGGACCTAGAGATTATCATACTAAGTGAAGTCAGAGTAAAACAAATATCATATGATATCACATATGTGGAATCTAAAAAAATGATAAAATGAACTTATTTATGAAACAGAAATACACTCAGACTTAGAAAACAAACTTATGATTACCAAAGGGAAAAGGGGGAAGGAGGGATAAATTAGGAGTTTGGGGTTAAAATATACACACCACTATATATAAAATAGATAACCAACAAGGTCCTACTGTATAGCACAGTGAACTATACTCAGTATCTTGTAACAACCTATAATGGAAAAGAATCTAAAAAAGGGGGCTTCCCTGGTGGCGCAGTGGTTGGGAATCTGCCTGCCAATGCAGGGGACACGGGTTCGAGCCCTGGTCTGGGAAGATCCCACATGCCGCGGAGCGACTAAGCCCGTGAGCCACAAATACTGAGCCTGCGCATCTGGAGCCTGTGCTCCACAACAGGAGAGGCCGCGACCGTGAGAGGCCCGCGCACCGCGATGAAGAGTGGCCCCCGCTCACCGCAACTGGAGAAAGCCCTCGCACAGAAACGAAGACCCAACACAGCCAAAAATAAAAAATATATATAAATTAATTAATTAATTAAAAAAAAGAATCTAAAAAAGAATATATATATATATTCTAAGAAAGAATAGATGTATATATAACTGAATCACTTTGCTGTACACCTGAAATTAACACACTGTAAATCAACCATATTTCAATAAAAATTTTAGAAGGGTGAAATTGGCATGTAAATTTCATCTCAATGAGGCTGCTTAAAAGAAAAAAACCAAAACAGGCATTTCCAAGGTTCTCATGCTGTGACCTTGATTAGATTCCTTTCCTTCTCTGAGCCTCTGAGTTCACATTAAAACAAAAAGGAAAAAGGAAAAATCCTGCCCTTTTTCTAATAGCGCTGAATTCATCACACAGGACCCGTTCACGTCTCTCTCCATTTTACAGACGAGACTGTCGAGGCCCCTACTTTCCAAAGACCCTAAAGTCAAAAGGTGGCAGAATCTGATTCCAAAGCCTTTGGTCTTGACTCCCCACTCACCCCCCCACCCCACAAAGTGTACCTGGGCCCGTGATCACCAAGGAAGTTCTGGCTACACCCTAGCTGGGGAACCCCAAGTATACGAGCAGGACCAGTTACAAAATTTGTGGGTGTCCAGTACAAAATGAAAACGCTGGACTTCCCTGGTGGTCCAGTGGCTAAGACTCCATGCTCCCAACGCAGGGGGCCCAGGTTCGATCCCTGGTCAGGGAACTAGATCCCGCATGCCGCAACCAAGAGTCCACATGCTGCAGTGAAGATCCCGCGTGCCGTGACTAAGACCCGGCGCAGCCAAATAAATAAATAAATATTTAAAAAAAGAAAACGTGGGGTTTCTTGTTTTAAATAAAAAGCTTTTTCCCTCCCTGCGCCCCCCCACTCTTGGCTACTGAATGTCCTGCTCCCTGGGCACCAGGATAACCACTGGCAGACCCTCAAGGGGTAGGGGGTCGTGGAGCCTGCCTGAGGCTGGACAGCCAGGGGTCTGGCCACCAGAACCTATAGGGGAAGCGGGGCTTTGCATGAGCCCCCGCTCCCAGCGCCCAGAGAATGCGTCCTTGTCCCATCGACCTCAAAACACAGAATCATCCAGTGCAAAACACAAAATCAAAAGTCATGATGCACAGGACTTCCCTGGTGGTCCAGTGGTTCCAATGCCGGGGGCCCGGGTTTGATCCCTGGTTAGGGTACCAGGTCCCACATGCCACACAGTGTGGCCTAAAAAACGCAAAAAAACGAAAAAATCACAACGCGCATCAGATCGACTACTGGCCGCAGAATGTTAAAGCTGTGGGGCTGCAACCAACCCACACCCTCCTTGCAGGAAAGCGTTTACCTGGGACCCAGAAGGGCGCCAGCCTTGTAGGGCCTCAGAGACATTGTTCTCTGCATTAGTTCATTTTTAGTTCTGCTCAAGTACAGACATGCAGATGACTTGGGCAGCACCCACCTATCACCACCACCCAACCCTACACCCCTAACCCCTGACCTTGTTAAAGCACAGATTCTGATCCGGTGGGTCTGGGTGGCACCCGAAATTCTGCTTTTCTAACCAGCTCCCAGGGGCAGCCAACCCTTCTGGTCCATGGGTCACACTTTGAGCTGCAAGGAATTGTGAGAACACGATTTTAGAGTATTGATCCCACATCCCAGCTAAACTCTCATTAATGCTAAACATTTGTCCGCTTGATTCTTTGCGGTTTTCTTTTTTTTTTTTTGCCACACCACGCGGCATGTGGAACTTCCCTGACCAGGGATCGAACCCGTGCCCCCTGCAGTGGAAGCCCGGAGTCTTAACCACTGGACCACCAGGGAAGTCCAATTCTTTGCGGTTTTCTATGTGGTCAGTCATATAGCCTGTGGGAAATGACAGGTCTGTGCCTCCCTTTCCACCCTTTGTCTGATTAAGGATGTTCCCTTTGCTCCTACTTTGCAAAGAGTGCGTGTGTGTGCCTGTTTGTAAACCATGAATGGGTGTTAATTTTGTCAGATGTTTTCTCTGCATCAAGCTTGCTAGGCCTCTGCAGCTACTGTTTTGGGCTTGTTGCAAGCTGGCAGGCACAGGGTCAGGCTCAGATGTCCTGTGGGAGGCGTCCAGGGTCAGGGCCAGCAGTAGGTGGGGGCTGGCCTCCTATCCTGGCCATGGGCCCCGGGGCCAGATGTTTGGGCTTAGCTGCCTGGCCAAGCAGGGATAGAGTGACCGGGTAATTAAGCACCCGCTTCTTTAGGGCTGGCAGGAGGTGGCAGAGGGTGGAGGGGCCTCGGGCCCGAGTACACAGAAGCTTCCCCAACCCTGGCTTGCAGAGGGGCGCCAGGAGCCTGAACCCCCAGTGGGGCCCTCTGGGGTGACCTGGAGTAGGGGTGCACCTGCTCCCACCTGGGAACGAAAAAGGGGACCTCTTGCTTCCAAGTTGGGGTGCCATCCTTGAAGCCCCGACTAGCCGGGACAGCAAGGGGAATGTATGCAGAGGCGCTCCCCAGGTTACTAGTCAGCAGTTATTTAAGTCTTAGGGCTTAATGAGACCCGGGGGACAGGATTCTCAGCATGTTCCTTCATCTGTTGACAGGGGCAGACAGTTCATCTATCAAGACCCTCGGACAATATCCTTCCCTGCCCCCAGCAAGTAACTGGACCCTGCTGGCCTTTGCAGGACTGCGGGGGCAGCAGCTCCATGACCTTCCAGGACCTCTGAGCCAGGCTCCAGTCTGGGGAGAGGTGGGGAGGAGGGAATGGTTCCCTGCCTGAGGCTGCAGGAGCCAGAATACAAGTTGGGGGGTCTCCCAAGACAGCCCCCGGTTTACAAGCTGAGGCTGAGAGAGGAGGAGGCCCACCTAAGGACACTCAGCGGGGGGCCATCGTGGAAGCCTAACCTGGAACCCCAGGCCGAGTCTGATGCCGAGGAATTTGCACTGTGTTATTCTGAGTCCCCGCAGCTCTTCTCTGTGGACTGAGGCAAGGGGCTTGCCCTCTCTGAGCCTCAATGCCCTTTCTGAAACAGGGGTCAAGTTCCTCCCTCCAAGGGCTATAGTGAGGGCGGGATGTAGTGTATAAAGAGTCCACATTGTATCGGGCACAGAGAAGCACGGTTGGGAGCGGTCATGGTCACTCTTGTTAACTGAGCACGTGTGCTAAGCTCTGTCCTCACCTGCACTAGCCCATCTAATCCTCACAACCGCCCCAGGAGGCAGGCACGACCACTATCCCCACTGTACAGGTGGAAAAACTGAGGCTGGAGAAAGGAAATTAACTGCTAGAGTCCCAGAGCCAGGACGCAGCCTTGAATCCAGGATAATCTGATTTGGGCACATAATATCTTATAAGCAAGGGCCCTGGGTCAGACAGGCCTGGGTATCAATCATGACTCTACTACACGCTCCCTGAGTGACCTGGGGTACACAACCAAATGTCTCTGTGCCTCAGTGCCCTGATCTGTAAAATGGGGATGAATACAATAATATCTATCACATATTGAGCACTTATCAAGAGCCAGGCCCTGTGCTAAGCACGCTCACATAGGTATTAATCTATCAGTTAATCATCACAGCGGCCCCTGAGGTGCATACTATTATTATTTTCCCTTTTAGAGATGGGGAAACTCAGACCAAGAAGTTAAGTAACTGGCTCAGGGTCATGCCCTCAAGGGCTCAAACTCAGGCATTTAGGCTCCAAAGTTCACCCTCCCCCTGCCGAGCTGTGGTAAAAGTACCCTCCTCAGTGGGTGTTCATGAAGGTAAAATGACATCATGCACGCAAAGCCCTCAAAACAGAGCCTGACCCATAGGAGGTGCCCAGTGAACACTAGCTATTATTATTATGCACTCGTCATTCAAAAAATATTAATGGAGGGTGCACTCAGTGTCAGGCTCCGTTCTAGGAGCTGGGCATACATCTGTGAACAAGACAAAGATTTCTGCCCTGGTGGGGCTTCATCATGGCCATCATCACTGCCATCATGATTATCACCATCATGATCATCACTGCCATCATCACCCTGATCATCTTCATCACCATCATCTCCATCATCACCATTATCATCAGCAGCATCATTACAATAGTCATTACCATGACCTTCATGACCATCATCATCTCCATCATTACAATAGTCATTACCATGATCTTTATGACCATCATCACCATCATCATCTCCATCATCATCACCATCATCACCATCATCATCTCCACCATCATCACCATCATCATCTCTATCATCATCACCATCATCACCATCATCAACTCCATCATCATCACCATCATCACCATCATCACCATCATCATCTCCATCATTGGTATCATTAGCATGATGATCACCATCATCACCATCACAGCCATTATCATCACTTTCATCATTACCATCACATTACCATCAGGATAGGCATCACCATGATCTTCATTACCACCACCACCATCATGGTCACCTTCATCACCATCACCATCATAATCATCATCACCATCATGGTCACCTTCATCACCACCACCATTATCATCATCACCTTCATCACTTTCATCCTCACCATCACCATCACCATTCTCATCTTCACCATCATAATCACCATCACACTCATCACCACTATCACCGTCGTCCTCAGCGTCCTCACCACCTCACATGGTGCCTGTTGTTTTCACAAACAGATCAATTTTGTGATTCCACCTCCACTCGTCCCCCAGAAACATCATTCACATTTTGTTTTTAATTAGATACTTTGGTTTTCCTATTTTGGTTTGGGAGTGTCTTAAGTCCCTCAGACCCCAGATAAGGTCACACATCTCCCCGCAGAGGCCTCTCTTCCTCCTCTGGGGTAGTAGTGGTTGGTGCAGGTGTGCTGGGGGGCCAGGCCACCTCTGCCAGTCTCTTTACAACCTCACCCAGATGCCCCAGACCCTGGGCAGCCTCCACCAGCTGGGTCAGCCCCAGTCCCAGGGCTTGGCGCTCCTGCCGGTCCCGCTCCAGGGCCTGTGTCAGCCTCTGAAGCTGGCTACCCACATCCCTCACAGCAGCCACCAGCTCTACCAGGGCAGGCGGATCACAGGCCATGACCCTTACAGGTGGCACTGGGGCTTCACATGGGCCAAGGGGGCCTGGGCTCTGACCAGGAGTTGGCCCTAGGGTGAGGCGGTCAGGGGGAGGTTGATCCGAGGCGGGGGCCGTAGGGGACAGGTGGAGGTCAGGGGCCGCAGTGGGGTCGGAGGCTGAGTGTGGAGTCTGGGTAGGTGGAGAGGTTACTTTGGGGCTCTGGCTCGTGGGTGGTGTGAAGTTCTCAGTGGGCAGCGTGTCTGTGCTCGGGGCTGGAGAGGGCCTGCAGGGGCTGGACTCTGTTGCTGGAGAGGGCTCTAGGCTCCACATCTGGGATGTGGAGGGGTGAGGGGCCCCCGTGAAGGTCAACCGGGGGTGTGGGCTGGGCTTGACTGTTGGTGCTGAAGAGGGAAAGGGAAGTTCTGTTCCCAAGGAAGTAAGAAGGGACTTGGCAGTGACCATAGGGGTTGAGGTGGGGTGAGGAGTCATGGTGGGGTAAGCAGTAGTGGTGAGGTGAGGGGTCGTGGCAAGGTGAGGGGTTGTGATGGGTTGAGCACTGGTGATGGGAGGAGGGGTCGTGGTGGGGTGAGGGGTCGTGGTGGGGTGAGGGGTTGTGATGGGTGGAGCAGTGGTGATGGGAGGAGGGGCTGTGGTGGGGTGAGGGGTTGAGGTAGAGTGAGGGGTGGGGGTGGGGTAAGGGGTGGCAGTGGGGTGAGAGGTCGTGGTGGAGTAAGGGGTTGTGGTGGGTTGAGGGGTCGTGGTGGGTTGAGGGGTCGTGGTGGGTTGAGGGATCGTGGTGGGGTGAGGGGTTGTGGTGGGGTAAGGGGTTGTGATGGGTTGAGCAGTGGTGATGGGAGGAGGGGTCGTGGTGGGGTGAGGGGTTGAGGTAGAGTGAGGGGTGGGGGTGGGGTAAGGGGTGGCAGTGGGGTGAGAGGTCATGGTGGGATAAGGGGTTGTGGTGGGGTGAGAGGTCGTCGTGGGGTGAGAGGTCTTGGAGTGAGGGGTCGTGGTGGGGTAAAGGGTGGTAGTGGGGTGAGAGGTCGTGGTAGGGTGAGAGGTCATGGTGGAGTGAGGGATGGTAGTGGGGTGAGGGCTTGTGGAAGGGTCTGGGAAACTAGAAGGTTCTGGAGTTGTTTTGGGGTATGGAGATGTGTCCAAGGCTGGGGTTGTGTCAGACTCCGGCGTCAGCTCTGAGGTAGGGGAAAGGCGGGTCACCACCGCTGGTGCAGAGGGGTCAGAGGTCAGTTCTTTGGGCATGGTGGGTGGTGGAGTGGGTGAAAGCCCAGGGGTCAGCGCTGGAAACACGGCGGCATCAGGGGTGGATAAGGTAAGGCCAGGGGTTGTCGAGGTGCGGTGAGAGTTCGTCCAGGAGGCCGGGTCTGGGCTGGGCGGCAAAGTGGCGGGAGGGTCAGAGGTCACCTCCGGCGTTGAAGCTGCTGTGGGGATGAGCTGCGGCGCGGAGTCAGAGGTCAGGACAGGGCCCGGGGGCCCCGTTGAGGCGGAGGGAGCTGGGGAAGTGGTGGGGGGCGCAGTCCTGGCCGCTGTGGGCCGCAGCCGTCGCTCGTGCCACGGTTTCCTCAGTGAACCTGTTGGAGGAAAGACGGCCGGCGGTCAGTCTGCTCCGCCCACCCCGCGGCATGGTCCGCCTTCCAGGGGTGGGCCGACCAATGGGAAGGCAGACAGCATCGTGACGTCATGGGTCGCCGGCAGACTTCATCCGCCCTAGTGCCCCACCTCCACGCCTCCTCCGATGTCTCCAGGCGCCACCTGGCGTCCTCCCCTCTGGGCGATGCGGAGATGGGCAGGCAGGGGGGAGGGGGGATGTGGAGGGGTGCCTGGGATGCAAGAGGGGGCCGAAGGGCAGAGATGGGATGAAGGGAGATAAAGAGCGGGAGGGGAGTGGGAGACGGTGCATAGCATGAGGGGGAATCTGAAGGGTAATCTCAGTAATCAAGACAAATCTCTTTACGCCATATTTTTAAACAATCAAAATTAATGCAAAAGATCTACAATGCACAAAAAGTCAAAATTTTAAAGACAGGATCCGACCTACCTCATTGGAATCCCCCCTAAAATTGGCTCTGTCAGATCCTGGTGAGGTAGGTCAGATCCTGACTTTAGTTAAAATTTTATTTAGTTCATCGTGGATTGTTTTTGCATTCATTTGTTTTTTAACCTATGGTATTAAGATCTTATTTATCTTCATTACTAAGTGTTTGGAATGCCCCCAAATTTTAGGCCCGAGTAAAGTGAGAAGGTTTACCCTCTTCCAGGCCCTGCTTCCAGGTAAATGTGAATTTTAAGCTCTTTTTACAGATGAGAGAAATCAGGCCAAGAGGGTAAGTAACTTGCCCAAGGTCACACACAGTTTGAAAGTTGCAGGGACAAGCTCTGAACCCAAGTCCTTTACATACAGAGTCTAGGCCATTAAGTATCACTTTCTCAGTCATGGAAATGTTCTGTGCTGTCCAGTATGGTAGCCACTGGTCACCTGTGGCTTCTGAGCACTTGAAATGTAGCTAGTTCAACTAAGGAATGAATGTTTCCTGTTTCAATTTTTTTTTTTTTTACCTTTGAATGGATTTCTTTTTTTAAATTTTTTAAATTGAAGTATAGTTGATTTACAATGTTGTGTTAGTTTCAGGCATACAGCAGAGTGATTCAGATAGATACATATACACACACACATATATACATATTCTGTTTCAGACTCTTTTCCCTTATAGGTTATTACAAAATATTGAGTATACTTCCATGTGCTATACAGTAGGTCCTTCCTTTTTCAAAGTTTTGATTCACTTAAATTTAAATAGCTACCTGTGTCAGTAGCTACCATATTGAACAGCACAGCTCAACAGAATTCCACTTTCCTGCAGCGTCTTTGAGGTGCATCGTGTCCCCCTGCAGGGTCAGAGGAGCAGTTAAGTAAAGGGCTTGGCCTCCAGCCAGGCTGCCTGGATTTAAACCCCAGCTCCATTACTTCCTAGCTGGGTAATCACGGGCAAGTTACTTAACTGCCTTGAATCTCAGTTTCTTCCCCATTTGTAAACCATGGATGATCCACATACCTCCCTTGCAGAGTAATCATGAGGATTCAGGGAGATCGTGTGTGTGCAGAGCACTTACACAACGCCTAGCACATGATAAGCATTCTCATGATTATTTATACTGCCATAGTCATTGATGTCTGTGCCTCAATTTCTCTTATCTGTGAAATGGGAACAATTATAGCACTTACATCACTCATGTAGGGCTCATGTGGCTGCTACGAGGATTAACACATATAAATATGTTAAAGAGTAATACATATAAAGTGCATAAAATAGCGCCTGACACATGGTGTATTGCTTGATGAATGTTAACTGTTCCTAGTTATTATTTCAAGAATCTCAGCTTAGTTCGATAGTACAGGGACTCAGTAACCTAGAGTGGTATTGATTTTTAATTTTTCAGACCCAAGGTGCAGAGAGCTAAGCTACTCATACCCCACTGTACGTTGTCATTAATAGTCCCTGCAACGTCTTCTCTTGCTTTATCTTACTTTTTCTGCTCTTTAACCCCAATCTCCATCCCCTCGTCCTCTCCCATAGGTACCTCCACTCTAATGTGTTTCACATATGGCCTTAAACATATGTGTGATCTTAAACAATACAGAATGCATAGATGTGTTTATGTTAATATATAAGTGTATGTGTATTTTTGTGTTTGTGCTTTTAATTTCTGCAAATAATATTCTGCTGGAAATCTCATTCTCTTTGACCTTCCCCTCAGTGTTATGTTTTTCATACCTATCCATGTTGCTGTGTATATAGCTCGTCATTGCTTTAGCTATTGCATAGAATTCCATCATGTGTAACCATTGCATTTCTCTTCTTTGTTACCCTACTGTTGGACACTTAACTTGCCTCCAATTCCCTAATACATCCTCACACATATTCCCTTACAAGCCTGTACAAGAATTTCTCTGGAATATAGATCTAGGAGCTGGGTGATAACGTATAATCATATTTAATTTCACTAAACACCACTAGTTTGTGTTTATCGAATTGCTATAGCCAGTGGGGATGCCTGTCTCCCCACACCCTCCCCTCACCTACACTTGGTATTATCTACCTTTCAAATTTTTTTCCATGCTCGTCATTGTTTTAATTTGAATTTTCTGATTCGTGATGAATGTGAGCACTTCTAGACATACTCGTTGGGCATTTGGGCTTCCTCTTCTGCAAATCACCTGTTTGTATCTTTTGCCCATTCTCTTATAGGATTTCCCATCATTTTCTTATTTGTCGGAGTGACTTACATGGTATAGCTTAGGGTTTCTCACCCTTGGCACTGTTGACGTCTGCGGCTGGATGATTCTTTGCTGTGGGGGATACCTTGCGCACCGGAGGATGTATAACAACATCCCTGGCCTCTACCCACCAGGTACCAGCAGCCTCCCTGCTCCCAGTCATGACAACCCAAAATGTCTTCGGATGTTGCCAGTTGCCCCCAGTTGAGGACCACTGGTATAGATAATAACCCCTCGTCTCAGGATAGATTTCTGCCTGGTCTTTCTAGGGTGAGAGTTGGGTCACCATGGGGAAATCTGGACTCCACCTCTCCATCCCACCACACAAACACCCTGGCCCCCTCGCCCCAGCCACATGCCTCACCTGTATCCCCACGGACCCTTGGAGCTAGAGAGGGCTGGCCTGGCCTCCTGGTGGTGCCAGCCATGCCAGGGGGTCCAGGTATGCCTGCGGTGGGGGTCCCCTTGGCTGGGACCTCTCCTGAAGGTGTGTCCCACGTCCAAGAAGGCTCATAACCATCCTCGCCACCTTGAGAGATACGGGGAGAACCGAGTAATAACAGTGTTGTGAAGATTTCTTTCCAAGATGCTGGGCGTTAGGAGGACTCCATCAAGAACACAAATTGAGGGACTTCCCTGGTGGCGCAGTGGTTGAGAATCTGCCTGCTAATGCAGGGGACACGGGTTCGAGCCCTGGTCTGGGAAGATCCCACGTGCCGCGGAGCACCTGGGCCCGTGAGCCACAACTACTGAGCCTGCGCGTCTGGAGCCTGTGCTCCGTAACAAGAGAGGCTGCGATAGTGAGAGGCCCGCGCACCGCGATGAAGAGTGGCCCCCGTTTGCCACAACTAGAGAAAGCCCTCGCACAGAAACAAAGACCCAACACAGCCAAAAATTAATTAATTAATTAAAGTTAAAAAAAAAAGCTCATTAAAAGAAAAAAAAAAGAACACAAATTGAAGCTGTCTTCCTGTTACAATGTCAGCCCACCAAATGCAGGCATACTCCCTGGGTCCGTGTGTACTCAAAATGTGCTCTAAGATATGGCCACATTCTCATTCATGATCCATTAGTGTGTGATCGATTCGATTTTTTAATTAAAATATACATCGAAAAAAAGGAAGCAGCATTGCAGAGTTGCAACCCTTGCGAGACCCAATCACATCCCTTCCCTTTGTCAGAGAAGCCTTTAGTTAATAGTTCCCAAGCATGCCTTTACACCTTAGCTATACAGGTGGGACTCCCTAATGCTACATTGTTTCCACGTGTGTTAGCTTCCTACAACTAGAAACACTGCACATATACATATATACAGCAAACACCTTCTCACAGCCCGCTTTTTGGCTGCGTTCCTTCCTAGCTGGCTGAGCAAGTCACTTCACTTCTCCACGACTCTGTTTCCTCACCTGTACGATGGGTATCGTGACGGCACCTACTCCACGGGGTCGCAGGGCTGGCAAGTGATAAGCTGCCCTTTCAGTTAAATGCATATAACTCTAGTTCCTTCTTTTTTTTTAACCTTGTGTAATATTCTATCGTATGAACACACAACTGCCGATTTATCTATGCTCCTGTGGACGGGCGGTTCGGTTGTGGCCAATGTTTTGCTGCAGTGGATTCTTCATGAGTGAGAATTGCTCAACACCTAATTGTGGGACTGCCGTGCGGACGGCATCTCTCTAGATGCTGTCAAACTGCCCACCTTTATCCCCTCATCCTTGCCACTGAGAGACATTTTAAATTTTTGGCAATCTCATGGGGAGCTGGTGGGCAAAGAAGATGCAGTTTCGCTACAGATGACCAAACTGAAGCCCAGAGAGGGCAAGGAACTTTCCTAAGGTCACGCAACTAAGAAGCTGGGTTTCAGACCCAGCAGGTCTATCTGCTTCTGAACGAGGACCTCTTCCCTCTAGGGGTAGATCTCCTGGGTCTCACCTCACTCCTTCCCTCGTGAGCTTTTATTTAGAATTTGATTCCAAGGCCACTCCCTGCTTCCCCTTGAGGTTACACCCTGCTCTATGCTTCCTGGGTTCTTCAGAGCTAATTCTATCATAGGCTTCTTCCCAGTCTCTGTGGCTGGAGTGGTTATGAGTGTGAATTCTGCAGTTTGAATCCAAGCTCTGCCCTTTGCTGTCCTGACCTCTCTGGACCTCAGTTTCCCTACCTATAAAATGGGGATAAGGATAGTACTCATCTCATAATGTTCCACGTGGAGGAGGTGAGTTAAACCATGGTATGCACTTTGGGGAATTCCCTGGTGGTCCAGTGGTTAGGACTCCACACTTTCACCGCAGGGGGCATGGGTCCGATCCCTGGTCGGGGAACTAAGATCCCACATGCCACACGATGCGGCCAAAAAAAACCAAACAACCATGGGATGCACTTAGATGGTGCCTGGCACACGGAGATTATTCAGTGAATATCAGCTATTACTGATGCTCTTATTACCACACAACCTCTAAATGTAATCTGGCATTTAATCTTGGATGCCCTCCCCCCTGCGCAGCCGTGACGTACAGCGATATCCCGAGTCCATGAGTCATCCCACCTCCCCACTGGGTGTGGAAACTCCATTAGACATGGCTGTCCATCTGCATAGCCTCATCCATTCCCACAGCTGCAAATTCCCTCCTCCCAGGCGCTCCTTGGAGCTCCAGGATTGCATATCTCATGTCTCCACTTGGGTGTGTCAAACGCATCACTAACGGAGCTCTTAATATTCCCACTCTGGATCCTGTGCACCCACCCCGCAGTGTTCCCTGGTTCAGTAAAAGGCGGGTCCCCATCCCCTACCTCCCTCTCTCTCCTCAACCCTCGCACCCAACGCATCACTCGAACCCACCAGCTCAACCCCCGGAATGTAGCTTGAACACCTGCACTTCTCTCATCTCCACTGCCACCCTGGTTGAGGCCACCGTCACGTCTGCATGGACCTTCTGGTCTCCCTGCATGCACTCTTACACCTACATCCACCCCCCTGAGGCATCCTGAGCGACTGCTTTGAAAAATACACATGTGGGGGACTTCCCTGGCGGTCCAGTGGTTAGGACTTTGCGCTTCCACTGCAGGGGGCACGGGTTTGATCCCTGGTCGTAGAACAAAGATCCCACATGCCACAAGGCGCGCCCCCCCCACCCCCCCAAAAAAGAAAGAAAATATACATGTGATCACGTCCTCCATAACTTAAAGTGCTTAAAACGCCACGGGTTTCTGCACATAGAATAAAACCCAGACACTGGCCTCATCCCCGATCACTCTCCCCCTGCCTGGCTCACTCCACTCCCGCCAAGCCAGCATCCTTGCCGGTCTCCCAAGGTCCCACCACAGGGCCTTTGCACATGCTGCTCCCTCTGTCTGGACGGCTCCTTTAGCTCCTTCCAGGCTCCCCATCACAGCAGACGTCTTTACAATGTACCACAGACCTCATCTCCTGCCATCATCCCCATCAACCACTTCACTTCCGTCCCAATGACCTTGCTGCTGTTTCTTGAACCAGCTAAGCACACCCACCTCAGAGCCTTTGCATGTGCTGTCCGCTCTCTACAGAACACTCTCCAACCAGATGTTTGCATGGCTTCCCCCCTCTCCTTCTTGAGGCTGTCACTTAAATGGCATTTTCTTAGTAAGTCATTTCTTGATCATCCTATTTTAAATTACAACACGTAGCCCTCCCTTCCCCCTCCCTTGCTGTGCGCATCACTGCTGTGTTCCCAGGGGTTAGTACTCATGCCTGCCACACAGCAAACATTTCAGACACGAATTAATGTCTGCGTCTCCAAATTCCATCATCCTGGAAGCCTCAAGAAATTTTGCTTCAGTGAAACGGAAAGTGAGAATTCAATCTTCATAAGTTTCCAGCTTCGTCTCCTGTACACTCTCTCTAGACTTACACAGTGGTCTCTCACTGGTTCATTCATTCATTCATTCAACAAGTATGTAAAAAAGTCTCTACTAAGTCTCTACAACACAGATCCCACGGTAGACAGAATAACGCTCCCCAAAGATGTCCAAGCCCTAATCCCCAAAACCTGTGAATATGTTACCTTTCCTGGCAAAAGGGACTTTGCAGATATGATTATGGGTCCAGAACTTGAAACGAAGAGATTATACTACATTAATCCAAGCGGACCCAATCTCATCACACAAATCCTTAAAATGAGAGAATCTATCCCAGCTGTAGTGACAAAGATGTAAAGACAAAAGAAGGACCAGAGAGACAGATGCAACATTGCTGGCTTTGAAAATGGAGGAAGGGGCCATGCACTAAGGAGTGGAGGGGCCTCTAGAAGCTAGAAAAGGCATGGGAACGATCCTCCCCTCGAGCCTCAGAAGGAACACAGCCCTGCTGACACTTTGATTCTAGCCAGTGATATCCAGGTGGGACTTCTGACCTTCAGACCTGCAAAATAATAAACTTGTGTTGTCTAAGCCCCTAATGTGTGGCCGTGTTGTGGCAACAATAGAAACTGACATAGCCAAACACAAGACAGCTAAAAGTCTAGCAGAGACGACGTGGCCCAAACAGGCAATGTAATTTTCTCAACTCCAGCCTCTGCTTCTCTGAGAATCCCCTTCCTCCTGGTATCTGCTGGTGAAAATGACACCATCTCTTCTGCGAGGTCTTTCCCAATCGCTCTACTGGAAATAATCACTCCGTCCCTGGGATCCTGCAGCTGTTGGTCATTTACGGTAAATAACTCTTAACAACCAATGTTTTGCGGTTTTAAATGATTTCACACACATTTTGCTCATTGCATTGGGACCTGAGGTCACCCAGCTCGTTGTTCTAATCCCAGCGCAGCCACAGCTGGAACCTAGCGAGCTGTACTCCAGAATTCACTCTTGCAATGACTTCAGTTATTCCAGAATCTTTTCCAATCCAACGAGCAAACTGTGCGCGAAATCGTTTAAAATGGATCTCAATAATGGCTCCTGAGTTAAAAGTTTAATTTCTCTGAGCCTCATTTTTCCCCCACCTGAAACACAGGGGCAACACCAGGACCTATGTCACCCAGTTGGAATCATGCGTGCCTGGCACAGTGAGCTCTCCTTGACTCTTTCCAGGGACCTTGGAGCTCCCGTTTTCGTTTTTTCCGGAGGAAGAAACTGAGGTTCAAAGCAGCAGTCATTTTTTTCAAGGCCACCTTGCTAACGAGGATCGGAATTCCTGTCTGTCGTTTCCCCTCTCCCCACGCCACCCCGCACCTCCCTCCAAGTCTTCCCATTACTAAGGTTGTACACGTGACTCCTGAGATTTCCATCGCGCAATTCCTAGTTCTGTATGTATTTGTGCCTCGCGCCCAGCATCTGACCTCTCCGCCACAAGGGGGCGCTAAGGGATAGGGGAGGTGGCGCCGGGCTGCAGAGAACAAAGGCTCAGAAATCCTGGCCACACTGCACCCGAGGAGCATCACCTCTGGAAACTGAGCCCTAACTAACAGCTCGGGTGCCCCCCACCCCAAATCTCCGTACCTCCAATGCCTGCTCCGCGCCCCCCTCCCCTCCCCGCCGGCACGGCACCACACCGAGGCAGACCGCAGACGGTGGGCTCGCTAGCCTCTTCACCCGCTTTCATTGCCGCGGCGTGGGCCAGCCGGCCAATCAGCAGACGCACCGCGCCTGTGACGTCACACGGCGCGGGGCGATTGAAGTCTGCCCTGCCAACCCCTCCATCCGAGACCCCGCCCCTCTCGCAGAGGCCCTCGGAGTGCGCATGCGTGCTGAGCGTGTGAAAACCGCGGGAAAAGGCGCGAGGGGCGGGGTCCCGCGGAGAGGGAACAGAAGTAGCCACACCTGGGGGGAGAGAGCGGCCGTCGCGGGGGGACGGGGTCGGGAGAGCCGGGGGAAGAAGCCGCCACGCGGGAAATGGTAGGATGGAGAGTCAGCGAGAAGGATGAGGAGACGGAGAAAAAGCTGAGGGGAGAACCGACCCTGGGTGGGGGGAGGTTGAGTGGGAAACGGAGCGGAGGGCGTGGCGGTTAGAGTGAAAGAAAAAGGAAGACTCAGAGGGGAAAGAAAGAGAAACTGGCCGCGAAAAGCAGGGAGAAACAGGGGTGACGGGGTGTGGACTTGGAGAAAAAATGGGAAAGATGGTGAGAGAGGCTGACGAGGCATAGAGACGAGGAGGGGCAGAGAAAGAGAAAGAAAAAAGAGACACGGAGCTGAAAAGATAAACCGACCGTGAAAAACAGAGTGAGAAACAGAGACGATGAGCGTGAGAAACTGAAAATGTAAATAAAAAGAGGAGGACACAGGAGAAGAGATGAAGAGAAGCTGGCCATGAAGTACAGTGAGAAATAGATACGGGTTGGGGTGGGGGAGTGAGAAATGGAAAATGAAAGAAAAAAGAGCCAGACGCAGAGGGGAAAAGATAAAGAGAAGCTGACTGTGGGAAGAGAAGACAAAGAGAGAAATAGAAATGATGGGAGTATGAACTTGATAAGGAAAGAAAAAAAATGAGAAAGGTGATGAGAAAGAAAGGGCCGGTGGAAAAAAAAAGTGAGATGAGGCGGGTGAGAAATTGAAAGGGAAAAGAGAGAGGGAGAAATAAATAAATAAAAATTTAAAAATGAAATAAAAAAGTAAAGTAAATTCCTTTGGGACTTCCCTGGCGGCTCTGGTGGTTAAGACTCTGCGCTGCCACTGCAGGGGGCACGGGTTCATCCCTAGTCAGGGAACTAAGATCGCGTGTGCCACACGGGCGAGGCCAAAAAAAGAGAGAGAATGTGAGAAAGAGGAGCCGAGGGCGATCAAGAGAGACCCTGAGCAGGGATGGGACAGAGATCTCACACACACACACACACAGAGGAAGGTAGAGAAATGGGCAGCATCTGAGGGGGGGTCAAGGCCCCGGGGGTCAAGGCCAAGGCCAAGGTCAAGGCCCTTGGCAGCAGAGGCGGAAGGAGGGAAGCAGGCGACAGGGAGCCAGAGGCGGAGGGGCAGAGGGGGACAGAGCTGAGGGGCTGGAGGCTGCTCCCACTGGCCAGAGGAAGGGGGTCAGGCTGAGGACAGAACCCTCGACCCGGATGTCCCCACCCCGCCTCTGAGCCACAGCCCGACCCTGACCAGAGCGTGAGCTGGGAGAACAGGTTTGAGGGGCTGGGGTGGGGGGACAACGTGGTGACAGGGTGGGCCTCGGCTGTGAGGTCTGGGGGGACTTCCGTCGAGGCTCTGGATCGAGGGGCACGGGCTCCCAAGGCCCCGGCTGGCTTGCAGGAGGACTGCGGGCCGGGGCTTTGCTGAGCCTGGTCGGATTCTCCGCGAATCACACCGCAGGGGGTGCGGATGGGGTCTCCTTTAGGCTCTGGGGGACAGTGCTACTGCCGAGCCCAAGAAGGGAATGTTCTTAGGGTCTCTGGAGCCGAGGAAAACCTGTCTGGGGTCTCTGAGACCCAGGCCAGCTCATTTAGGAGGATCTTTCTGGACGCCCGGCAGGGAGGTGCACAGGGGTTTATGGAGGCCCCCTCCCCACCCCGGCCATGCCCCTCACCTGTGCTTGGAAGGCGCCTCGTCGCTGGGGAGGGGGTCCCTGGGCTCCCAGCGGTGCCCCAGGAGACAGTGTGTGCAGGCACCGCTGCAGCGGTGGTCCCCTTGGCCAGGTCCTCTCCTGAGGTGGGGTCCCAGGTCCAGGGGGGATAGTCTTCCTCGTCTGCATAGCCTTGGGAGAGATTGGGGAAGGGGAGAGCCCCGACCCATCTCAGAGGTCCTTGCCGTTGCTCCGAAGTCCCCTTCCCGAATCTCCTGGAGTGACTCTGGGTCCCCGCCCCCATGCCACCCTGACTCCTTGGCCACTGACCCCCCGCCCCCCGCCGTACCAGTGCAGGTGAGCCCCACGTCCTCCTCGTGGTCGCAGTTGTGCTGGCCCCACGCCCTAGCGGGGCAGTCGCTCAGCGAGGCCTCACTCCCCTTGCAGCCCATGTCATCCAGCCAGATGGGCCCGGTGCCAGGGCCGTAGTGGGTTTTGCCCACTCGGGGCCGAACCCTTCCGCAGCCCAGCTCCCAGCAGGCCACCATGCCATCCCGCAGGTCCCAGCTGTCATCACACACTGTCCCCCAGCGTCCAGCGTGCCACACCTCCAGCCGCCCGGCACACCGGTTGGGCCCGTCAGCCAGACGAACCCGGAACAGGCCTGCGGTAGACAGCCCAGATCAGGAGGGGTCAGCAGGGGTTAGGAGGGGTCAGCCACACCCTCCACGTTCCTTCCTCTCACCTGATGCCCCAGTGGGGGAGGGGGCTGGGTCTTTGGAGGACTCTGGAGTACCTACTCCTGGGATCTCGGCCGATGGCTCCATGGTGGCCTCAGAGGTCATTCCTCGGGGACCCTGGGTAGTCGGTGTTGCCAGGGTCTTAGAGGTCTGTTCCCGGGGGGCCCGGGGAGTCCGCCTTTCGGTGGTGTGTGAGGTCAGCCTGTGAGGGGCCTCCGTGGTCGGCGTGGTGGTAAGCTCGGAGGTCGGTCTTCGGGAGGCCTCAGTGGTCGGAGTGGTGGTGGTCAGTGAGGTCAGTTCTGGGGGACTCTGGGTGCCCGTGGCCCTGGAGTACTTAGTGGTTGATATCACGGGCGGCTGAGTGGTCAGTCTCTTTGCGTTTTTGGTCACCCACTTCTTTGTGCTTTTGGGCATCTTCCCTGGGGCCTTGGTGGTGGTTTTCTCAGGAACGCTGGGGGTCCGCCTCGCAGAGGGCTTGGTGGCCAGCTCCCCCGGGAGCCAGGCATCCGGGTCTCTACCCAGGCCAGGGATCCAGCTCCAACTGAAGGGGTCTGAGATGGAGTCCAGGCCGGGGGTACCTGGCAGACAGAAGGGGAGGACAGGGGAGACAGCAGACACCGTGATTGTCCGACCAGGCCTCTCCTTCTCTCTCATCTCCCCCTACAGACAACCACCAAGTTCCCATGCATTCATTCACATCATAGATGTTTACAAAGCATCTCCTACGAGCCAGGCCCTGTGCCAGACCCGGGGCATACGGTGGCCAGGCACGCCCGGCACCATCCCGCCTCTGGGCACTTACAGTCATGATGTGACTGCCCCCCTTCACCCCCTCACACTGACCCATCCTCTCCATCTGCCCAGCCACTGCCTGGCTTCCTGTACCCTCTGACTGGTCTTCCCCCACACCCCGTGCCCAGCTCTCACCGCCCCACCAGGGTGGTACCAGGTCACTGCCCAGCTCAAAACCCTTCTGTGGCTCCCGTGGCCCTCAGGAGGGGAGGGAAAGGGGAAAGTGCCTTAGCTTCAGGCAGAATGGTTGACTCCATCCTCCCAGCTGCCACGGCTCACCTTACATCTTTCTGATAAGCACAGGGAAGGCGGCAGACGCCATGGGCGATGCCAAGGGTTACTGATGCAGGACAAGGGTTAATCTTGTCCAAAGGAAGCTTTGGCCCTTTGCCCCTGGCTGCCGGGGGGGAACCTCCAAGCCCTTTCAACGTCCTGCCTGGTAAGAGTGTGTTGTTTCCCTGTGGGGCCAGAGCCACCCAGATCATCTCTGCTAACAGTGTGACTTACGGGCCGCCAGTGGGCCACCAGCCACATCTCATGACTGAGCTCCTATAAACACTTTGACGCCAAGGCTGGGAGGTCGTCCCTGGTTGGCAATACTTCACGTGTGTTGTCATGCGTCATTGCTGGGAGAATTACGTGAGGAAGATCCACAAGGGTCTCTCCTGGACCCAGCCCCACGCCTCTTCCCTCAACTGACTTTTTAAACTTTTGGCTGCGTTGGGTCTTCGTTGCTGCACGCGGGCTTTCTCTAGTTGCGGCGAGCGGGGGCTACTCTTCGTTGCAGTGCGCGGGCTTCTTATTGCGGTGGCTTCTCTTCTGGCGGAGCACAGGCTGTAGGCGTGAGGGCTTCAGTAGTTGTGGCTCGCGGGCTCAGTAGTTGTGGAGCGCGGGCTTAGCTGCTCCGCAGCATGTGGGATCTTCCCGGACCAGGGATTGAACCCGTGTCCCCTGCATTGGCAGGCGGATTCCTAACCACCGTGCCACCAGGGAAGTCCTGATATGGACCATTTTAAAAGTCTTTATTGAATTTGTTACAACATTGCTTCTGTTTTATGTTTTGGTTTTTTGGCTGCGAGGCACGTGGGATCTTAGCTCCACAACCAGGGATTGAACCTGCACCCTCTGCATTGGAAGGCGAAGTCTTAACCACTGGAACGCGAGACAGCTTTTCTGATTGTTGTGAATCCTTCTAGAAAACTATGGAACCCGAGGGTGGTCTTGGGGACCTCCCAAATGATAATGTGTCACACGGGTTTGCAGCGATTTGTCGGGGCATCTTTTTCTCACAGTGAACGGTGAGCCTCAAAGGCCAGGGTCGCGTTCGTTGCATTCCGAGGACCCAATACCTAGCTCAGCGTCTGGCGCTGGATAAATAACGGCAAATGAATGAACACGGGCCAAGCCTGAGTCTACTTCAACTGGCCCTCCCGTCACACGGGCTTCTCGCCATCTCCCGGTGCCCCATGCCTGCTTCCTTTCCTCTTCCTTTTCAGCTTCCCTCTAGGTGGGAGACTTCCTTGATTCTTGGTGGGAAGAAGAGGAGGAAGAATCCCAGCTGTGCCGCCCAGTTGCCGTGTAACCTCTCTGTGCTTCAGCGTCTTCATCAGTAAAATGGGCATAACATCCACCAATTTGGACGTATCGTGAGGTGTGAATACGGTCACGGGCGGGGGCTTAGGATGTGGGCGCTCAATCGATGTTAGTGCCAATGTTAGTTCCCGTTCCCTCCTCCAGGAAGCCCTCCCGGAGCCAGCGAACGGCCAGGGCCTCCTTACCAGTGCAGGTAACTCCAACGTCCTCGTTGTGAGCACAGTTGTGCTTCCCCCAGGGAGCGGCAGGGCAGTCAGCGAGGGAAGCCTCGGTCCCCACACACCTCACGTCGTCCAGCCAGATGGGGCCGGCGCCCCAGCCGAAGCGGCCGGCAGCAGGGTCTGGCTGCCGAGGTCCACCGCAGCCCAGCTCCCGGCAGACCACAGCCGAGTCCCGCAGGTCCCAGCTGTCGTCACACACGGTCCCCCAGCGCCCACCGTGCCACACCTCCAGCCGGCCTGAGCACCTGCTGGGCCCGGCCACCAGGCGTAGCTGGGGGGACCCTGGGGTGGGAGAGACCCAAAGAATTCGAGTCAGACCTTCCTCCACCTTCGCTCCATCTTCCTTCCATTCATCCACCCTTCCTTCCCAGCAGCAAGTATTCATCCAGGCCTGTGCTGTGCCATTGTCTGCATCAGGCACAGGAATAAAGAGTCAGGGATAGGGAATTCCCTGGCGGTCCAGTGGTTAGGACTCCATGCTTTCACTGCCGAGGCCCGGGTTCAATCCCTGGTGGGGGAACTAAGATTCCACAAGCCTCGCGGCATGCCAAAAAAAAAAAAAAAAAAAAAAAGTCAGGGATACAGGGTGGTTCCTTGGAGCTCAACTCAGAATTGCCATATGATCCAGAAATCCCACTCCTAGGGATATACCCAAAATAAGGTGAAAATGGGCATTCAGTCAGATACCTGTGTGCAAACATTCACAGCAGCATTATTCACAATAGCAATAATGTGGAAACAACCCAAGTGTCCATCAATGGACAAATGGATAAGCAAAATGTCGTCCATCCGTACGATGGAATACTATTCAGCCGTTACAAAGAAAGAAATTCTGACACACACCACAACATGGATGAGCTTGGAGAACATTATTCTCCGTGAAATAAGCCAGACACAAAAGGTCAAATACTATACGATTCCATTTACATACAGTGCCTGGTTGGCAAATTCACAGAGACACAAAATCAAATGGTGTGTGCCAGGGGCTGGGGAGATGGGGGGGAGGGTAGTGAGTGTTTAATGGGTCTGGGGTATCTGTTTGGGATGATGAAAAAGTTCTGGAGATGATGGTGGTGATGGCTGCACAACATTATGAGTGTATTTTTTACGACTAAACTATATGCTTTAAAATGGTTAAAATGGGACTTCCCTGGCAGTCCAATAGTTAGGACTCTGCGCTTCCACTGCAGGGGGCGCAGATTTGATCCCTGGTCGGGGAAGTAAGATCCGCATGCCATGCGGCACAGCCAGAAAAACAAAAAATTGTTAAAATGGTCAATTTTATGTTGTGTACATTTTACCATAATTTTTAAAAAATAAAGAAAGTGGTCTCTGGAACAAATTGCCTTCATTTGAGTCCTGGCTTTCTGACTTTTTAGCTGCGCGGCCTCATTTCTAACGTGGAAACCAGACGGTACCTACCCTGCGAGTGGCTGGGAGTTTTACCTGATGAAGGGGCTTGGAACAGCACTGGTCACGTGAGCCAGTGAGAGCTGAGTCTATGGCAGTTGTTATCATTATTATTATTATTATTCAGAAAAAGGGGAAGCAGGCCTCAGCTAATAGTGATGAAGTTCCCACTTTTTCAGCCTTTGACAACCTTGAGGAGATGGCTGTATTAATCGTGGCTTTTTATTTGCTGTACCTGATGCTTTGACATCTGGAGGGATTGCTGATTCCCAGAGACGGGAAACCACTGGAGTGTGCCCTTCATATGAAACCAACCCACCCAGAGCCCTCACCCACCACCTCCTGTCAGGCTCACACACCCCGGCCACCATCCACCTGCCCCATCTCCCCAGGGCACGTACCCAACAAGGGGCAGCGCCTACGCTCCAGAACCCACCGAAATGATGCAAACCAGCCCATCCTGAGTCATCTCACCCTGCCTTGTCCATTCCTCCCCATGAAGCCACACTCAAGGCTTTGCCCACCGTCACCCCTCGCTCCCTCTGCCTCCTGCTGGACCCTGGTGCTTCCCGTGTGGCCCTGCGTCGTGTGGGAGCTGTGCCCCCTCCTCTTGGGAATTGTGAGAAACCAACTATCTCTGCAATGACAGTGGTCTCACCTGTTGGCTGGACCACACAGCATGTGGGATCTTAGTTCCCCAACCAGGGATCAACCCGTGCCCCCTGCAGTGGAAGCGCAGAGTCTTAACCACTGGACTGCCAGGGAAGTCCCTAAAGCCTGTATTTTAAAACAACATCACTGATCTAGTTCTTTCGATATTTGTGAGAAGGAGGCGGCCTTGTGAGTTTCAAGACAGCCGGAGCAGAGCATTGAACCAAGCAGGGGCCTTCTGAGTGTGGGCTCCGTCTCCTCCCCTCCACCCTTCCCTTTCCCTGAGACAGTCTGAGCAGGGAAGGAGAGCACCTAGGGGCTGTGGGGAGTGGCGGGGGGGCAGGAAGCAGAAGCCAAACCCCTACTCAGCGACAAAAAAGAACAAAATAATGTTATTTGCAGCAACACGGATGGACCTAGAGATTGTCATACTGAGTGAAATAAGTCACACATAGAAAGACAAATATCAGATGATATCACTTATATGTGGAATCTAAAAAAAAGGGGGGTATAAATGAACTTACTTACAAAACAGAAGTAGAGTCACAGATGTAGAAAACAAACTTATGGTTATCAGGGGATAAGGGAAAGGAATAAATTGGGAGATAGGGATTGACATATACACACTACTATATATAAAAGAGGTAACTAATAAGGACCTACTGTATAGCACAGGGAACTCTACTCAATACTCTGCAATGGCCTACATGGAAAAGAATCTTAAAAAAGAAAAGAAGAAGAAGCGGCAGCAGCTAAGCCCCACATTTGGGGTGGGGGGAGCAGGAGGGACTCACCAGCTTCCGGCCCAGGCTCCTGAGGGGCAGTAGGGGAAGTGGGCGGAGGTGAAATGCCTGCTCTCCGCGGGGCCTGGCTCACCGTGGGGGGTGGGGGCCTGGATGCAGCCTCCCTGGGCCTGGAGCTGTTGCTGCCCACCGCGGCGGGGGCCGTGGGAGGGACATATCCCAGAGGCATACCTGGGGCGTGAGAGGGAAGAGGTGACCACCACCCGCTGCTGTGCTGCAGGCGGTTCCCCACACCTGCCATCCCAGGACCCCTGACGGAGAATGAGGTTTCACGATGAGCAAGACATGGGGCAGGTGGGCAGTCTGGACGGAGGGAGTGTGGGGCCCTGGGGTACACCTCAGGAAGACACACAAGACCCCCCAGTTCTCACCCCTCCCTCGAGGCCCCCCTCCCTGGCCCCTCTCCCAGGGCCCCCTCACCATCACACACGGCCCCAGCGTCCTCACGGTGATGACAGTCATGCTGGCCCCAGGGCCGCGCCGGGCAGAAGCGCAAGGCCGTCTCGTTTCCCCGACAGCGAAGATCGTCCAGGAGGATGGGTCCAGCCCCCTCCCCGAAGAAGGCGCCTCCAGGGGCGGCCAGCGCGCCCCCGCAGCCCAGCTCGCGGCAGGCCACCGCGGCGTCCCGTAGGTCCCAGGCATCGTCACACACGGACCCCCAGCGCCCGCTGTGCCACACCTCCAGGCGGCCCGCGCACCCGTGGGGGCCGTCTGCCAGACGCAGCCTGGGGGCCGGGCCTGGACGTGGGGAGAGGGAGGAGAACAGAGAGACGGGAAACTGATGGATGAGCAGCCTTAGGCCACGCACGCAGGAAACCGTGATGGACGAGCAGGTACTAAGGTACACACGCAGGTGACTAGGATGGGTGAGCAGGTACAGGCCACGTGCTCAGGTGACTAGGATGGGTGAGCAGGTACAGGCCACGTGCTCAGGTGACTAGGATGGGTGAGCAGGTGCAGGCCACGTGCTCAGGTGACTAGGATGGGTGAGCAGGTGCAGGCCACGTGCTCAGGTGACTAGGATGGGTGAGCAGGTGCAGGCCACGTGCTCAGGTGACTAGGATGGGTGAGCAGGTGCAGGCCACGTGCTCAGGTGACTAGGATGGGTGAGCAGGTGCAGGCCACGTGCTCAGGTGACTAGGATGGGTGAGCAGGTGCAGGCCACGTGCTCAGGTGACTAGGATGGGTGAGCAGGTGCAGGCCACGTGCTCAGGTGACTAGGATGGGTGAGCAGGTGCAGGCCACGTGCTCAGGTGACTAGGATGGGTGAGCAGGTGCAGGCCACGTGCTCAGGTGACTAGGATGGGTGAGCAGGTGCAGGCCACGTGCTCAGGTGACTAGGATGGGTGAGCAGGTACAGGCCACGTGCTCAGGTGACTAGGATGGGTGAGCAGGTACAGGCCACGTGCTCAGGTGACTAGGATGGGTGAGCAGGTACAGGCCACGTGCTCAGGTGACTAGGATGGGTGAGCAGGTACAGGCCACGTGCTCAGGTGACTAGGATGGGTGAGCAGGTACAGGCCACGTGCTCAGGTGACTAGGATGGGTGAGCAGGTACAGGCCACGTGCTCAGGTGACTAGGATGGGTGAGCAGGTACAGGCCACGTGCTCAGGTGACTAGGATGGGTGAGCAGGTACAGGCCACGTGCTCAGGTGACTAGGATGGGTGAGCAGGTACAGGCCACGTGCTCAGGTGACTAGGATGGGTGAGCAGGTGCAGGCCACGTGCTCAGGTGACTAGGATGGGTAAGCAGGTGCAGGCCACGTGCTCAGGTGACTAGGATGGGTGAGCAGGTGCAGGCCACGTGCTCAGGTGACTAGGATGGGTGAGCAGGTGCAGGCCACGTGCTCAGGTGACTAGGATGGGTGAGCAGGTGCAGGCCACGTGCTCAGGTGACTAGGATGGATGAGCAGGTACAGGCCACGTGCTCAGGTGACTAGGATGGGTGAGCAGGTACAGGCTATATGTGGTGTCCTGCTTCATGCCCAAGATGGGGCTGGAAAGCAGCCATTCCATCTTCAGTTTGCAAGTGAGGAAAAGACTCTGAGCTGGGAAGTCGCTCTCCAAGAGTCCAACTCTGGTCCTTCCACTGCCCCCCATGTCCCTGCCTCCCCAGGGGCGAGCCCTGGGGTCGCCGGCCCTGATGCCTGCCACCCACCTCCCCAAGCAGGTCCCCACTCCCCAGCTGCCTTCTGCAGCCTGTGAAGCAGGGCTTCTCAGCCTTAGCGCCCCTGACACGGGGGTCAGGTCGTCCTCTGCTGTGAGGGGCCGTCCTGCGCGCAGTAGGATGTCCAGCAGCATCCCTGGGCTCCACCTCCCCGATGCCGGCAGCACCCCCAGTGCCCCACACAGTCACGACAACCAGAAATGTCTCCATGTCATCCGGGGAGTGGGGTTGAGAACCACTAGTCTAGATGTTAACCTCTTGTTGGTCTGGGGGTACATTTCTGTTGGGTCTTTGTGGGGTGAGAGTTGGGTCACCTCTGGGGAGTGTGGAGTCCATCTCTCTAGCCTGCAGTCTGTGTCTAGAGAAAAGGACAGACCAGAGAGTGAGATGCTCCTGCCGGCATCACCCAGCTGTGAGTGACGAGCTCCCTCACGGGGCTGCCCTGAGGAGCAGAGGTGTCGGTAAGACGCCAAGCTTCCGGGCCCCTCAATGGGGTTCACTTCTTCTCCCCAACGACTTCTTCTCCTGCTGGAGACTCAACTCACCTCCTGGGAACTGGGCTTCAGAGGCCCCATTTCTGCCCCCACGTGCTTCCCACGGAGGCGCCACCGTCACTGCCTCTGGTCCACCAATCTGTGCCCCGACCTGTGTCCCCTTGGTCTCCATCCCCACCACACCCTACACGCTAGATACCCAGATCCATCTGTGCGGCGGGACAGACCCGGCAGTCAAGTTCTGGGTCATTTGCTTTACATCTCTGAGCCTCTGTCCTGCATCCATGAAGGGTGGGGCGAGGACATCCACCCGGGAGGCCAGGCAGGTGGGGGTGAGGCCCGGAGCCGGCTCCCAGCTTCCTCTGCAGCTCCCTCTCCCCTGTCCCATCCACCGACGGAAGCATTTCCTGCCCCCTGTGCGGGTAGGCGGGCAGGCTGCTCTAGTCGGCGTGCAGCCCTTGAACTTTCCCACCCCACACCTGTGGGCCACCCCCGCCCTGTGGCCGCTGCATCCTGAAAGTCAGGAGAGCGAGAACTGGGTCTGTGCCCGGTGTGGACGGGGCTTAATGAGTAAGTGTGAAAAGAAGGAAGGAGGGAGAGAGAAGAAGGAAAGGAGGAAGGGAGTAAGGAAGGGAGGGAGCGGGGAGGGAAGGGAATTGGAGCGCTCCTTAAAGCTGTGACCTCGGCGCGCGGGGAGGGGGCGTGGCCCTGGGGGAGGGGGAGGGGTCTGGGGAGGCGGGCACGTACCGGTGCAGACCAGTCCTGCGTCCTCGCTGTGGTCGCAGTTGCTCCGGCCCCAGGGGCTTCGGGGACAGTCCCGCAGCGCCTGCTCCCCGCCTCCGCACCCCACGTCGTCCATCCACACGGGCCCTGCGCCCGGGCCGAACCGGGCCCCGCCGGGGGCGGCCAGCGCGCCCCCGCAGCCCAGCTCGCGGCAGGCCACGGTGGCGTCCCGCAGGTCCCAGCCGTCGTCGCACACGGTGCCCCAGCGCCCGCCGTGCCACACCTCCAGGCGGCCCGCGCACCCGTGGGGGCCGGAGACCAGGCGCAGCCGCTCTGGCGGGCGGGCGGGGAGAGGGGCAGTCAGGGGCCTCGTGGGAGGCAGCTGGGGATACGCGGATTCAAGCCGCGGGGGGGTCAGTGGCCTGAGATGGGCCTGCCAGCCGGCTGTTAGGGGGAGAGCCAGGATCTGAGCAGGCCAAGGTCCTGGGTCCCGGGAGTAGACACCCGGGTCTCCTGACTGGGTGGGGAGCCTGGGCCTGACTGTGAATCCCGAGGGGATGCATTGCTCCCCCATACCTGGGGGTGGTCCCCGGTTTGGTCCAGCGGGGCCTAGGGCCTCACCCCGTCCAGATTTGTTGCAGAGGGGAGGCCTGCGCGGACTTACCCTGGCGGGGGGCTCCCGCAGTCAGCAAAGGGGCCCTAGTGGACTTGGCGGGCTTGGGCGGCCGGGGGCTCTTCTTCCGGGAGCCACTCTGGGGGGTCCCGGCTGGGCGGGGGGCTGGGTGAGGAGACAGCAGGGAGGGAGATCGGCAGCTGCACCTCCTGGGGCCGCAGGTCAGTCCCGAGAGTCCCCAGGGGTCTGAAGGGGGCCTTGGCGGGGGCCCTCGGGATTGTGGAGGAGACGGGCCTCTGTCCTTTCTCCCTCACAGCCGAAGCTGGAGACAGGGCACACGTGGGGGGGCTCACCAGGCATCACCGGGGCCTCCTCAGAGCCGGGGCTCAGCTCCCCAGACAGCCCCGGCCAGGGGTCCCCATCCAGGACTGAAGGTGAGTCGTCCCAATCCCTGGAGTCCGACACACGCTGACCTTCGGGAGAGCAGCGTGTGGCTGGGCCGCACTGGCTCTGCTTTGTCAGCCCCATCTCAGGCCCGCGGCCCTACCCGCTCCCCTCTTCGCATGGCTGAGCTTTAGCCCACTCACGAGGAACACGCCCAAGCCAGAGAGGTTCCCTATCAATCAACTTTTCCCCTTGCCTTCGTCTGATACGAAAACAGGAAGGATGCCTTTTGCCGACACAGAGGATTAATGGTCCATGAGGAATAATGGTCGTAAGACCCCCTGGGGGGAGGAAAACATGCTTCTCCCTTGGTACTCAGATTCTGTCTCTAGCGTTGGCCCCTTTAAATCTTCCTGCACCCTTTGCGGTGGTGTGAAGCACAGCTGCAAATAAATGGATCACTGCCCACCAGATCCATCCTGCCTGTATGAGTTCCCCACAGTAAACTCCATAGTTGTACTTTACTGCTTTGTTTATTGGTCTCAAAGTTCCCTTTAAGTTTGGAAGATATTATTCAATATCCCCGCCATGCAATCCCCAGATGCTATAAAGAGGGCAGGCCCTGAGTGAGGCAGGGCTGGGCCCTCCAGGGTAGTGGTAAGTCCTGGCTTTGCAGGGGGTGTCAGGGGTGGGGTGTCTGGACTTCTGGATTCTCAGAGTTACTGGGCTGAGGACTTGGGTCCCTGGGTCGTCTCTGAAGCAGTGTCCCTTGGAGGGGGTCGAGGGCCCCTCACCTGCACAGACGACGCCTGCGTCCTCCTCGTGGGAGCAGATGTGGGCCTTCCAGCCGCGGTGGGGGCAGAGGCCCAGCTGCTGCTCACTGCCCCGGCAGGCCAGCTCGCTCAGCCACACGGGCCCCGCGCCCTCCCCGAAGAAGGCGCCTCCGGGGGCGGCCAGCGCGCCCCCGCAGCCCAGCTCGCGGCAGGCCACAGCGGCGTCCCTCAGGTCCCAGCCGTCGTCGCACACGGTGCCCCAGCGCCCGCCGTGCCACACCTCCAGGCGGCCCGCGCACCCGTGGGGGCCATCGGCCAGACGCAGCCGCTCTGGGGAGGACAGAGGAAAGGCTGTGATGTCCTGGAGACCCTGGGGCCAGGGGGAGGGCACGGGCTGGGGGCTGTCCTGCAGGGCATCACCGGGAGGCCAGTGTCCTGGCTGCTAACGGGGAGCCCAACTCCTGGGTACCCAGGGGAGCAGTGGTGCCCCGTAGGAAGCAGGAGGCCGTCGCCCAGGTGGTCCTGGGGGAAGTGGTGCCCGAGGTCATAGGCGGATGGGGGCGACCAGGGTCCCATTGGAGGGTGAGGCTGGGCACGGGGTGGGCCTGCAGCTGAGCGAGGCCAGATGGAAGAAGTGTTTGGGGCCACTTACCAACAGCCTGGATCCCCATCAGAGCCACTGGAAGGGAGGTTGGAGGGGTGGACAGAGTGAGGCCTCATGCCTCTGAACCAGAAACCCCGCCGCTGGGAAGCAGGACTCTGGGTTGAGGGCCTGGCGAGGTTCAGGTCCTTGAGGTGGGCGGGGCCCCAGATGCCTCAGGTCAGGGCAGGCGCCCAGGCCCTTTGCACTCCCCCAGGGGCCTGGCTAAAGGTCAAATGATGGGTGACCCCCCACAGGATCAGGGCTGGTGGGATGGGGGGAGGGGGGGTAGGAGGTAGGTCCCTGGGGCTCCTAAGAGGGTAGGACGGGGGTGCCAGAGGCTGGGTCCCTGGGGGATCAGGCAAGGGAGGGCCAGATGTCCTGTATCCCCCAAGCAACAGGGATGAGGCCCCGGAAGTCTGAGGCTCTCCAGTGGGTGAGCTCAGGGGTCAGAGGGTGGGGCCCAGGCCCCTGAGTCCCCGAGGAGAAGGGTCACTCACCGAGGAGGCAGGCCAAGACCCTCATGTTTGCAGAGTCGGGGCAGGGATGGGGTGAACGGGGAGAGGAGCAGGAGAGGGGAGGAGCTAGCGGCCACCGGAGGGAGGGAGGGAGGGAGGGAGGGAGGCTCCTGCCAGAGGCGCCCGGGACCCAGGGAGGAGCAGGCAGGGGCTGGACGCTCTGCCAGGAGGAAGAGAGGCTGCGAGGAGGCAGCAGGGGACAGGAGGGGGGGCGGGGAGAGGGCTGGCCGGCGGCTGAGGCCTGGGGAGGAGGGCGGTGGCAGGCAGGAGGGAGGGTGTCCAACTGCAAACACCCACTTGGGAGCCGGCCTGGGGGCGGCAGGCTGCAGGGAAGCATCCAGGCCGGGGCGTACGTTGGGGGACAGGGGTGCACGGGTGGGGTGCCCACCCATCTGCCTCCTCTCTTGTCCAGCCAGGGAAGCGTGCTGGGACCAGAGGGCATCAAGGGTGGATTCACATCAGATGCCGGGGTTGGAGACCTGGCACAACTGGGGCTCCCGGTGCAGCAAGAGGGCTTGCAGCCAGACACCAGGAAGAACTTCCTGGATTGGGAAAAGAGATGGAGAAACTCCTCTCTCCATCCCCCCACCCCGGATCTGCGCGCAAAAGTCCCCAGCCTCCTGTCTGAGGGAGCCGTGGTTGAACTTGCGTGTCTCCCGAGGAAACTGGGGTCAGGGGTTGGGGGACCAAGGGTCAAGGCTTGGGTGGGGAAGGGCGACTAAACACACACACACACACACACACACACACACTCTCTCTCTCTCTCTGCACTAAGCAGCTGTGAGGTGGAAAAACTTCGGTAATGGGGAGCGTGAGTCAGAGGGCTGGCAGGGAGCGGGGCTGCCTTGAGCTCATTGCCTCCCCTGCCCCCAGTCCAGCACCCCCGCCGCCAACAATTAATATCAACCTCGGGGAAGGAGGAGCCAGACGGAAGGGGGGCTTCGGAGACAGACTGGAAAAGGCATCAGAGAGAGGGAGACAGGCGCACAGCAGTTTCAGGCTTTATTAACAAACGGGTGTTAAAAACCAGATGGGTCTGTCTGCCCCTCTGGGCTCTCACCTTCCCGGGGGGGGGGCTGGCTGGGAGGGCAGCACTGTGCCCACCACCCCCCTCCCTCCCCTGGGGCTCTCGAGGCAGACGACCCTCCCCTGCAGAGGCGCCCCTCACCCTCTCTCTGCCTCTGCAGCCTCACCCACTTCAAGCACAGCATCAAGCCCCACCCCATTCCCTGGGGGCCTTGTCCCGGTTTGGGGTGCCCCTGCCTAAGTCCTAACCCTGGTCGGGGTGGGAGGCAGGCTTGCTCGGCCTCCTCTCCTCCTGCCCCACGTCTCTCCCAGGCTCATAGCACAAACGGCACAGGCTTGGCAGACAGACAGACAGACAGACAGACAGATGGGGAGACTTCTCAGTGCAGACAGAATCTGAGGCAGGGGTTAGATGGGCCGACTTCTCTGAGAAGTTCAAACACTACAGACACACGTCAGGCTGTGGTGGGGTCTCTTGCCCTCTGCAGGCCTGTTTCTGGGCCCTGGGTGGGCTGGGGATTCACGGAAGGACGGTGTGAAAGTGTCTGCACACAGTAGGTGCTCACTAAGCGCTGGTTTTCCTCCCTCCAGGGTCTGGCGTCATAGTTCCTTGCTGAACTCCCTCACCAGCGTGTAGCCCATGCAGCCCCAGCTCCCCTCGGCCTGGTAGCCACAGCCCTCCAGCATCCCGGCCACGCCCCACGCTGCCACGGCCACCGGGACCACTAGCCGGGCCCGGGGCTCCCCCATGCCGCCCGCCCAGGCTCGAGCCCGGGATTCGGCAAAGGCCAGCAGCCGCCTGCCCACGCCTCGGCGGCGGTGCCAGCGAGACACAGAGAGGCGGGTGACCCGGGCCCCGTCTCCAGCGCTGGAGCCTGGGGCCAGGGCCAGGACCCCGCACACATCCCCCGAGCCCCGCACTGCCACCCAGGGCCCCCCCAGCCCGCCCGGCGGGGGCAGCGAGCCCCACCGGGCCCGCAGGCCCAGCTTCATGGCCGCCACGGCCAGGAACACGGGCAGGAGGAGGGCCAGGGCGAAAGAGGCCAGGACGAAGCGCAGACCGCTGCTGGCTGCCGCCAGGAGGAGCAGGGCCGGAGGCCGCGTCAGGGCGTGGAGCGCCACACGGTTCTCCGTGTCCTTCACGCCAGCCTGCGGGCAGGAGGAGCAGTCAGCGTTGGGGGGCTCCCGTGGGCAGCAGGAACGGGGCGGGGAGGAGGCAGGCCCTGCCCGGGAGGGATCCGGGGCCGGGGTTGCCAGAGGAGAAAGGAAGGCAGTGAGCTGAGGCCTGTGGCGGAGGGGCCGGGACCACACGGCTGGCACGCTGGGCTCTGAATGAGTGAGCTGGTGAATTAGGAACTGCGAGGGCTCCCACTTCAGTGGAGAGGCAGGCGCCGGGCACCAGGGAAGGCTGGATGGAGGAGCTGCCCCAAGCAAGAGAGAGAGCTGGAGGGGCGCCTGGGGGGTCCTCGAGTGCCAGGCTGAGGCCCAAGGGCTCTACTTTGAAAAGCAGGAGGCTGGGGCGTAGGGAAGACTGGAAGTGGGCAGGATAGGGAAGGAGTTGGTGTGTGGTCAGCTCCACAGCCCTACAGCGGTGAAAACCCTTTTTGATCCCCAGGGTAGGGAGAAAGAACTAGAGAGAGGAGGGCCCAAGGGCCCTCTTAGGAGCAAAAGACTGCTCGCCGGGGGTCACGGCTGGCTCAGGAAGGTGACTGAAGCCACTCCAAATGCCAGCCCTGCCCCCTCCCAGGCTCCGTGGTGTGTCCCCGCCCCACCCCCAGGTTCATTGGTGCCCCCTCATTCTGTCCCCGCCCCCTCCCAGGCTCACTGGTGTCCCGGCCCCTCCCACTGGTACCCTCCCCCAGACTCACTGGTGTCCCCGCCCCCCCAGGCTCATTGGTATCCCCTCATTCTGTCCCCGCCCCCTCCCAGGCTCACTGGTGTCCCCGTCCCCTCCCAGGTTCACTGGTGTCCCGGCCCCCCCTCACTGGTACCCTCCACCCCACCCTCCCAGGCTCACTGGCGCCCCTGCCCTCTCTCACCTTCAGCATCTCCAGCACTAAGGGTTTCTCATCTTCCCTCATCTCCCGCACCGACAGGTGGCTGGGGGCCATGGCAGCCCCCAGGCTCCCGCGCCCCCAAGGGAGCAGGCGTGCACCTGGCGAAAACAAGCCGGTCAGCGTCAGGAGGGCACCTCTCGTCCCCAAAGCGCCCCAGAGCTGCGGATCAAGCAACAGTATGTCCCAGGTCAGGTCCCAAGAGAGGTCCGAGACAGGACAGGCTTCCCCGTCAACCCATCGACCTTTCTAAAGTCTCTCGGGGTGCCCCCCCGGCCCCCAGTGGTGTCCAGCGATCTACGCCTAAATGCCCGGTGCACGCCAACACCTGCCAACATCGGGCTCCCTTCCAGGTTCCGGGGCGGCCCTGGGGGTGAGCGAAACTACCCCCACAGGCAGGGAATGGACTGCGCTCCCCACCCCCCCAGTGCCCAGAGCCTCTCTGCCCCAATCGCCCCCGAACGGCGTCTGTCGCAGGAACAAGGACTTGCAAGCACCTCTGTGGGTCGCTTCGCTTTTGACAAGGTGCGAGGGGAGCAGGGTTGAGAAGGGGGTCGTCGGCGGAAGTGACGTCAGACTCGCGCACTGGGGGGCGGGGCGGTGCCTGCTCTCGGCCTTAGCAACTGTTGCCAAGCTTCTGGCAGGGGGTGGGGGGAGAGTCTGGGCGTGGGCTGGGAATGGACTAGGGCGGGGAGCGGCAACCCTGCAAGGGGAGGAGCAACAGCGAAAGGGGGCCTGTAGGACGCAGGCGGGGGAAGGGGCAGGGGATGGGAGCGGGGGAGCCGGCGGGGTGGGGGTGGGGGCGGGGAGCGGTACTTACCGGGCGCGCGCTGAACGCAGGTTTGCTTCCCGAAGTCCCCTGGTTCCTAAGCAACCTGAGCGCAGGGGGTGGGGGCGGGGCGGCGAACTCAGTGGGTCTATTCTCTTTGGTTCCAGGGCCTTCGCGGGAGGGGCCGCGTCAGCATCTTGAGCCCACTGGCTCCCAAACTGCCCCACCCCAAACCAACCCACCCCGGCTCTCAGTGACATTCGGGATGGGCATTCCCACCCACCCATTTTTCCGTGAGAGGAGGGGTGGGGTGACTTACAGAGAACAAGTGGCAGACCAGGATTCTAGATGCCAACGCCTCCCCCATATAGTGACCGTTGCATCCCTTTTTTAAAAAAGGATAAACAGAGCCCACATAGGAGACGTGGCTGGCCCCAAGACGCAAAGCAAGTCACCTGCGAACCAGGAAGCAAGAGATGAGACTCCAAGTTCCCAAGTGGTGGCTATGGCCATGACAGTGACCTCCCAAACCACAAATAAAACAAAAGCACAGGAGAGGAGATTCTGGTCTTTATTAGCAAGCCCAGCCTGCAGTTCCCCTCCCCCCAGCTCAGCCCAGCCCAGGCGGGCAGTGAGTCGGGGTCTCTGTGTGGGGCGGGAAGGGGAACCAGTGGTTCTACTCAAAACGTGTGCACCAGCTGGACTGCGGGCAGAGTCTGGACGATCTGGATGGAGGGTAGGCCCTGGGGGGTCATGCCCCCAGGTGCAGCTCCCGCAGGGACCACTTGTACCATCTGGGAGGCAGGAGCCGCAGGGACGCCCGCGGGAGCAGAGCCTGAGCCAGGTGGTGGTGGGGCCAGCAGCTGCAGCGCAGCGGCGCCTCCCGCAACGCTGCCACTCTCCAGCAGCTCGGTGGCCGGGGCACTGCGGATAATGAGCAGTTTCTGTCCCGGCGGGCCAGGGGTTGGCGGCTCAGCCAGCCCCGAGGGTAAGGTCTCTACCTCCTGCACACACAGCTGGGTCTGCTCCCCATCAGCTGCGCTCAGCACCAGGACACTCTGCAGCCCCTCCTCCGTCTGCAGCGTCTCAAAGAGCACATCCTGGACCACACCAGTGCTGGCCTCACCGTCACCGGGCTCCCCCGGGCCGGGGTCCGCCAGCAACTCCTCCGCTGCCCCACTCTGAACCACCAGCAGATTAGGCGCCTCAGTGGTGACGGCTCCCCCACTGGAATTGGACAGCTGACCCGTTACAGGCTGCAGCTGGACCGTGGTCACCTCCTGGGCCGGCTGGAGCTGGACCGTGGTCACCTCCGGGGCCGGCTGGAGCTGGACCGTGGTCAGTTCCGGGGCTGGCCGAAGGGGTTGGAGCTGGACCCCGCTCACTTCCTGCGGCCCTGCCTCCCCAGCCCCCACATTCTGCAGAACTATGAGGCTCTGCGCTCCCGCGCTGGCCCCGGTGTTGCTCCCTCCCTGCACCCCTAGCCCCCCAGGGCCTGGCAGCCAGACTACTCCAGCCCCCTGCCCAGCTTTCCCCACTGCCCGTGGGCCCTGCCTTGCACCGCTGCCCCCACCACCAGTACTGGAGGAGGGCAGCAGGATGAGCTTCGGGGGGGCGGGGGGCGGCGGGGGTGTGGGGGGCTGGACGCTGCTGGGGATCAGCTGGAGGCCCTGGGCAGTCTGCACCAGGAGAAACGTCTGGGAGTTGGGGGCTGCTGGGCTGGGGGGCGGGGCCTGGGCCGTGACCCCTGCCACCTCTAGGGAGAGCGTGGCTTGGAGGTGGGGGAGGACGTGGACATCTTGGGTGGCGGACGGGGCTGGGGCGGCAGCCAGTGGGGCAGGGGGCTGGGGGCCGGCGCCGGGGGCTGCGGGGCCAGAAGTGGCGTTGGCCGGGGCATGCGTCCTCAGGTGCCGCTGCAGGTAGGCGGCCATGACAAAGCTGCGGCCGCAGATGGGGCAGGCGAAGGGGCGCTCGGCCGAGTGGGTGCGCTGGTGCAGCAGCAGGTTGGACGAGTGCGTGAAGGTCTTGGGGCAGAGCGGGCAGCGGAAGGGCCGCTCGCCCGTGTGCACGCGCTGGTGCTGCCGCAAGTTGGAGGTCTGGGCGAAGCTCTTGCCGCACACGCCGCAGGAGTGGGGCCGCTCGCCCGTGTGCACGTGCCGGTGGCGCCGCAGGCACGACGTGTTGCGGAAGGCTTTGCCGCACTCCCCGCAGGCGTAGGGCCGCTCGCCCGAGTGCAGCCGCAGGTGGTACTGGTAGTGCGACGACCACTTGAAGGTAAGGCCGCACTGGCCACAGGTGAAGGCCCGCAGGCCGGTGTGCACGCGCTGGTGGATGGCCAGCAGCGACGAGCGCTTGAAGGCCTTGCCACACTCGCCGCACTGGTAGGGCCGCTCGCCCGTGTGGTCCCGCAGGTGGTAGCGCAGCCCCGATGAGCCCTTGAAGGCCTTGCCACACTCGCCGCATTTGTAGGGTCGCTCCGCGGAAGCGGGGGCGGGCGCGGGAGCGGGCGGGGCGGGGGCGGGGGCGAGCGGCTCCTGGGGACAGGTGACCTCGGCAGCCTCGGCCTGGGGGGGCGGGCGCCCGGCCGCGGCCTCCTCCACGTGGCACTGCTGGTGCGCCAGGAGGCTGGCCAGCTGCGGGAAGGCGCCGTCACAGCTGCCGCAGCGGAACGCCTGCCCGCCGGCCGCCCCGTGGCTGTGCTGGTGGCGGGAGAGGCCGGCCACTGTCCGGAAGGACTTCCCGCAGGGGAGGCAGGCGAAGCCAGGGGCAGCGGCGGCGGGAGGGGGCTGCGGCAAGGGGGACGGCGGGGACAGGGAGGGCAGCGGGGGAGGGTCGGCCTTCCGCGGCTCCGAGGGCGCGTCCGCGGGCGGGGGCGGCGCCTCCGGCCCGGGGCAGGGCTGGTGCTCCAAGAGCAGCTCCTCGCTGCCGAAGCCTAGCTCGCAGCCGTCGCAGCGGTACACCAGCTCCACCGTGGTCTCGGCCGCGGCCAGAAAGAGCTCGGGCACCACGGGCGGGGGCGCGGGCGGCGGGGGCGCCGGCGGGCTGGGGGGTTGGAGGGGCCGCTGCAGGTAGGCCTCCGAGACCAAGACCTTGCCGCCGGGCTCCCGCGGCGGAGGGGCGGGGGCGGCGCCCGCGGCGGGGGCGGCGGCGCTGCCGTGGGTGCGCTGGTGCAGCAGCAGGTTGGACGAGTGCGTGAAGGTCTTGGGGCAGAGCGGGCAGCGGAAGGGCCGCTCGCCCGTGTGCACGCGCTGGTGCTGCCGCAGGTTGGTGCTCTGCGTGAAGCTCTTGCCGCACACGCCGCAGGTGTAGGGCCGCTCGCCCGTGTGCACGTGCCGGTGGCGCCGCAGGCTGGACGAGTTCTTGAAGGCCTTGGGGCAGTCCGGGCAGGGGTAGGGCCGCTCGCCCGTGTGCTGGCGCAGGTGGTACTGGTAGTGGGACGACCACTTGAAGGCCAGGCCGCACTGGCCGCAGGTGAAGGCCCGCAGGCCGGTGTGCACGCTGCGGTGGATCTGCAACAGCGACGAGCGCTTGAAGGCCTTGGGGCAGTCGGGGCACTGGTAGGGCCGCTCGCCCGTGTGGCCCCGCTGGTGGTAAAGCAGGGCCGAGGAGCCCTTGAAGGCCTTGGGGCAGTCGGGGCACTTGTAGGGACGCTCGCCCGTGTGCGTGCGCTGGTGGTGCAGGAGCCGGGACGACCAGCGGAAGGACTTGCCGCACTCCCCACACTCATACTGGGCCGTGGGGGCCGGAGCCGCGGGGCCCGGCTTCTCCCCGGCCCCCTCTGCGGTAGAGGCCGGCGCCATGTCCGTGTGGGAGCCGACCATCACACCTGGGGAGGGATTCCGGGTCAGGCGAGGGCGGGCGCTCCCCCCACCTCCGCCCACACACCGGGTTATCTCAACCCCAAACCCACGGGGTGGCCCTGTGAGAGGCACGGGACACATCCCTTAGGATTACGGCTTCCTGTAGTGCAGGTCAGCTCTGGCCGGAGAGGCTGCCCACGACGGAAGGCCTTGGGTGCTAAAAAGGAAACGTATGGCAAACTGGGAGGAGCTGGTCGCCCCGCCCCCCACCATGCCGGCCATCTCCTCCAGGAGGCTGGACTGCTGGACGTGGCCTTTATGAGGCCAGGTACTGCCTTTCCGGCTATGCTCAGTCCCTCTAAAGACAGGCAGTGTCTTCGAAGAAGGCTGGGGTCTCTAGCACCGCGCTTTGGATCCTCTGGTCCCTCTAAAGACCTCATCCCCATCCTGCCTCAATACCCGCTTCCACTGCCACACCCCAAACCCTTTCACGACAGACAAAGCCTCTGTGAGCATCCACTCTCCACCACCACCCATCCTGCTCCACCTCTCCCTCTTGGGACCCTAACCCAGAATCCCTAGGTTCAGCCATATCTACCACCCATTGATCCTGTGGGCTCCGCATCCTCCGCCCCCTCATCCACACCCGCACTGCCCCCCTTATCCAGCACAGATGCTGCTGGTGACTGGAAAGTGCCTGGCCTCAGCCTCCTTTTGCATTCGTGCCCAAGGATCTCAAAGCTCCCTCCCCAACACCCTGCACTGCTCATGCTGCATTTCTCTGGTCCATTCACCCACCCCACCAGGTGATACTTGCCATGTTTCTTTTCCCCTCAAATCTCTCTCCTATCCCCTCTTGCTCTTAGCAGGTGACCCTGCCATTGATCTTGTCGCTGAGAAAATAAAAGCAACCAGAAGAGAACATTCCCATCTTCCAACAACTACACTGGTGGTTCTCAGTGGGGCAATGGAAGCTCCCTGGACCACCACCACCACGCCCTCCACCCCAGCGGACATGTGGCAATGCCTGGAGACTGTTCTGGTTATCTGGCTGTCGACTGGAGGAGCAGGTGCCACTGGCATCTAGTGGGCAGAGGCCAGGGACGCTGCTCGGCGTCCTACGAGGCACAGGACAGCACCACCCCCAGCCCCCAAACAGCAAGGAGCAATCAGTTCAAAACGCCAGTGGTGCTGAGGCTGAGAAACCCTGCACTACCCCTTCCCGCCTGCCTACTTCTGGGCCTAAAGACTCTGACTTCCCACCTACAGCGATTCTCCTCATCTCCTGGACCGTTCCCATCAGTGTACCCACAAGCCAGGTCTCCCATCTTTATAACTTTTTAAAAAAATTTTTTTTGGCTGCGTTGGGTCTTCATTGCTGCGCGCGAGCTTTCTCTAGTTGTGGCAAGCGGGGGCTACTCTTCGTTGCGGTGCGCGGGCCTCTCATTGCGGTGCCTTCTCTAGTGGAGCACGGGCTCTAGGCGCGTGGGCTTCAGTAGTTGTGGCACGTGGGCTCAGTAGTTGTGGCTCGCAGGCCCTAGAGCACAGGCTCAGTAGTTGTGGCACCCAGGCTTAGCTGCTGCACGGCATGTGGGATCTTCCTGGACCAGGGCTCGAACCCGTATCCCCTGCATTGGCAGGCGGATTCTTAACCACTGCGCCAGCAGGGAAGCCCTCCCATCTTTAAAAAAACAAAAACCCTTCACCCCACTTCCTCCTCCAGCTCTGGCCTCATTTCTGTCTCCTTGCAGCAAAGCAACTTAAAAGTGCCATCAACACATGCTCTTTCCCATCTCAAACCCTGTCAATCAGATCCTCCCCCCGCCCCCTCCACTCATGGCCTCCTAGTTGCTAAATCCAGTGGTCTCTGCTCAGTGGTCAATGGACGTCTTATTCTCTCTCTCCTTAAACCAGTCCCCTTGGCTTCTGGGATACCGCGCTCCTCACCTGCCACCCTTCTCAGTTTCGGGTGCTAGTCCTACTTGTGAATGCAGGAGAGTCCAGGGTTCTATCAAGCCTCCTATTCTGTATCCACACTCTCCCTGGAAGCCCTCACCCACTCCTGGGACTTCACAATCTATAAACTGGACAATTCCAAAATTGATCTCCACTTGCCACCTGTCCTTTGAAACCTACACCCCTGCTGGACTATGCCATTTGGACGCCTAATAAGACACCTCAACCTTAACATGCCCAAAGCCTAACTCCAGTTTTTCCTCCTGCTCTCTCCCCTCTCTGGCCCCCGCAAATACCTCTTTCACCCCCAGTCTGCTCCATCTCCAAAAACGCCTTTATTCTTGCTCAGGCGCAAAGCCCCAGGGCACCCTCACCCCCTCTTTCTCCCTCACTCTCTATGACCAGTCCGTCAGCCGACCCCCCAGTCCAGCAGGAGCATCCTTGGATCTGGCCTCTTCCCACCAAGTCCCCCATTACCACCTTTTTCTAGGGCACCAACATCTCCCTCCGGGCAACTGCAGCAGCCTTCTGACAGCTCTCCTAGTTTCCACCCTTACTCTTCCTACCCCCAGTCTGTTCCCAACACAGAGGCTGAATGGAAACTGCCAACACAGACAGACCATTTCATTCCTCTCTGCTAAAGCCTCCCACTGCTCCCATTTGAGAGCAGAAAACTAATCCCTTACAAGAACCTACAGACTTCCCACGGCCTATGGCTTCCTTCCCTCCCTGACTGTCCTGCTAGCCTCTCCAACCCTCAGGGCACTCTGGTCACAGGGCCGGGTCAGGCATGCCCACTCCCACCTGGGGCCCCACACAGGCCCCTGCCTAGTACCCCCTTCCCTCCAATATCCAGGAAGCTCCCTCCCTCACCTCCAAGTCTTTGCTGAAATGTCATCTTGGGGAATTATTCCCTGACCATCCTACCTAACTCTGCAACCCCTCCCAGCATGCCGCATTCTCTTTCCCTGACTTATTTTTTTTCTCCATAGGGCTTATCACCTTCTAACCTACTTTATAATCAGAGTTTCCCAGCATCAGCACTGTTGAGATTGGAGCCGGACAGGGGGCTGTTTCCTGCATTGCAAGTTGGTTAGCAGTATCCCCGGCCTCGGTCCACTAGATGCTAGTGGCATCTTGTTCACTGTTGCATCCCAGCGCCTAGAATAATATCTGGCACAGAGTGAGTACTCAGTGAACATATCTTGAATGAAAGAAAGCTGGGCATCCCTTTGCACAAGCCATATAGATTCCCTTTAAAAAGATGAGCGTCCCCTTTAAAATGTAAGCAAGTCCTTTTAAGAGGTTATCCCAGGAAGCTGCACGTGTCTTTCAGAAGGCCGGCATGCCTTAAACAGGAGACATCCGTGCTCTGGAAGAGCCGGGACCCGTCCTATCTGGTAAAGAGCATCCTCTTCAAAAGGCCGGGCCACACCCTTCCATCAGGCCCGACTTCCCCTTTAAGAGGATCCTGTTCCTGCACAACCATCTCCACCCTTTCTCAGCTAAACTAGGGACTGCTTTGAAGCCACTAGGATTCACAAGCTTTTCTTTCAGTATCTGGGACACTGTCACCGGCCTTTAAAGAGACAATTTATTCTCTTAAATTAAAGCGGGAAGCTCTTTATAAACTGCACAACCTGCCCCGCCCCTTTAAAAAGCAGCCCCTTGCCCTTTAAGGGGGCGGAGCCGGCCCGGCGGACAAAAGTCGGAGGTGAAGTAGCACCCTTCCCTTTAAGGCATCCCTTCCGGTTTCACGTTCGCCGTTTCCCCAACGTCTCCGCCCTCCGGTCCCTCCCCCACCCCCGCCCCTCCGGTCTCTCACCTGCGGCCCCGACCGGGGAATGAGCTGGGGAGACCCAGGGCCTTCCCGCGGGGGTCGATGGGAAGGCGAGGCCCCTGCAGCGGCGGTGCAGGAGTGGGGGCCGGGGAGGGGGCGGGGGCACGCTCCCTCCCAACGGCCCCCGGCGCGAGGCACCCAACCTTTATCGGCGGCCTCTCGCGCACACAAACCCCGACGTCGCCGTCCGTGCGTCAGGACGCCACGTGCGCAGAGGCCCCGCCTCCGTACCCCCCATTGGCCGCCGGCCGTGTCGGCCCTTCCTGGCGCAGGCGGCGCGAGGCATCTTGGGAGTTGTAGTACTCTCGGGACCCCGACCACTCGGTCCTTGCAGCGGTCGCGGGGGTCGGCCCAAGGCCGGGGAAAGCTGGGTCGGGACGCAGGGTCGCACGTTCCCCTTTATTAGCATCGACTCCCTCTCGTCTGTGATAGAATCCTCCCCCGCAGCGCGGTTCCCGAGCAGGCGTCGCCCACCAGGGATGTGGTCACTCCTGGCCTGGCCCCACGCCCAGGCCTCGGGGCTCCCATTTTTTACCCCGTTGGGAAAACTGAAGGCCGCAGTGCTTCCTGCCCCCAAAAGGTCCCTCGTGCTTGCGGTTCCCGGGCGTATGTTGCATTCTCGCTAGTGCGGCTGTTGGGGAACCTGGGCCCTGCTATGCAGGGGGCTGCCCAGGGCACCAGGGACCCCTGCCTCCTTCGCAGCCTGGGGGCTTAGGGGAAAACGGGCTGTCCTGAATCCCCTCTCCCTCCTTCCCATGTTCAGCTCTCACCAGCCTCGGCCTCTAAGTCAAACTGACTTTTCTGCGGGTCATCCAACTAGTTTCTCAACCATGGCACTGGTGACATTTGGGCCGGCCTTTCTTTACTGTGGGGGCTGTCTTGTGCCTTGTAGGGTGGCTAGCAGCATAGTGGCCTAACCCTAACCCACTAGAGGCCAACAGCCCTCCTCGCCACCCCGCTCCCCTCCACCACACGTTATGACAGCCGTCTCCAGACCTGGCTGCAGTTCCCCTGGTTGAGAACCACTGTTCCAAGGCAATCCTCCTCAGCCTGACGGCTACCCTTACCGCGTCACTTCTCAACTACCGGAAAGCCCCTGTGCTAGGAGGGGCCCCACTACATGCTCAGCGGCACTCATCTCTGTTCCAAGACAGACGGATGGGGTCTGACTTTGCCACCCAGGTGTCCCCAACAACCAGTAAGGGGCTTAATCAGAAGCAGACGGCACTCTGTTGAATGAGTGAATTTTTACAGCCTCCCATACAGTTTCCCAAGGCCCCCAGGCAGGCTGGGACTCAGGCGTGATCTGAGCTGTTGGACCTGTCCCTGCCCAGCAGGGTCTTTATGAAATCTCCAGTGAATTCATGCATATAAAACCCTTGGCTTCCAGCTCAGCCCAAACGTTCCTCTCACTTCAGCTTTCACCTCCCCTGCCAGAAACGAAGCTGCCGGAGGCACTGGGTGGGGGGTGGGGGGCGGGGGTGGGGGAGGGACACCTGAGGAGAGTTCTGAGCTGTTAAGGAGTAAAGAGGGGAAAGCTAGGAAGAAGAGAGACCTGCAGGCCCTGCCCCCTGGGGTCTGTATCCAAGGCTCCTCAACACATCAAGCTCTGGCCGCTAACGCTAACGGAGGCTTGGGGATGGAGGGAGGATCCCCTATGAGCAACTGGCTCCCACTCTCGGGGCCCGGTGCCTCTTTGGGGAGGAAAAAAAAAAAAAAGTTGTGCAGATTTGGCAGGCTCCTTTTCAAGACAGCAGTAACAGCCCTGTGGGGTGAGGGATGGGACGCTAACACCGTGTCTGGCTCTCCAGGGACACGGATGGGAAGAGGAGTTGTCCCCCCATCCCTCCCTGAGCTGGACCCCTCATGGAGCCTCGTATGCGGAGTCCTCTGCAGCTGACACAGATACCATAGGAAGTTATCAGAGGCACCCAGTCCAGATTCTGTAGTGTCCAGACCCTCAGTCCTTACCCAGGACCCTCCCCAGATCTTGCCCTAGCAGCTGGGACATAGCAATGGGGGCTTGGGAGGGGGCAACAAAAGTTCGGTCCCAGTGAGCTTACAAAATCTATAGGGGGTGAAGGGTGGCAATAAACAAGACATAATAAATAACACATATCCCATGCTATGTGCCGCTAAACGTCTCAGAGAAAAAAATACAGTAGGAGAGATGGGCGTGGGGGCATGTCCAGGGCTGGGGCAGTGGGTGAAGGCTTGATGTGGGACTAAGCAAACATCTGGACATACGCCTGTCCAGTCCCCAGGCATCCTTTTTTTTTTTTTTTTTGGCCGCGCCACGCAGCACGCAGGATCTCAGTTCCCTGATCGGGGATCAAACACCAGGGATTGAACCCACGCCCCCAGCAGTGGAAGCGCAGAGTCTTAACCACTGGACTGGCAGGGAAGTCCCCCCAGGCATTCTTATTTCCAGCCAACAACACCCCGCCCCAGGTACTTTTCGCAGCTGAACCCCTCCCACTAGATCAGGCATCCCATCCAGCCCCAGTCCCCCTGAGCCCCCTGCCTTGCCAGCCAGGTGAACCATTCTTCCCATGGGGTACAGGGATGGGAGTGGGGACTGCAGTCTTTGAAGGTGGCCAAGACTACCTACCCAACACTTCCCTGGGCCCAAGGTTGTCACTCACGTCCCACAAGCCCTGTGTGCACGTGAGGGTGTCTGCATTTACCCCCATCCCAGCCAAAAGGATTGGCAAGGTCTGCACCCCCATCCCAAGGAAGTAGTCGCAGGAGAGGAGAAAGCGTGGTAGGAACTGGGGAGCCTGGCCCTTCGGTCTTCCCCACTCTCCCTCACCCATCCCTACCAGCCACGCTCCAGGTAGTGGGGGACGCGTGCCAGCCTTCTCAGGCAGTCCGGCTCCAAGGTGGCTCATCCAGGACCAGAGTCTGGGCCCTGCCCGCTTTGATTACAGAGCATGGAGGGGGCTCAGGTCCCACTCACCGTGCCCCCACCAGTGCTCCTGGACCCCAGACACCTGAGCCCTTCGGCCAGCCTCCCTTCCCTCTGGAAGTGGGGGGTGTCCTCCTGCTGTGTGGACATTCGATTCTGGTTTTGGCCACTCAGTCCAACACCTTGGTGACAGCACAGCCTGCGCTCACTGGAGAAGAGAGGACTGGGGTTGGGGACACCTCTCCCTGGAGCAGACCTCACCCAACGCCCCAGAGGAGGTGTCTGGGGCCAAAGACAGGACTCCCAAGGCCAGAGACTAAAAATAAAATATCCTACAGACATAGAGAACAAACGTATGGATACCAAGGGGGAAAGTGGGGTGTGGTGGTGGGATGAACTGGGAGATTGGGGCTGACATATACAAACTACTATGTATAAAATAGATAACTAATGAGAACCTACTGTAGAGCACAGGGAACTCTACTCAGCGCTCTGTGGTCACCTAAATGGGAAGGAAATCCAGAAAAGAGGGGATATATGTATATGTATAGCTGATACACTTTGCTGTACAGCAGCAACTGACACAGCAGTGTAAAGCAACTATACTCCAATAAAAAAATAAATAAAAAATAAAATAAAATATCCTTTTTCACATAAGTGGAGTAAAAAGAGCAGAGATACACTTTAAGTGGGGGGGGGGAGGGTAGGGGGCAAGCAAGAGAAGTCCCCAAGTCACAGCTGTCAGCTGTCCCAGGAAGAAGGAACCAAGGGGCCAGCTTGTGCCGCCCACAGACTGAGAATGCTCCTTTCCAGCACCTCTGGGGGCTTTCGTGGGGCGCCCCAGCCTGCCCTGCCCTGCCAGGCCTCTCCACATGGAAGGGGCATCATCCCCAGTTCACTGGGGTTGGCGGGGCAGTAAATAAAGGCTCTCTGAAGGTTCTTGGCCAGGCACAGAGCTGGAAGTGATTCCTGCAACCAGGAAGGGACTTAACTGGGAGTGTCTCCAGCCCCAGGGTCCAGCTCCATCCAAGGCCTATCTAGCGGGTCTCACATGCGTGTCAGAAGCCCATGGAGGCCGCCCAGGGCATGGGAGCCAGAGGAGACCCCTCACCCAGCCTGGTGGGAAACTAGGGCAGAGTCCCTGGAGGAGGACAGTTCACAGGGTCCCACCTGTGTGGGGAAAACAGACCCCTCTGTTTGTTTTTTGTTTTTTTTGGCTGCGTGGCAGGCGGGATCTTAATTCCCCAACCAGGAATGGAACCCAGGCCCTCAGCAGTGAAAGCGTGGAGTCCTAACCACTGGACCACCAGGGACTTTCCTAGATTTCTTTATATATGTAATATATATAATCTCTCTAGATAGATAGATAAATAGATAGATAGATAGATAGAGATAGAGCCTATTGGTTCTGTTTCTCTGGAGAACCCTGACTAATACAAGAAGATTTTCCTGGGTGGGCCTGATCTAATCAGGCGAGATCTTTAAAATTGGGTCTAGAGGTCAGAGCAGTGGAATATCAGTGATTCTCCTGCTGGCCTTGAAGACAGCAGCCTCCAAGGGTTCTACAGATGCAAGGAAACGAATTCTGCCATGCGAGCCTGGAAGAGGACCCCAACCTCAGCCTGCACCTTGATTGCAGCCTTGTGAAACGCTGAGCTAAGGACCCAGCTCAACTGTGGTGCCTGGACTCCTGACCCACGGGGACTGTGAGAAAATTAATGCATGTTGTTTTACACCACTGTGTTTGTGGTAACTTGTTATGCAGCACAGATAACTAATACACTTCTTGTGTTGGTTTGCTCGGGCTGCCATAACAAAGTGCCACAGGCTGGGTGGCTTAAACAACAGAAAGTTATTTTCTCACTGTTCTGGAGGCTGGAAGTCCAAGATCAAGGTGTCAGCAGGGTTGGTTTCTCCTGATGCCTCTCTCCTTGGCTTGCAGACGGCCACCTTCTCCCTGTGTCCTCACATGGTCTCCCCTCTGCACCTGTCTGTGTCCAAATTTCCTCTTCTTGTAGGGACACTAGTCATATAGGAGTAGGGCCCACTCTACTGACCTCATTTTAATTTAATTACCTCTTTAAAGACCTTATCTGTCAATACAGTCACATTCTGAGGTATGGTGGTTAGGACTTCAACACATGAGTTTGGGAAGACACGATTCAGCCCATCGCTCTTCTCAGAAGAAAAGATGTAAAACAAATACGACAGTGTTGGCCCCTCTGAGTTACGGGCTGGGGACACCAGGAACCTGCCACCTGTACATTTTTACAATAAATTTTAAGGGGAACAAAGTCCCTCTTGGACTGGGTGAAGAGAGGCAGCATAGGAGCTGGGTGGAGGCAAGGAGGGACAAGCCTTGTTTGGGCTCCCAGCCTGGCCCTGTCACCTCAGTTTCCCCCTCCCGACACTGGAGAGGGATGTAGGGGCAGGGTCAGCGAGGCCTGAAAAGGAGGTTTGGGGCAGGGCCCTGAGCTCCGGGAACTACCTGTGTCCCAAACCCTCCATGGCTCCCCATCACTCTTGCCCTCATAACCCAACTCCTGCCTAGCCTACAAAGCCCCGCGGGTCTGGCCCCCATCCACTTCTCTGACTTCACCTCCTCCCATCACTCTACCTCTCTCACTCCCTTCAAGCTTGCTCCTGCCTCAGGGCCTTTGCACCTGCTGTGCCCTCTGCCTGGGAAGCTCCTGGTTGCTACCTCTTCCATTAAGGTTGCAAGACAATTATAACCTTCTCAGAGAGGGCCTCTCCAACTGAAGCAGCACCCCTGCCCCGTCCGGCCTCCAACTTACTGTCCAGTCTCAGCATCCTCACAGCACATCCGGAACCATAATTTCTTGTTTACAGACATCTCCCTCCCAGACTCCTACAGGGACAGACGGTGCTTGTCTCGCTCACCACTGCATCCACAGCTTCTGCACACAGTAGGTGCTCCATAAATGCTTTTTTTTTTTTAATTTATTCATTTGGCTGCGCTGGGCCTTAGTTGCGGCACGCAGGATCTTCCTTGAGCGAGCGGGATCTTTCGTTGCGGCATGTAGGATCTCTTTTTTTTTTTTTAGTTGCGGCATGCGGCATCTTTTAGTTGCGGCACGCGGGCTCTAAGTTGCAGCATGCGGGATCTAGTTCCTTGACCAGGGATCTAACCCTGACCCCCTGCATGGGGAGCTCAGAGTTTAAACCGCTGGACCACCAGGGAAGTCCCCATAAATGTTTGTTGAATGATTACATGCGCCCCACCCACCCCCAATTCCAAGGCCTGGGATAGGAGAAAGGAGCCTGTGAATACCTTCTCATACCTGCAAGTGCAGGTCCTCAACAAACATCAGATGAAGCCAGCCCCCAGCTGTGAGCGACTCTTATCAAGATCGAAAACAGGGGGAGAAGGGCCACACCTTGAGGACACTCCAGCGGGGAGTCCCAGCGCCAGCCTGGGACGTTGGCGCCCCCTGGTGGAACATCCCCAGGCCAGACCCTGCCGGCCGGCCGGTGGCCTCCGGTGTACTCCAGGCCGGTCTGGCCAGCAGACGTTGCCCTTGGCTCCTGATGCCTTGGATGTGAGCCCACCCCGGAGCTGCGTTAGCGAAGGTCATGCCCAGCCATGCAGGGGTGGCCCCTTGCCTGTCCTGGGGCCTGAGCGCTGACCTCCAATCCTCCAGAGACCTGGGGGTCTACTCCCCTCCTAGCCCCTTTCCAAGGGACCCTGGGCCCTCCCCTCTGGGCCTGAGAGCAACAGGATGGGAAAGCTTCCATGCCAACCCACAACACCACCCGTGTGTCCAGGACACACACACACACACACACACACACACGCGCGCGCACGCACACGCACACACACACACGCACACACACGCGCGCGCACACACACACGCACGCACACACACGCGCGCGCACACACACACGCACACACGCGCGCGCACACACACACACACGCACACACACACACACACACAGAGTCTGCCCAGACCAAGACAGAGAGGCAGTCAAAGTCTGAGAGACACTCGAGAGGTGGTGAAAGGGACAGACACGGTGAGAGGAGCCAGAAGCACACGAGTGGTGGCAGGCATCCTCGGAGACACAGTGGAGAGGAGAGGTCTGTGGACAACGCAGCGAGGGGCAGGAGAGCCAGGGGGCAGAGCAGGAGAGAGCCAGGGGGTGGAGAGACAACACCAGAGCTGGTGAGAGTCCCAGACAGACGGGGTGTCACAGGGGCCGGGGGCGGAGCGCTGGGGGCCCGTCATGTCCCCACACCTGTGTCCACGCTGCCCTGTCCTCGGCTGTGGTGAGGCACACGGGTGGCACTTGGCGTCTGGCCCACCCGCCGCTACTGGCCTCACTGACTGCAGCTCACAGTACACTCCCAAGGGCCTGGGCCTCTGCCAACCTCTGCCAGGTGGTCCCCACCCTGAGCCCCGCACCTGGCTGGGCCTCTGCCACTGCCACTGCCCACCGGGATGCCACCGCTGTGCCGACGCTGCCTGTGGCATCGCTGGATGGTGAGCGGGCCTGGGAAGCAAAGGCCTGGCCTCGGGCCTATGCTATCTCAAGTTCAGACCCCAGCCTTGCCACTTACTCGCTGTGCGAGCTTGGAGCATTTCCCCTCTGTGCTACCTTCTTATCCCCGTTTTACCAGTGAGGTAATGGAAGCTGGAATCAGGACACAGGATCTCCCAAGTGGTGGCACTGCGTTTTGTTTTGTTTTGTTTTTAAATTATTCCCTAACATTACACTATATCACATTTGGTAGCTCTCATTTCAAAAGGACTCCTTGGGACTTCCCTGGTGGAAGTGGCTAAGTCTCTGCGATCCCAATGAAGGGGGCCCGGGTTCGATCCCTGGTCAAGGACCTAGATCCTGCATGCCGCAACTAAGACCTGGTGCAGCCAAATAAATAAACAAATATTTTATATATATATATATAAACAAAAGGACTCCTATGTTGGGAATTCCCTGGTGGTCCAGTGGTTAGGACTCCGTGCTTTCACTGCTGAGGGTGCAGGTTCAATCCCTGGTCAGGGAACTAAGATCCCACAAGCCGCCTGGCCGGGGGTGGGAGGAAGGACTCCTATGTATATTCTCTTCTTGAGCCAGAGTTTTTTATAATTTGCTGCTGATAATTATATCAAGGTATCATTTGGGGGACAAAAAGGATATTTATAATAGATCTTAGAAATAATATACTTTAGTATTTAACAACTATGAGAGCTTTTAGAAAGTTCTTAGTTTCCCTCCTAAGGGTTTTTTTTCCCCAGGTGGGTTAAATCCCCCAGCTCAGCTGCCTGTGACTTTGGGTGACTGTGTGCCCGGACCTCAGTTTCTCCTTCGGGAAACAGGGACACTAATGCCTTCCTGTGAGTGCCCAGGGGCAGGGGGCCTCACCGAGGTGCAGCGTGCCAGGCACTGGGGAGCCCCGGGGGAAGCCCTCGCTGTTCTGTGTCTCTCTCCCTGCCTGCGTGCTGGGGGCGCCGGGGGCAGCCCCGGGCTCAGCCTCAGCGGCTGCAACCACTGGCCCAGCTAACGTGGCCTTGAGGGGAGCCCGGGAGGAGCCACCACTGGGGCCAAGCCTCTCCCTCTGTGCCCCGCCTCAAAGACGCCGACATCCTAACCTGCAGAACCTCCAACTGTGTGACTTACGGCGAAAGGGACTTTGTAGGTGTGGTGGAGTTCAGGATCTTGAGAGGGGGAGATGATCCTGGATTACGCAGTGAGTCCTTATAAGAGGGAGACAGGAGGGTCGGGGTCAGAAGGAGATGGGGCAACAGAGGCAGAGGGCAGAGCGATGCACTTTGAAGACGGAGGAAGGGGCCACAAGGCAAGGAATTTGGGAGACCTCTAGAAGCCAGAAAAGGCATGGGAACAGATTCCCTCTAGAGCTTCCAGAAGCAACACCCTGACTTTAGCCCGTGGGACCCATCTTGGACTTCTGACCCCCAGAACTGCGAGAGAATCCCTGTGCATGGTTTTTGGGGTTTTTTAAAATAAATTTATTTATTTATTTATTTTTGGTCGCGCTGGGTCTTTGTTGCCATGCGCGGGTTTTCTCTAGTTGCGGCGAGCAGGGGCTACACTTCGTTGCGGTGCACGGGCTTCTCATTGCAGTGGCTTCTCGTTGCAGAGCATGGGCTCTGGGCGCGTGGGCTTCAGTATTTGTGGCTCATGGGCTCTAGAGCGCAGGCTCAGTAGATGTGGCGCATGGGCTTAGTTGCTCAGCAGCATGTGGGATCTTCCTGGACCAGGGCTCGAACCCGTTTCCCCTGCACTGGCAGGTGGATTCTTAACCACTGTGCCACCAGGGAAGCCCCTGTGCATGGTTTTAAGCCACTAGGTTTGCGATAACGTGTTAGGGCATCCGCAGGACGCTCATATACCTCCCGACACAAACCCCCAATGCAGTCTTCTCAGAGCAAACACTGAGACGCCCCCTCCCGCACCGGCTGAGACCAGGTTCCCCCACTCTGGCCAACACCCTCCCAGAGGCAAGAGGACCCCACTTCCAGCCCCAGGAGCCAGCCCCTCCTCCCTGCCACGTCCCAGCCCCCCGGAAACACCAGGGCCCCCCAGTCCCCCAGTGAAATGCCTTGGGGGGAACCATGCCCATGTTTTCTCTTCCCCTCCTGCCACAGCCTGGCTGTCACCCATGTCACCCACCTGAGCAGCGAGGCCCACACCACAGGTGTCCCCCCTCCCCTCTCCCCTGCTCACTCAGAAGCTCGGGTATGAAATGAAATGCAGGATTGGGGGTCAACCCTCCCTCCGAAGCCAGCCCCTCCTTCAGGCTGGAAGACCTTGGGCACCGGCAAGCTGCTCTCTGAGGCTGTTTCCCCGCGGCGCCGGGCCTGGGGCAGAGGGAGGCAAGGAGGCACGGGCAAGTGGGTCTGGAGGTGGGTGGGTGGATGTGGGATGTCTGCCCACAGTGGGGGGCTCCCGGCATGCCTCCGGGGGGCCACCTCCCCTCCTTCCCAGCCCGCACCCAAGCCTCCCACCGCCTCTCCGCTAGCCTGCAATCATGGCTCCTCCACGCTAATCGCTGCGCTTGACTCGGCTCCTGGCCTCGCTTCCCTAATGAGGGCTTTGTCCCCTTAATTGGCCATCTCCAGGCGCTTTTCTCTGGCCCCCCACCTACACTGCACTGTCCCAGATCGCAGGTCCAACTATGTGCTAATTGGGCCCTTGGGGGGCACACAGAAAGACCCCTCCCCTCCCTGCCCCCTTGCCTTCCTATATCAGACCCCCACCTACAGGTGCCTCAAACCTCAGGGATGAGGCGAGGGCACAGGACGAAGGCCCTGTTCTAATTGCCCAGGCCCTGCCTCTGCCAGCCCGGGGAGGGCCCTTCCCTGCACAGCCCACCCACCCTCCCAAAGCCCATCTCTATTCCTGTCCCCCCACCCCCAGCCCTGAACCCCCAGCCCTGGCTGCTCCTTGCCCCTCACAGATCTGGGGGGCTGCTTTATGATCAGCATTGTGGGGAGCTACTCCACATCACCCTGGCCATGCACCCCGGGGCTCCGGCAGCCCCTGGAATCTCCGAGCCCGGCCCCCGGGAGCTGTGTGCCTTCGTGACTGGGGCAGCCGCCTATGTGCTGCGCACCCTGAACCCCCGGCGGCCCCGGCCCCCCAAAAGGAGGCCCAACCACAGGAGATTCCTGCACAACCAGATCTGCAGGTGAGGGGGGCGGGGTGGGAGGGGAGCCCTTGGTGTTGGGGAGACCAGACCGAACAGAGAGAAGTGGACCCCGGAGCTGGATGCAATCAACACCAGTATGCATTTACTGAGTGCCGACTGTGCGCCAGGCCCCAGAGACCCATCAGTACAAAGCAGACAAAATTCTCTGTCTTCATGGAGCTCGTGTTCCAGTGGGCAGGCAGCTGATAAGGGACAGCCAAAATAAAGAGAAGAATGATACGGTATGATGCGACAAAGCGGAGGAGCCTTGAAGACACGGTGCTGAGTGAAAGCAGCCAGACGCAAGAGGCAACCTATTGTATCCATTTCTGTGAGACAGCCAGAACGGGCAAATGCACAGAGCCAGAAAGCAGATTAGCGGGTGCCAGGGGCCGGTGGGGGGTGACGGGAAGAGACTGCTAATAGGTACCGGGTTTCCTTCCAGGGTGATGAAAAGTTCTGGAACTAATTAGAGGTGGTGGTTGCACGACATCATGAACGTACTGAATGCCAGTGAATTGCACACTTTAAAATGGTTCATTTTAAGTGATATGAATTTTACCTCGATTTTTACAAACAATATAGTGTGTTAGAAGGTGATAAGTGCTGCGGAGGGCATGCTGGGGGAGGGTTGGTACTTTAGGTAAGGTGTCAGGGAAGGCCTCACTGAGGAGGTGACATTTGAGCAGAGACCTGAGAGAGGTGAGGGAAGGAGCCCTGTGGATGTCTGAGGGAGAGCATCCCAGGAAGGGGACAGCACGTGCAAAGACCCTGAGGCAGGAACATCCCTGGTGTGTTCGAGGGCAAGTAAGAAGGCTGGGGTGGCTGGAACAGAGTGAAAGGGGAAGGGAATTAGGTTCAAAAGAAACAGGGGCCTGATCATGGAGACCTCATGGGCCTCTGGAGGGACTTGGGCTCTGGGCTGGGATGTGGTACAATCTGAAAGGATCCCTCTGACTGTTGAGCGGAGATCAGATCGTGTAGGAGGCTACTGCAGTGATCCAGGAGAGGAATGATGGTGGCTCAGATGATGGGTGGGGGACTGGGGTGTGGAGATGGGGTCCGACTCTGGGGCTTTTTGAAGGTAGCGCCTTTCTAACCCACACACCACACTTGGCCCCTCTCCCATGGCTCCCCATCGCCCTCAGGACAAAGGCTCTGCCCTATTAGCCCCTGTTCCCCTTGCCAGCCTCAGCTCCCCATCTAGCACTTCACCATTCAGCCTCTGGGCCTTTGCATATGCTCTTCCCTTTGTGGTACAATGCCTTTCCCTGTCTCCAGGAATGTGGATGGAGACTTCTGTTCCTTCAGGTCTCTACTCAGCCTGTCCCCCCTCTCACACCCACCCAGCCCATCCCACCTTGCCCTGTGCTCTCCCCTCACCCTCTGACAGTAACCATTTTTTGAGGTTGCTGTGTGCCAGGTACAGTGTACTAAGGCCTTGCCATACACTACGTCACTTAATGCTCCCAACAAACTCACACTGTAGGTTCTGTCTTTCCCCTATATTACAGACAAGGAAGCTCAGAGAGGTCCAATGACTTGTCCAAGGCTACACAGCTAGACAGTTGATACAACCCTAGGCAGTCTGAATCCAGAGCCCAAGCTCTGGACCACTTTATAGTCCTGCCTGGATATAGCATCTCAGGGACTTGATGATGATGGTGATGATGGTGATGATGGTGATGATGATGAGGATGATGGTGATGGTGATGGTGACAGTGATGGTGATGATGATAGTAAGGATGATAATGGTAATGATGACAGTGATGGTGATGGTGATGAGGATGACGGTGATGGTGATCATGATGATGGTGAGGGTGATGATGGTAGTAAGGATGATAACGGTGATGATGATAGTGATGGTGATGGCGATGATAATGAGGATGATGGTGATAGTGGTGATGGTGATGGTGAGGATGATGATGGTGATGGTGATAGTGATAGTGATGGTGATGGTGATGATGATGGTGAGGATGATGGTGATGATGGTGATGATGATGGTGATGATAGTGATGGTGATGGTGATGATGATGGTGATGGTGATGATGATGGTGATGGTGATGATGATGGCGATGGCGATGATGGTGATGATGGTGATGGTGGTGATGATGGTGATGGTAATGATGATAGTAATGGTGATGGTGATGATGATGATAAGGATGATGGTGATAGTGGTGATGGTGATGATGATGGTGAGGATGATGGTGATGATAGTGATGGTGATGGTGATGGTGATGATGATGGTGATGGCGGTGATGGTGGTGATAATGGTGATGATGATGGTGATGGTGATGGTGAGGATGATGGTGATGGCGATGATGGTTGCTAAAATTTATCTGATACTTAATATGTGCTGAGCACTGTTCTAAGTACTTCAGTTTTAACTCCCAGTACTCACTTACAGTGAGTATGAACTCATTACTCCCTGACAGTAACCCCAGGAGGTAGGTGCTCTTATAATCCTCCTTTTTCAGATGAGGAAACTGAGGCACAGAGAGGTAAAGTGACTTGCCAAAGGACCTGCTTTTCTGTAAGTAGGTAGCTCCTCCCAGCCAGCCCAGGACCTTGCCTCAGGAGGTCGTGGAACCAAATTTGAGTAGATGGGAGCCCGGTCCAGCCTAGCCACTGCGCCCACACTGCAAGCCGCCTTCCACCAGGATGCCCAGCTGTGGCCGCACCCAGAATGCTCACCCCGCACACACACGTACACCACTGACGAGGAAAACACTCACGTCCCCAAACAGGGTCCAGCCCTGTGTTCCAGAGCTGGCCTCCTAGCTCCTCTTCAGCCTCCTCATCAACTGCTCAAGGACCCCTCCCTATCTTCAGCCCTCGCCCCAATCTGGACCCTGTGATAATGCCAGCCTCTGGCCTCCCAGGCCCCCTGTCTGTCCTCCTTGCTCCCCAGGGCCAGCTTCTCTGCGAGAGCATCCCAAACCGCCCCACCCCATGCCCGGTTCTGCCACATGCTCCCCAGAGACACAGGCTGCCCACCAGTGGCCTTGAGGGCAGCCCAGGTAGCTCTGAAGCACATTCCCCTCAGCACTCAAGCTCAGCCTAGGAAGATCCAGGTCAGAGACAAGCTCTCCTCAGCACCTTCCCACCCACGCCCTCCTCCTCCCTCCAGGTCCGCTCAGGCCCTGCTCGCTCAGGAACCCCCTCCCACCCACGCTATGAAATTTTAACTTTTTGTGAACATTTTTCAAACCCACAGAAAAGTCAAGACAGTTGTCTGAGGCAGCAGTTCTAAAAAGGTGGTCCCCAGACCAGCAGTACCAGCACCTCAGCATCGCTTGGGAACGTGTTAGCAATGCAAATTCTTGAACCCCCCCCACAGAAACTCAGGGGCCCAGGAACTAGCATTCCCACAAGCCCTCCAGGTGTCCTTCCTGTTGTGCACTGAAGTTTAAGAGCCACTGACCTATTGATCCCTCATGTAACATCACTTAGATTTTACTGTCCATAACATCTTAGCCTATTTCCTTCATCTATATGTTTTTAAATAGTTTAAAAGTAAATCACAAATGTCACGACTCTTCAGCCCTAAACACCATTTATCCTTACTTTGTTCAGGTCAGGGACCATACATGGCATGTAGTTGTCATGAATCTTAAATCAGTCCCCCGCCCCCACACTCGCACCCTCTCTGTCATTTAACCTGACCTCCCATTACTGAAAACTTTCCCTGGGGCACTCAGAGCATAACTATTCTCCTTGGCATCAAAGACAGTGTCACAGTGGCAGTTCTCACTAAATATGGTAAAATATATATAACACTGGGCTTCCCTGGTGACGCAGTGGTTAAGAATCCGCCTGCCAAGGCGGGGGACACAGGTTCAAGCCCTGGTCCGGGAAGATCCCACATGCCGCGGAGCAACTAAGCCCGTGTGCCACAACTACTGAGCCTGTGCTCTACAGCCCGCAAGCCACAACTACTGAGCCCATGCGCCACAACTACTGAAGCCCGCGCGCCTATATCTCGTGCTCTGCAACAAGAGAAGCCACCACAATGAGAAGCACGTGCACCGCAAGGAAGAGTAGCCCCCGCTCGCCGCAACTAGAGAAAGCCCGCGTGCAGCAACGAAGACCCAATGCAGCCAAAAATAAATAAATTTAATTAATTAATTAATTAATTAAATATATATATATATATGTAACATAAAATTCATCATTTTGAACATTTTAAAGTGTACAATTCAGAGGCATTTTGTATATTCATAATGTTTTGCAACCATCACCTCCACCTAGTTCTGGAACATTTTCATCAACCCCAAAGGAGAATCGGTACCCATTAGTATTCCCTCCCCATCCTCCCCTCCCCACCAGCACCTGGTAACCACCAATCTGCTCTGTGTTTCCAGGGATTTGCCTATTCTGGACATTTCACATAAACAGAGTCATACAATATCAGATACATTTTTAAATAAACCTTTTCCTGGAAGTTTAACATAGTACAAAAAAATGCACACATCATCCGTGTGGAGCTTAATGAGTTTTCCCAAAGGGGCCCCACTAACGTAACTAACACTCAGATCCAGGAACAGGGCATTCCTTGTCCCAGAGACCCTGGTAGTACCTCCTTCCCATGAGCCACACATCCTGATTTCTCTCACTGTCGATTGAGTTAGCCTGTTTTTGAACTTTATTTAAATGGCGTCACGTATCCACTTATTCTAAGTCTCACCGCTTTTGTTCAACATTATGTTTTGGCATTAACCTGCTAGAACTTCCAAAATCAAACACTACAGACTGGTGCAACAGAAATGTATTGATACTTTCTCATGATTTTGGAGGCTGAAGTCCGAGATCAAGGTGTCGGCAGGGAGAGGCCTCTCTCCTTGGCTTCACACATGGTCATCCCTCTGTGTGTCCTAATCTCCTCTCGCTGGATTAGGGACCACACTGATGATGTCATTTTAATGTAATCACCTCTCTAAAGACCCTGTCTCCAAATACAGTCACATTCTGAGGTCCTGGGGGTTAAAACTTCAACATATGAATTTTAGGGGGACACAGTTCAGCCCCTAACAGTTTGTGAGATCCGTCTGCTTTGTTACTGAGGGGTTAGGAATACTGGGGGGAGACCCGTGCAATGGCTATTACCGTCATCCAGGTGGGGGAAGCTGGGGACTCCAACAAGGGGTTAGTGGAGATACTGAGAGGGTTGGTGGAGATGCAGATTCATAACTATTTAGGCAGTAGAATGCACAGGGCATCATGTTATAGTCACATTGCCAGCCCACAGTGCACCTTTGTGTGAAAACTTTTTTAAAGGCACCCCTTCCTTAAGACATTTTTTACTTTTACATGTTGGAATATAGTCATATTAAATCTAAATGTCAAAAATGTGCGTAGTGGGCTTCCCTGGTGGCGCAGTGGTTGAGAATCTGCCTGCCGGTGCAGGGGACACGGGTTTGAGCCCTGGTCTGGGAAGATCCCACATGCCGCGGAGCAACTGGGCCCGTGAGCCACAACTACTGAGCCTGTGCGTCTGGAGCCTGTGCTCCGCAGCAAGAGAGGCCGCGATAGTGAGAGGCCCGCGCACCGCGATGAAGAGTGGCCCCCGCTTGCCACAACTAGAGAAAGCCCTTGCACAGAAACGAAGACCCAACACAGCCATAAAAAAAAATAATTAAAAAAAAAATGTGCGTAGTGTTGGGCGAGATGTGCTGTCTTGTGCAGTGCACAAACCCCACAGCTGTTCAGAGCTTCCCTATGAATGGGGTTAAAACGATTACATTGTCAGACTCATGAAAGTGGAGCCGGGGCAGAGACACTAGCACAGAGAAGAAAAATGTGGAGGGAGAGAAGGGACAAATCACTCCTGGGATGGCAGATGGGAGGGGAATCCTTCGTGGTCACCCAGCTAATGCCTGGCTCTCTCTGCAGGCAGTTTGCCAAGATCAAAGCTGCCACCCAGCGCCTGGCCATATCCATCCTGTCCCAGGAGGCACCTCCCCAGGGACCGCCACCCCAAAGGCCACCTCCACCACCTCCAGCCCCCTTCCTGGGGACGGCCTGTGCTGTGGCTCCCACTGAGGCACCCCATGCCGGCCCCAGCCTGAGTCTCGCTGCCCTGGACGCCTCCACCCACGACCTCTCTGAGGACATTGTGGTCCCCCCAGAGTGTCCCTCAGTGCCATCTGACCCGTCCCATTGTGTGCTGGGCCAGGCGGACCTGAGGCAGGACCCACACTTCTACGACCCCCTGCTCCCTACCCTGCATGCCCTGGGGGGGAGGGAAAGAGCTCTCCGCTCCTGAGGGGGGTTGGGTGGGCAGGTGAGAGGTGTCTTGTGCCTGCCATTCTCATAGGGTCCCTGAAGGCTGGGGGACCCGCTCCCCATGACACCCAATCACAGCCCAGCCCAGGCTCCCAGACAAACCAAACTGCCCCTCCCTCCGTGACAGCTCTTCAGCCACCGCCCCCCCAGGAGCCCCCTGTCCCATCCACTACCCTCCTGGCAGCCTCTGGGAATATGAACCAAGCCCAGACTCCCAGCTCTGACCACGGCCTCATGGGTCTTCTCCCAGGTCCAGTTCCCCCACCACAGCCCCTTCGGGGGGGTTCACGCTCTCCCTCCCCCACCTCCTCCCTTCTTTCTTCCCAGCCCCACCTCCTTGGCAACTGTCCCTTCAGCTCCCTCTTACCCTGGTTCACCTCTGCCTAGTGTCTGGTGTCATCTTACTATTCCCAAAGATTTGCTGAGTGCCTACTATGTGCCAGGCCCAGGTTTGGGTGCTGAGGATTCAGCAGTGAATAAAACAGATAACATCTCTGCCCTCGCGGAGTTCACATGGGGGGGGGTAAAGTCGGGGGTACTGAAAATAAATGAGTACATCCATACATTTTTTTAAACACGAGATAAATTTCCAATTTCAGATTGGCATTAGTGCTGTGAAGAAAATAGAACAGCGACCTGGTCAGGTGACTACTTGATGTAGGGTGGTCAGGGAGGGCCTTGAATGACAAGGAGGAGCTGGTACTGCGAAAGTCTGGGATTCCAGGCAGAGGAACCAGCTCGTGCAAAGGCCCTGAGGTGGGACGTTGCGGGAACAGTAAAGGAGGCCAGCATGGCTGGAGTGGAGTGAGACGAGGGAGAGTGGTAAGAGGTGAGGTCGAGAGGCTGACAAAGGCACACCATGAATTGGGAGTAGTTTGGATTTTATTCCAAGACTGATGGCAAGTTCACTCTCCTTCTCTTTCAACCCCATTTCCAAGCACAGTCTAAATATTACGAACACCACCGTAGGAGGCAGGTGCTGTGAGATGGGGAAACTGAGGCACAGAGAACGAACGTGCTGGGAGAGGGAGGGACTTCTTGGCTTCCTCGCGCCTTTAACCCTTTCCAGGAAAATGCTTGGGTCTCTTTGCTAAGTTTCTGTCTCTAAACAGAAAGGCAAGGGTTCGAACCCCAAGCCTTCCCCTGCCCTGGGCACAGCCCCTCCCTCCCTCCCTCTCGGCCCCCAGGGTCTGAACTTTACAGCGGGGCAGGTAGCAACCCACCCACTTCTCCAGCTGGAGTCCGCGTTCTCGGTACCCACCGCGCCGCTCCGCCTTAGGCCCGCCACTCACGCCTGTCACGACTCCCCATTGGTCAGACTGGCTGCTTTCCCGCCCCCTGACGGGCCAATCACGCTCTCAGGAAGCACAGTCTGGCCCACACGCAGCCCCCCCCCCCGGGAGAAGTAGCGGCGCTTGCGGATTGGCTGGGAGCGGGGGGTGGAGCTGAGCAGAGCTAGACGAGTGCCTATTGGGCGGCTCAGCCCGGGTGGGCGGGACGCGGACGGAGCCGGGGGCGGGCCAAGTATCCGGGCTTTGGGAAACATCTACCAGGCCTGCGAAACCCGCGGGTGGGACTGAGCGGCGGAAGTCCGGCTGCGGGAGGTAAGTGGCTCCAGGCCTCACCTGCGGCGGACGGGCTGGGCCCCGTCCCGGCGCCTTCCTGATAAGGCCCCTCTGGCGCTGCGGGGGGACCGACCTCCCCGCCTGGCTGGTGGAGGACAGCCGGGGGAGGACTCCTGCCTGGGCCCTCCAGAGTTGGCTAGCCAGGGGCTCGAATTCTCCACGGGGCGCTTCCGCCCTCTCTACCAAGTTACCGTGTCACCCCTGCGTGGTGGGTGGGTTTGGCTCCCATTTCCTCAAGAAGGAAACTGAGGCTCAGACAGAGCTGAAACTTGCCTAAGGTCACACCGCCAGCCAGTCTCGGCTGCAGAACCGGGTTCCCCAGCCCACGTGGGGATCTAAACAGCCCCATTCGCTCCTCAGGTTGCCGCCCACCTCGGGCTGCTCCTCCTCCTCCGGCCTCGGGCTCCCTCCACCCGGAGCTGCGTTCTGAATTTTCATCACTTCCCCAGAGTACCGCCAACTCTGTCTCCAGCCGAGACCCCCTCCCCACATTCACCGCCCCCCCCACACACATTTTCATCTTTTCCCCCAAATCAGTTCCCCTCTCCAGGTCCCCAGTTAGTCCCTGGAACCTGCCACCCTCGGACCACTGGCAACCTGAGGATCTTCCTTCTTCCCCCTCCGACCACAGCCAGGTCCAGCTGCCCCCTCCCCGCTCTGTCCCCGCTGCCTGAACTGGAGCCCAGGCTTCACCCTTGGCCACCTGGACCCCAGCCCCCACTTTCGCCCTGGCCTCCACCTCCAGTCCAGCCCCACCGCAGCCAGCGAGGCCTCCCTATTTTATTGTATATTTTGAAAACTTTTTATGGAAGTATATCACATATGTAGGAAAACAGGAATCACAGATATACAGCTCAAATAACTTCACAAAGAGAACGCTCTGGTGTGAACAGCATCCAAATCCAGAAGCCGAACGTCCCCCACACCCCAGAAACCCCCCTTGCACCCCCTCCTTCAACACTGCCGCCCAAGGATAACTGTTATCATAACTTTAATGCCACAGGTTGGTTTTGCTGGGTTCTTGCCTTAGTAAATCCTTTACTGTATTGTATTTATTCCTGACTAGACAACCTGTTACACATTGTCCAAAATTCAAAAGGAACAGACTAGTACACAGTGAAAATCAAATGTCCTTCACACTCCGCCCCTCAGAGGCCTGTCCCTGCAGAAAGAGCCTGTTCCTTATGTGCGTTCCAGAGAGAGCAGATACAGATAGGAACAGTACCTACGCTTTGTTTTCTTCTTGCATTTTGGCACAAATGGGAGCATTGTTAGACACACTATTATGCTTTTTTTTTTTTCTTCACTGTTAACATCTCTTGGACACTTTTCCACGTTGTTACTTAAAGATCTCCCTTGTGATTCTTCCTGGCTGCAAAGAATTCCATAGTATGGATATACCATAACTTACGTAACCAGTACCCTAACCGTGGATGTTGGATTTATTTCTATTCTTTTGCTTTGGGAAGATGCCCATAATGAATAACCTTGTCCTGTAATGAATAACCTTGTCCTGTAATGAATAACCTTGTCCCGTAATGAATAACTTTGTGTCATTTCACCGGTATGTCTGCAGGATAAATACTTAGGATAGTTAGGAGTGAGTTCCCTGGGTCACAGGGTTTGTGCATCCGTAATTCTGAGAAATGTGGGCACATGGTTCTCCCTAGGGGTTCTTGCAATCCCCACTCCTACAGCCCAAAGGGAAGCTCCTCCTCGCTCTAGACTCCTGTCACTGTCACAGGCTTCTGGACGGTCCAGCACCCCCGCCCCCACCTGACCCTGTCCCTCCTGTCCCCTGGAGAGCTGACGCCGAGAATGGGAGTGAGGAGAGCACTCCAGGTGGAGGGAGCTGCCCGGGCAGAGGCCCTGAAGTGGGACTTGGCCACCGAGGCGGGCAGGTCCCGGTCCAGCGCCTTGTGGGAGGAGGGTACATCGTAGTCCTGAGGACAGAGAGAAGCCATGGGGCCTTGGGGAGAGCTGAGAAATAGGGTCAGCCCTGTGTTTTCAAAAAGGTTGTTTTCTTTCCCTCTCTCTTCACTTCCGCAGGAGAGCTCTGCCAAGATGGATTAGGTTCCCTAGAGATCCTAGCACTGGCCACAGTTGTAATTATGCAATTAATTAATTCAGTGCGGTTTTGTTTTTGAGGGAGTTTCCATTCCATTTGTTTTTTGAGACAAAATTCACACAGCATAAAATTCACCATTTTAGCCATCCACTAGTTTTTAAACTTTAGATATGTCACACATAGAAAACATTTTCAATGGTAGATGTGTTCAGTTTAAAGAATAATCATAGACGCCTGCGGGGACTCACCAGCCAGCACTGAACCTTCCCCCGAGTGAGTGTCAGCCGGCTTGCCCTCCACTGGGTCCACTGGGTCCACAGGGTCTCCGTTTCCTAAATAAATTAACAAACAAGTGAGTAACATGCAGAGAGGGAGGGAGCTGCAGACAAAAGCCAGGACTCCCACTTGTGCAGCAACTCAGGCGCCCAGGGACACAAGCCTCTGGCTGGGACATGTGAGGCTTGGGGTGTCCAGGGCCCAGATGCTCACCCTGACGGGGGCGGGGAGGGGCAGTCACCCCTCTAGTCCCCACAGGACCTTGGCCTTCATGGCCTCCCAGGGGCTTCAGTGTCCTCCCCTTTAAAAGGGCTGCTGGCCAGGTGGCTCTACCAGTCCCCTCCCCCTTAATTTTTATATTTCTCTCTTTTTTTTGGCCACACCTCGCAGCATGCGGGATCTTAGTTCCCCAACCAGGGATTGAACCCGTGCCCCCTGCAGTGGAAGCACAGATTCTTAACCACTGGACCGCCAGGGAAGTCCCTTTCTTTCTTTTTCTTAAAATTGTGGTACAATACACATAACCTAAGCTTTACCATCTCGACCATTTCAAAGTGTACAATTAAGAGGCATTTAGTATGCTCATGATACTGGGCAACCGTCACTACTGTCTAGTTCCAGAACATTGCCATCTCCCCACACGGAAACTCTGTATCCCTTTCAGCCACTCCTCGCACCCCGCACCCCACCCCGCCCCCGCCGCCCTGCGGTGGAAGCGCGTCAACCTGCTCCGTCTCTATGGACGCAGCCGTTTTGGGTTTGGGGCATTCCACGTAAATGGCCTCCTGCGTGTGGTCTTTTGTGACTGGCCTCTCTCGCTGAGCATCGCGGTGAGGGGCCTCCACGCTGGGGCCTGTGTCGTTGCTTCGTTCCTTTCTATGGCTGGATAATATTCCACTCCACAGGTACCCCAGCCTTTCTTTCTAAGACCTGGAGGGGGGCTCAGCTGGTGAGTTTTCCACACGGGTGAACTACATTTCAGAGGAGGCAGTCAGACTTGAGGGACCCCAGGCCAGGAAGGAGAGAGGTGGCGCAGCTGGGAGAATGCAGCTCTTTTTGCCTCGGGGCTCAAGTCCTGCTCCCTCTGCTACGGGCAGCGGGCCCTCAGTCAGGACATGTCACTGCTTAGACCTCGGTTTCCCCCCGGGGGTGGGGGGAGGATCACAGTTGGAGCCTGGGGTGTAAGCGTGTGGACCCTGGACATGCAGAGGAGCCCTCTCCCTGCCTGACCCCACTCCCTCAGCCCCCCTGCCCACCCCAGGACATGGCAGCTGTGAGGCCCGGCCTGGGACGTGTCATCCCTGGATCATCCATCCTCTTCCTGTGTGACATGCAGGAGAAGTTCCGCCATGTCTTGTTCTTCCCCCAGATCGTCTCTGTGGCCGCCCGCATGCTCAAGGTACAGCCCCTCCTCCCTCAGACCCCCCAGTCCAGGGCCCCGGCCCCTCCTCCCTCAGACCTAGGAGTTGGGCCCCCAGCCCCTTCCTTGGGCTCAGACCTTTGCTCCTCACCCCAACCCAGGTGGCCCGGCTCCTGGATGTGCCCGTTGTGCTGACTGAGCAGTACCCACAAGGCCTGGGCCCCACAGTGCCCGAGCTGGGGGCTGAGGGTCTGCAGCCACGGGCCAAGACCTGCTTCAGCATGGTGCCCGTGGTGCAGCAGGAGCTGGACGCGCGGCCCCGGCTGCGCTCTGTGCTCCTCTGTGGCTTGGAGGCACAAGCCTGCATCTTGGTGAGACCCCAGCTGAACCTTGGGGACCTCCATTCACACCTGGGACCTCCCCAACCTAAAAAGGGTGTCTTTCCTGACCAGAACTCTCTATCCTCCCCTTCCTGACCCATGACTCCCCTCCTGACCTGGGACTTTCACCTTCACTAAGGACCCCTCTCTTTACCTGGGGCTCCCATCCTGCCTAGGATCCCGTTGTAATCTGGGGACCTCCTGCCCTGATCCGAGCCTCCCTCATCCCCATCCTGGTTCCCCAATCACTGTTCTTGTCGGGGGGTAGCCCTGACCTCTTTCTGCCCCTAGCACACAGCCCTGGACCTCCTGGACCAAGGGCTGCAGGTCCACGTGGTGGTGGACGCCTGCTCCTCCCGCAGGTGAGAGGGTCCCCTCAGGGGTGGGGTGCATGTGGGATGGGTTTGGGGCACCCAGGAAGAACCAGGGGGTGGGATCCCTGCCGAGTTTGCCAGGTGTCTGGGTGTCCAGACCAAGGCGCTGACACCGCATACACACACCGCCCCCCCGCCCCCCGCAGCCAGGTGGACCGGCTGGTGGCGCTGTCCCGGATGCGCCAGAGCGGCGCCTTCCTCTCCACCAGCGAAGGGCTCATTCTGCAGCTCGTGCGTGATGCCGCCCACCCCCAGTTCAAGGAGGTACTGACCCCCACGCCCCACACTCTGACCTCCCCCATCTCCCATGCAAACGGCAAATATCTTTTCAGCACCCACCACATAGTCGCAGAATACATCTGGGAACACAGAAGGCTGCCGCCTCCAGGGGCGCTAAGTTCTAGTGGGGGCAGACTGCGGGTCAACACCATAAATCAATGAAAGGAGAAGCTGTCTGGCCACGAGGACTGTAGAGAGAGATAAAGCAGGGGAGGGGGCCAGGTGTGCAGAGGAGGGGCTGCCTAAGGTGGTCCAGAGGCCTCCCGGAAGAAGGTGATTTTAGAGTGAGGTAGAGATGGGAGGGAGCCAGGCAGACGGGAGAGAACAGTCCGGCAGGGGCCCTGCAGACGGGAGCCCCTTGACCCTTTCCCGCCACCCCCTCCTCCAGTCTGTGGCACTCAGGTCCAGCCTCCACACCCACCACCCGAGTGGCCTTCCTAGTACCCAGGTCTGACCAGGTAGTCCCCACTGCTTCACACCCTTGGCCCTTAGGATAACGGGACATGCCCAAACTTGAGATCCCCAGCCCTCTGAGATCTGCCCCTTCTCCTCCTCTTAGTTCAGTTCTGTTGAGCATTTATTGAGCACCTACTATGTGCCAGCCACTGTGGCAGGTCCAGGGGCAATAGCAAAAGACAGTCTGTGTTCAATTTCGCATCGTGGCCTGGAGCTGGGGAGGGCACACGTGGAATGTGTGAGAAATAAGATGGGGGCTGGCAGCTGGGAGGCCCGTCCTGGGGGGTGGCCTTAAAGTGGAGACCTGAAAGTGCAGGAGCAGCCAGTCATCCAAAAAGTGGTCCTGGCAGAGGGGACAGCTAGGGCAAAAGCCTGGACGTGGGACTGAACTTGACTTATTCAGGGAGCGGTAGCAGGGCATGGTGAGTGCAGGGTGAGTGTGGGAGGAGGGGAGGCCGGGAGGAGCCAGAGCCGAGACTTCCCAGAGATTTTGGTGGGGGTGGGGAGGGGCAGCCATGGGGCTTTGCACGGGGGGGCTGGACACTGTCAGATCTGTGTGTGGTGCCAGGTGGCTAATGGATATGTGGTAGGAAGGGGGGAAACCAGGGTGGAGGCAGCGGTGGGGATACAGGCTTTGCTTATTTTCATTTTTTAATCTCTGCAGGTTAGCATGACAGGGATTGCTGATGGGTGCAAGGTGTGAAAAGGCAGCACAGAGAGGGGATCCGGCTTGAGCGCAGTTGCTCAGGCTCTCTACTGATGGGGGTGGAGGTGGCGGCAATGAGGTTGAGAGGTCAAGTGACCACCAACATCTTAAGAGGCAGCTGGATAAGTGAGTCCAGAGTTGAGGGGCAAGGCGAAGACTGGATTTGAGAGTTGAGGGATAGGAGAGGTGAGAGTACTTAAGAAGAAGCATGTGCAGACAAGAAGCCCCAGGACAGAGTCGGTCACCCTTAGTGGTCCAAGTCAGCAAGGTGGACCAAGATGGCAGATGACCAGGTGCTAACCCTGGTGGCTATGGTGAAAGGGAGACCCCAAGAAAAGTTTTGAGAAGAGGCAGTGGTTGGTTTGGCCAGTTGCTACTAAGGGGGCAAGGGAGATGAAAATGGAGAAGTATCCCTTGGATCTGTCATGGGGATGAGAACCCTTGACGCTTCCTGACTCCCTACCCCTACCCTACAGATCCAGAAGATCATCAAGGAGCCTGCCCCAGACAGCGGGCTGCTGGGCCTCTTCCATGGCCAGAACCCCCTCTTCCGCTGAACTCCCTACCCTGCCTTGAGGGGAGACCACCTTCTTGTCCCTGGGACCTTGGCAGAAGCGCTTTCTCCCCCATTCTTGGATCCCAAGAGTGGTGCAGTCCACCGGGGGTACCGCCCCCTCAGGAGGGGATGTGGGTGCCGCTTTTCCATTGGGCAGCAGCTCCCGGAAATGCAAATGAGACTCCTGGAAGCTGGGCGGGGGTTGGCTGAGCCGAGCTGGAGGTGGGGCTCGGCCCCCGGGCCACTTCAAGGGGTGGCGAGGGAAGGGGGAGGGAGTGTCACAGGCTGTGTGGGACCCGGTCTCAGAGAATAAACATTGATGTGACTGTGGACTGAACCATTCTTGGGTTTGGGGGGTATCCCGGGGGCGACTGGGGGCTGCGGGCGGTGGGGGAAGAGGGGTCCCCAGCAGGTGGGGAGGGGGAGGTGCCTCTTCTCAACTCCAAGCCGGCGCGAGGCAAAGGCGAGGGCTGGCCACTGTCACATCTGCACCGAAGCCGGCGCGCATCTGCACGGAAAAGAACTGCCGGCCCGGGGTCGCCCAACTCGCTGCCGGTCGCCCCCCCTATCAGCGCGCGCACACGCCCAGCCGGGTTGGCTCGCAGACACGCGCTGGCTCTGCCTCCCCTGGCCGGCCCCCCACGTCGCCACCACCCCCGACTCCCCCAGGGTCCCGCATCCGGAAAGTGAGGTGAGCGTGACCGCACCCCGGTGCGGAGGGGGAAACTGAGGCACGAGGGACTTGGGGACGGGGAGGAAGGAAGAGACAGGCATGCGGATGAATGGATGAATGGATGGGAAGGACAGACAGCTTCATCTGAGTGGTCCCTGCTCCCCTAAGACGCAGGAGCCCGGGGATCCACATAGGGGCTCCCAGAATTCTGCAGCCCCCTTGGAAATCTGGGAGTTGGGACTCTACGGACCCCCCAGTCAGGGCCCCTCAGCCCCTTCAGAGTCTTAGTCCTCCCCCCGCCCCCACCGCATCCTTGGGTGCCCAAGAAGGCAATCTGAGTCCCCCAGGGACCCAGGCATCAGAGCTCTCAGCCAGACCGCCCCCCATTGGGGAAGCAGAGCCCCCCCCCCGCCCCTGGATCCCAGACCCCTCCCAGAAGGCCCGGTCACCGGACCCCGCGGTCAGAGCGCCCAGCACCCCCTCTCTCCGCAGGGATCTAGGAGTCCCTGCCTCCCCCCTCCTCCAGGAGCCCCTGGGACCGGGCGCCGGCGCCCCCGGCCCCCGCCTTTCGGATCCAGGTGTCCCCCCCTCCTCACCCCCCCAGCCTGAAGCTTCGCGTCTCGGAGGCCGCGCTCGCGTCGCCATGGCAACAGGAGTCTATTTTGCGCTGGGAACACACAGCTCCCGCCGCAGCGCCCCCCCACCCCGCCCCTCCAACCTGAGCCTGAGCGAGAGTGGGGGACCCGGGGAGCGAGATTGGTGGTCCGCGGTCGGGGGGAGACACAGAGACACTCAGAGGGACAGAGATCTGTAGACAGCAAACCTAGGAAAAAGACACACAGAGACGGAGACACGGAGTCAAAGAGGTAGCGAGAGATGGGAATGTGGAAACGGGGAAGACACAGGATGTAGAGAGACAGAGACCGACGGGGCAGAGGGAAGGAGAAAATGTTGGCACACAGAGGAGACTTGGGACAGAGACTGAAAGATGCATAGATGCGATGAGACACGTAGAGAGAGACAGGCTCAGAGAGGCCGCGACTCAGGGCACCTCCCGATAGAGATGAGAGACCCGCCGGCAGGCTGAGGGAGAGGAGGTGGGAGGCGACGTCCCGGGAGGAGGTAAGGACACGGAGACGCAGAGACTCCCAGAGACAGAGACATTAGAGACAGGAAGGCCTAGGGACCTGGGCGGGCCGCTGGGAGTGCGTGGGGAGGGTCCGCATCTCTCCCTCAATCCCACCTCCCACCTCCCCGGTGGCGAGCCGGGGGCGGCGCTGGATCTCTCCACCCTGCCTCCCCCGCCCGGAACTGGGATCCCCGCCCCCGCATCCAGACCCCTCCCCTTCTCCCTCCGCTTTTCCCCCTCAGGCCGGGTCCGCCTCCTCTGGAACCCAGATGCCGCCTTCTTCCACATGCCTAACCCAAACCCACCCTCAACCCCAGATATTCCTAGGAGGCCGTCCCTTTGCACTCGGACACCGCCCACCCTCAGCCCCGACCCCGCTGCCACCTGCGGACCCCTCTCCAGCACCCAGTTGCTTGAGGTCAGGGCTTCTGGCTTTTTCTGGGTCTCCTCCCCTCTGCGGGTCTCTATCCTCCTCTGGTTCTCTCTTTCGAGCTCGCTCTCTCTCTCTCCTTCAATCTCTGATCCCCAGTCCTCTGGGTCTTTGCCCCACCCCCACCCCATCACTGCTCGCCCTCTGGGTCTCTGCCCTCCCAGGGCTCTGTCCTCTTCTCTTTGGGTATCTGTACTCCCTTCTCTTCATCTCTGTTCCCCTCTCTCTGGGCCTCTGTCCCCCTTTTTCTCCGGGTCTCTGTCCCTGTCTCTCTGGGTCTCTGTCTCCCTCTCCCTGAGTCTCTGCTCCCCTCTCCCTGGGTCTTTATCCTTCTCTCTGGGCCTCTACCCCCACCCCGAGGGCTCTCTCCCCCTGCGCCCCCGCGCCCTGTTCTAGCTCTCCTTCTCTGCTGCCAGGCCTCTCAGAAGGCGGTCCTTGCCCCCAGAGCCCAGCTGGCAGGGTCAGGAGAGGGCTGGGGTGGGGCGGACTGAGGCACAGCGCTTGCAGGGGAGCAGGTGGAGGAGGGGCTTCTCCGTGAGCCCAGGGACCGAGTGGGGCCTGCTCTGGGACCCCTCCTCACACTGGCTCTCCTGATCTCTGTCCTCGCATCTCTGTCTCTCAGGTCCTGGGCTGGCGTGCTGGGTTCTGGCTCCGAGCTGCTAGGTGTGTGTGGTGTGGGGAGGGAGATCGGGGTTTGGGGGGCATTCCTCTCCAGCTGTGGAGGAGGAGTGTGCCTTCCGGTGTGTGTGGGGGGCTGTCTGGGTGTGTCTGGTGGAGGGCCACATGCCTGCTTCCAGACTCTCCACCACTGGGTTCGCACTGGTTTGTGTGTGCCTACGAGGTTGCGTGACTGTGGGCTGTGATGTGTGCCACTGCATGCCCACGTGCAGCTGGCTGGGGCAGGTCCCTGGCCATGTTCTGGAGCTGTGTGTGGTCCCAGTGTGTCAAGGTGTCTGAGATTGTGTCTGACTCTTGTGTGCTGTGGGTGGGAATGCCCAGAAATGCATGGTTGTGTGTCCACATGGAGCTGTATTGTGTGTGTTTTGGGAGGAGGGAGGCTCAGGTGTGCCGCCAGGATGACATTGGGTGTCCTTGCGTGTTGTGTCTGGGGCACTGTGTGGGTGTCCTGTGCTCTGTGTCATTGTGCGTATGTAAGCTCTGTTGTGTGTCTGTGTACAGTTTTGTGTGAGGTAGAGGAAGAACTGGTCCCCTGTATCCTTGTGTCTGGACCAGCTGCTGTGTCTGCAGTGTGTCTCCTCCCCACCTGGAGGTGCTGCCCTGCATCGGGAGGTGTGAGGCAGGGACAGGAGGCTACGGGACCCCCATTGGTAGAGGGGCCGTGTGTGTGTGTTGCTGGGTCTGAGGGGATGTATGCCACTGCTCCTCCTGCCCCACTCCCCAGAGTTGTCAACGGCCAAGAGTTTCGTTTCCCTGGGTATGTGCATGTGTGTGAAGTTGGAAGGGACAATGGGACTCTGTTAGCAGAGGGAGAAATTCTGTCCATGGAGCCCAGCCAGAGGCTTGGCACAGCACAGGGACTGAGAGGGCAAACTGCTACCCCTGCGGGGCAGATGAGACAAAGGTGCCCCCAGCCCAATGCAGCTCCCCAGCATCTATGATTTAGCAGGCAGATGGCACCCTTGCACGTGTTCGAAAAGGTGCCCCTTCCCACAGATGGATGCAGCCCCACCAGCTGCATTCTTAGGAAGGAGAGCCCGGCTGGACTCCAGCCTCTCAGCCAGACCCTCTTGTGCAGTACACAACCTGCCCAACCATACGTGGCAGCCCTCGTATGAATGAAGGAATCCACATCGCCACACACGTGTCACTCTCAGAAGGGGTGTGTCTGTGTGCGTGACAACCCGTGTTTCTCTGTGTGGGATAAGGCATCCATGTTCTGTGGGTGGTGGTGCCCTGAGTTCAAAGCCTAGCACCATTGCTTGGGCACTGCGACATCATCTGACCTTTGTTGGTTGGTTTTCGTTTCTTAACTGTGGTAAAATACACGTAACATAAAATTTACCATTTTAACCATTTTAAGTGTACAGTTCAATGGCATTTAATATATTCACAATGTTGTGCGACTACCACCACTATTTAGTTCCAGAATATTTTCTTCACCCTGAAAGGAAGCCCTGCCCCCATTAAGCAGTCGCTCCCCATTCCCTCCTGCCCCCAGCTCCAGGCAACCACTTATCGGCTTTTGTCTACATGGATTTGACTATTGCAGACATTTCATATAAATGGAATCATACAATATGTGACTTTTTGTGTCTGGCTTTTCTCTCTGAATGTTTTTGAGGTTCTTCATGATGTAGAATGTATTGGTGCTTCATCCCTTTTTATGGCTGAATAGTATTCCATTGACTGGATAGACCACATTTTGTTTACCCATTCATCAACTGATGGACATTTGGGTGGTCTCCAGTCTGGGGCTGTTGTAAATCATGCTGCTAAGGACATTCGTGTTTTTGTGTTAACATGTTTTTCAATTCTTTGGGGCATATGCCTAGGAGTGGAACTGCTGGGTCATGTGGCAACCCTATGTTTAACTTTTAAGGAACTGCCAAACTGCTTTCCAGAGTGTGGGCCAAGGCACTTCTAAGATGCCCGTCAAAACACCAAGTGGAGGCATCCAGCAGGCAGTCTGGCGGCGAGTTCAGGGGCGGGGCCGGAGCAGAGCTCAGAGGGAACGTTGAGGCCCCGAATGCAGCCTCCCATAGCCCTCTCCCCATCCCAGGCCCCAGCAGTTTTTGATAATGGTGTGGTCCCTAGATACACGTACACTCAACGGGAAGGAACAAAGGATAAAAATAATACCGAACGACATTTATTCAACTAGGCCCACCACCCACCCTCTCTCCCACCTCCTTGCACTGCTTTTATTTCTTCATGGCCTTCATAATTTCGTAGTGTTTCTTCATAACAGTTTTCAACGTGCATCCCATTAATTTGTGTCTGTGTACTGGCTCTCTCCCCTCACCAGAAGGCAAACCCCGTAAAGACAGAGGAGGAACCCTGTGGTTCATCTACTGCCGCATCCCCAGCCTCAGTAAACACTGCTGAAGGACCCCTCCTGCCAGCCTGTTGCCGTACAAAACAGCTGGGCTGACCGGTCCCATCTGGCCCCTCCCATCCTGTTCACCCTCCTATAAGTACAGCACCTGCGCTAGGCCAGGCACTGCTCTAAACTCTCTACACACATGAAATCGGTTCGTCTTTCCAACCACCCAGTGATAGCCATCCTCACCCCTGGTTTACAGATGGGGAAACTGAGGCACATGGGGACTTAGGTGTATCCAGTATCAGGCACCTGGCACATGGTGGAGCTGGGGGATGAACCACTACTACCCTGACTCTCCAGCTGTGCAAGGAGACACGTCAGACCTGAAACTGTGAGCGTGGGTGTGTGTGTGTGCGTGAGACAGAGAGAGACCACAGAGAGAGACAGAGACAGAGAGAGAGACTGAGGCTCAAGATCCCTTGATTATCAGACGTAAATACAGGAGAGAAACAAGCATTGGGGGAACTGAGGGCCACGTGGGTCTAAGGCAGCAGTTCTAACTGGGGGCAAACGCGCCCCCCGGGGGGATATTTGGCAATGCCTGGAGGCATCTTATGTTATCAGGATGTGGGGGAATGTGAATGCTCCTGGCATCCAGCAGATGCTGCTGAACACCCTACAATGCACAGGACGGGCCCCCACAAGCAAGTACATTCTGTGCCCAGATGGCAGTAGCGCCCAGGGTGAGAAACCCTGCACTCCCTTTTTCCACCTCCTGGTCTATAAACTCAGGTTCTCAACTCCGATCTCTCTTTCTCCTTCTCTCCTCCCCATCTGCTCTTCTTTCTCTCTCCTTCCCCATCTCCCTGACTCCTCCCATCTTGCCCACCCGACCATGCGTCTCCCTTCATTGCCCCCCTTGGTCCCCCACTGACCCCTCCCAACCTCCTCCCCACTCTGCCCACCTCTCACTCTGCCCTCCCTCACCTGCCTCTCACCTCTGGCTTTCCCCTCTGCCCTCTCTCCCTCACCTGCCTCTCACCTCTGGCTTTCCCCTCTGCCCTCTCTCCCTCACCTGCATCTCACCTCTGGCTGTCCCCTCTGCCCTCTCTCCCTCACCTGCATCTCACCTCTGGCTTTCCCCTCTGCCCTCTCTCCCTCACCTGCCTCCATGGTTTCTTCTCCCTCCATCACATCTTTCCTCTGGCTTCTGTCCACCTCTCTTGTTTCTTCGCACCCCTGATGTCACTGTCAACTTTCCCATTCTTTCCTCCACCATTCACCACTCACTTTGATCTCTTCTCTGCCATCATCATTTCCTTTCTCCTTCCGCGGTGTCTGGACATCCTTCTGTTGCTCCCCCATCACCGTGCACTGTCCCGTGGGACTGCCAACTTTGGGCCCATGCGTGTCCCCTCCATCTTTTCTGTTTCCTGGTTTGTGTCTCTCCGTCCTTCTACCTTCCCTTGGCCTGCCTTCCTCATCATCTCCGGCCCCCATCTCCACATTTCTCCACCTCTGGCCATCTTTCTCCCGCCCACCGTTCCAGCCTCGGTTCTCCCCCAGCCTGGCTGCCCCATGCCGGCCCTCCTGCTCCTCGGGACCCTCCTGCTCCTGGCCTCGACTACCGGCCAGGCTGGGGCGCGCCCGTCCAACGCCACGAGCACCGAACCCCCGGGCCCGCTGCCCGCCCTGCTGGCGCACCTGCGGCGCCTGACCGGGGCGCTGACCGGCGGCGGGGGCGCGGCGGGCCCGGGGGCCAACGGCACCAGGACCAGCACCCCGAGCTCGGCCGGCGCGGCGGCACGGGCGCCCCCTCCTGCCGAGCTCTGCCACGGCTACTACGATGTCATGGGCCAGTACGACGCCACCTTCAACTGCAGCACTGGCTCCTACCGCTTCTGCTGCGGCACCTGCCACTACCGCTTCTGCTGCGAGCACCGCCACATGCGCCTGGCGCAGGCCTCCTGCTCCAACTACGACACGCCGCGCTGGGCCACCACGCCGCCGCCACTGGCCGGGGGCGCCGGGGGCGCCGGGGGTGCGGGCGGGGGACCCGGGCCCGGCCAGGCCGGGTGGCTGGAAGGGGGCCGGGCGGGTGGCGCCGGGGCGCGTGGGGGCGAGGGCCCAGGGGGCAGCACGGCCTACGTGGTGTGCGGGGTCATCAGCTTCGCCCTGGCCGTGGGCGTCGGCGCCAAAGTGGCCTTCAGCAAGGCGTCCCGTGCGCCCAGGGCCCACCGGGAGATCAACGTACCCAGGTGTGTGTGCTCTGGGGCCGGAGGGTGGGGAACCTGGGGGCGGGGCCACGGGAGGTGGAGCCATCAGGGAGTGGGGCCGGTGGGGGGGGGGCAGGGTGCAGGGCGTATGGCCAGAGACTGAGGCAGCCACCGGGAGCGCAGAAGCGAATGCCTTGGAGAGATGGGCGGGACATGAGAATATATGTGACTTAAGTGGCAGTCTATGGAGTGACCGGGTAGGCTCAGGCCTTCATTCATTCAACAAATATTTCTTGAGCACCTTCTGTGAGCCAGGAGCTGGGAACACAGCAGTGAACAAAACAAAGTCCCTGCACTGATGAGTAAACCTGGTTTCCAATCCCAGGTCAGCTGCCTGCGGGCTGTGTGACCCTGGGAAATTTGCTTAAACCTCTCTATGCCTCAGTTTCCTCGTCTGTACAATGGGCCTAATAATTGTTCCCCCACCTATTCAGACTGTAATGAAGATTACCTGGGTTAATTCATGTTGAGTCCTGACACATGGTAAGCCCTCAGTAAATGCTGGCTACCGTTATCATTAAGACAGTAAGCACTAAAACACATGTGCAATATATTTTTAGATATTGATAACTGCTGTGAATAAAATAAAGTAGCATAACGAGTTGTGAATGGGAGGGACAGTATTGTTTTACACGAAGTGGTCAGGAAAGGCCTCTCTGAGCAGAGACTTGAAGGAAAACAGAGAACCAAGCAGACATCTGTGGGAAGGGCATTCCAGGCAGAGAGGAGGCCATAAGTGCCATGGCCCTGAGGTGGAGCGTCTGCAGGACAGCGAAGAGGCCCATGCAGCTGGAGTGCAGTGGGTGAGGAGGAGGTAGACAGAAGTAGGCAGAGGCCGGGTTTATCCTAAGTGTGATGGGGGAGCCACTAGAGTGTCCTGAGCTCCGTGTGTCACCATCTGATCCCTGGGCTGTGCGTGTGAAACTAGACTGCAAGGGACAAGGGCAGAAATGGGGAGACCAATTGGAGACTGTGGCAATAATGGTGAGAGATGGGGCAGGTAGCAGCAGAGGTGGTGACAAGTGCTCCGAGTTGGGTACATTTTGGAGGGCGAATCCACAGGATTGCTAAGGGCCGTGCAGGAAAGAAAAGAGTCAACGGTGATTCTAAGGTTTGGGGTCCACATAGCACCCTTTATTGCCATGGGGAAGGCAGCAAAAGGAACAGGAGTGAGGTCCCAGGTTCAGGGTGGGGCAGGGCCACAGAGAGGACGATGTGGGAGGGACCGCAGAAGGGGTAGGGTCCAAATAAATAGGGGAAGTGGCGCTTCAAGCGGGAAGTGTGGTCCGAGGGACCTTGGGGCAGGCGGTGCTCAGATTGATATTAGCAAGGGGCGTGGCCAAAGGCGAGAAGCCGAGCTGAGCTAACGGATACACCCAAAGGTGAGAACGGGGAGGGGAAAGAGGCCTGCGCCCTCCCTCTCTCCACCCCCACCCCCAGTCCCCAGGCCACTGACCATCCCTCTGCCACTTCTAGGGCTCTGGTGGACATTCTGAGGCATCAGGCGGGGCCTGGGACCCGCCCGGACCGGGCACGAAGCAGCTCCCTAACCCCGGGGATCGGGGGTCCAGACAGCATGCCCCCGAGGACGCCCAAGAACCTCTACAACACCGTGAAGCCCTCCAATCTCGGTGAGTGAGAAGTGGGGCTTCGGCTGCCGCCTCTGCTGCCTCTGCATCTGCCCCCACCCCTCATCCCTGTAGCTCCGCCCTCCACGGATGGCTCCACCTCCCATTGCCCAGGCCCTGCCCCTAGCCACAGCCTGCTGTCTCTGCCTTCCCTGAACCGTTATGGCCGAGACCTGTTTTGGTCAATGCACTGGACTTTGCAGTGAGCCAGACCTCCTCTCTGACCTCCTGTGGGCACCCTGGGTGGGAACCCTGGGTGCTACGATGGATGATATAGATTTAGACATTCTCAGCCCCTGCACTTGAGAAACTCATGTCAGACCACCCAACAGCCAGTGACACACGAGGACGCACTTAGTAACTGAATTAGAATTTGTCGGGAGCCAGACGCCTGGATTGAAATCCTGGCTCTACCGCTGTGACCTAGGGCAAGTGACTTCGCTTCTCTGGGCCTCAGTTTCCTCATCCATAAAATGAGAATCGTAACAGTACTCACTTCATATTATTGTTATTCTTATAGTTTATGATGAGTGCATCAGTGGAGAAGTCCAGGTAGCTGGAAGAGGGTTTGAAAAGGGTCTCATTGGGTGTGAGGGGGAGGAGGTTCCCTCAGAACGTGATGTTTGAGCAGTGGCCAGGAGGGTTACGGGAGTTTCTTGGGCAGGGGGATCTCTGAGTGGCTGGAGCAGAGCTTGTGAGGTGGCCAGAGCTGAGGCTGAGGAGAGGGTGGGCAGATACCTCGGGAAGGGCCTTGAGTACCAGGCTGAGCTGAGTGGCTCTGCCTTTGTCCTGAGGGCAGGGGGGAGCCATGGAGGAGTTTAGAGCAAGGGAGCCGCAAAGTCAGAAGTGGGTGGAAGAACTGTGTCTCTGGAACCCATATGAAGGGAGACAGACAAGAGGAAGAAGGCCCCAGAGGAGGCTGGCGTGAGGATCCTGGCAGTAAAGGACCAGGCTTGGTCTGGGATCAGGAATGGAGGGGAGGAGATGGGTCTGAAGAGTAGTGATAAGGAAGAAACATCTGACCTGGATCTTGAGGGGTGAGTAGGAGGTCTTCAGGCAAAGAAGGAGAGAGGAAGGGATTCAAGGCTGAGAGAACAGCATGACAGCATGTGCAAAGGCCCTGTGGCAGAACTGAGCTGGACCATTTGGGCATCAGAGAGAACAGCTTGAGGGGAGGGATGGGAGATGAGGCTGCAGATGTCTGTTGGGGACAAGTCACACAGGCCTCAAATGCCACCCCCAGCTTAGACTGTGTCCCATGGGTGATGGTGAGACATGGGAAGAGTTTCGAGCAGCAGAGGGACAGGGGCAGGTGTACATGTCAGAAGTACCGCAGTGGGGCTGATCTTGGAGATGGGCTGGCCATTTGGCCAGAAGGCTGGTTTGATGATCCAGGAGGGAGAAGCAAGTCAGGGCAAAGAGTCAGTAGGCAGGAGGGACCAGAGCTGGGGACCAAGTGGACATGAGTGGGGATCCTTCCACAAGACCAGGACAGCGGTGCCAGCTGGGAGCAGGCAATGGCAGTGATGCCACCTCCCCTCTTGGTCCCCACAGATAATCTGCACCACAACTACCTGCACCTCAACGTCAACAGCCCCAAACACCACGCTGCCACTCTGGGTATGGACCAGGGCGGGGCTGCGGGGAGGGCAGGGCTCCTTCCCTTCCCACCCTGGTACTGAGCCGGAGCCAGGTGCCCAGCATAGGGCAGGTGTGAGACCCTGGGAGCCTGTCCTCACACTCCAGCCAGGTAACCCAGTGAGGCTCAGCTTTCTCATCTCTATGCCAGAAGTGGTCTGCGGGAAGCTGCATGGAGTGCATCCCCTCTAGCCTGGGGTGGGGCACACAACGAGTGCTGAGCAAATGCCAGTTGCCCCTCCTCCTCCTCCTTCCCCAGCAAAGAGCACCCGAGGGTTGGGGGGAGTGTGCGGAGGGAGCTTGGACTGCTGCAGCTCTGAGGGGCTGGAGTTCCAGATTCTAATGCTCTAAGGGGGCTGGGGGCCAGCACTGCTGGGTCTGAGGGAGGAGGGCCTGGACTGAGCCCGGCCATGCCCCTCTGCCCCAGACTGGCGGGCCATTCCGCCGCCCAGCCCCTCCTTGCACTACTCCACGCTGTCCTGCTCTCGGTCCTTCCACAACCTCTCGCATCTGCCCCCGTCCTACGAGGCCGCTGTGAAATCTGAACTCAACCGCTACTCCTCCCTCAAGAGGCTGGGTGAGTCCCGGGAAGGGGAGCGACCTGGGCGATGGGGCGGGGTCAGGGCCTGGGTTCAGGACAAGGGACAGTGACCCGATAGCCTTCTAAAGCTTTAGATTCCCCGCCCCCCGCCTTAGAATTTTCTCCAAGTTTGTTCCAGGATTACCTGAGGTAATTTTCTATCACAATTACTTGGGGTGCTTTTTTAAAATGCAAACCCATGGTCCTCCCCCCAAGATCTATTGCATTCATCAGGACTTGTATTTGCAATGAACAGAAATACAACTTAAAAAAAAAAAAAAAAAAAGGTGACTATGCTGGCTTGATAACAGAAAGTCTATGTGCCACAAGCTTCAGGTGTGGCTGAACCCAGGTGCTCAAAAGCTGTCTCCAGGATTCTACATCTCTCAGCTCTGCTGAACAGTGGGCTGGCTTCATTTTCAGACAGAATCTCCCCTTGTGATGGCAAAGATTGTCCTGAGAATTTTCAGGGCAATTCTACCAGAAGAGTCTCTCCCAATGATTCCAGCAAAAATCCCAAGCCTGGATCCCACTGGCCAAAAGAGGGTCACATGCTTGTCCCAGAGCCAATCACTGTGACTCTGATTGGACATTTCTGGGTCAGTGGCTGATCCCTGGTAGTGGAGTAGTCTTCAAACATTTTAAACAGAGACCCACAGTAAGAAAGGATTTTTATGTTGTGTCCCATGAGACCCACATACACTGGCACAGTTTTTAATTACAGTAAAGTTTTGAAACTTGTTATTATGGACATTTTCAAACACACTCGAGAGCAGAGGAATTGTCAAACGAGCCCCATGTTCCTGTCACCCAGCTTTAACAATGGGCAACATTTTGTTAATCTCTCCTCCCTCCACCCCATCTTTTGGTGGATTATTTCAAAACAAATCCCAGATATCATGTCACTTCATCCCTTAGTATATCAATAACACACACAAAACTGAAATAAAAATTTTGTGAATGGTATTCACCCTTATTCTCTTATTATGGGACACTTTCTGATAATTTTCTATTCTATTTCATTTTGCCAAATGCTGGTCCCTACCCACAAAATTGACTTTACAACCCATGAATGGGTCGAATCTCCAAGTTTGAAAAATACGTGCTACAGGATGAAAGGGAAGGAAAAGTGGTTCCTCAAAAGCAAGAGTTGGGTTCTACTCCCAAAAGAAGGGATGTTCCCAGGCAATTAAAAAAAAAAAAAAAAGGTCCCCCCTCGTCTACGATCGCAGCATTGCAAGCTGGGCCTGGGAATCTGCATTCTGCTAGTTTGACTGTTCTGACTGGTTAAAATTGTGCCCCTGCCCAGGCTAATGACCAGGAAGTTCCAGGTAGTGTCTGGGGTCTTCCTGGGGTGGGGGGTGCCCCAGGGAAGGGAGCACGTTCTGGGCTGGCTGAGGACCCACCTCTGTGGTTTCTTTCCTTCTCCCCCAGCCGAGAAGGATCTGGACGAGGCCTACCTGAAGCGCCGGCACCTGGCGGAGGTGCCCCGCGGGACGCTGCCCCTGCATGCGCTGCGGCGACCTGGCACAGGGGGCGGCTATCGCATGGATGGCTGGGGTGGGCCCGAGGAGCTGGGCCTGGCGCCCGCGCCCAACCCACGGCGCGTCATGTCCCAGGAGCACCTACTGGGCGACGGGGGCCGGGCACGCTATGAGTTCACACTGCCACGCGCGCGCCTCGTGTCACAGGAGCACCTGCTCCTGTCGTCCCCCGAGGCCCTGCGCCAGAGCCGCGAGCACTTGCTGTCACCCCCGCGCAGCCCCGCGCTGCCCCCCGAGCCCGCCGCCCGCGCCAGCCTGGCCGCCTCCCACTCCAACCTGCTGCTGGGGCCTGGGGGGCCCCCCACACCGCTGCACGGGCTGCCCCCGCCGCCCGGCCTGCACGCGCACCACCACCACCACGGCCTGCACGGCTCGCCGCAGCCCGCCTGGATGTCAGACACCGGCGGAGGTGGGGGCACGCTGGCCCGCAGGCCGCCCTTCCAGCGCCAGGGCACGCTGGAGCAGCTGCAGTTCATCCCCGGCCATCACCTGCCCCAACACCTCCGCACTGCCAGCAAGAATGAGGTGACTGTCTGAGTGTCTGAGGTCGGGCCAGGGGCTTGGGGGCTGCAGCCTGGGGCCCCCATCCCAGCCTGCATCCCCCAACACACTCCAGGGGCCTGGGACCAGATCTGCAGTGGCCGGGAGGGCTGCCCGCAAGGACACTGTTTTGGATGAAATCATCACCAGGCACAAAGCTTCCTTCTGCGATGTCACGGCAGATGAGACCCCTCCTCCTATGTCACAGTTTGAGGCAGGACCTCCTTCCCATGACGTCATCACAGAGGAAGAGGCCTGTATGTGAGGTCATCACTAGCGAAAATGTCTTTGTTCATCACAGGGACAAAACCTCCTTCCCATGAGGTCATCACAGAGGAAAAGGCCCACCCTTAAGGTCATCACTAGAGGCCATGTCTATGCTCCATGGTGTCATCACACAGACTTCCCTCCTGTGATGTCATAAGAGGAACAATGCCTTTGTCCTATGACATCATCCCTAGAGACAAAGAGTCCTTCCTATGATGTCACTGCATAGATAAAGCTCATCCTTATGATGTCATCTCTGGCACCAAAAGGCCTCTTTTGACATCATCATCACCAGGAAAATATTTTCTTCCAAAGAAGATGCCTTTGTCTTTGAAGTCACCACTACAGACAAAGCCATCTTCCTGGGACACATCACAGGGGAAAGAGCCTCACCAGCTGTGTCCTCACTAGACATAAGGCCTCCTTTCTACGACATCATCACAGGGACTCTGCTTCCTTCCTGTGATGCCATCGCCAGAGAAGGTGCCTTGCCCTATGATGTCATCAGAGGGACTGTGCCTTTTCCGTGATGTCATCAGCAGAGATGGCAGCCCACTCTGGGGACATCTCCAAGACGAGGCCCCTTCTGCAATGTCACCACCAGACTCTGCCTGCTCCGAGATCACACACGCCGTGAGACACCTCCACTGCCTGCTCCGAGATCACACACGCCGTGAGACACCTCCACTGCCTGCTCCGAGATCACACACGCCGTGAGACACCTCCACTGCTGCTGCCAAGTCCCGGCGCGGCAGGGCACACCCAGAGTCTGTGACTATCCTGGTGGGTCACCAGAGAAAGTGCCCTGTCCTGAGGTGTCATCTAGGGGTGTCCTCACTGGGGAGGCTGCCCCGGCGGAGAGGTCTCTGCCACAGATGACAGTCCGTCTGTGGATTGCTGGCAGTGGCCCTGCCCCAGCTGAGGCTCTGCCCCAGTGCTGTGATGTCATCACCAGAGACACTGCCTGCTCTGGAAGGCCATTACTTGTAATGGTATCACCAGAGTTTCTGCCTTGGCCCACCATGACTTGGCTTGGTCACTCCTTCCCCTGACCCTAGAGACATGCCCTGCGGGATTTCCACCAGAACCTCACCTAAAGGGTGGTTGGGCCACGGGTCCTGTGTGACTCCTGGAGGACAGCACTCCCAGACTGGCTTCTGCTCCCACGGAGGCCACTCTGGCCCACCAGGCTCCTGGAGTCCTGGGACTCATAGGTGGCGCTACTTCTCTCTGCCGTCACTACAGACATCATCACCTCTGTAAACAAAGTCCTGGCCTCCTGCTGGGGGTGGGGGGAGGTGGGGGTATGCCTGCTATTGATTTAGCTGATGACATCATCAGCACCACAAGACTTCCACCACTCCTGGTGGTAAGTTGCACCTGGGGTCCAGTGTTAACCATGCCTGATGATGACATCATTTCCCAGGATTCCCTTTGACCTATGGTGTATTCATCTCCCAGGATCCACCACAACTAGGATATCATCCTCTTCCAGGATTTACCATAACTATAGTGTCACCTTCTCCCGAGGTTCCCTATAGCCAATGGTGTCATCATCTCCCATGATTCTCCACAACCATGGTGTCATCATCGCCCAGGATTCTCCACAACCATGTGTCATCATCTCCCAGGATTCACCACAGCTGATGATGTCATCACCTCCCAGAATCCGCCATGACCAACGGTGTCATTACCTTCCAGTATCCACTATAGCTGATGGTAACATCTTCTACCAGGATCCATGAAGACTGATGATGCCACAATCTCCCACAGTACCCCGTAATTGTGGTGTCATCATCTCACAGGATCCACTTCAATCATGATGTCTGCATGCCCCAGGATCCAGCACAGCCATGGTGTCATCACCTCCCAAGATCCACTTTAATCATGGTATCATCAACCTCCCAGGATCTGCTTCAACCATGACGTCTTCATGCCCCAGGATCCAGCACAGCCTTGGTGTCATCACCTCCCAGGATTCAACTCAGCAGTGATGTCACCACCTCCCAGCAGCCAGGAGAGTCAATGGTGTCCCAGAACCCATGACACCCAACAGTGTCATCATCTCCCGGGATCCATTTCCGCCATGGTATCACCATCTACTGGAATCCACCATAACCATGGCATCATCATCTCCCAGGATCCAGGACACCCAATGATGTCATTTAGCAGGATCCACTTCAACCACGTATCATCACCTTCCAGGATCCATCAGCTTGGGAGCCAAGTACTATGACAGCTGTATTTCAATTGTCTTCTGGGGTCACCTACCATTGTTCCCTTAAGAGGAACCAGCACAATACACATCATTTTCCCATTCCCTCAAAAATGGAGTGGGATGGGGCCCCCTCTGATGACATCATCCTACTCTGGCCCTTCCTGATGATGTCACTGCTGTGCTCCTGACTTAGGCTGACGCCTGCCTGCATCAACCGCACCACAGACTTGGCCTTGGCCAGTCCTCCATCTCCCCCTGGTGAGGGCATCCAGGCCCCTCCTGACAACTGCCCTTCACCCAACCATCTGATCGGTGACAGGGTCAACAAAGAGACCTCTTATCATCACCAGAGGGGGGGCTTTCCAGTCCTCAGGTGATGTCACTGCCCCTTGCCCAATCCCTGTTACCTGGATCCCCACCCAGAGCTGCACTGCATTGGCTTGGGCCAAACTCTCCCTAGAGAACCCCCTGGGCTGGGCCAACAGCTGCCGACCTCCCTGAGGCCTTCAGTGGTTTTCTCTGCTGCCCTGGTCGTGGGGCAGGCACGTCTGGAGAGCCACGGCCACTGCCAGTGCCACCTGTGGGGGCGGGGGGTGGTGCTCCGCATCAGCCCAAGATGGCAGAGAAGCAGCATTCTCTCCTTCATCTCCCCCTCACACACAGGGGAGCCTCTGGGGTTTCGGGGATTCCCCAACACCCAACGCACAATTTGCCCCCAATTCTCTCTGTATATAGCCATGTTCTGGGGCGGCCATTCCCCCACTCTTAAAGGGCTACATGCCCCCTCTCCCAGCCCCCAGGGCGAGGTGAGGGGGCCTCTTCTCCCTCCCCTGGGCCGTCCCCCTCCCTCTCCTCTCTCCCCACAAATCCTGGCACCTCAGCTCATCCCTTCTCATCAGGAGCCTGGGGCAGATAACTGACCCTCAGCTCCCACCACACTGACGAAACTGAGGGGTGACCCCCAATCTACCAGGGCCCCAGTGCCAGTTTGCCGGGTTTTCAACTCCACGCTTACAGCTGCTCCTGTGGGTTCCCCCAATCCCTTTGAGGGCCTCACCACGCCCAGTGTCCCTATGGCAGACTGTGACTTCCCCCCAAAGGAGCCAGCTTGGGCGCCTACCCCTCCCAGACCCCTCCCCTCTGCTCACCACCCTCAAGGAGCCCTCAGCTTTCTCCAGCCCCCAGAACTGGGGGATTCGGGGCCTTTCAGCTTTTGTATGCCCCCCTCAACTTGCTCTTTCCCGGCCTGGATTCCAAGTATCTTGCCCCCTCCCCCCACTCACTTGACACAGGCTGCCTGACCCTGGGGCCTTGACCTCTTATCTCAAATAAGCCATAGTAGGGAGAGGTCTCGAGGTGGGTGAGGAAGTGGGCATGTCCTGCCAGATCCCCTTGATGCTTCCAGAGCTGGGACCTCGCCATCTCAGTCTTCCCCCACCAGCCCCCACCACCTCATAAATGCATACACAGGCTTGTGCGTACACACACACACACACACACACACACACACACACACACTCCCATTCCAGTGAGGGGGCAGTGGAGGGCGGTACAGAAAGAAGAAGATCAATTCTGGACCAAAAGAACTTCCAAAGCTCTGCCTGCTTCCTTATCCCTACCCACCCTATTCCTCCCCCCAACACCGGACTCTTGCCCCAGTTCCTTGGTGAGGACAGCCAGCCGAGCTGCAAGTTGGTATTTTTTTGAATAAACAGATGTTTTCCTGATCCCCGGTCTCAAGTATACTGTCGGGAAAGGATGGGTTTCCATCCCCGCATTTGCAGGTCACTGGGGAGCCCCCTTTGTGGCCGAGGAAGGCGGGCATCTAAGTGTCTTTGCAGGTAGGTGGTCAGGGCTACTCCAGCTGCCACCAAGGGAGGAGTCAGGCGTGGGGAGGTGCAGTGTGAGGTGCCTTCAAACGCTTAGCTTCTTCCTAAGAAAGCTTCTTCCCTCTGAGCAGGTAAGCATTTGTTTGCAGATTCTATTTGTTTGCGCCTCCTTATATTTGAATTCTTTGCCTGAACATCATTGAAGCGTGTGTGTGGGGGGTGCATCTGCATTAGTTTCCTGGGGCTGCAGTAACAAAGTACCATACAACTGGCAGCTTAAACAGAAATGTATTCTCTCCCAGTGCTGGAGGCTGAGAGTCTGAGAGGGAGGTGTCGGCAGGGCTGAGTCCTTCTGAGGCTGTGTGGGAGAATCTGTCTGTGCCTCCCTCCTAGCTTCTGGTGGCTTGCTGGCAATGCTGGCATTCCTCGACACATCATCTTCCCTCTGTACGTGTGTCTCCTTGGCAAAATGTCTCGTTTTATGAGGACACCAGTCATGATGGATTAGGGCCCACCCCAATGATTTCATCTGCAAAGACCTTGTTTCCAAACAAGGTCACATTCACAAGTCCTGGAGGTTAGGACTTCAACATCTTTGTGGGCGGGGAGCAAAATTCCACCCATAACGGGGTGTGACAGAATGGTCTAAATGTCAGTTTTTATGATAACTGGGAAGCATTTTCCACACCTCTCTCCTCCCACCCAGTGCATTAAAATATTTCCACAGTGATGACTAGAATTGCCCCCTCCTTCTGTCTCAGGAAGTGCCTCTAAGGCTTGGTTTTATGAACTTTAGGACAGCTCACCTCAGGAGCATCTACGTGTTTGTTTACAAATATCAGACTCATATTACATCAAAGCATTAGTTTGTTCGTACCTCTGGGTTGTGTGTGCAGGGCATTTCAGCATTGACTTTATCATTAAGAAAACCCCTTCCTCTCTAGTGTATTTAATTGTTTGCTTCTCAGATATTAGACTCTATTCTGTATCAGTCAAGGTTCTCCAGAGAAACAGAACCAATGTGTGTGTGTGTGTGTGTGTGTGTGTGTGTGTATTCCTGTTAAGGAACTGGCTCATGTGACCGTGGGGGTTGGCAAATCCAAAGTCTGTAAGGCAGCCCGGAAACTCGGGCAGGCTTTCTAGGCTGCAGTCTTGAGGCAGGGTTTGTTCTTTTCCAGGAAACCTCAGTTTCTGCTCTAAGGCCTTCGACTGATTGAACGTGGCCCACCATATGATCTAGGATAATCTCCTTTACTCAAAGTCAACTGACTGTAGGTGTTCATCTTGTCTACTAAATACCATCACAGCAACACCTGGGCTGTGTTTGAACCAACAGCTGGGCACTGTAGCCGACCAATTGGACACATGAAACCTAACCATCCTCGCAGGGAAGTGCTTGCTGGAAGGAGTGTGATCTGTGGTTGAGAAAGCCTGCCCCCCTTCCGTGCAGTTAAGTGTTCACCACCGGCTAGATTTCACCTGCTGAGGTCCATCTGTTTGACCGTAGGTTAGTGGGGTGGGAGGGGGGTGGTGCCTTCAAGTACTGGTGTTGGATCACTGGTGAAATGCCCCACCTGGTGCGTGTAAGGGTTGTTTGCCCATTCTTAGAAATCGCCTCTTTGTGCTGGCGATTTGTCTATAGAAAATTGGGGGTGCGTGGGGAGGGAGGGTGGTGATGCAGTGTGACTAAGTATGGGATCATTGAGCACTCAGAGAGTCTCCTCCTGGGCACAGACTAGGACCATACTTCCCTGCCTCCCAGATGTTAGATGTGCCAGATACAAACCCTTGTTGCTTTAACAACTGGGGGCTTTGGGGCTGCTTGTTACTGCAGGACAGTGCAGCCTACTCTGGCAGACGTGCCTTGCCTGTGGAGAGGGGAACCGGATGGCTTTTTTGCTGTACACTCTTGCACTTCTGAATTTTTTGTAGGTGCGTTACCTACTTTTAAAAAAATAAAGTCTAAATGTAAACGTCAACGGTGCCGGCTTTGACTGCCATTCCCCTCACTGAGCAGATGCCCAGGGGCGAGCTTGACACAGGAGACAAGAGTCTCATTCCCCTCCCACGCAGGTGATTAGCTTCCACTCTGAGTTGTAATGCCAAGGCTTAAACGTATGTATTTTTCATTCAACATGGCCTCTATGTGCCTGTCAACTACTTCATTTCTGTTCAGCCAAGAAGAAAGCAATCTGATCCCCATGTACCGTGCTTTAGTTAGGCAAGTCAAGGATAAGATCTGGCATAAGCATTTTCGCCTTTGTAACCTAACATTTGCTCAATTTGCAACTCCACTGTGTTGATAAATACAGCCTCTGTGCAGCTATTCTTAACCGGCGTTTGAGGGGGCAGGCTTGCAAACTTCTGAAATCTATACCAGATGTTGTGTGCATGTGCCTTTCTTTTTTTCTTTTCTTTTCAACTTTATATTTTGAAACAGTTTCAAACGTGCAGAAGTTACAAGAATAAGTCCAAGAATTCATGTACAGCTTTTGTCAATTCACTAATTGCTAACATTTCATCACACTGCTTTATGGTTTTCCTCCCATATATATTTTTCTCAGAGACACTTGAGAGTAAGTTGCCCCCTAAGGAACATTTCTGAAGGACAAGAACATTCTCTTACACAGCCACAGTATAGTTATCAAAATCAAGGACTTAACACTGATGAAGTCCATGTTCAAGCTTCACCAACTGTCCCAGTATTGTCCTTTGGAGCAATTCTCTTTCCAGTCCCCGGTACTCCGGGACTAGGTGTCGCATCTGGTTACTGTGTCTCTCGAGGCTCCTTGGACTTGAACAGCTCCTCAGTCTCTTTCATGACACACGTTTTTGGAGCCCAGGCAGCAGCATAATTTTTATTCCAGCCCCTACCACCAGACGTTTAGGGTTTTCCCATTTCTCACTACTATGAACAATACTTTGAGGAATATCTTTTTGCACACCATGGAGAGCATTCACTTACTTTTCCCTGGGATGACCTCCCAGGAGGGTGAACTTCTGGGTCGGAGGGAGGTGCGTTTTTAAGACTTTTGCTACACAACGCCAAGATGCAGTTCCGAGAGCCTTGCCAAGTCCATGTACGTGAGAACGTCCATTTGCTCCCACCCTCGCCGGCATCAGGCACTATTCTGTTTAATCTTGATGTGCATCAGAGGTGTCTGTTTTACGGCCGTTATAGGAAGCCCCTAGTTACTAAAGCTTGCTTTTGTCCAACACGAAGTCTCTGCTCTGCGGTCTAGGGTTTTCGGAGCGGGGTAAGAGCAACGCGCTTCATTGCTGCCGTCTGTCACTAGAGGGAGCACCTGATCCACTGCAGGCATATTTAGCAATTAATGCGGGCCCCTCCCACTGGGGGAGAGCGCTAACCTCTGCTCAGGGGCACAAAGGAAAGTGGTTCTTGCTAAGTACCTACCACAGCCTTACAGTCAACTTGCTTAAAAATATTAAGGCCACTAAGGGTCAGAGAACACATCGGCAACCACAGACTGTGAACTCAGAAATAAAGATGGAGGCATTTACTCATGAAAAGATGCTCAGCCTCAGTGGGAAGAAAGGAAATGCCGATGAAAGATGAGGCACCTTTGCCCATGACTGGCACATATTTTGAAGACTGCTACTACTCGGGCTCATTTCTGCATCAAAACATTGACATCGGCTGCTTCCTCTGCCTGGAATAGTCTTTCTCCTCTGGATAAGCACAAAACTTGCTCCCTCACTTCCTTTAAATATTTGTTTCCTTCTCAATGAAGATCTACCCTGACTCCCCGCATCTAAAATTCTCCCCCCCTCCCCGCAGCGTTCCTAAACCCCCTTACCTTAACTGCTCTAATTTTTATAGTAATATCTTTTTATACTACCAACTTTTCTTACCCACTAGCCCGGGACTTTCCCAGTGCTGGCACTCACTGCAAGTCCAGCATCTTGGGCAACCCCGTACAGTTGGCCACCCTGGGTTTAGCGCTTACTGTTTATCTGTCTCCCCACCAGAATGGAAGCCCCAGGAAGGTGGTGTCTTGCTTCCCGTCTTGGTCACTGATGTATCCCAAGCACACAGAAACAGGGCCTGGCAAACAGCTGGTTCTAAATGAATTCTTGAATCAATGGATCAGAGCCTAACGGTGAGGATCTAAATAACTAGAACCCTGCCAAGGGCCACCTGGCAGAACTGCAAACACTCATGCTCTTTTGATCCTGAGACTCCACTCCTAGGAATTTCTCCTTCAGGAAAGCTCACACCTTTGCCCAAAGATAAACGTTCGAGGATGCTCACTGCAGCTTCTAGCCACAGACTGGACCGGCGTAAACACCCGTTAGTTGGAGAATGCTAGAAACTCCCGTGTTCTTATCAAGGACCGCTGTACATGCTGCCCAGGGAGGATGTGTGGGAATGTAAACGTCCAAGTAGTGTGGGGAAGAAGACACCCAGATATTAACAGCGGGTACCTGAGGGGGTGGGACTGCGAATGCGGGAGTGGAAGGAGAGCTAGAGCTGCACCTCCTACTTTTACTTCTTGCACTGCAGCAACTGTGTGAATTTCCCTCCAAGCGTGTATTTCTTTAGTGATTTAATACAGATGAACAGAAGAAATGAAGATTAATTTCTGAAGCTAGAATTCAAGCCGAAGGGACCATTTGGGTTTCATTGAGCAAAGTAAGTTTCCAGGTCTCCAATATTTAGGAAAGTAAGGACAGCCCTCCCCCAGCCCATCCCCTGCAGATTCCAGTCTCCCAAACTAACACAAAAGGCCCATCACCAGGCCACCTCCTGAGTCATTCTCAGATCCGCCCACTTCTCGGCCACAGCCACCACACCAGCCCAACCCACGACCAACTCCCTGCTGGAGTTCCTGCTTCCACTCTGGGTCCTCCAATCTAGTCTCTACCCAGCAGCCCTGAGCCAGAATCTCAACATCAGTACCAAATCCACTCACACATCCCGGTGAGAATTCCTCATTGACTCCCTAGGGCTCCACCAAGCCTAGCCCCTCCATGCCTACCTCTATCGGCTCAGAACATTCTTCCCTCAGACCTCTCTCTCTTTCTCCACCCCTCTGGCCTTCTTTCAGTTCCTCCCATCTCAGTATTTTTTAAAAATTCTTTTTAGAAAAATAACAGCTTTACTGACATATAACCCACATGCCATACATAAAACTCACCAATTTAAAGTGTTTTGGTATATTCATAGAGCTGTGCATCTATACCATCACCACAATTTTAGAATATTTTCATCCCCCCAAGAAGAAAATCTACCCATTAGCTATCAACTCTCCATCCCCCAGCCCTAGGCAATCACTATTCCACTTTCTGTCTGCATGCATTTGACTGTTCTTGACATTTCATATAAATGGAATCATACAACATGTAGTCCTTTGTGACTGGCTTCTCTCCCTTAGCATAGCGCTTTAGAGGTTCATCCATTTTGTAGCAGATAACAGTACTTCACTCCTTTCTATGGTTGTATAATATTTCATTGTAAGTAAATACCAGTTAGCTCATCCATTCACCAGTTGCTGAACATGTGGGCTGTTCCCACTTTTGGCTATTACAAATAATGCTGCTATGAATATCTGCGTATGACTTTTCACGTGGACGTGTTTCCATTTCTCTAGTATACACCTAGCAGTGGAATTGCTGGGTCATATGGTAACTCTAGATGTAATCATCTGAGGAACTGCCAGACTGTTTTCGAAAGCAGCCGCACCATCTTTCATTCCCACCAGCTGTGTGAGGGTTCCAATCTTCCACATCCTCCCCAACACTTACCACCTCACTTTTTGATTACAGCCACCCTGGCGGTGTAACGTGGCAGCTCACCGTGGCTCCGATGTGCGCTTCCCTGATGGCTGATGATGCTGAGCGTCTTGTCACGTGCTTACGGGCCGTTTATGTATCTTCTTTGACCGCCAGCACCATCTCTTCTCAGGGTTATTGCAACAGCCTCCTGCCTGGCCTCCCTGCTTCCGCCCTCATCCCCCTTCATTCTCTTCTCCACCCAGCAGTCAGAGTGAGACCCCAGCATTCCGCTGCTCAAAACCCTGCTGTGGCTCCCTGTTCCCCCAGAGACAAGAGCACAGTCCTAGCCACGGCCTTCAAGGCCCTGAATGATACCGGCTCCCCAACTCCGACCACACATACATCTCTCTAACCTCAGCCCCCCACACCCTCCCCCTTGCCCACTCTGTTCCAACCAAACCAGCCTCCTTGCAGTTCCTCGCACGTGCTAGGCCTTTGTTCCAGCTGTTCCCACTGCCCGGATTGCTCTTCCCTGATAAGCACATAGCTCACTTCCTCCCTTCCTTCAAACTTGTGTTCACATGACACCTGCTTGGTAAGGCCTCCCTGGCCACCTGGCTTAAAATTCACAACCTGGCACACCCTGAGCCCCTCCCTTGCTCTACTTTTCTCTTTTTCCATAGCACTTGCTCCCTTCTAACATACCATGTATTTTATTTATTTATTACATTTCACTTCTGTGTCTGTCTTCTCTCACCACAGTAAGCCCCACAAGGGCAAAGATCTTTGTTTGCCTACGTATCCCAAGCACCCAGAACAGCGCCTGGCACACAGCAGGTGCTCAATAAATACTTGTTGAACAAACACCCTGATCTGTCAGGCACTCTGCTAGAGTCTAAGAACAGGGTCCCTGCTCTCCTGGGGCTGCACTCATCGGGGGACAGAGACAAACACGTAAGCAAACAAATAATAATAAATTCTTATGGACCAGGAAGATCAAAGAGGGTGAAGTAAACAGAGCATGGGAGTGGGGGTGAGGAAGCTGCTCTGAGAGGTGACTTTTTTTTTCCCAGCCGCGCTGCACAGGTTGTGGGATCTTAGCTCCCCAACCAGGGACTGAACTCAGTTCCTTGGCAGTGAGCGAGGAGTCCTAACCACTGGACTGCCAGGGAAGTCCCACGAGAGGCGACATTTTAAGCTGAGCCTAGGCCATGAGGAGGACAGAGCGGGAGGAGGAAGGCTCTCCTGGCACAGGGGACTCCCGTGTAAGCTTCCTCAGGTCAGACAGAGCTTGGCTTGTCGCAGGGAGACAGACAGAAAGAGGCCAAGGGGGCCTCGGGGAGAGTGTACTTATGGGTCTCATGGGAGTTTGGGATTCATTCGAAACGCAGCGTGTTGGGGGCTCCTGAAAAGTTCTTAGCAGGGGTGGGGCCTGTTGGGATTTCAGGGGTCAGTAAAAAGCAGCCTCCCTGCGGGCCAACCCCGGCCACTGCCTGTTTCTATAAACAAAGGCTGATGGGAACACAGCCAGCCCCTACATCTGCACATGGGCTTGGCTACTCCGGGGCTATGGCAGCAGAACTGGGTACGCTGGGACAGAGACTGATGGCCCGCAAAATCAAAAACCTTTACTGAGAAGGTTTGCTGATCCTAACCTTAAGGTGCAGGCGATTCCTTCCTTCTCCCTCAGGTCCTGTCGACGTCAGCGATCCCCATCACGTCTCCCATCCCCACTGCCACCAAGCTGCTCGCCTCCCTCTCTGTTACCGCCCACCGTCCTGTCAAAGCCTCCAATGGCTCCCCAGGACTTGAAGACAACACAGCGCCCACCTCGGCAGAAGCGAGAGATGTCACCGCTGCCCCACCTTACCTCTCGGACTTCAGCACCTCCGTCCGACCTACCCTCACTGGCTTCCTGGTGGCGCCCCAAACGCACCAAGCGCGATCCCCTCGCCTCGCCTCGCCTTTGCACGGGCTGTTCCCTTTTCTGGAATGCTTTTCCCCTGGACCTTCTCGTATGGAGCCCAAGTGATCCTTCCTCAGACAGCAGCCCCCACCCCTCCCTTTCTATGCCCTCGGCCCTGACTGATTGTTCCTCTACGTCTTTATCACTCGCTGACGTGATAGGATATACTTACTTGTTTACTGTCTGGCTTCCCCACGAAGATGTCAGCTCCCTGAGCGCGCGGGGATTTTGTTCCTTTTACGCTCAGCCATATCCCCAGAGCATCCTGCCTGCCACATGATAGGTGCTCAAAAATAAAAGCGTACTGAACGACTGAGGGTGTCCAGAGGGGAATCATAACATCCACCCGACAGGGCTGTTGCAAGGATTCAATGAGATGAAGCATGCAAAGAAACTAGAACAGTGCCCTGCCCAGCGAGCACCGGATCGATCACCACCATTCTCACGACCATCATCAGTTACGTCTGTTGGGTGGACTTTTGAGATACAGCTCAGTCTGACCACCACCTCCGCCATGTCCCAAGTGGGGGGGGGAGGGGTGCTGGGCAAGTCACTTGACCCCTCTCTTCCTTCAGGGGTCTCGAGTGTTAACTGGGCCGGACTCCTCTGCACCTGGCGGGATAAGACCCAAGGCCAGGCGCGTGGGATGCCCGCGTGCGGCCAATCTGCCACAAACTAGTCATGGCTACGGCGGCGGGCGTCTCTGCACGTTCCTGGCCCCTGTTCCAGAGGCTGGGGCCCCCTGAGGGGTCTTGTCGGGACCCTCTCTTACAGGGCAGAGAGGGCCTGAGGGGGGCGCCGCGGCCGCACCGCACAGGAGCCGAGGAAGCGGGTCAGCTCCCGGGCCTCCCGCTCTCAGGGCGCCTACACTGGGCCGCCCGGGGCGCTCTGGGCCGGTTCCCCAGACAGGGAAAGGGAGTCCCGGCGAGGCCTGGCTGGCGGGAGGCCGCGGTCAGTCACAGGCAGGGCCAGGCCCTCAACAAGGGCTGGGGGCTCTTCCTTCTTTCTCGGGCACAGTCCTCACAGGAGGAGACTGAGGCCTGGCTGGGGCCAGAGGTCACACACTGGACGGCCAGGCGTCTAAGCCTTCAGCGCCGGGCTGACTGGTCTTGGAACCTCCGGGACACACCACGCAGGTCACAGGTCATTCTCAGCACAAAATGGCGCCTCGGAGAAAAACGTACAACGATTCCCAGCACCCACCCCCACTCCCGGCTGAGGAAGGGGAGCAGGCATCAGCGCACACTCATTTGCATACACAAAACCAACGAACTTCATTGGCTGCGAGCGCCTGGGTCCGCGCTAGGCAAGCCTCCCATTGGTCGCTCACCATTTCTCTCCCCGCCCCCCAACCCCCTTACTGCCTTCTCCGTCAAGGATTGGCCCGCGCGCGTCTCGTGACGCCACTCAACGACTGCGCGTCCCTATTGGCCGGCGCGCCTTCTATCGTCCTTTTAAACCGCCAGAGTCCCACCTCCCTTCGCCCTGCCCAGGCTCCACGGCCGACCGTTAGTCGCGTGCGTGATCTCCTGGGCGTCGGGGCGCGCGCGTGCGCCAGCGTCTCATTCAAACGGGCCAATCAGCGGTCGCGTCGCCCTTCACGTCCTCTTCCACTCTACTTCCCCTTCTCCGCCACTCCATCCTCCCGGATCCCCTCCCCGACCACCGCGCACCCCCATTGGCCGGCCCGCCGAGCGCCCCCTCCCCAACTTCGGCCCGCAGCTTGCTGGATGGGAGCGAGCCCGTCGAACGCCGAGGGCCGTGCGCGCTGACGTCACGGGTCGAGGCACGGCGAGAGGGGGCCGCGAGGGGGCGCGGCCTGTGGGCGGATATAAAAGAGCGGCGGTGCGCGCGCGGCCGGCTTAGTGCGGACGGGCAGCGGGGGTGGGCGGAGCTGCGGGCGAGCTTCGCGGCGGGCGTGCTTCGCGGCGGGCGTTGGAGGCAGCGGGGAGCAGAGCGGGGCCACCGGGGCCTCGCTAGGGCCGCAGCGGCAGCAGTTGGACCCCCCGCCCCGGCCGGCGGCCGGAGAGCGCAGGAAGGGGGCCGGGGGGACCCGCCCCCGGCCGGCAGCAGTCATGGTGAGCGAGGCGTCCAGGCCCGGGAGGGGTGGTTGGGCCCTCCCCAGAGGAGGAGGCGGGGGTCTCAGGAGCCTCTCGCGGGCGGCTTGGGGGGTTGGAGGGCCCACATGGGTATCCCGGGCCTGAGATGGGCCCAGGGGCCCTCCTGTAGGCGAGGCGGGGCGGGGCGGGGCGGGAGGGGAGGGCCCGGCCGAGCTCCGGGCTTTTTGGCCCGCCCGTGGGTGTTTCGGGAACAACGACGCTCCGCCGCCGTCTTCAGGCCCGAGTTGGGATTTCCAGGGTGGTCTTACCAAGGTTAGGTGGGGAAGGGGGACCGGCATAGGCCTCGGGCCTTCCCCGGGATCATTGGGGGGCCTTGCGGAGCTACGAGCGGGCTTTGGGGTCTTCTGGGGAAAGTGGAGTCATCCGCAAGCCCTCGGCAATCCGCCCTGTTTCTAGTGGGAGATCAGCTTGGGGCGGTCGTCTGAAGCATCCTGGGTTGGGGGTTCTGGGAGCTCGGGGTGATTGACAGCCTGGGACTGCAGGAGTAAGACTAGGGTGCCACTGCATCCTAGATCCTGCAGGAGGCACCGGGCCCTGGCTCTGCCTCTGGCTCACCCCCTTGTCTCCATACCTAGAACTCCAACGTGGAGAACCTGCCCCCCCATATCATCCGCCTGGTGTACAAGGAGGTTACGACACTGACAGCTGACCCACCTGACGGTATCAAGGTCTTTCCCAATGAGGAGGACCTCACTGACCTGCAGGTCACCATCGAGGGCCCTGGTGAGTGTGGGAACAAGAGGGAGGGGTGCACTTCCTAGATCCTCGTCAATCTTAGAGCAAGGATAGGAGGCTCCCACTGTAGGGTGGACTGCCAGACCCTGAGGACGCAAGGGTAGACATGACAGGCACACCTGTTACACATGGTGCTCGCAGTATGCAGGGCAGGACACTAGAAATGGCAAGTAATTGTGTATACTTTCCCTGTAAGTGTTGTGAGAAAAATTCTGGGGGCCAGGAGAGCATATAATGGGGCCTTACCTGGGTTTGGGTGTTTCCTCCATCCTGAAGTATGGGTAGGAATTAAGTGGGATTGGGAAGAGGATGCCAGGTGGGGAGAAGTGTCAGCAAAGGCCTGGAGGGGAGGCTGGATCATCTCAAACTCCTTCCTGCCACCAGTGTTAGGTTCTCTGGGGACCAAGCAGAGAACAAGCCAAATGCAGGCTTGCCGGGAGATACCAGTAATAACCAAATGACTACAGAGGATCGTTTGATCTTGCAGAGTGGTTTAGCAGGTCGCGTCATGTGCACTACATTTAAGTTATCAGTTGAATTTTTACAATTTAAGTGAAGAGTATGTGATGAAGGACCTAGTCTGGAGTTGAACTTGTCGGGAGGGGGTCAGGGAAGACTTCCTGAGGAACAGAAGAAGAACGACTTGTGAAGCTTATAGGGAACAGATCTTTTAGGGCTTGTAGGCCTCTTTTCAAAGGAGTCTGGAAAGGAAGCCTTTGGAGGGTTTAAAGCCGGGCCAGTGGGTCGCTTCAGACTTCACTTTGACGTCGGCGAGGGTGGGGATAGAATCTGGAGGCTGGTCAGGAAGCCACTGACCATGGGCATCCATCAGGTGAGAGAAGTGGTTCCGCTGGACTTGGAGGTGGGCTCAGATTCAGGAGTGGACCTGGAGGTCAGCTGCCCAGGCTGTGATGGGTTGGACGTGGGGGCTGGGGCACGAGGAACAGCCACGGGTCTGGAACAGCTCCCAGTGTTTGCTGCGGCAGGGAAGACCACGGAGTGGACACAACTGTCCTGACATTTGCCTGAGAGGCTTCCAAATAGATGTTTTTCCGAGGAGCTGAGTGGGAATGTGTGTCTGTGCCTCTTGGGAAGGGTGTGCTGTGCCTTCACTTCGGAATGAAGAGGGATCTGTGGGTGGGGCTCACCAGTCAGGGGGTTAACTCTGAGCTGGGGATGGTGCCTGTGGCCCCCTGGGAACCTGGGCCTGTCTTCCTCTCGAGAACTCCCCGGTCTGGTGGAGGAGGCGGTGGGGCACTTGCCTCGCAGCCAGACCGTGGAGACTGGGTTTTGGGGGTGCCTGGAAGGCCTGTGCCTCCTGACGCTGTCCCCCTCCCTGCATTCCAGAGGGGACCCCATACGCCGGAGGCCTCTTCCGCATGAAACTCCTGCTGGGGAAGGACTTTCCTGCCTCCCCGCCCAAGGGCTACTTCCTGACCAAGATCTTCCACCCAAATGTGGGCGCCAACGGTGAGATCTGCGTCAACGTGCTCAAGAGGGACTGGACAGCTGAGCTGGGCATCCGGCACGTGCTGCTGGTGAGTTCTGCCTGGGCCTCCCTCCTGGGCGTGTCCCAATGACGTCCAAGCCACGGAGCCTTGTTTCTCTTCTAAAGTCAACGCTGAAGTTGTTGGGGCTTCCACATAAGAATCCAGATTTCCAGCTTTTCTGGAAGGGTTGGCAGTGCTCAGCTGCCTTTGCTGTGGAACAAGTGATGGGTTTGTGTAGCGGGACGGCGTTCTGACAGGTACAAGTCAAGCATCTGGTTAGGGTGAAGATAGACTTTCCAGTATCCAGCAGCGTACAGTTCATTGGTGCTTCAGTAGTCACAGCTTGTACAACCATCACCATTGTCATTCCGTTGTTTCTCAGCCAGGGGGGGGTTTGTTCCATTGGGGACAGTTTTAATTGTCACAGCTGGGGGTGCTACCAGCACCTAGTGGGTGGCCACGGGGAAGCTGCTGCACATCCTGCCGCAGGGACCACCCCACGGAGAACCATCCGGGCTCACCTCAGCCAAGCGGAGGTGGAGACAGCCAGACGACTCGTGCTCCAGGGTCCCCATAGGCCACTCAAGGCATGTAGGTCACCTGATGCCTCTCCACCCCTCTCACAAGGTGAAATTTAAAAAAACAAACACTGAATTTCTAATGAGCCCCTGGGGCAGTTGGTAGGGAGGATGGGGAATTGGGGTTTCCTGCAGGGCCCGGGGGAGGACTGAGCACCAAGGTAAACAGACCCCAGACCTTTCCCTCCTCTCCCTGGAGCGCCAGTGGTGGCTGCCAGCAACACCAGAGATGAGCTCACAGAATAACCCCAAGTGTCCCCAACGACCCTAGCGCCTGCAGTGCGGGGCCCAGGCCAGGCTCAGCCATGGGAGGGCAGCTGTGGGGAAGGCGGGCAGTCAGGCCTCTGGTTGTGGGGTGCAGTTGTCAGAATTAGGGTGTGATCCTGGTCCCTCATGATTATCAGTGATGTGTGTTGGGCCAGGTGCTTTGGGGAGTACTCGTTACTGCCCCCATTTACAGGTGAGAGAGCATTTCACCTGCTCAAGGCCAGACAAGTTCTGGGTTCCTGGGGTGTTCTGTGTTCCCTTTTAGAATGAAAGTGGAGGTAAAACAAACACGGCTTAGGGGCCACAGCTGTCTGTGTAGACTCCTCTTAGAAGGGTCCATTGGGGGCTGGCTGGTCACACCTTTCAGCCTCGATCTACTCTGCAGTTAAAATGGGCGGATTGGGCTTCCCTGGTGGCGCAGTGGTTGAGAATCTGCCTGCCAATGCAGGGGACATGGGTTCGAGCCCTGGTCTGGGAAGATCCCACATGCCGCGGAGCAACTGGGCCCGTGAGCCACAACTACTGAGCTTGCGCGTCTGGAGCCTGTGCCCCACAACGGGAGGGGCCGCGATTGTGAGAGGCCCGCGCACCGCGATGAAGAGTGGCCCCCGCTTGCCGCAACTAGAGAAAGCCCTCCCACAGAAACGAAGACCCAACACAGCCATAAATAAATAAATAAATAAAAATTTTAAAAAAAAATGGGTGTATTAAGGAATATTGAAGACTCACTTCCTTCTTGGACCACTCTCTGACTGTCCTCGGGCATCAGTCTCTGTTTATGCCCTGGTGCCTTTCTCTTGGGTATTAACAGCTTGTCCAGCCAGGGTTTGTGCCTCTGCCCTTGAGATTCCTGTTAAAGCCAGTGATAGCTCTAGCTTTAAGCATCTTCCTGTAGTGTAATGTAGAGCTAGTTGTCTAGTTGCTAGTTCCTAAGTTGTCCCCCTCACTTCCTTTTTTTTTTTTTTGACTGCATTGCATCTTCGTTGCTGCGCGCGGGCTTTTGTCTAGTTGCAGCCAGCAGGGGCTACTCTTCGTTGCGGTGCGCGGGCTTCTCATTGCAGTGGCTTCTCTTGTTGCGGAGCACGGGCTCTAGAGCGCAGGCTCGATAGTTACGGCTCGCGGGCTCTAGAGTGCAGGCTCAGTAGTTGGGGCGCACAGGCTTAGTTGCTCCGCGGCATGTGGGATCTTCCCGGACCAGGGCTCGAACCCATGTCCCCTGCATTGGCAGGTGGATTCTTAATGACTGCGCCACCAGGGAAGCCCCCCGTCACTTGCTGAATGAGCTGGGGCAAGTCACTGGTGGCGGGGCCTGCAGGCGTGTGCCGTCCGGGGGAGCGGTGCTGGGAGCGGGGGCCGCAGGGCCGGCCGTGTGAGGCTTGGGGGGCCCCCCTGACCCTGGCGCTCTCCCCACAGACCATCAAGTGCCTGCTGATCCACCCGAACCCCGAGTCTGCCCTCAACGAGGAGGCGGGCCGCCTGCTCCTGGAGAACTACGAGGAGTATGCCGCCCGCGCGCGCCTGCTCACCGAGATCCACGGGGGCGCAGGCGGGCCCAGCGGCGGCAGGGCCGAGGCCGGCGGGGCTGTGGCCTCCTCCGCTGACCCCGTGGCCCCCGGGGGCCCAGGAGGGGCCGAGGGGCCCATGGCCAAGAAGCACGCGGGCGAGCGTGATAAGAAGCTGGCAGCCAAGAAGAAGACGGACAAGAAGCGGGCGCTGCGGCGGCTGTAGCGGGCTTGCCTCCCTCCCTCTCCCACCGCCACCCGCCTGCCCCCAACTCTGTCTCTAAGTTATTTAAGTTATGGCTGGGGTGGGGGAGGGCACGGGGGCACTCGGACCTGGATTTGTTTTTCTAAATAAAGTTGGAAAAGCAGCTGCTGTTGCCTCTACCAGCCTGGCTTTGAGCAGCGGGCCCCCCAGCCCGAGTCTCCTCGTGGGCTGAGCACAGGGCCCTCAGCTCCGCGGGCCTCCTGCTGGGGTCGGGGCGCCCTCTGTCTGAGGGGTGCAGTGCCAGGCACGGGCCTGCTGCTCATCTCTCCTGCCCTTGTTCTCCTGAAATGGGCACAGTGGCCGGGCAGTGGGTGTGGGAGCTCCGTCTGTCTGCCGTGCGCTGGGGCACTTGATCCCGCTCTAGCCAACAGAACATGTTCCTGTGGATTTCTGTATCACATATCACAAATCCCAGGCCTGAGGAGACACCTGTCTTACAGTTTGTGTTGGTCGGAAGTTGCTGTGATGGGCTGGTCACTGCTCGGGTTTCAGAAGTGAAGCTGAGGATCCACCGGGCACGTTCCTTTCTCGGGTCCTCTTCAAACTCAAAGTTGGCGGGATTCAGTTTCTTGGGGTTGTAGGGCCTGGGGCTATCCCCAGCTGCTAGAAGCTGCCGGGGTTCTCACCCCACAGCCCTCTTTTGTGGGACCCAGTTGATTAGATGAAGCTGATGAGCCCCGGCTGATAACTTGACTGCAGGAGCACGTCCCAGCGTGGTCACAGGTTCTGCCCTCACTCTGGGGGTGGGGGCGGGAGACCGGCGCACGTCAGCTTCCTGCACGCAGCTGGCGCCCCGCGGCATGGCCCTTCTCCCTGCCCTGTTCCTTCATCTGCAGGAGGGCAGACCTGCTGGTCATTGTACCTCTTGGACTGTTATGGAGGGTCAGGTAAGGGCCGCAGACCCGGACAAGTGTCGGGGTTCTCGGCTGGTGGGAAAGTAGGGAGTGGTCCGTCTTGGCAGAAACCAACGAAGGCACAGATGGGGAGGCCAAAGATTTTGTTGCCCTCTGTCAGGCTCTGTGCCGGGCCTTAGGACACAGTGTCAAAAATGATCATAAAATACAAAGAGAAAGGAAAGCCTGGTATGCCAGTTTTCACAGTTGCTTCCTTTGTGATCAGCAAAGCCTGGAAATAAAACCCACATGTTCACCAATGGATGAATGAGTAAAGGAATTGTGAATTCACATAGTGGAATACTACTTAGCTAAACATTGATAAACAAAGTAACATGCTGAGTGAAGCCATATACGGAAGAATACAAAATACTTGATTCCATTTATATGAAATTCTAGAACAGGCAAAGTTAGTCACTAATGGCCAAAAGCAGATGACTGGCTGGCTGAGATCGGGGAGGGTAAAGTGTACAAGAGTGTGGGAAGGCTTTGGGTGTGATGAGCACATTGCAGATCCCGATTATGGTGGGGCTCACGGGTGCAGAATGATGTCAAAACTTAGAGTATATACTTAAAACAGGTGTATTTTACTTTGTGTAAAGTATATCTAAGAGAAGTTGATTTAACTTTTTAAATCAAGGACTTCTGTTTATCTAAAGCAGAATGAAAGACAAGTCAGTGGGGTTGTATGCAAGACATACAATCGAAAAGGACAAATCCAAACAAATGTATAAAGAGCTCCTACAAATCAGTAAGAAACAACACAAAAGTTGGCAAAAGCACTTGCACAAATGCTTCACAAAAGGGAAAATCCCAACGACTACCAAGCACATGCAAAGATTCCCGTCATCACTAGTGATGGGGAAAGTGCAGTGTAAACCAAAGTTGAGACCACTATGCTCCCGTGAAACTTACCACAGTGATAAGATCTGACAACGCCACTTGCAGAGCCACGGATAACTCTCCTGGCCCACAGTGCGACCCTGGCAGGAGCGTGAAATGGTAAAAGTCACGTGGGGACGCAGTAGTATCTCATTACTCAGCCTTCTAGCACACGTACCATGGGCTGCAAAACCACATTTGTCCTAATTGCAAGCAGTATAAACATGCTTGTACATTCAAGGAGCAACACTATACAACACAAAAGTAGTGGGCCATCACTACTTCCCGCAGCGTGGAGAACTCAGCATCAGGCAAACAAGCAAGTCACAGGAGACCCACAGTCTGAATGCCTTCGCACACAATTCCAAAACCGTCAAAACCAAGCTGTGCTGCTGAACACACACCTTGGCGGTAAAGCTGTGAAAGCAAGAAGACTGTTTCCCTAAAGCTCAGGACACTGGTTACCTCTAGCCAGTAGGGAGCCCAGGAGGGAAGTGTACAAATATGTTTTGTGTGCTTTTCTCTGCGTCTGCTATATTTCAGAATTCTAACAACATGAAGAAGCTCATTATGAGATATGGACCAATCTCCAAAATACGTGAGAAAGAGCAACATGCAAATGCTGTACAAGATAGGCTACCATTTCTGTTTTTGTTTGTTTTAATTTTGTTTTAAATAGGATGTGGGACTTCCCTGGTGGTGCAGGGGTTAAGAATCTGCCTGCCAATGCAGGGGACACGGGTTCGAGCCCTGGTCCGGGAAGATCCCATATGCTGTGGAGCAACTAAGCCCGTGCGCCACAACTACTGAGCCTGCGCTCTAGAGCCCGCAAGCCACAACTACTGAGCCCGCATGCCACAACTACTGAAGCCCTCCCGCCTAGAGCCTGTGCTCCACAACAAGAGAAGCCACCGCAATGAGAAGCCTGTGCACCGCAACGAAGCCCCAACGCAGCCAAAAATAAATCAATAAATAGGATGTGTATTTGCTTGCATATTCATCGAATGCCTCCGTAAGGTTACATCAGCACCTGCAAATACTGTCCCAAGAAACAGAGCTTGGAATACCATGTGCATGTTACCCATTCAAAAAACAAAGACTTAAGAAAAAAAAAGCAAGCAAAGACTTGACTTTTTAAAAATTTTAAACAAGAGCTTCTTCAATGAAACGGCTCCCTCTCATTCCCATCTCCCCACACGCAACACCCAAGTCCCTTCATCAGGGACAACCAGTGTCAGCAGGTTCTTGTGTATTTTTCTGGGGAAATTCTATGCAAACGTAAGCAAATTTAAACATATGTTCTATTTTTTTATTTTATTTTTATTTTTTGGCCACACCATGCTGCTTGTGGGACCTTAGTTCCATGACCAGGGATTGAACCCGCTCCCTCGGCAGTGAAAGCGTGGAGTCCTAACCGCTGGACCGGCAGAGAATTCCCATAAACCATAAACGTATGTTCTTTCACGTCCTGCGTTTCATCTGTGTATAACACGGCACATCGCACCTGGGCTTTTCAACTTAGCACATCTTGGCCATCTGTCCTGCAGCACTCACAGCCCTTCCCTGCCCTCAGCTGTGCCACACTGAGCTGGAAGGAATGACCTTTGTGCATGGATCCCGTGGCACACAAGGAACAGAGTCAACCTTTTCAAGTGACATCCCTGTGCCAGAGGGCAACATTCATTTGTAATTCTGTACCGATATGGCCAAACTGTTCCCCGTGGGTTTGTACCAATTGACGCTGTCAGTGATGTAAGTGTGCCCATCCCCCCCCACAACGGCCTCACTAAGTGCACTTTGATTTTTACCCAACTTTTGGGTGTTTCTCAACCTGAGAGGTAAACACTATCTTAGTCTATCTTTAAAAGGTTTTTTTTTTTAAATTATTTTTGGCTGCATTGGGTCTTCATTGCTGCAAGTGGGGCTACTCTTTGCTACGGTGCACGGGCCTCTCATTGCAGTGGCTTCTTGGCATATGGGCTTCAGTAGTTGCAGCACACAGGCTCAGTAGTTGTGGCTCATGGGCTCTAGAGTGCAGACTAAGTAGTTGTGGAGCATGGGCTTAGTTGATCCACGGCATGTGGGATCTTCCTGGACCAGGGATCGAACCCGTGTCCCCTGCATTGGCAGGCGGATTCCCAACCACTGTGCCACCAGGGAAGCCCTAAAAGACTTTTTTTTACAACAGTTTTGGAGTTACACAGAAATCGTGAAGACAATACAGTGTCCCCGCTGCCCTTGGGTGCATCTCCTCCATAAATGCTACGCTAAGTGAAGGTGCTGAAACAAATGTGCTGGTTTTGCTGTGAGAACCTGGCCAAGGGCCATGGGGGTAACATACAGTCAGGGTGAACTCAGCAGGCCTGGGGTGCTCAAGGCCCACAGGTGGATGACTGTGAATAGTTTTCAAGATGAAACACAAGGGACTTCCCTGGCCGTCCAGTGGTGAGGACTCTGCACTTCCACTGCAGGGGGCACGGGTTCAATATCTGGGCAGGGAACTAAGATCCCACATGCCAGGCGGCATGGTCGGATCCGGGGCTGGGATCCGGGGCTCCTTGCATGTCTCCAAACCACGTGCTCATGTCATTTTCATAATGAAAGACTTTAAAGAATAGATTTTATTACAGCAAATGACTACAAGAGAAACAAAGAGATTTTTTAAATTCCTGGCCTGGGAAGAAACAGCCTGGAGGGAATGCGGCCACAGCGGTGTATTCACAGAACTCATGCAGACCGGGAGCCACAGGCACCAGCGCGTGTGGATTTGTCCTCAAAGTGCTCAGAAGAACACGAGCATCGTTTGGCGTGCAAACAGTTACAGAGACGGGAGGACATTTGTGATTGTTTTGAGCCCACCTGCTCAAGGTAATTTACACTAAACTGTTCATTCACGCAAGGCAGACCTGTGGGCTTGTCCTGGCCAGCCATGTTACCAGCTTTCTGCACATTTAACCTCAAGGGCCTTAGGAAGTAAGGTCTATTCACATGCACGTGTCACAGGCACCGAGGCTGAGGAGTGACGGAGCCCTGAGGTATCTGAGGTATCCGTGCAGATGGAACTATAATCGAGGCCAGGCCCTCCCATGAACAGAGCACATCTCAGCGCTGAGTCTCCACTGCTCTGAGTGACCCTGTGTGGGGCAGCTGCCGAGGGTGCGCCCTACACTCTGCAGACAGATCAACACTGGAGACAACGGCAGCAAACCAAACCAGGATCTCTGCATTGCGGAGCCCTGAGGAATCAGATGCTAGAAACGACCTTATTGTTTCACCTGTAGGGAAACTGAGGCGCAGAGAGACTAGTGACGCACCCAAGCGTAGGAACTGGCACGCGGAACTGGAGGGGGATGCTGTGGGTGGTGGGGGACGGGAGGGGGATGCTGTGGGCATCTCTCTGGGCACTTGCCTGTAATGCCACCGCCTCCTGGCCCCACTGTTCCTGCTGAGAAGCCAGCAGTGAGTCTTACTGCAGTTCCCTTGCATGTGAGTTGCTCTTCTCATGCTGCTTTCCAGATTTTCCCCGTCTTTGGCATTCAGCGTTTTTACTATGATGTGTCTGGGTATTTATGATTTTTTAAATCTTGTATTAATTCTTTACTTGCTTTTCCAATTTCCATGCCGACATACATCACTTGTGAGAAAACAAAGTTTGCATAGACGGCCCCCCATACAAACCACACCTGCCGCCAGGCTCTCTCCTTCCCCAGGAGGGAGATGGGAAGCTGAGGCCTGGAATGCCTGCAGCACTGGGGCTCCAGCAGCAGAGCCTCAAGACTGAGACCTGTTCCCTCCCACCAGCCCTCTCCTGGTTCCACCTCCCCGAAGTGCCATCCAGACCCCTGGCGTGGCATCCCCAGCCCAGCCACCCCCGATGGCCCGGCCACCTGCAGGGCTAGAGGTCCACAGACTGAGTGAGGCTGTGTTAGGAGGAGGAAACAGGCCACAGAGGGAGGTAGTTATCTTGGGGGTTCAGGTGACCAGCCGGACTCCACGTGGGCTAAGGGCCTAGAGGAGCAGGGCTCTGGGGCAGACAAGGAGACGGACCATCTGACAGCCGGCCGCCACGGGGGGGGGGGGAGCAGACGCTCAGCGCTGTGTGCGTCTGGTACGCTGGGTGCCGGGCTAAGTCCTGGCTCACAGGACACACCCGCTAGATGGACTTCAGTGCTGTGGAGAAAAATGAAGCCGGGGTGGGGGGGGGAGGATTTTGATTTTTAAGAGTGGCCAGAAGAGGGACTTCCCTGGCAGTCCAAAGTTTAAGACTTGGCGCTTCCACTGCAGGGGGTGCGGGTTCGATCCCTGGTCGGGGAACTAAGAACCCGGATGCTGGCCAAAGGGGAAGAAAAGTGGTCAGGAGACCTCACTGCCCTGCAACATGTGAGAGTGAGAGGCCCTGGCTCCCTGTGGGGAAGCACCTTCCAGAGGAACGGCTAGTGCAGATGCTCCCAGGCAGAACCGCGTGGGCTGGGTGGACAGCAGGGGCCTGGGCGTCCGGGCGGAGACGGGCCCGACCAGCCACGGCTAGGGGGCTGCCTTCCACTCGCAGTGGGATGGGAACCGTGGGAGGGTTTTGAGCAGGTGTTAAGTCGCCTAAGTTCCACCTGGAACTAAAGATGCCACTCCAGCTGGGTTGAGGACAGACCCCCGTGGGGTGAGGGCGGATGGTCCAGGGGAGAAAGAGGGTTCGGCAGGAAGGGATCAGGTTCACGCCCACTGAGGAAGGCTGGAGGGGGCAGCAGGGTGGGAGGGGGGTCAGGAACTGTCTGGGTGTGTGGAGCTCCTGGGCCCCGGCACAGAGCTGTGAGGTGGGGGCAGGGTTGTCGTCTCTGCACAGGGTCCTCAGGATGGCAGAGACCCGAGTCCTTGGCCCATGGCATAGTGGCTGGCACATAATAGGTGCACAGGAAACACACCACGAGCAATGACATGGGTGACCTTTACCCATCTGAGCCTCGGTTTCTACATCTGTAAGGTGGGGATGATATCTGCTTCATGGGGCATCTGGGGCAGTCAGAGAAAACAGCCACTCCTCAAGTGTACGTGTGTGTACGTATATGTGTACACACGCACGCCACAGGCCCATCTGAAGTTACAGAGACGCCATCCAGCTTGTCATAGGCTTAAAACACTACACCAACAGCTAATTGACGCACTTACCTGCATTCTTTAACCCAGGGGTCCTCAAACCCCGGGCCGTGGACCAATTCTGGCCCGCAGCCTGTCAGAACTGGGCAGCACAGCAGATGAGCGGCGGGCAAGCGAAGCTTCATCTGCTGCTCTCCATCGCTCGCGTTACCGCCTGAACCACATTCCCCTCGCCCAGTCCGTGGAAGAAGGGACTTCCACAAAACCAGTCCCTGGTGCCAAGAAGGTTTGGGACCGCTGCCTTAGCCCACGTAATTCCGACAAGAGGCAGAGAGATCCAGTTACTTGCCCAAGGCCACACAGCTAGCAGCTGAGCTGGCAGAAGGACCCAGGCAGGTGCCCAGAGGCAGTGCCCACGAGCCCACGTCACGGCTGTAATAAACACAAGGAAGCAACTAGGAGAACCTACGTTAGAGCCAGCGGTCAGAAGAGACCTCTGAGGAGACAGAGCGGCGCAGCCTGGGGGAGGGCCGGAGGGCGGCCAGGAGCAGCTGAAGGCAGCGGGGAGGGCAGTCACCTGCTGAGAGCAGGAAGCAGGTGAGGGCCGGAGCTGCAGGGACGCTGGGCTCACCCCCAGTGCAGCCGGAGGCAGACACGCTAGGCCAGGTGGGCTCCTCGCCAGAAAACGGCTGTGTAAGGACACGCCTGCTGGCAGAAAGCCCGAGGCTGCCACCCTCCTCCTGGGTGGCTGGTGCAGCTCGTGTTCCCCTCCCCCAGCTGTGGACAGAGTCCCACAGGCTTCTGGACTCAGGAGCTGCACTGGTGCCCGTGAGTGCAGTTCTGGGCCCAGAACCAACGGCCACGGCATACTGAGGGCCCTGTCCACCCCCAAGTCCTAGGATGCTCACTTCACACCTGCAGAGCCCCCTGGAGAGGCCGAGCTGCCCCAGGACCTGCCGTGGGAGAGTAGGGCCAGCCTGCTCCTCACCCCAGCTGCCACTGGGGTTTCCAGGCCACCCCAGGAGGAAGAAATGGTCTACAGCGGGGGTCCCAGACAGCAAAGACCCAGACCGTAAATGCTTCCTCCTTCAAAGGCCACACTGCCAACACTGCTGTGCCACAGGCCACAGAACTACACAAAACAGAACGTGCGCTGACCCTTGATCTAGATGCCCACCCCTCAGGAACCTTAGACTAAACGTTAAAAAAACAAAAACTTCCACTTTATGTCTCTCTTGAAGCTTTGTCATGCATTAGCAGAGTGTGGGATCATGCTGATTCTAGATTTTACTTAACCTGCAGTTCCTTTTTTTTGCGGTACTGAACAATCACCTCTGAGCGTCGAATGTAAAAATTCACACCAACACCAGCCCTCCGTGATGGGCAGAAACGATGGGCCAAGGACACACACGAAAGCTGGGGCTCAGCTCCCCCACCTGGACCTGGTCCCTCCAGACTCACGACACTGGGACGACCGTGTGTTGCCGGCTGGGAGGGGAGCCCCTGGGGACATGGCCTGGAAGGCGAGGAGGCTGAGGCAAGTCAGCTGACAGCTTTATTGCATTGGGGAAGGGGACAGATCGCTCAGGAGCTCTTGGTGGGGCGGGTCCGCTTCCTCTTCACCATCACAGGCTTCTGGCTGCGCAGGATGGCGCTGGCTCTGCGGATGGCAGCCTGGGAGGCGAGGCGGGCTCAGGTCACCCACCCCACCAGCTGTGCCCCCCACCCCCGCATGCCTCCCAGATGGGCGACGTTCCCTCTTCCCCAGAGCGCAGTCACCAGAGGGCCGTCCTTCACAGCACTGGCCAGGCTCCCTGGGTCCCCACTGTGTAGTCGCCTCCACCACCTGGCATCAGCTCTCCAGCCCCCACTCACCATACGCAAATCCGGGCGGTACTTGTTCTTTCGGATCATGTGCCGGATGCTGCTGAGGGTGGCCCGGGCGTTCTTGTTGATGGTGGTCCGCACATAGGAAGTGGCTGGCTTTCGCTGGCCTGGTGTGGTGGGGAGAAGAGGGGCCCCAGGGGTCAGACGGTCTGGACCTTTGGTGCCCACCCCCGGGGTGAGGGCACAGTCCCACCCAGAGAACCCGAGTGCCCGGACTGTGTGAGCCTGGGAGGCAGTCCCATCTCCAAGCATCAACTTACAGGACGATGGCGAGGGCCACCACAGGCCAGGTCCTGCACCTGTATAGGCGTCTCCTCCCCAGCCTGTCCCTGAGACACAACACTGCTCATCTCACTGCACCGAAGGGGAAGCAGAGGCAAAGGGACCAGGACTCCCTTGCCCAAGGTCACAAGCACAGTTGTGTGACTCCAAGGAGAGCCTGGGCGAGGTGGGCACTTGGCACCACGCTGACCAGGTGGCGAGCGCTCCCCAGAAAGCAGCTCTGGCTCCTCTCCCTTCCGCACCCTCCTGGGCCCTAGCTACCCGCTCAGCAACAAGTGTCTGAAACGCCAAGCTGTGAGGCTGGGGTGATGTGGAGCCACAGGAGGACCAGGGGTAAGAAGAGGCCTGGGGAAAACACCTGCCCCTCACCTGTGCACAGGTGGAGTTGGACTCCCCTGCCCAGGATAAAAAGGAAAACACCCCCTTTATTGCGCTAAAGACCTGATGGGGTCCTGGCTAGGATCCTGTGCTCCTAGGTTTCCCCCCAGATGCCAAAGACCCTGTACCATACTGGAGATTTCACGTTAGCCTTCTGACCCCAGAGGAGAGCCCATGTTACCTCCTCAGGTCAACCCGATTCCTGACAGCCCAGGAAAAGCCACCCAACAATCCAAGAAGGGAAAGCAAAGGTTTTGGGACCCAGCGCACCAGAACAGGGTTCTCAGGAGTGTGGGAACCTGAGAAGCCCAAAAGCATAAGCAACTGCTTGCTCCTGGGTCTGTGCTTCTGGGAAGGGAGATTAACCCCCTTCCCTCTGAGAACAGAAGGCAGCAGACGTGGCTGCTGCTGTCACTGAACAGGACACAGGGCTCAGAACCCAAAGAGAAATCAGTCCTCATCAGGGACCCGGGGAAAAGCTCATTCCTATCTCTTAAAACCCACTGCCCACCTACAAACAAAAGTGTTGCGGGTGCGCCACCATGACTCAGCTGTTACCCAGAGACACCCCTGCCTCCCCCTGACCTCCTCTAAGAGTCTAAAAGGGCCTGTCTGTGCCTGAGGCGCAGGGAGGTGGGATGCTAAGCGCCCCATTCTGAATCCTCGAAGCCAGCATGGGAGCCAAACTACTGCTTCAAACCCAAGCTGTCACTTCCTATGCGGGAGCTAGAAGGCGGCTCCCCATCTGTTTACCTGAATTTTCCCACCGGTGGAGGCAGACTTCCACCTTCTTCAAGGATTTATTCTGAAAACATCATCAAACCATGCAACCCTGTAATTTAACCCTGATAAGCACGCAACGGAGTTCAGATGCTTTTAATTTCTCCACTTTTTAGATGATAAGCTCACATAGCTGGTGGGCTAGCTTGGAGAGGAACCAGCCTTCCAGGCAAACATCCTGACCCCAGGAATCCTCCGTCCAATAGCAGAATCACTCCCGCGGCCCGACAGTGAAAAACCACAGCCCCCTGCCCCGGATGGGGGTCTGTTGCCTGGGCCCAGCCAGGGCAAATGCTCACCGGATCTCCGCTTCATGACCACCACGACCCCTTTGCCGTCCGCCGCCGGCTCCACGCCCACAGTCTTGCGGTGAATGAGCCCGTTGTAGCGAAAAGAGTTGCGGGCCTTCAGGTTATTGGGTTCCTGGGAAGGAGGACGCATCGCGGTCATGAAGAGGAAGGGGGCACAGCAATCGTAAAGGTCCCTCCCTCCGACCCACGCGTCAGAGCCCCGCTTACGGTGCTATACGTCTGCTTATTCCTTTTGATCAAGAAGCTGGAGCAGTTCCGCACGACCATCCATTGCAGATGCGCGGACATGGCGGCAGCTGCGGAGAAAGGGGCGCGGGAAAACGTCAGGGGAGCAGCAGGCCGACGCCGGACAACAGAGAAAGGGTGCGTTTGGGGACCTGGCGAATGGGAGCACCGCGTGGGCCGAGAGCGCCTAGAAATTTGCCAGGCGGGGCTGGGCGGCCTAAGGTGGCGGCGCTGAACCTGGGCGGCCGAGACTAACTGCGAGGGACGAGAGGTGAGAATCCACAGCGACCTAAGGCGGCGGGGCCGGAGTGAAGCCAAGAGCGCGAGGGGCGCAGTGAGCCAGGCAGGCAAGAGCACAGACACCCGGGGGCAGGCGCGAGAGGCGGTCACGCGGGAGCAACTCACCTCCTCTCGTGGCGGCGGCCGGATACGGAAAGAGGCAGGCGGGGGGCGGGGCGACGCCTTTAATAGCAACACGCATTTCCGCTTCCTCTCAGGGTACGCGCGCGCCGTCGCCTGTCCCCGCCTCCTTCCGCCCGCCTCCGAGGCAGCTCGGCCACGTTCGGCTATTTCCTCCAGTCAGTCTCAAACCGTTCGGGGACTTTCGGAACTCTTCGGCTGGGGACCCGAGGGGGTGTTCTCGACGCGGAGTGGTACAGTTCCGAGGGCCCTTCGTGTGTTTTCGGAACTCCACGGCTGGATTTCCGAGTGTGTCCCTTTCCAGAAGTCCCAAGCCCCTTCCTCAACGGCTTCTCTCCAATATTGCCACTCAGAGCTTGGCACAGGGTGGGTGCTCAATAAATATTTGTTTTATGAATGAACTTGTTAGTGCGTAAACTATTTAAACCACACAAGGACTTCGGGTGCTTCCACGTTCTTCGTAGGCCCTCGGCTATTCCCGACGAAGGCAGCAGGCTCGGTCGGACATTTTCGGAACTCTCCGGAAACACTCTTCCGAAGGGCGGCCAGCTTCCCTCTTATTGGCCCATGCCCGCTTCGAATCTCTTCGGAAACACTCGGTCTCCATTCGGCCACGTTCGGAAACCTTCGGCTAACCCCGGGAGCTCCCTCTCAATTCGCCCTCCCCTGTGTCCTCTTAAGCTCCTGCACCATTTCGAGTCTAGAGAGAAGCCGGACGGAGCCTTCTCGCAGACTGTCGCCCATTTCTTCTAAGGGCGAGGTGTGTTTGGAGGAAACGAGATTTGCCTGGGAAAGGTCTTGGTTCCTTTAGGGCTTGCATACCTGTTCGCCCAGCTTATTTCCTGTGCCTCGCGGACTCCAGCCCTATTCTCCCCCTCCATTCCGCCCTATGTCACACCCGTTACACTTTAGGGAAGTTTATTTTCTGTTGTCAGGGTCCTCTTTAAGGGGCAGGAGCCTCGCCTGATATACCTCTGAGTCCTCAGCCTCACCAGCACAGGGCCTGGAGAGACTCCAAGTGAACAGAAGGAATGACGGTGCTTTATGTCACCTCCATTAAGGCACCTTGAGTTGTGATTATGTCCAGAAACTCCTTGAAGGCAGAGGCCTTGTCTGGCCCATCTCTGTGCCCCTGGACTTCGCCGTAATGAGTTCTGACAGTCCAGAGGCCCCAGGAGAAATCTGAGCAAACAGGAATGTTGGGGTTTGCCCTGCTGCCTCTATTAGAGCACCCCGGATTTTCACCATGCGCTGCTTCAGGCTCCTTAGGATGCAGGGGCCCTGGGCCGCACTAATCTGTGCGCCCAGCTGCCCCCAGCATCGGCTTCTGAGGGCCAGGGCGCCCCCGGGCCGGGCCCGACCGCACCCAGCCCAGCTCAGGTGACCAGGCGGGTGCCGGGCACACCTGGCGCAGTCCCCTGACCCCGCCCCGGACCGGGCCGCACCCGGAACGCGGAACGCTCTCCGTCGGAGCCAGCCGCTGCGGTGGAGCAGGGCCATGGCGGCGGCGCCAGCGGTGTGCGCCTCGCAGGGGCCCCCGCCTGGCGCACCGTCCCCGCCGGCGGGCGTGCCTGTGCCCGCGTCGGGCCTGGGCCGCTGCCGGTTGGCGCTGCTTGTGGCCGTGGCGCTGGACGTGGCGGGCATGGCGGCGCTGCTGACCGGCGTGTTCGCGCAGTTGCAGGTGCGCGGCCGCGACTTCGGCGACCTGCTCATCTACTCGGGCGCGCTGCTCGTCTTCCTGAGCCTGCTCGGCTGGATCCTCTGGTACACCGGCAACATCGAGATCTCGCGCCAGGAGCTCGAGCGCGACTACGGCCTGCGACCCTCGGCGCTCTCCCGCCTCGCGCGAAAGCTCTCCCGCCGCTGGTCGGCGCCAGCTTCCTCCTCCGCCGGCCGGCGCGCCGCGCCCGTCTCCTGGGGAGCGCGCGCCGCCGCCCGCACGCCCCCGCCGCACGCCCCCGGCTCCCGCCGCGTGCGCCTGCAGCTCGTCTCGCTCGAGGCCGGGCCTGGGGCGGCGGGTGCGGGCAACGAGTGAGCCCGAGGTGAGGGGCGGGGAGCGGGGCGGGGCAGAGGGGAGAGATGGAGGGACCGAGGGACAGAGGGGAGATGGAGGGACAGCGGGAGAGATTGAAGGACAGTGGGAGAGATGAAGAGACAGACGGAGAGCTGGAGAGGTAGTGCGAGGGAGGGAGGGAGGGAAGGACAGAGGGGAGAGATGGAGAGACATCAAGGAGAGATGGAAATGGAGAGGGAAAGATGGAGAGACAGAGACAATGGGGAGAGAGAGACAGGTAGAGGTCAAGATTGGAAGGCAGAGAAGCAAAGACTAGCGGAGACCCAGAGGATGAAGACCTAGAGACAGTAGGCATGGGTGCAGACTGGGGAGAGACAAATGAGACCCTGCCCCCAGACGTGCGTGAGGGCTGGAGAGTCACCTTTAGCTCCACCAACACTTGGAGGTGATTCGTCCCTGTGCTCCAGTCCCCAGGTGCACCGAGTCCTGTTTCCCATTTAATCCTCCAAGTGTAACAGAGTCTCTGAGGTCACTGCTATTACTGTCCCCACCCCAGGGAGGACACTGAGGCCTCAAAAGGTGCCACCTCTTGCCAAAAGGGAGGTACCTGTTGCACTCTCCAGAGTGCACTCCTCTGCCAGAGACCTGCTGTGGCTCCCTGTTGCCCTCTGGTTAAATCCAAGCCACTCACTATGTGTGTGTTTGCCACATCTCAGCCCCACATCTCCTGCCTTCTCTGCAGTTAGAATGACCTCCCTCAGTCCACGATGGCCAGGCTGTCTCACACCAACTGGCCTCTGTCCATGCCTTCACCTACACTGGGGGTGCCCTTGTTGTCTGCACTCCACTCAGAAAACTTCCCAGGTGTGTTTTCAGATCCAACTCAACTTCAGTGCCTTTCTCTGGGTCTTCACATTGTCTGAGTTACCCTTGTTATTGCTTGTATCACTGTGTGTTGTGCTGATACTGTCTCTCCCACCCAACAGGGAGCCCCTGGAGGGTAAGGCCTGGGTCTCTGGTGTCTTTGTGTTAGCTAACACAAAATTTGGCATACAATGCAGAAATAACCACCTGTGGTTAAAATTACCCCTGGAAACACTTTACCTTGCCCAGAAGTCTAACACAGCTGGGTAGACCTCTGCTGCTAGAACCACTTGCCAGAAACTGGCCAAGCTGACCGGCCTGTAGGCCCCTCTTAGAAGGAAAACGGGCCTTTCCAAACACAGGACTCCATAATGGCAGGGTGAGGTGGTTCCAGCACATGAGGGACAGAGAACTGGAATTTTAACAGAGGGGCCTGTAGGTCCTGGCTCTGGTCACTTCTCTCTCCCTCTGGGACCAAAATTAGTTGAGAAGATGTGCAGAGCCTAACCCATCCTATGTCATTTCTCCCCCCATTTCATCTTCTCTGTCTCTGCCTGTCTTTCTCTTTGTCCCTGTGCCTGTCTCGGTCTATCTCCCGTGTCTTTTTTTATCTTTGTGCCTCTGTCCTTCCCTCGACATATGTGTCTCTCCCTCTCTCTCTTTTGTGTGTAAGTCTCTCCGTCTCTGCCTTTCCTTGCCTCTCATTCCCCACCTTGTACCACTGGGTTCCGGTGAGTTAAAGGCACAGTCGCTGCCGCACGTCAGGGCACGGAGTAATGAAGGAGCCAATGAGCAAGCGCGTCAGTCAATGGTGAGGGACTGAAGCGGGAGGAAGGGGCCCCTTCTCCTGGGCGGTGGTCCTGGGATGCAGGGATACACGCAGGGGTCCTGAGCAGCCACTAACCCCACCCTCCCTCCTACAGACGAACGCATGGCCACACCTGTCAGGACCCGATGGAGGTGCGCAGCTGCCCCCGTCATCATCTGGCTGCCAGGATGCCTGCGTGTCCTGCATCTATCCCCCCCTGGATAAAGCGCTCTGCCTCACTGTGCTGCGTATCTGTCTGGGGAGGGACGGCACTGGGGCAGGGGTGAGGGAGGGGCTGCCCAAGCCCTTGGGGACCTAGGAGCCTAGCTTCACGCTGTCCCCTCACGGAGGGGGACAGGAGTGGGGGGCAAGGATCTCAAGCCCAGACCCACCCCTTGAGTCCAGACCTCCCTCAGCCCAGGTTCCTCTGTTCGTTTGAGGTCCCCAGAGATGCAGACAGAGGGACAAAGACTTGCAAGATACTTGTTGGGGGGAATACTTATGGAGGGTAGGTTGGAGTAGCTCTGTTACCTGAGGGAGGAGGGGCAGAGGAAAGAGGACGGAGCAGGGTGAGTCTTCAACTGTAATGAACTTCCAGGAAAATTTCCGTCCCGCCACTAGGGAGTCTGAGAGCTGTAGTTGTCCGGGCATTCGTGGGAAGCAAGGCAAATGCCTACTGGCCCAAGGGCGGCAGGATCCCAAGGGCAGGCAGCAGAGGCTGTCAGGCAGCGGCAGAAGGACAGCTGAGGGGCACGGTGGTCCATGTACCCCCAGCCCAGCTGCAGTCCCAGCCCAGGCCACCCCCAGCTCACCCCAAGCCCCTCAGTCCAGACCCCCCATAATCACAGCCCAGGACCTACACTCAACTCAGGACCCCCATCAGCTCAGGCCCGCCCCCATCAGCCCAAGTCCCCCTCAGCTCGGATCCTCCCCACTTACTCCTGGACCCCAGACGCCCGTCAGCTCACACCCCCCATGATCACAGCCCAGGCACCCCCCAAAACACACACACACACACACACACACACACACACACACACTCTCTCCCAGCCTCTGGGTCTTATCCGCCCCCTGCTTCATGCTTCTCAGAAAAGAGACCATGCATCTCTGTGCTATATCTGTATTGAGGGGTCCCTCCAGGGGTGCCTCTAATCTTCCTCCTCCCCTGCTTCCGTTTCTTCGCCCCCTTCCGTGCCCTCCCCATCAGTGCCCCCCGAGATGTCCAGGGCCCCCTCCGTGAGCATGCTGCCAATGGACGCCGTCTTCTTTTCGTTTGGTGTCCGGTCCTTGGATAACAGAGAGACGGTCCTTGACAGGTTGCACTTGCCCTTCAGGAACCACGGCAGCCGCAGCATATCCCGTCGCTTGGCCCACCTGGCAGGGAGGGGACACCCTCAGCTGTGCCGTCCACCTGCCCCCGCCCCCCAGGGCAGGGGAGCCCACCCGAGCCCCGACCCCACTCACCAGAACAGGCAGATGCTGGAGATCAGGAAAAGGAGGCCTCCGCACGTCCAGCCAAGCGCCCACATGTGCTTCCTCCGCATGTTTTCTGCACAAAGCAGGGAGCCGTGAGACCAAGGGGTCCCTGCCACCAGCCCCCACCCCAGGGGCCCTGGCTCCCTGGCACACACCGTCCGGCCGCTGGTGGTAGCAGACCCCGTCGCGGTAGCAGCATCGTAGACGCAGACAGAGATTCGGGTTCTCAATTGCCGCCTGGCCCCCACAGCTCTCCCGGTCCCACACATCTCCCTCACAGCCTGGGGACCAACGCAAGGGGCAGCTGCCTCACAGAGCCTGACCCCAACACCAGGCTCTGGGGCTGCCGGCCTAGTGCTTACTTCGTGCTGGACCCTGGACTCCAGGCCCCCAGCCCCTCCCCCCTCAGACCCAGGGGTCCGGGCCCCCAGCCCCTCCCCACTCAGACCCAGGGGTCCGGGCCCCCAGCGCCTCCTCCCTCAGACCCCGGGGTCCAGACCCCAGCGCCTCCTCCCTCAGACCCAGGGGTCCGGGCCCCCAGCCCCTCCTCCCTCAGACCAGGGGTCCGGGCCCCCAGCCCCTCCTCCCTTTAGACCCAAGAGTCTAGTCTGGGCTCCCTGTCCCCAGGGGACCCAGGGTTTCCTCCACTGCTCACTCCATGGATAGAAGAATCCCTGGATTCCATTCCCGTCTGTGAAAGACAAGAGCGGTGTTAGGAGGCTGTATGGAGGGTGACGAGGCCCTCTGCTCAGCTCTCTGACCCTCTCATCAGCCCCCTCACCTACGGAGCCCTGCATTAGCAGGAAGAGGCCCAAAGCTGGGATCCCAGACCCCACCATGTCGCCTCCCCAGACTCCTGGGGCCTCTGTGGGGAGAGACCTTGAAGGCCATCACCCCAGCAACCGGCTCGGCCCCGCCCGCCTGCCCAGCTGGCCCCCAAAGTTCTAAGTTCTATTTCTAGGGAGCCCACTTAGCAATTGGGAAGAAAGAAGGGGGGGGGTCATACTGGCCTGGTCACACCTGGTTGCTAGGGAGTTGCTTCCTTAGCAACCAGATGGAAGGGGCCTTGTGGGTGGGATGGTGCCCTGGCATTAGAAGAGCCTCCTTAGCAACCTGGGTAGAAAGCAGGTGGGAGTCTAAGACATCTCCTCCTTGCCAACCAGGGGACCCAAGGAGTGGGCACCCTGAGACCTTCTTGCCAGGGAATCCCTCTGCTTAGTAAACATTCCTGAAAGGCAGCTCGAGGTGACCCAAAGGCTCCTGAGACCTGGTTGCCAGGGAGTCTTCCCCCTAGCAACCAGGGGCAGGGGGCCTGAGGCCCAGAAGACCTCACTGAGCCCCATTGTTAGGGAGGCCCCCTAGCAACTAGGAGACCTAAGAGGGCGATGAGAAAATGGGGGTCAGGCCATAGGCCAGAGCTCTTGCTCAGGAGTCCCCTGGTCCCAAAGGCATCCAGGCCTCCTGATGGGGAGTGTGTAAAGGGAGGGCCAGGATCGGAGAGATCTGAGGCCCCGGGTGGTGGGGAGGGGACTCATGGGAAGGGAGCCCCTTCTAGCTCAGTCTGTTTCCCCCCCTGCAAACAGGGAAATGGATCCGACTGGGGTCCCCAAGCTTCTGGTTTGGTCCACCCCAGTGGTGGGGGAGGAGGCCAACTTGGGGGCTGGGGTGGGAACGTGATCCCTCATTCTCCCCTGAACCTCCACTCAGCTTTCCAGCCAGTGAGGAGGGGGCTCAGCTCTCCTGGGGCGGTGTGTCTTTGTGTCCAGATCCTGAGTCTGAGGGAGAAGGGAGCTGGAGGGTCTGGACACTTGGATCAGAGGGAAGGGAGCATCTGGGGGTCAGAACTCCCAGGTCTGAGGGAAGAGGGGCTGGGGGTCTGGACCCCGGGGTCTGAGGGAGGACGAGGCAGGGGACTAGGTCTGAGGGCAGCTGTCCAGGAGTCCAGACCCCATTTCTCAAGAAGCCCTTTGAGGCTGCCTCCCGTCCTACCCATCTCCCGTAAACATCCTGGTGGGTGCTGAGTGGGCCCAGGGTTGCCTTCGTCAGAGATGACACAGGTCCGAGGGGCTCGGCAGGGGGCCGGGGGTGGGGGCCAGAGGGGTTGTGGGGCTGAGGCCGGGCAGCTGCTGACCGTTTCCTGTGTCAACATCATCTGGACCCACTTCCCAATTCCCGGGATTCCTCAGGGATCAAGGAGGGGGTGGGGGGGGGGCGGGGCCGCGGGCCCTGGACCGCGGCTTGGGGCTGGGGGGGGCCGCCGTCACGGCCCTCACCACTAATGACAGGTTTGGGCTGCCTCTGCGGCCCGCCTGCCCCGTCACCCCCCAGGGGCCAGACAGGACCCCCCAGGGACAGACAGACGGACACACACAGCCTCGGACCTGCTGACCTCACACCAGCCAGCTCCACCTCACCCAGGGGCCAGCACATGAGCAAGGACCCCCTGGGGTCCCCCGTCATACCCCAGTGGCATCTCCCCCCCACGGCTGTCATCAGCCCTCAGAGTCTCAGCTCCGTGTCTCCCCCAGTCTTTGTCTCCGAGCCCCTGAGCTTGTCTCTGCGTCTGTATGGGTCCCAATTTTTTTTTTTTTTTTCAATCTCTGTCTCTTTCTCACTCTGGCCTCTGTGCTCCTGTCTCTTTCTGTTTGTCACTGTCATCTCCTGTCATTGTTTGTGAGTCTCCTACCCTGCCTCTCCATCTCTTTACTTGTGTCTCTGTCTTTGTCTCTCCTTCTTGCCCTCCTTTCCACAGAAGTAGCCTGAGCGTCCCCAACCCTGGGGAAGACCCAGGAGTCCTGAGCAGCCCCCGCCCTCCCATCCTGCAGCCACCGGCCTCCTGCTGCCACGGTGAGGGAAGACGACCCCGCATCCCCGGGGTGAGAGGGCCGAAGCAGGCCGAGGGGAATGGCACTAGTGGGGGACTGATGACCGATGCCTAGACTCCTGACCTTCCCCAACAGAGCACCCCCAAATTGCAGAATGGCCACAAGTTTTCTCTACCTTTCTAGAAACAAGGGTTTCGGGCCTGGACACCTGCCACCTGGGTCTGAGGGAGGAGGGGGCTGAGAGCTGGGCTCCTGCATCCGAGGGAGTAGGCGGCGGGGGCCTGGACCCCTGAGTCTGAGGGAGGAGGAGCTGGGCTCTTGGACTCCTAGGTTAAAGCAATGGGATCGGTCCCCGAGGTGGAAGGGGCTGCCATCATGAGATCCCTGCTGTGGCTCTCAGGCTGGCCCCAGGCTCAGTCTCCCATCCCCTCAGGCCAGTCCCTCCCCCAGGCTGGTGGCCTGAGTCACCTTGGCTGGCCCCACCGGTCTTGGGGGGGGCTACGTCAGTTCTCCCCTCACTGACGCAGCCTTGGGCCCCCCCACGCTGACTCAGCCGGAAACAGGCCCCCTGGGGGCGGAGACCCAGTGGTCAGAGGCCTGGGTCCCAGCATGAGCAGGGGCTGGGGAGGGCCCCTGGGGGGCCCTGGCAGGGGTGGCCATGACAGACTGAGAGAGGCAGAGGGAGCTCTTACCTGAGGCGATGAGGTCATGTCCCACCATGGGGGGGCTGTGACCTCACCTCCCTGGGGACCTGAGCAGTTGCCCCCCCAAGTGGTGGGGGATGGGAGGGGGAGGACTTCAGCCGCCATTCATCCTCAGAGCCCCCTTGCCAGCTCAGCAGTCTCAGGGGCCAGTGGGGGGGGGATGTCTGCGGGGGGACCTTTGGAAGTCCTTGTCACCTTCCGTCTTCTCACTACCCTCCACCCTTCTCTGCCACCCTTATCCTGGGGGTCGGGGTGCTCCTGGGGACTTGGGTTCCTGTCTTGGTCCCTCACTCGTTCGTTCTGCCCTGAATCCCCGGGGCCACCTCTGCTCCGTATACCTGGTACTCCCTGTGTGCGTCTGTGTCGGCACCACTGTCCCCCTGAGTCTGTCCCCCTCTGCATCTCCACCTCTCCGCATGGTGTCCTCCCTGCCCTGTCCTGGTCTCCAGCTCCCCCCACCCACCCCAGCTGCTCTCTCCGTGTCTCACCATCTCCATCTCTCCCAGGGGCTCCCTCTTTTTCTCTGTCTCCCTGGATATGTTAATAAAAATCAACGGTGAGAATAGCAATGGTTCGCATTTACTGAGAGCTGGTTGTGTGCTTTACACACACACACAGGAGTGAACTCACTGTATCCTCACACAGGCTTTCGGGAGGGGGTCGTGCCCGGGGTATCCCTATTTCACAGATGGAGAAACCGAGGCACAGAGAGGTGAAGCCATGTGCCCGAGGTCTCACCTCTACTGGGTGTCTCGATGCCTCTTTCTCTTGGTCTCTGTCTCTCTGCCTCTGGTTCTCTCTCACCATGTTCCAACCTGTCTCTTGGAGAAAGGCTCCCCCTCTCTCAGTCCCCACTGCTGAGTCCTCGTCATCTCAGCATCTGCATCTCTCGGAGGATCTCTGCCCCTTGGGGCTTCTCCATCTCGGTCACCCTGCCTCGTGTCTCTCTTTTCTGCCGCCTGCCTCCCCCCTTTCTGGCATGCCTGTCTCTGTCCCTTTTCCTTTTGGGGGGTCTCTCTGGGTCTCTCCAGGCGTCTCCTGCTGTCTTCATCTTGCCCCTCAAACCTCACTTCGCTCTCCTGTTTCTCTGCCTCTGCAGCGTGTCTCCTTGGCTGTCTCTATCTCTGCACCTCAGACTCTCCACCTCTGTCCCGTGTCCCCATCTCTCTGTGTGTCTCTACCTCCTTGCCTGGGTCTCGGCCTCTCCATCTCTCTCTGTCCCTGGGAGCCTCACCCCGTCTCACCTCCAGCCCGCCAGGCCTGCGTCTTGTGGCCCCGTTGCCACCTCTACCCCGTCCCCATCACCCCCTGCCACCCCATCTCTCTGCCTGTCCTGGTCCAGCCGGACCCCCGCCCCGCAGCCAGGCCCCAGCTCTTGAGCTGCGCGTGTCTACCCCGGCGGCGGCGGCGGCGGCGGCGGCCGGCCGAGGAGGTGGAGGGAGGGGACGCCAATGACCTCACCAGCCCCTCTCCGACCACCCCCCCTTTCCCTTTTCAACTTTTCCAACTTTTCCTTCCGTGCCCTCCTCCGAGCGCGGCGGCGTGAGCCCTGCGAGGCAGCCGGCTCCGTCGGAATGGAAAAGGCAGGCAGGGAGGGTGAGTCAGGATGTGTCAGGCCGCCCTCCCCTGCCGCCTGCCCCCCGCCCGCCCGCCCCGGCCCCCTATATAACCCCCCAGGCGCACACACTCCCTCACTGCCGCGGCCCTCTCTGCTCACACGCACATGCCTCCCCTCCCCAGGCCGAGGCCCAGCTGACCCCCAGGGCTCCCACGGCAGCGGACAGGGAAGGGTTAAAGGCCCCCAGCCCCCTGCCCCCTGCCCTGGGGAACCCCTGCCCTGTGGGGACATGAACAGTAAGTTGGTTCAAGCTCCCGGAGGGGGGACAGGGAGGGAGGAGGGAGGGACCGTCAGCGGGAAGGGTGGGGAGCAGACAGACACAGCGGAATCGGACCGAGAGACGGAGGAGAGCGAGGGAGCGATGGGGAGGCGGAGACGGAGCGAGCGGGAAGGAGATTCAGAGAAAGCAGGAGGCCTAGAGAAGGGACGGGCAGAGCGAGAGATGAAAGGACGGATCAGAGACGCGGAGACACCGAAAGGGCAGCGCGAGGCAGAGAGAAATGGAGACTCGCAGACAGAGACAGACGAATGCCAGGGGGTGATCCCAAAGGGGCAGGGACCCCCCAGGGAGTCAGCGGGGACCGAGAGACGCAGCCTCCCAGGGACCTCAACAGAGAGGCTCCGGGAGGGAAACTGAGGCAGAGAGGCCAAGGAGGTGAGAGCAAGCCCAGAACACCGACCCCAGCTACGGGGAGGAAAGACAGAGGGAGACACAGGGGTGCAGACAGAAGCAGGAGAGCCAGACAGATGCGGACGGACGGGCGGACAGACCGCGGCCTGGGAGGGCCCAGGGGGCGGGCTGGGGGTGTGCTGCGGGAGCGGGGCGGCCCGGGGGTCGCTGATTGGCTGGCGGGAGGGGTGGGCGTGGCCGCTGGGGGATGGGCGGCCGCGGAGGGAGCGGGCCGGAGCCCCCGCACTGAGCACCGCCGGGTCCCTCTCTCCCCGCCGCGAGCCCGGCGCGCCCGCGCCTCTGCCTCTCTCCGCCCAGGTGTGCTGTGGGGTATCCCCGGCGCTGCGGCCCGGCCTTCCGCGGTCCACTCTGGTGGGGCCTACGCGGGGGTCTCCCGGGGAGGGGTCACGGCCCCCGGACCTCTGTCCAGGTCTCCTTCCCCTGCTCTCAGTCCGGCTCGGGCTCCTGAGCCCCGGGAGGGGGCAGGTTCTGGCCTGTGTCTCCCCCCTCCTGCCCCGCCCCGGGGCCCAGATTCCGGCGTCCGGGGGCGGACGGGAGACGCCCGGCCCGTCTACCCGCCCCGGGGCGCGTCTGCTCCGACGGGCGGGGCGACCAGAGCCAGAGAGGGAGAGGGAAACCAGCCCAGGCCCTGCGACGTGCCCTGGGCGCTCCGCCCTGGGACTCAGAACCCCCACCCCAGCCCCTCCTCCCTCAGATCCCCCAGTCGGGCCTGAGCCTCCTTTCTGTCCTCTCCCTCCCTCAGGTGTCTGCTGCCTGGTCCTGGTCGCGCTGAGCCTGTGGCCAGGTAGAGCTGCTGCCCCGGGGCCACCTCCTGGCCCCCCACGGGCCTCCCCAGACCCTCGGGCTGAGCTGGACAGCGCCGTCCTCCTGACCCGCTCTCTCCTGGCGGACACTCGGCAGCTGGCCGCACAGCTGGTAGGAGAGCCTGGAGGGGATGGGCTGGGGCCAAGATCGAGAGCGGGGAGGGCGTCTGGGCTACCACGGTGGCAGAGACGGGGGAGAAAGGAGTCCGGGGCTCGTGGTGGGGGATGAAGGGACCCCCGGAGCTGGGCAGGGTCCCTCTCACGGTTTCTTTCCCCCCAAGAGAGACAAATTCCCAGCTGACGGAGACCACAACCTGGATTCCCTCCCCACCTTGGCCATGAGTGCGGGGGCACTGGGAGCCCTGCAGGTAAGGGCAGGGGATGGGTCAAAGGTGGGAGCTGGGCAGTGAAGGGGGTGCAGGGGGTTAGGGGCTGGAGTGGGCAGGTGCCAGGTGCTCCTTGACGCCACCCCCCACCCCGCCCGTCCCCCAGCTACCGGGAGTGCTGACACGGCTGCGGGCAGACCTGTTCTCCTACCTGAGGCATGTGCAGTGGCTGCGCCGGGCAGGAGGCCCTTCCCTGCGGACCCTGGAGCCCGATCTGGGCGCCCTGCAGGCCCGGTTGGACCGGCTGCTGCGCCGGCTGCAGCTCCTGGTACGATCACCTGGCTCTGAGACCCCAGGACCCCAGACCCCAGGCCTACTCCGAGACCCTCACCCTGTGTCCCTGAGGCCCCAGACTCCAAAATCCTGCCTGGAAACTCTAAACTCTCACCCTGAGACTCGGAAACTCCATGGTCTTGTTACTCCAAGACTCCCATCCTGAAGCCCTAAGATTTGAGAATCCAAACCCTCACCCCAAGACCTGGAGACCCCGGTCCCAAAACAGGAGGAATCCAGACCCCAAGCCCAGGAAACTCTGAACCTCCAAACCCTGAGACCCATATCCTGGCCCTGAGATCCTGACACATCAAGACCCCAGACCCTCAGATGATGCACCGTGACTCAAAGCCAGCCTGCAGACCCTGGTTCTGCAAACCTCAGATCTCAAGGACTTGGACCCTGAGATCTCAAACTAGAAGACCCCAGACCCTGAGCCCTGGGTCCCCAAGAGCTCAGATCTAGGCTGTGAGCCCTTAAGACCCCAAGACCCTGACTTTCAAAACCCCAAACTCAAGACCCTGAGATTGTAAGACTTCAGACCCCGGTTCCTGGACCTGACCCCAAAGACCCTGTAACTCAGCTCTGAAACCCCAGACTTGAGACCCCAGCTCTCACACATGAGTCCCTGAGCTTGATACTACAATGAGACCCCACATCTAAGACCTCGGCCCCAGGATCCTGGCCCTGATGCTACAGACCTCACCCCCAGCCCTCTGAACCTGGCCCTAGAATCCCAGCCTTAAGACCCCCACCTTTTGGCCTCAGCCTCAATTTTCTGAACCCAACGTCTTGAAGAATTCCCAACCCAGACACCCCACCTCACAGGCCAGAGACACAGTGGAAATGTGCAAGCTGTTAACCCTCTGTCCTCTCCTGACAGATGTCCCGCCTGGCCCTGCCCCAGGCGCCCCCAGACCCACCGGCACCACCCCTGCCTCCCCCGGCCTCACCCTGGGGAGGCGTCCGGGCGGCCCATGCCATCCTTGGGGGGCTGCACCTGACGCTCGACTGGGCTGTGCGGGGCTTGCTGCTGCTGAAGACTCGGCTGTGACCCTCCACCTAGAGCCACCAGCGCCCTTCAAAGCCAGACCTTATTTATTTATTTATTTCGGGACTGGGGGCGTGGTAGCCAGAGGACTCCGCCCTCACCATTGTCTCCCTCTCGTTAGAGACGATCCCTCCAGGAGACCTGGGCAGGGGGGCATCTGTGCCTTATTTATACTTATTTATTTAAGGGGGTGGGTGGGAGGCAGGTGGACTTGGGGGTCCCTGAGGAGGAGGGAACCGGGGTCCCGGATTCTTGGATCTCTAAGAAGTCTGGCCACGGTGTCTCCCTGACCCCCACCCCTCTGGGCTTGGGCAGGAGCATATATTATTTATTAAACAATTACTTTCTGTGTTGGGTTGGGGAGGGAGGGGGAAAGGAGGCCTGGATTTTTGTATGTGAGGACCTTTGTGAGATAGAGAAGAGGGAATTAAATTTGTCAAACACATCCACTTAGAGGTGATTTCTCTGGGGGCCAGGGGCTGAGTGCTGGGGTCCCGGGGGAGCCCTGCGTGGACAGGGAAGTAGAGGGGGAACCATCAGTCCCCCAGAGACTGTGAGTTCTTAGACTCACAGTCAATAAATAAATATTTAATGGATAGTTCCAGAAGGTTACCCTGTGACCAACAGTACTAGTACAGGACAAGGCTGCAGGCTCAAGGTTGTTCATTATGGCAGTATTTACAACTGCAAATTGGAGACAACCCTAATGTCCAACAGTAGGGGATCCATGTGCATCCATGTGATGGAATATACCAGCCATGAAGAGGGGCGCTACGGAGCCTGCTTTAGGCATAGAAGAAGCAGGCCACAAGGCTACAAACCACTGTGTGATCCCCATTTTGTACAGATACATATAATCCATGGATTATTTAAAAATCCTAGAAGGACATACACCAAAGTGTTGACTATGGCCACCTCAGGGTAGAAGGTGGGGGTGGGATTGTGGGTGACTTTCGTTATTTGTGCTTCTCTGTATTTTCCAGAATTTTTACAATGACCATGTATTTTGCATGACACATAAAAAAAAAAATAACCACTATATTTAGAATGACAGAATATCAGCACCCCCCCCACCCCAAAAGCCCTCAGAAGGGGACAGGAATGACCATTTACTGTGCGCCTGCTCTGTGCCATGCCTTAAGTGTGGGGTTTTACTTACAGGATCCCGTGCATCCTCCAATACCCACCAATTTTACAGATGAGGGAAGCTGAGGCCCCTCGGGGATGCCTGTCGTTCAAGGCCACACAGCTAGGGAGAGGCAGAATATGATTTTGCCAAAGGTCTGGCTTATTCCAAACCTCATGTCCCTTTCTTTATAACCAATGTACAGCAACCGTTGCCACGGACACAAACGAGTTAGATACAGGGAAACTGAGGTTCCTGGGGGTATAGACCTTACCCGGGGTCTAGAGATGGGTCAGTGGCAAGTTGGGACTGTAATTCAGGCCTCCCCTTAAGAGTCAGAAACCCTTTTGTTTAATTATTCACTTACAACATCCCAGACGGACCCTCCCAGGGCCCCGGGTTGTCCCTAGTTTGGGTCTGGAGCAGGGGCTTCTGATTCACCCACCCCAGCCCTCAAGACTCCAGGACAGGTTCCTGGAGGGGAAGGGAGCTGAAGGCCCCTGGAGACTTCCCAGGAAGAGCTGCAACTGTGTCTGATGAGGTCACAAAGCCTCCACCGACGGCTCCTCCCCCAGGCCAGGGCTGAGCACCCCTGCAGGACCATGTCCAAGCCCTGGGGAAGCTCCATCCTCTGGAACCGCTGAAGCCCGAGGGGCTGGGGCCGGTGGGCTGGGGTGCTGGCACCCTGCCTCCGTGCCCCGGGTGACCGACACTTTCTGCAGCCATCATGAACCGGCTCTGGAACATCAGGCGTTTGGAGCCACTCCAGGGACCCCTGAAGTGGGTCCCCACCCTGGGGGAGCTGCAGAAGACCCTCCAGAAGGGCGAGTACTTGCCCCTCCGCCCGCTGCCCATGTTCGAGAGTAACTTTGTCCAGGTCCCTGGCTCCCTGTGCCCTGGGGGCAGAGAGGGGCAGGAGGGAAGGGAGACCCCCTGGGTTGGGGGATTTGGGCCCAGGAGGGCACAAGGCAGCTAGGGGGCTGGTGGGGGAGTCTGTGTGGAGGTGCCAGCGGAGCATAAGAGAAAGGAGTGGTCCCAGCCCCTCTCCCTGGACCCCCAGGTGACCAATCGAGGGGCCCCAGTGTACGTGCACCACAGAACCAACCGAGTGACCATGGGCGTGGCCGCATCCCTGCCAAGCCTGGTGTTGCCAGACATCCTGCTGATGGCCCAGCCCCCCGAGGGCAGGGAGTGCGCCAGCCTCGTCCTCACCAGGTGCCTCCATCCCCCCATCCCCTGCCACCTCGCCCCCATCTCCTGCTCTACCGCTTCCATCTCCTGCCTCTGCTAGGATGATCCCGCTGGACCTGGCCCACCTCTACGTCCACGACCTGTCTGCCTGGCGCCTGAAGCTGCGTCTGGTCACGGGCCGCTACTATTACCTGGAGCTGGACGCCCCTGACAGTGAGGTCAGCTTCCTGTTTGACCGCTGGATCCGCCTCATCAACCTGCTCCAGCAGCCTGCCACCTCCCGGGCTCCCAGGACCCTACACACGCCTCCCATGGACCTGGGTCACGTGGCACCTCCTGCCTCCACCTGGCGCCTCCAGGTGGGCCCTGACCCCACAGACCCCTGGGGGCAGCTATGATTCTAGATTCGAGACGGCGCCAAGACCAAAAGCCAGAAGTACAGGAGCCCCAGGAATGGAGCTGGGGGCCAAGACCCCTGGCTCTGAAGGACGAGGAGGCCTGCACTCCAGAGTCTGAGGGAGGAGGGACCAGGGGCTGGATACCTGGGTCTGAGGGGGGAGGGGCTGGGGGCCGGGACCCCTGGGTCTGAGGGGGGAGGGGCTGGGGGCCCGGACCCCTGGGTCTGAGGGAGGAGGGGCTGGGGGCTGAACTCCCGGGTCTGAGGGGGGAGGGGCTGGATACCTGGGTCTGAGGGGGGAGGGGCTGGGGGCCCGGACCCCTGGGTCTGAGGGAGGAGGGGCTGGGGGCCCGGACCCCTGGGTCTGAGGGGGGAGGGACCAGGGGCTGGATACCTGGGTCTGAGGGGGGAGGGGCTGGGGGCCGGGACCCCTGGGTCTGAGGGGGGAGGGGACTGGGGGCCGGGACCCCTGGGTCTGAGGGGGGAGGGGCTGGGGGCCGGGACCCCTGGGTCTGAGGGGGGAGGGGCTGGGGGCCGGGACCCCTGGGTCTGAGCGGGGAGGGGCTGGGGGCCGGGACCCCTGGGTCTGAGCGGGGAGGGGCTGGGGGCCGGGACCCCTGGGTCTGAGGGGGGAGGGGCTGGGGGCCGGGACCCCTGGGTCTGAGCGGGGAGGGGCTGGGGGCCGGGACCCCTGGGTCTGAGGGGGCAGGGGCTGGGGCCCTGGAGTCCTGGGCTGGGTAGGTAACGGAGCTATGGAAACCAGGAAGACCTCACCCTTCGTCACTGCCCCTCTTCCTGTCCACAGGACCCATCCCACCACAGACGTTCAGGTGAGCTGCTTGGGTGTCCATCAGGCCCCTCCCCAAGTCTCAGCTTCTGCTCCACCAGGCGCGGACGGAGCCTCAGCATCCTCTCCCTCTCTCCCCTGGCCGAGCCCCCCAGGAGTCCCCTCTGGGCCTCCCCCCCGCACCGTGTCATCCCCATCGGGGTCCTTGACCTGAAGTGTCCCCCTGTCTTTCCAGTCATGATTGTCGAGCCCACCTTTCCTTACGAGATTCTGACGACTCAGAGACAGAGGAAGGCCAAGGTGAGCGGGCCCCGGTGGGCCTGGCGGGGAAGGGACTGATGGGGCTGCACCTCCTCACTGCCCTCCCTCCCTCCTCCCGCCGCCAGACCCTCAAGAGCAAATTCAAGTCTCAGACCGTGGGTGACTCCGTGCCTCTCGTCTGGTCGCAGCAGGAGCAAGCTGACATGAGAAAGAAATCTACAGAAAAGAAGTAGCCTTGGGGCCTTGCTGCCGTGCAGGGCAGGGGGGAAGGGTGGGGATCCTAGTGCTGAAGCCGCCAAAGTCACACCAAATTGCCCTTACAGGTCCCAACCGGACCTCTCCCCTGAGAGACCTCAAGCCGAAATCCAAGTTTCCGGTGAGCACACCCCCTCCCTCTGCCTCCATGAATGGACCCCGAAATTCTGACCCTTGTGCTGAGAGCTCAGACTGCTTTCTCCCGCCCCACCCCACCAGAGAAGCCCAGCATCACCATTCGGACCATCTTCAGCATCATTTCCAATACACCTGACCACATGGCATCCTCTTCCAAGGCAGCTATATACTGAGGGCCGGGGCCAACTCTAGAATCGGAGGGAGGAGGGGCTGGGGGTCTGGACCCCTGGGTCTGAGGGAGGAGGGGGCTGGGGGCCTGGACCCCTGGGTCTGAGGGAGGAGGGGCTGGGGCCCTGGAGTCCTGGGTCTGAGGGAGGAGGGGGCTGGGGACCTGGGTCTGGGCATCTCCACTGGCCCTGACCATCCTTCCCCTCCCCTCCATCTACCTACAGGGTTGCTCTGATTCTGAGGGGGCCACATGCCTGGCAGGTTTACTTGAGACCCCTTCACTCTGTATCTCGGAGGACAGCCCTGAAATGCCCTTGCTGGGCTCCTGTGATCACTTGGATATGTACCCGTGGCAACAGGACATGGACGACCTGATGGACCCGGAGGCCAGCACCTTGTCCACGTCCTCCCTCTGCCCAGCCGCCTACCCTCCTGACTTCCGCAGGTGCAACGAACAGGCCAGGCCTCTGGACTCCGTGCAGAGACTGTGGCCGCCGCCCTCCCAGAAGCCCCCAGCCATCCCTGCTGCCTCTTGTAAGGCTCCATTCATCCTTGACCAGCCCCAGAAGTTCTTGGCTGTACCTGCTCCATCCCGGAAAGCGCCAGCTTTTCCTGCTGCTCCCCAGGAGGCCCCAGCCACACCTGGCCCATCTCGGAAGATCCCACATGTACTGGCTATTCCCCACAAGACCCCAGCCGTGCCTGCCAAATCTCGGAAGGTCCCACATGTACTGGCTGTTCCCCACAAGGTCCCAGTCATGCCTGCCCCATCTCAGAAGGCCACACATGTATTGGCTACTCCCCACAAGGCCCCAGCTGTGCCTGCCCCATCTCAGAAGGCCCCACATGCACTTGCTGTTCCCCCAAAGGCTGTGTCCCCCTCTGCTCCAAACAGGAAATCTGTGTTCCTACCTACCCTGTCCCAGAAGGCTCTGACCTTACCTACCCAATACCAAATGACATTGGACCCTGCTACCACTGGCGTGTTGCCTGCGGGAAGTCACGGAGGAGATGTGCTTGAGCAAAGCAAGCCTGAAGGGAAGCCAGAGCCCGTGGTGTTGATGGGCACCCAGGAGACAAACACAGTAGAGATGAGGACTCAGAAAACACCCCTGGAGCTGCCTTTCACCACCACCGAGAAGGAGTCGGAGGAAGTCCTGGTCAGCAGAGCCCAGGATATCACCGTGGATGGCTTGAAGGGCAAGGGCAAGTTGGAGGACAAAGTCCGCAGGATGAAGAAGGAGATCTCTCTGGACATGCCGGGCTTCAAATCCAAGGAGGTGGGGCAGCAGAAGAAGTGGATCAAGACCCAGGAGCTGGCCGTCGAGGAAGCCTCGCAGGGGCAGACCAGGCCCTTCTCAGTGGAAGGGCTCACCCTTGACAAGCTGATGATCATTGCCAGTTCCAAGGATCCCTCCTTGAGATCAACTCTGGTCAATCTGCCCTCTTGGCTCTCAACCCAGCAGGGGTCTGCCATGCCAACTATGGACACGGTACCCCTCCGCACCACCAAGGTGTCCTTGCTGGAGGAGACACCGGTGGTGGTCAGGGAGCAGCCACAGTTGGGGGCCTGGGCGAAGGGGAACACGCATCCATGGGCGGAGGTGGAGGAGGTGCCCCGGGACCCAAAGGGGCCTTCCAAAGCGTCCCCCTGCCCCAAGCGTGCCACCAGCAGCCCCAAGATGAATGTTGCCTCCCTGACTCCCATCCCTCTGCCCTCAGCGAGGTGGGAAGATGTAACCGAGTCGCCTGCCTCGCTGACCCCTGTCTCAAAGATGGAGGCCAGGGTCTCCCAACAGCCCAGGAGAGTATCTCAAGAGCCCAAGAGGGTGCCGGACCAGTGCCCCATGGCCACAGTGGGGTCGTCCTTGGAGATTCTCTTGCCCACTCTCTTGGAAATTGAGAGTATGAAGGACACGGCCTCCAAGGTGGAGAAGATAAAGGAGGAAGTGGGCGTCTTTGCTACTTCGCCCAGGTATTTGGGGTGACAGCTAACGTGTATTGTCAACTCTGTTATCCACGAGGTAGAGAGGATCATTCCTTCTCTTTTCACTTTCCTTTGTGCTCTCAGTGTATAGTGAGTGTCGACTATGTGCCAGGCATCACTCTATGCGCTATGGACATGGCATTGAGCAATTTGGGGAGGGGGGTGCTCCTGGCATCTTTTGGGTAGCGTCCAGGGATGCTGCTCAACATCCCATAATGTACGTGATGGTGCCCCACAGCAAAGTATGATCCTCCACAAAATATCAGTAGTGCTGAAGCTGGGAACTCTGACAATAAAATCCACAGTAATTATATTGTACATTATTAGCTGATAGGGCTCCGGGCAAACAGCAGGGTAGGGAGGATTAGGAGTGGGGGTAGGCAGCTTCCAGTATTGGATTGGGTGGTCCAGGAGGGCCTCAGTGAGCTAATGTCATTTGTGTAAAGATCTGAAGGAGGGGAGTGAGGAAGCCATGTGGACACCTGGGGAAATTCGTTCCCTTCAGAAGGAACAGCCACTGCAAAGTCCCTGAGGCAGGAATGTGCACGATGTGCTGGACCAAGAGGGAGCTCCAGGACAGCCCAGAGTAGGAATTGTGGTCACGGGAGTCACGAGGGTGGCACCATCATGTGGGGCCATCTTAAGTACTTTGGGTTTGACGCTGAGCAAACTGGAGGGTTTTGAGCAGAATGGCTGGAATTGCTGTATGTTAGAAAGGACTCTCTCTGGCTGAAGTGTGGAGAAGGTAGAGGGGGAAGGGTGGACGCTGGGAGAAGAGTAGGGAGGCAGTTGCAATGACCCAGGCACAAGATGATGGTGGCTTGGACAAGAGGGGAAGGGATGGAGGTATTGATGGTTGAGCCAACGGATCAGCTCATGGATTGGGCATGTTGACATGGCATTGAGGGTGACTTCAAGGTTTGGGATCTGAGCCACTGGGAAGATGCAGCAGTCAAGGAGGCTGTGAGTGGAGTAGATGTCAGGGAGAAGATCAGGAATTCCATTTTGGACATCTTGATTCTGAGAGGTCAGGTGAGGATGCGGGGTATGTAGCTGGACACATGAGTCTGGAATGATTTGGGGAATCATCAGCACATGGATGGTTGCTGCAAGCTATGAGACTGGAGGTCACCAGCTAGTGACTGCAGGTGGAGACAGAGGCCAAAGTGTTTAGGGAAAGGGGAACCATAGTCAGAAAGCGTGAACACGGAACAGCATCCTGAACACCAAGTGAAGAAAATGACGAGGAACATCGTGAGAGAAGCTGTGTCAAACGCTGCGAGCAGGTGAAGGAAGACAGGACGAGAGAGGACCTCTGGATGTAACAGCAAGGAGGTGACCTGGTGGAGACGAAGACCTGAATGGGGCAGGCTTAAGGGAGCACAGGAAGTGGATCACCGTGAGGCAACTCTTGAAAGCATGTGGCTGAGCGAGAGGAGCCAGACACAAAAGGCCACATAGTGTACGATTTTCGTTTGCAAGAAATGTCCAGAAGAGGCAAATCCGAAGAGACAGGAAGCAGATTGGTGGCTGCCAGGAGCTGCAAGGAATGGGAGGAACGGGAAGTGACTGCTTAATGGATTTGGGGTTTCCTTTTGGGGTGATGAGTATGTCCTGGGAGCTAGGTAGTGGTGGTGGTTGCACAACATTATGTAATTCATGCCACTGAATTGTACACTTTAAAATTGTTACAATCGTAAATTTCATGGGATGTGTATTTTCCTACTACTTGTATACATACATATGTATGTAAAGAGGGGAATCGGAGAGGAGGAGTAGACCAGCTCTTTCCAAGTGATCTGCTGGAAGGGGAGGAGGGACCTGAAGAGGAAGCTGGTATAGGATGTGGGACAAAAGAGGGCTTCTTAAGAGGAAAGAGATATTAGTGCACTACTCTCTCCCTGCCGATCCCCCAAAGCCCTCTCCGGCTTTCTCTCTCTCTCTCTCTCTGCAGCATGCACCGTTCCCAGCGGCCTCAATAGCGGGATGCGGGGAACTCAACCTCAGTCGCCGAAGTGTCCAGAGGAGCCCAGCGAGGCCAGGTAGCCCCTGAACCCTGCAGATCATCCTTATACCTGGAGCTGGCGTCCAGGAGCCCGGACCCCACCCTGTCTCTTTCCTCTTCCTCACAGGCCCCTAGGTGTTGTGCACCTCTACTGTTAAGAATCAGGGTGCTGAAAAGCACGGGCGGGGATGCTCCTTCTCCGGTAGAGACCAGAGCTATCTATATCTTTAAATGGGGGGGTGGGGTGGCGGGGGACGGGTCGAGGGAGAGCCCGCGTGGTGGCCCAGCTTCGCAGAGATTAAAAGCCGGAGCCTGAGACTCGGCAAGAGCAGCGCCCGGGTGCCTGTGTGTGTGCGCGCCGGACCCAAAAGGGGGTGTCGGGCCGGAGGTGGGAGTCGCGGCGGGGGAGGCGGGTCCACACCGACCCCGCCCCGCGACCCAACGCAATGGCGCAACGGCGTCCACTGGCTGGGGCTCCGGGGGTCCCAGCCAATCCGGCCGGGAGGGTCGTGTTTTTCCTGGGCTGGGACCCTCGAGACACAGAAGCGAGGGGTTCCCCGGACGCAGCCACAAGCACAACTGATCCAGTGACCCGCTGACAACAGCCTGGTGAGGGCAGGACGGGTGGGAACGGGGTCTGGGTTTCGTGGTGGGGCTCAGGAGCTGGGTGCGGGTCGGAGCGAGGGGCGCCCCCTAGGCCCCACGGAACCCCATCCCTCCCCGCAGGAGCCGCCGCCTTCGTGGATGTTGGGTATTGATTGCCCAAAGCCCTGCAAGGGGAGATGGCCAACGCCACCCTTCGACCCGCGCTTTCCCAAGCAGAACCAGACCCGTAACTGCTACCAGAACTTCCTGGGTAAAACCTCGCGGGCCAAGTTAGGGGGAGCGGGTGAGAGAAGGTGGGAGGCAGGAAGGGGCGCGCCCCACCTGAGGACGAGGAGAGGGTCCCGGACTCGCCGCGGGGGCGGAGACCGTTGGGGTGGGAGGTGGAGCGGACCACGGTCGGAAGGGGCGGGGCCCACCTGGGAGGGGAGGGGCCTTGTATGAAAGGGGCGGGACCGATCAGTGGAAGGTCGGGGCCTATTCTGGAGGCGTGCGATCAAGTCATGGAAGGGTGGGGTGAGAGGACAGGCGAGGCCTTGCGGGGAGGAGGCGGGTCTGCGGCTGGGCCTTTCTGGAGGGCGCGGCCTTGGCGTGGAGGGGGCGGGGTGTGCTTGCGACCCCGCCCACCTGCCCGCTCCGCCCCGCCGCACTCGGCAGACTACCATCCCTGCGTCAAGAGGATGAACCGCCGCGGGAAAAGCACACAGCCCTGCGAGTATTACTTCCGCGTGTTCCACGCGCCGTGCCCCATGAGCTGGGTGAGCGGACAGAGGGGCAGCGCACAGACGGGCCGGGCGAGGGTGGACGGGCCGGCTGAGTTGAGTAAGCGCCCGCTCCGCACCTTCCTCGCTCCTACCCCCCCACCCCCACCCCAGGTGCAGCGCTGGACCGAGATCAAGGACGGGACTTTCGCTGGCAAAATCTAACGGCCTGAGGGCGGCTTCTCCGAGGGATCAGTAATCAGCGTCATCACCCCCGATTCTCTCGTCTTCCGGAGAATGGGCCCCACCACCCCAAACCCCGCCCCATCTTTAAGCCGCAAATAAAGCTATGTTATTGCTGATATTTCTTCTTAATGTCTGGTCAGTGAGGTGCGGGGGCGTCGGAAGGTCCATCCTGTCTGTGCCCTGCAGCCAGCACTACTGGTTCTAATCGTGGGAGGGGTGAGGGAGGACTGGGCCCCATCAGGGCTGGTATGGAGGGAGAACAGTCAGGGAAGGAGCAAGCTGAGCCCCCGCTCCCGCCCCCTTCCCACCTTCCCCCCTCCGGCAGGCAGCAGTCTCTTCTCAGCAGGGTCCCCCTTGGCTCTTTGAGTCCCAACACTTGCCCACCAGGATGGTTCCAGGGTCCTCCTGCCTCTCAGTCCCCACACCTACCTGTCACCCAAGTCCTCCCTCCACCTCCTCCTTCAGGATCCTCTTCCCCTCCTGGACCACCTCCCCAGCTGGCTCCTGGACTTCCTGCCCCACCCCTTCCATCCCATCTCAGGTTCCAAGGAGTCTTTTATATACCACCCAGCGCGGACCCCATCACTCCCTCCCCTGCTCCCGACCCTTCCCGGCTCGCCGCCACTCCCTCACTCCCCTGTCCCCTTTGACTCCACATCCCTCCCAGTACACCCCCAAGCCCATCACATGAGCCCCTCCCAACAGGGTGCTCTGCACGGGTCCCCCAGGTCTTTGGAGCACCCTGTCCACAGCCAGGAGCAGCCTTCTCCTCTGATCAAACACACGTCACTTCAGTCTCTCCTGCCAGCCCGTTCCTGACTGCGAGCTCCTCCAGGACGCTCAGAGCTCCAGGATAAATTATTCTTCGCTCCCGCCCCACTCGGGCTCTGGGCCTGCCCTCAGCCAAGCTCAGGGACCACAATGCTGAGATTCATCCTGATTCCAGATGCCCCTCAAAATGTCACCTCCCCCCCCCCACCCCCCCGCCCCGAGCCAGGCGGAGGAGTGACCCTTGACAGAGCTCGGAGCCTGGGGCTTCTAGCCTGCCCTACATGGGCATGAGTCCTGGGCATGGGGGTGGCGGTGGATTTGACTTTCTGCCTGAAGCTGTCAGCCTCCTGGGGCAGCCTGGACCCCCAGACTCTGCCTGAAGTGATCTCATGAGGTCCCCATTCAACCCCAGGGTTCAAAAGTGGCTATTACTAATCATACGACAATTACTGGGTAGCCCTGGACAAGCCTCCTGACCTGCGTCGTCACCTCAGTTTCCCCAGCTGTCACCAGAGATGGTGCAAAATCCCGTTATCAGGAGGGTGGAATGATGGGAGGGGCTGGGTGAGCTCAGGGGAGAACTGGCTCCGTCTCCTCCCCTCACACCCTCTATGATGAGGAAAATCCCCTCCCCTCACCCCCTCTATGCTGCCCTCATCCCCCTACCCAGGGCGCACCCCAGATGTGCCATCTCCCAGGATGGCTCCACCCGAAACCCTGGCCCCGGGCCCCCTCTCTCAGACCACAACCTGAGAGGCAGAGGGGCAAATGAGGGCATGGGGTGTGGACTCAGACAGACAGGCTGGAAGCTACAGGAGGGGGTGAGTCGTTCATGTGACCTCCCCCGACCTGCAGACCTCTGGCCCGCACAGAGGTGGCGCTGCTGCAGGAAAGAAGGAAAGCCGTGATGCCACGCAGGCCAGGCAGCGCTGAGTCACCGAGTGAGTGGGGCTGGCGGCTGTCTGAGCACTGGGTGAGGTCATCCAGGTAGCACCCAAGCACAGGGCCTGACACCTGTGCAGCCACAGCCGGCCTCCTGACCTCACCAGAGCGCCAGAGCTGGCAGCGCGTTCTCGTCCTGTGGGCCAGCAGCCCCTCCCAGTCCCCCCTTCTTTCCCTCTGGGGCCAGGATCCCTGCCACCATCCCTTGACCGCTCCTGGGACATTCTTACACTGCTGGCTTCCCTTCTGGCCACCACTGCCCTATGGATGCCTGAACCCAGGTCAGGGCCAGACCCACTTCACCTCCAGCTGGCTGGGCCAACACTCCCAGGCCCCAAACTCTGGCTCTGAACACCTCTTCCTAGGCTCCTGGGTCATCTTCGCCCGCCCACAACCTGAAACCCCCAACGTCAAGCTCACTGCCCCGCAACAGCCTCCCAGGACAAAGGAAACTGACTTCCCCATCCCTCCTCACAACCTGCATCCCTGCTCTCCTCCTCTCCCTCCTACTCCTCTCCCAGCCCCAGCCCATCAACGGCACACTTACCCTCTTCCCCTCCCTCTGCAGCTCCTTCCTCCCAGTCTACTGAAAGGGTCAGGTGCTTCCCGGTCAAAATCACAAAACCACTCGGTGCCCTTCACCCTTTGCTCCATGAACCCTCCAGGCACTGCTCTGGCCCTCGTCTCCACCCCCCACCCCCATCCCATTGAAGCCACTGCTGAAACAAGCCCTGAGTCTCCAGTGGGCACGGCCCCAGCCTCCCCTCTGGTGTCTGCCTCTTTCCCAACCCAAGGATCTCAGAGCCTGCTTGAGCTCTGAGAATGGGTTCAAGTCCTGGCCCTGAAGCGTGCCAGCCTTGTGGCCCCAGACGAACTTCCTAAGCCCTCTGCTCTGTGGCCTTCTCACCTAAAATACAGTGATAACAACACCTAGACTTCACAGGGCCGTGGAGAGGGTGACGCTGCGTCCCCAGCCGGAACAGTGTCCAGTGCAGCTGTCCTCGGGCTGTGCAGGTTCTCTGTCTACATAAATAACTTGAGGCACTTAAGAGTCCTCATGTCGGCCCGATACTGGTGCCCAATATCATGTTGGAGGCGGGGGTGACTGATCGTCAGCTGCCCTCCTGGATCAGCAGCCCCAGGATGACCAACACCATCAACAGGGCCCTGGAGCTCCTGCAGGCATCTGGTCAGCCCCGTGCACAGGGTAAAAGCACCAGAGAGCTCCCCCAAGGGGAGAAATGGGATCCAGGATTGGGATGTCCTGCCTGGCCCAGTAACCCAAGGAGGGGAACTTAGAAAGCTTTGGGGAAGGCACCGCAGAGTGCGGGGCTTCCTGAGACCCTGGCCTGTAATTATTTCCTGTTTCTTTCAACTCCCTCCTCCTCCTGCCCCAGCCAGGTTCCCCATTTCCTTGCTCTGGCCCCCATGTGTATGACGGGGTTCTCAGCTTGAGCCTTGACCCTTCGACTCTCCCCCTGGGCTTCCCAAGCCCCAGCTCCACCCGAACATCCCAGGGCCCGCCAGCTCACTGGACCCAACACGCACTCCTCTCGCTTCCCTATCGTGGTTGGGGCTCCATCTACCTGGTGGTTGAGGCAGCAACCTGGCAGCAAGGCGGGCTCTGTCCACGTACCAGCTGTGCGGCCTCAGGCAGACGTGCCTGCCCTCCCGACTGCCTGCAAAGGCAGGGGGGTGATCTTGGGAGCGCTGCTGTGAAGGTTGATGCCAGGATGCACAGGACTTGCGATCAGTGTCAGCTGTATTGTCCTGGAGGTCTTCCTTCCCCGTCATCCTGTCACTCTAGCCCAGTGGTTCCCACTGGGGGCTGGCTTTGACCCCTAGGGGTACATTTGGCAATGATCACAGATATTTCTGTCACCACTAAGGGAATGCTACTGGCAACTCGTGGGTAGAGGCCTGAGAGGCCACTCCTCGTCCTGTGACACAGGATTAGCAGCTCAAGACGGCAGCAGTGTTGAGGGTGAGAGACTCCGATCACCGGTTTCTAATCTTCGTGTTTTGGGTTCCAGACACTTTTGAGAGTTGGATGAAGGCTCTAAACCCTCTGCGCCATGAACACGCCTGTGAATATGCAGTTACTACATTTGAAATAGGATTCCAGGAGGTTCTCGGAACCTCCAATGTCCATCCAGGCTAAGACTCCTTACTCTGCTGTCATACTTGTCTAGAAGCCATGAATTTCTGCTTGTCTAGAGGGACAAGTTCTTTAGCGACTGTGTCAACCATCTCTCTTCATTCTCTTCGTTGCCACTTGCTGACTGGGAGGCCCTCTCCCTCATTTTTAACCTGAGGGAGAAAACTAAGAGGGTTCAGTAGGATTTGCATGGAAGAAAGACACATTTTCTCATTCTGAAAGGGATGAAGCAGGCTATACATAAATAATATGAATTTTAAAGAAAAAAAAAAAAAAGTTACCTGCTTTGAACTGTCCCCATCCCCATCCCCAGGTCCACTGTGGAAGTGCCCCTTCCTGGGCCATCTCCTCGGCCCACTCAAGTCCTCCTGCAGCCTCTCCATGCGTGTTCACCCTCTCTTCTCAGCACCCCCATGTCCCTCATGCATATGGCCTGGCCTCGTCAGCCTCCAGGGTAAACTTTTCCAAGGCCGGCCGACATGGAGGAGATAAACTGGGGCCTGCAGCCCACACACAACGCTCAGACGTTCCTGGCTTGTCCTCATGAACTGGCTGTGAGGCCTCAATGAACAAGAAAAACATATCCACAAGACGCTTTGCAGGCAGTGCCTGGTACCAGGAAGCACTCACTAATTGTAAGCTGTTAGTATTTCCTTCTGTAGAATGGGGGTTGAGATGAGAATTAAGAGACAATGGGGGGAGTTCCCTGGTGGCCTAGTAGTTAGGATTCTGGGCTTTCACTGCTGTGGCCCGGGTTGAATCCCTGGTTGGGGAATGAGAACTGAACTGGATCTGAAGAAACAAGAAGATTCACTATCCTGGCCTCACAGAGCCAGGCCAACCGAGATGACACATGTGAGGTCTGGGAGGGGCTCTGACTTCAGATAAGGGTGACCTGGCCCCAGGTGACCCGAGACAAGTCACTCTAGTTGCTGGACCTCACTAACCTCATCTGAAAAATGGGGAGACTCCCCACCTGGGTGAGAAGATGGGACTGAAAGCGTTCTTTATGAGCATAGTTTGCGCCTCTGTACTCTGCCATCCTCAGAGCCCACTGCCCTTCCACCCTTCCAAAGCTTTCAGGGCCCAAAGTCTGGGCTGCTTCCTCCCGGTCTGGTCTCCCCAACAAGGCGGAGGGCCTCACCCTCCCAACGGACATCACTTCAAAATGTAAATCAAGATGAAATGCTTCCCAGGGCACTGCTTATGACAAGGTTTTAATAAAATAAAATAGAAAGTTCAAGTGCTTCCAATCCCCCAACATACCCCATTCTGGCGTGGGGGAGGGGAGGGAGCCCCCACAGCCCAGTAGCACCAGGGATAGCACCATGAGAAAGATGAGGTCGCACCGGCCTCCCTGAGACCCACGGGGGGGGTGGGGACGTGCCCCTGGCCGCCCCCTCGTCGCCCCCCACCTCAGACACAGAGCCGAGAGCACACTGACTCCCCTCTGTAGGGCAGTGTCTAGGGAGCGCCAGCCCATGTCAGTTCCACCTCCTCCCGAGGCCTGGGCTTCTTTGGAGAAGCCACGGGGCGGCCCCCACCCCTTATGGCTTTGCTCCCTGGGCAGGAGAAGGCGGGTGGGGAGGGAACAGCTCCTTCAGCCCTGAGGCCGGGGCTAGGGTGGGAGGGCGGCAATGGCCAGGGCTCCCTGCTAGGATGGGGGTGGCTCAGGGGTCAGCAGTCACGAAGGGTCAGGGGTCAGATCCCCGGGGGTGTCCAAACCAACCCGCCCCCGGGGTCAGAGCTGTGCTGGGGTTGAAAGTCAACGCCCTCCCAGAGGTCCAAGAGCTCCTTCTGAAGGTCGGTTACTGAGAACTCAGGGCGGAGGGGACCAGGAGGGACGCCCTCCTCTCCCAGCCTGGGCCTCCCTGTCCAGCCCGTCACGGCCCATCACCGTTGACATCCAGGTCAATGGAGCCATGGCTGACCACCAGCCGCAGGCGCTTGGGTGGGGAGAAGGGGGCAAAGGCAAGGGCCTGCTTGGGGATGGGGATGGGGCCTGGGGTCCCGGCGGGGGCGGGGGTGGCAGTGGCAGGCGGGGCCGGGGCCACACGGCTCAGGTCCACACGTACCACGTAAGGCAGCCCGTAGCGCCGGGCCCAATGCCAGTCCTGCTGGGGGGCCCAGCGGGCACGGGTAGCCGGCCCCAGGGCCACCAGGGCCTCCGCCCGCAGGCAGCAGTGGGGGCTGCAGCCTCCCCATCGGTGCAGGGAGACGCGGGCAGCACGGAGAACGGGGGGCGCCGGGGCCCGCCGGGGCTGGGGGCGTCGGCGCCTCCGGGGACGCACCCGAAGCTGGGGCTGAGGCAGCCACTGGAGCCAGAGGGGCGAGGCATCAGGGCGGGCGCCACAGGGCAGGGGGCGCAGGGGCTGGCAGGCAGCTGTGGAGGCCCAAGGGAGGGGGAGCAGGGAGAAAAAAGGGCAGCTGTGTGAGCAGGGCCTCTACAGAGGGGAACAGCTCCAGCTCAGGCCAGCCGCCGCCCCCCGGTGCTCTTCAGAGGGGAACAGATGAAGAGAGGGATGCTCAGGAGTGAGACCCTGTCTGGGGGACCGAGTGGGGGTACCAGGAGGAACAAGACGAGAGGAGGGCAGACAAGGGGCTGGGGACGGGGGAGCAGCTGATGAAGACAGGCCAACAGGACAGGGTCCCCGCCCCGCGCTCACCACAGAACGGGTCCCGGCGCAGCGGGGGTGGGTGGGCACAGGCCCGGGGGCCGTGCAGGCCTTGCTGCAGCCGCCGCTTCGTCTCCCGGAGCTCATACTTGTCCACGGGCCGGGGCGGCAGGGGATCCTTGGGCTGCAGTCGGAAAGCTCCTTCGCCTCTCCTGAGGATGGGAGGGAGATGAGGAGGGAGGGAGGGGTGGGCCCTGAGGATGCACTTCTGGTTCCCAGGGTCCCGGGGACTGTGTCCCTTCCTGCAGGCCATCCCCACCTCTCGCAGGTGTAGCATTCACAGTGCTCATTCTTTTCACCGAAGAAGCCTTCGCCGTAGAAGCAGGTCACCTCGTCCCCCGGCTCGATGTCCCGGAGCACCTTCACGCAGGCTGCGTTCCCATCTGCAGGTACGAACTGGGGGCCAGGAGGCTCAGCGCCCTGTCCTGGGGGTGGCCTGGCTCCACCCCGCCTGGCCTGGCACCCTGGCCTCCAGGGTCCCCCCGGGGACGGGCAGCGGCCGAGAGCCCGGGGAAGAGCCCTGCCCAGGGCCTGCCCTCGGCATGCACTCCCTGACCCTCCCCCGTTGTGCTGGCTCCCACCCTCCCTGCAGGACATGACCTAACCAGGCCCTGGCAGCTCGCACAAGCACCGCTCCCTCCAGCACTCCTTCTCGGGCTCCTCTGACACACCCTGCCAGCCTGCACCTCAGTGGCCGAGACGTGCGCCTTGGCCTGGCTCTGCCGCCTGCCCTTCCCGAGGCCAGTGTCCACCCGCAGCCCCAGTCTGGGATCGCCACCCCTCTCGCCTGCCTGCTCCTCACTCCAAGTTCCCCATGTGGGAGAGGCGGCACTCCCATCCATCCGTGATCCGCCCGCCCACCCATCTGTCCATCCTAGCCTGACACACACCTGGGAGTGGCCCTGGCTGCCCGCCCGCCCGCCAACAGGACAACTGGCCAGCACCTCCCGAGCGGGCAGTGTCGGGCGTCCCCTTTCCCTCCCTCCCTGAGACCCCAGCTGCCCCTCATCACCTCCTGCGCAGCTCTGCCCCAGGCTACCTGCCAGCCTCAGCCCATGCACTGCCTCCCTCCAGCCCCGCCCCCGAAGCTCCCAGAGCAGCGGCACCAGGGCCTCTGAGAACCAAGCCCCCTTCACTCACCCCGTGGGAGCCTCCACGGGGCACACCCAGCTTGCGCTGACACACGAGGCGGGAGCTACTGTGCCTCCTCGCCCTCCAGTGTGGCGCCTCCCCTCTGGGATGCCCTAAAGCGGCCCCGTTTGCCCTCAACACCTAGGAAAATCCTACTCCTCCTTCAACGCCTGGCTCCGGCGTCACTTCCATGCAGCCTGCGGTTCCACACCACAAGGTGGCTGACCCCCGCCTCACCGAGCTTTGCTTCACTCTCCATCCTACCCAGCGTCTGTGCCCCGAAATCCGCGCAACGGTGTGCAGAGTCACAGGACGCTGACACACACCCAGCCTTCACAACTGGCCCCAGGAGGCACGTTCTCCCTGTTTCCCATCCGAGAAGAGAAACCAGGGCCGGGGCGGCAGAGCCAGGACTCAAACCCACCCCTCACACCCCTGGGGCCCCACGGGCGGCCAGGTGAGCCCCACGCTTGGCAGGGTGCGCACCCAAGGCCTTACAGGGGCCATCTCCCCCGCAACTCCTCCCTCTCACGTGCTCCGCGCTCCACAGGCAGCACAGGGTGGGGGGTGGCCTCCCAGAACCTCCTATCAGGAAGAGTCCTTGTCCTCCAGGGCAGGCCTTGCTCTGACCCCGCCCCAGGAGGCCCTCCCCAGCCTCCTGCTATCACAGCTGCTGTGGGTGTCTCCCGGGGAAGCCCGGGGCACTTTGTGTCTCCCCATCACCACACTCCCCCCGAACTGGCCCAGCTCCCAGCCCAGATTCAGAGGGGAGAAGGCGGCCAGCAGGTGGCAGCCTGGGTTCCAGTGTGACTTGAGCCAGAGCCCCTTCCTCCCTCCTGACAATCGCAGGCACAAGCGCCAGTGCTGCCCAGCCAGGGGTGGGAAACTGCTTTGTCAGGTGGGGAGACCCGGGACAGTTTCTGCCTGTTCACCGACCAGAAAGCCCCTCCCTCGTGCCCAGTCCTGGGAAGGGGGGTCCCCAGGTCTCACCTTGCAGTTGGGTTTGCAGTCTGGAGCCAGTTGGGGGGTTGCGGGGAGAGAAGAGAACTGGGTCAGCGAGCCCGAAAGCCGGGGCACGACCCCTCCCCCGCTGGCTCCTCGCCCCCGCCCCCTCCCTGTCCGCACCGTGGTTGATGAAGGCGGCGGGGCCGAGCCACAGCTGAGCGCTGCGCTTGCGGGTGGAGTACATGATGCTGAAGTCGTTCTCCCCGGCCCTCAGCAGCCCCTCGTCGGCCTCCCGCAGCTCCGCGATGCAGCCCACCAGCAGCTCCAACTTCTCGTTCTTTTTCCTGCCCAGAAGCCAGCTGGTGGGTCTGTGAGCACCTCGCTGACCACCAGTGCTGGGGCCAGGGGCCCCTCACCCCAGGCCTCCGGCGGGAAGAATCGATGGGACGCACCAGCCACGGCGTTCCAGCTCCCGAATCTCTCTGAATCTCTCTGAAATGCACCCGCCATCGCCTCTACACCTGCCTCTACACCTGCGGCAGGCGCGGCACTCTCCACCTCCTGAAAGCCTGACCCGCAGCCTCTCCCGCTCTCGCTTCCTCCAGCCTCCAGTGCCCACTGCCGCGGCCTCCTGCAGTCCAGTCCCGCCCGCAAGTCCCCACAGGCGCCCCCACACTCTTCACTAGACCCTTCGGCTCATCCTTCGGGCCTCAGCCTAGGCCTGGCTCCCAGGAACACTCTCCAAATTCCCCAGGCAGGCTCAGGACTCACTGAGCAGCTGTGGTCAGCCCTGTGCGCTCACTCAGCTACCACCTGCCTTCCCGCTAGAACGTGAGCAGTGGGCAGGGTGGTCCTGTTCACCGTCCTGCCCCGTACCCAGCAGCGATTGCTACGCAGCGGGGGCTCCAGTGGGGATGAAAAAAAGGACAGCACAGTCCTGGGCGCAAGATCAGTCCTTTCTTGGCAGCCCCAGAAAGCCTGGGTCTCGAGGGGATCTCATCCCCCAGCAGGGCCGTGGTGGGCCAGGAGGGTCTTGGGGGACCAGACCTGGCCTCCTTTCTCTCAACACAGACACCTTCGTGGCCCTGTGCCGAGTGCCCAGTCTCCTCCAGAAGGGAGGGGGTCTCCTCTCCCAGCAGCCCCCAGGGAGGGATGCCTCCCGTCAGGCCTGGGGCCCGGGGAGGCATGTTCTGCCCTCTTACCAAGCGCGGGTAGACACAATCTTGGCTCCGTTTGTCTCCATGGAATAACGGGTACAGGGCAAGATGGTGAAGCCGCTTTCAGGCAGGAAGGCTCGGAGGTAGCGATAGATCTGGGGGAGGTGAGGGGTGGGTGGGGTGAGGAGGTGGGGTGGGGTCGTCCTCGGCCCTCTCTCCTGGGTTCTAGCCCTGCTCTGCCACTGACTCGCTGTGTGGTCTCAGGGAACTCACTTCCCCTCTCGGGGCCTCAGTTTCCTCATCTGTCGAATGAAGACGTTAGACTGCATCTCAGAGGGCCCCCCAGCTCTCCTCTCCTAGGGTTCTCTGAGCCGTGCCTCAGATGGTCCCAGCGGCCAGGAAGTCAGGGAGTCCCGGGGAGCCGCGCTGAGGGTCTGCCCGGCAGGTGGGGGGCCCGGGGCAGCAGCGGAGACGGGGGGACACGAGGGCCGGGGGCGGGCAGGGCAGGGCTCCCTCACGTGGGTCTGGAGGGCAGCCTCCTGCCGCGGGCCCCGGCTCCGGAAGTAGTGGGCCATCCAGCCTCCCAGCGTCAGGGCCCTGTACGCAGCCTCCAGGTCCCGCTGCCTCAGGAAGGCCTCCAGCGCTGAGCGCAGGTGGTGCTGTCGCCGCAGGGGGGGCACGGGGCTGGGGGAGAGGGCACGCCTGGGTCCCAGGGCCTTGGCCTATTCCCTCTGGGCCTTCCCAGGCCCCACCCCCACCCCCACTCGGAGCTGAGAGGGGGATGGGGCTGAGGGGTGGCAGTGGAAGGGAAGGGGTCCCGAGCCCTCGGTCGCCCTCCCCCAGGTCGCCTCACCTGACGTTCATCTTATGGGTGCGGAAGCCGAGGTAGGGGTCCAGGACGAGGCTGGTGGCGAGGTCGTCATTCTCACACAGTTCCCTGGCTGTCACTCTGTCGGGGCCCATGGTGCCCCAGGCACCATGCTGCCTCCTGCGGAGAGCGGAGCGCTCAGGGCAGGGGGAGGGGCGGCGCCCGGGGCGTGTGCCTGCTCTAGGTCACTTATAGGTTGTGTGAGACTTGGGCAAGCCCTTCGGTCTCCTCATCTATAAAGCAGGGAGAAAAGCAATACTGACTTCACAGGGCTCTCGGTGAAGGTGAAATGCAACAAGTGCTTCTGACAATGGGGAGATCCCCAAAGAAATGCCAGCCACCATCGTTAGTAGCTGCATCTCCTCCAACCACCTATGACAGCCCCGCCACGCGCACACACACTCGCAGACCCCGTGCGCACACGCAGATTCCCCAGGACCCCCATACACACCACACACACACGCACACACACACACACACGCAAACGTGCCAACTGGCCCACGGAAGGCTGATTAATTGGTAGTCTGGGATAACCCTAAAGGCTTAGTCCTGCAGGGGGTGGAAGTCAGGGGGGACCCAGCAGCTCCACCTCTGGCCCTCACCGAGGAAAAAGCCAAGGCTTCCTGCCCCACCACCCATCCCCACTCTCTCCTGGCCTTGGCCTCCACCCCCATCCCCAGCAGCCCTTGGGAGTCCTCAGAAGGCTCTGGGTGAAACCCCAGGCAGCCCGAGTCGGGGGCGGGTGAGGCGAGGGAGAGCAGCGGAAGGCTCCCGGCACCTGCTCTGCCTCCAAGGATTCCGGGGGAGGGAGGGGCACAGAGGACAAAGCGGGGGGAGGGGGGGAGAGGAAAGGAACGGGGGGGAGAGGCAGAAGAGGCCCATAAAAAAAGAGGAGGAAGACGGGGATTAGCAAAACGAAACAAAACAAGCCTCCTAACCCCGACTGCAGAGGGCCTGGTGGGCACCGACACCACGGTGCTTCAGGGAGAGCAGATGGGGGACAGCGAGGAAAGGGGAGCTGGAAAGAGATCAGGAGCTAGAGCAGCTGGGAAAGGGGGTCGAGAAGGCACGCAGGCTGGGGATAAATAAAGGGGGCGCTGCGGGAAGGCGCTGGGACAGAACGGAAGCTGCAGAGGGGCAAGTGGGTAATACGGACACCACAGGGAGGGAGCTGGGGCAGGCAGAAGGGGCGGGGGTGCCTGCGGGGGAGACCGAGGGCTGCGGGAAGGCTTGGGGATCCAGGGAGGACCCCAGGAAAGCTAGCAGGGAGACCAGGGGTCCAACGAAAGTAGAGAAGGACCTGGAGGTCCAGGGAGGGTCCTGAGATGGTATAGGGGGGCCTAGGGCTTCCAGAACGGGGCTTGGAGAAGCAAACAGGGACAGGGGAAAGTCCTAGGGATCCAGGGAGGAGCATAGAAGAGCCGCGAGAAGAGAGCCTGGGCTCCAGGGAACGACCTGGGTAGGCAGTGAGAATCCAGGGGAAAGGCCTGAGGTCCAGAGGGAAATTGGGGGAAGCAGACAGGGGCCTGGGGAGGCAGGGAGAGTGCAGGAGAAGGGCCTGAGGTCCAGGGAGGGGAGTGTAGAGTCAGAGGGCGAGCTGAGGGTCCAGAGAAGAGCCTGGAGCGCGAGAGCGGGGCCTGGGTAAGGAAGCACAGGAAAGGGGCTGGGCGCCGAGAGCAGCCTGAGGCTCGCCGAAGGGCCAGGAGACGTGGGCGCCTGGACACGAGGAGGGGCCGGGCGGGGCGGGGGACAGTCGGGGCTGGGGACGACCGGGAGCCAAGGCGGCGCGCGGCGGGGGCCGAGAGGGGGCTCAGAAGTCGGGCCCCGCGCCGCCCCTCACCCGCTTCTCCTCCTCCTCAGGCGCCCGCGCTGCCGCTGCCACCACCTCCCACAGCCTTCTCCAGCTCTCCTCAGACACGGTCGCCGCGCCTCCCGTCTGCCCAGCCGGGCCCGCCTCACAACGGCCGTTACGGCCTTCCATTGGCCAACGTCGCCGCCACTCTTCAGTCGCTCTGAAGCTTGCGCCGCTCCCATTGGCCGGGCTCCGCTCTGCCCCTCCCCGCCCGCCCCACGGTCAGCGCCCCTAAAAAGCTCCGCCTCGCCCTCGCTGCCGCTGAGAGCAGCCAACTGCACCCAGTGGCTGCCGCCGCTGTCCTTCCGGCGCTGCCACGGAGATGTATCCCCGCCCACGGCCCAAAGTCGACGCCCTCATTGGCCGAAAGCGCCGTCGCTCCGGGCCAAACGCGGGTTTGGGTCGGGTTATTTGGGTCCAAGTGGAAAGAGGGCGGGTACCGCCTGCTCTAGAGCCCTCATGTGATTGGTTGGCCTTGGAGCGACTCATGCTTCCATTGGCTAAGGTCTCCGCCTGTCACCATCGAGTCGCGACCTCCCTGTTCCTTTTCTGTGGCGAAACCTTCGACCACCAGAGGGAGAAAGCAGGGGAGGATGGGAGGGGGGGGTGAATGCGCGCGCACCTCCTTCCCCCCGCCCGTCTGGGCCAGCGGTTGCCAAGGCGACAAAACTTTATTGACAACCCTGCCCGGTACAAAGGGCTTTTAGCTCTCTTCCTCACTTCTAGACCACCTTCTCTTCCCCTAAATAACCTGTTTAATTTTGAGTACCCACAGTAACACTCTGTGGGTGAAAGGGTCAGAAAGAAGGAGATTGATAGGTGGGGGCTTTGAAGAAAGCCCTGACTCATGGGGAGCTCCCATGGGACACCCCCCCCACGCCCACAGTTGGGATCACCCCTCTGCTCCAGTCCTAGAGGCAAACATAATTAGCAATTCATCATAATTACGTCCGGAATAATAAGCCCCACACTTGGAGCAGGCGGTCTTTGTTTTGTTGACGGCTGTATATCCTGTGCTCTTGGAACAATGCATGGCACGGAATAGGTGCTTCATTAATTTGTGCTGAAGGAATGAATGTATGAAGCTGGTTTCTGCAATCCGTCACTCTGTGACTTTGGAGAAGTGGCTTGCCCTCTCTGGGCCTCAGGCTCACATCTATAAAACAAGGACCACACTGGTCCCTCTTTGAGGGGTCCTTAACACCCTCCTAGGTGTCCTTCACTCGTGCTTCCAGGCCCCCACCCTCTGTTCTTACTGTTCTTTCCCCATCTGGGACTATCCCCAGCTCGGAGACACCCCCAACCCAGGTACCCCCACCCCATAAGGATGGCTACAGCTCCGGAGAAGAGATGCAGCCTCACCAGGAGAAGGGGAGCCAGCAAGCAGAGAGGACCCTATAAAAAGCTCAGCTCAACTGAAACAACACTGTAAATCAACTAAACTCCAATAAAAATTAATTTAAAAAAACAACAGCAACAAAAAAACTCAGCTCTTCGGGAAAGTCCTATCAGCAGGTCTGAATCTTAAAAGTGCAGCCCTTCCACCAGCGGGTATACACCCTAGAAAAACTCTCAAAAATGTGAACAAAAAATAAGCACAAGAATGCTTGCGACAATGGTGTTCGTAAGGGTGAAAAACTGGAAGCGGCTTAAATGTCCATCACATGAGGCGTGACTTAAATGGATCATGGCATATTTATACAGGGGAACACCATGCTACAGTGAAAGTGGATGAACCAGCACTCTGTATATCAACCTGGACAACCCTAAAGCATGCTGCTAGTTGCAGAAGTTTACATAGTCGAATGCACGCAGTTTTAAAACGCATAAAACAGGGGTCGTGTGTGGACACATGAAATTATACACAAACTTGCATGGGCATGATAAGGGGCGGGGGAGTCCCAGTGGCGACCCCTGGGGGCAGAGCGGAAGGAATGCAACCAGGAAAGCTACTCAGGACATTGTTATTTGTAATTTTTTGTTTTTTAAGCCCGGAGGTGGAAGCCCTAGTTCATTGTATTCACTGTCTGTTCTTTTTCTACGTGTCAGAAATATTTCATAATACAAATAACATTTTAACCCGCCAATGCCACTTCCAGGATTTTATGCCAAAGAAATAACTGGACAAGTGTTAAAATATTTAAAGATGTTTGTCTCAGCATTTGTTGAAAAAGCAGAAAAATAGGAAGAGCTGTAATGTCCAGCTGTAGGAGATTGGTTGGACCGATTACAGCATATTCGCAAGACGGAAGAACAATAGTACCTAACAGTTACTGAGATCTTAGCACACTCCAGTCACTTTGCAAATAGTCCTGTGAGGGAGGGGCTGTTATTATCCCCATTCTACAGATGAGCAGAGTGAGGCTTTCCAAGGAGGTGTAACTGACCACCAGATTACAGAGTTTGTACTCTCAACCCCTGCTGCTGCACTGCCCGGACAGGATCCAGCTGGTTCTCGACCCACAGATGACATAAGAGGCACCTCGGAAAAACGAATAAATCTCTGACACATGCTACAACACAGATGAACCTTAAAAACATCATACTGGGTAAAAGGAGCCAGACACAAAAAGTCACATATGGAGTGATTCCACCTCTATGAAATATCCAGAATAGGTGAATCTGGAGAGACAGAAAACAGATCCGGGGAATTCCCTGGCAGTCCAGGAGTTAGGGCTCCAGTGCTTCCACTGCAGGGGGCATGGGTTCCATCCCTGGTCGGGAAAATAAGATCACGCATGCCTCAAAGCGGTGGGGGGCGGGAGGAAGCAGATTCGTGATTGCCATGGGCTGGGGAGAATGGGGAGTGACTGATATTGGGCATGGGGTTTCCTTTTTGAATGAAGTTCTGGAACTAGAGAGCGGTGATGGTTGCAAAGCACCGCACATGTGCATAATGCCGTTGAATTGTACACTTTAAAATGGTTAAAATGGGGCTTCTCTGGTGGTCCAGTGGTTAAGACTCCACCTTCCACTGCAGGGGGCACAGGTTCAATCCCTGGTGGGGAAGTTCCGCATGCCCCGAGGTGAGGCCAAAAATAAATAAGTAAAATGGTTAAAATGGCAAATTTGACATTATGTATATTCTACCACCACCACCCCCCCCCCCAAAAAAAGAAAGAAACTCCGCCAAAAAACAAAAAGAGAGAAAATAATAAAGAATCACCTAGAGAAAGTAGTGAACATATAGATTCCAAGGTTCAGCCTCTTGAGAGAGGCTGGTCGAATATTGAATAATTAATCATTTCAGGATGCTGCTACCCAAAGTGTAGCCATGGACCAGCGGCATCAAGCAGGATTCCGTGGGTGCTTGGTAGAGATGCAGAATCTCAGACCCCGCCCCTGACCTCCTAAATCAGAATCACCCAGACTGGTGATTGGGATGTTCCAGAACGTATGAGAAGCATGCCTTAGGAGACACCTGTGTTGCAGGTGACTTCCTCAGACCAGTCATTCACTTGCTGGAGGGATATCGTGGGCTTGGCAACTCTCAAGGGGGCACGTGACTTATTAAGGGGGAAAGCGTGCTATAAAACAGCAAATTCGGGATGATCATATTTTGAGGAGAAAGGGATATCTACTTCTATGTGTGTGTAAATTAAATGATTGGGAGGAGGATGTGGAGAAAAGGGAACACTTGTACACTGTTGCTGGGAATGTAAATTGGTGCAGCCACTGTGAGAAAAAAATTTGGAGTTTCCTCAAAAAATTAGAAATAGGGACTTCCCTGGTGGCGCAGTGGTTAAGAATCCACCTGCCAACGCAGGGGACACGGGTTCGAGCCCTGGTCCAGGAAGATCCCACATGCCGCGGAGCAACTAAGCCCGTGCGCCACAACTACTGAGCCTGAGCCCTAGAGCCCATGCTCTGCCACCGCCATAAGAAGCCCGCGCACTGCAACGAAGAGTAGCCCCCGCTCGCCAGAACTAGAGAAAGCCTGCATGCAGCAAGAAAGACCCAACGCAGCCAAAAAATATATATATACATGTGTATATATATGTATATATATATATATATATATTACAAATAGAATTATCATGTGATCCAGCAAGCCCACTTCTGGGTATATATCAAAATGAAATCTCTATCACGAAGAGATATCTGTACTCCCCAGTTCATTGCAGCATGATTCACAATAATCAAGACATGGAAACAACCTAAGTGTATGTGGACAGGTGAATGGATAAAGAAGATGTGTATACATACATTGCAATATTTTTTCAGCTATGAGGAAGGGGGAAATCCTGTCATTTGCAACAACATGGATGAACCTGGAGGACATTATGCTAAGTGAGAAAAGATAGACACAGAAAGACAAATACTGCATGACCTCATTTATACGTAGAATCTAAAAAACTGTCGAGGACTTCCCTGGTGGCGCAGTGGTTAAGAATCTACCTGCTAATGCAGGGGACACGGGTTCAAGCCCTGGTCCGGGAACACCCCACATGCCACAAAGCAACTAAGCCCATGTGCCACAACTACTGAGCCCGCGTGCCACAACTACTGAAGCCCACGTGCCTAGAGCCATACTCCACAACGAGGAGCCACCGCAATGAGAAGCCCTCGCACCACAACGAAGAGTAGCCCCCGCTCACCGCAACTAGAGAAATCCCACGCACAGCAACGAAGACCCAATGCAGCCAAAAATAAATAAATTCATTTAAAAAAATAAATAAAAATAAAAAATAAAAAACAGTCGAACTCACAGAAACAAAGAGTGGAATGGTGGTTACAGGGAGTGGGGAACGAGGGTTGGTCTAAGGGTACAAACTTCCAATTATACAATGAATAAGTTCTGGGGGTCTAAGGTACAGCATGGTGACTACAGTTAATAATAAAACATTGTACATTTGAAATTTGCTAAGAGAGTAGGTCATAAGTGTTCCCACCACATACACACAAAGATGGTAACTATGTGAGGTGATGGATGTGTTAATTAGCTTGATCGTGGTGATCATTTCACAGTGTATACATATATCAAAACATCATGGTGTACGCCTTAAATATACATAGTTTTTGTTTGTCAGCCGTACCTCAATAAAGCTGGAAAAAAATAAATGGTTGGTGGTGAGTTGTCTCTCTGTTTTCATGTATTACTTGTGTAATAACAAAATGTATATAATAATAGAATAAAATATAAGTATTCATACTATGTGTTAATTTATATACATATTCCTATATCTATATACACATACCTATGCATATGCACAAATGCATGTACATAATTATCTATATATCTGTCTCTACCTATAGCATCATCACCCTGCTCAAAGTTCTGCAATGGACTCATACCCTGGTAGCCAGCCCCCAAGATGACCTTCACTCTGCACCCCACCCCCTCCCCAGGATTCATGCCTTGTGTAGCTTCTTCCACATTGAACCTGGCTGAGCTGTGTAACCAACAGGATATTGCAGAAAAGATGGCATGTCCACTGCTATGTTATCAAAGACACCATCCTCTCTGGGATCACTCACTCCTCTGGGGGAACTCAGCGCAATGTCAAGAGGTCATGGCAACCACCTTATGGGGACATCCACGAGGCAAGGGCAAGGAACTGAGGCCTCTTGCCAACAGCCAGAAAGGAACTGAATCTGACAGTCATGTGAGTGACCACCCTGGAAACGGTCCTCCTGTCTCTACCAAGCTTTCACAGGATTATGCACCATCCACAGCTTGACAGCCATCTCAGGAGAAACCCCAAGCCAAAACCATCCAGCTAAGCCACTCCTGAATTCCTGACCCACAGAAACCATGTGAGATGATAAATGTTTATTGACGTCCTAAACTATAGGCAATGGATACACACCTAGATTAAAATCTGATGTCCTTACAATGGCCTCCATTCTTCCTCTGATTTATCACTTACTATTCTCCTCATTGCTCACTCTGTTATAGTCGAATCAGCTTCCTTGCTGGAAGCCGAAAGTCCCAAGCATCTCCAGGTCTTTCCCTGCTCTTCTCTCTACCAGGAGAGCTCCGCCCACTGATATCCACAGGGTTCACTCTCTCACCTGCTCCCGGTCTTTGCTGCAATGTCACTTCCTCAGGAGACCTTCCCCAACAGCCCTGCCTGGAATCACCCACCCACCACAGCCATCCCCTTACTCTGCTCTGTTGTTTTATGCCACCAGGTTTGAGGGAATTTGTTATAGCAGCCATAGGAAGCTAATAGATGGTTGATTAAGTGGACTGGATCAATGGGAAAGTGGATGATTGGATTGATGGATGGATGGTAGGATAAACAGGAACAGAGAACTGATCGAACGGATTAAAGAATGAAAGAACATATGGGTGGGTGAATGGATAGTTGAATGGATGGATGGAGCTTTGGAGAGCTTGAAGAATATCTGAAGAAATTATGGTTGGATAGATAGGCAAGTGGGTGGATGAGTGGGTAAATAACTCGTTGGATAAATGCATAAAGGCAAGAACATATGCACAGATGAATGGATGGGTTGGGTGGAAGTTTGGCTGGATATGGGTATTTGAGGAAGAAGCATGGCACACTGGAAAGAACTAGATTTTATTTTCTTATTTTGTTTTTTTTATTGGAGTATAATTGATTTACAATGTTGTGTTAGTTTCAGGTGTACAGCAAAGTGATTCAGTTATATATATATAATTTTCCAGATTATTTTCCCTTTTAGGTTATTACAAAATATTGAGTATAGTTTCCTGTGCTATACAGTAAGGTCCTTGTTTGTTATCGATTTTATAAATAGTAGTGTGTATATGTAACCAAAAGTTTGTTTTCTATTTCTGTGGGCCTATTTCTGTTGTATAAATAAGTTCATTTGTATCATTTTTTTTTAGATTCCACATATAAGTGATATCATATGATAGTTGTCTTTCTCTCTCTGGCTTACTTAGTATGATAATCTCTAAGTCCATCCATCCATGTTGCTGCAAATGGCTTTATTTCATTCTTTTTTCTGGCTGAGTAATATTCCATTGTGTATATGTACCACATCTTCTTTATCCACTCATCTGTTGATGAACATCTTGGTTGCTTCCATGACCTGGCTATTGTAAATAGTGTTGCTATGAACATTGGGATGCATGTATCTTTTCAAATTATAATTTTCTCCAGATATATAGCCAGGAGTGGGATTGCAGGATCATATGATAGCTCTATTTTTAGTTTTTTAAGGAACCTCCATAGTGGCTGTACCAATTTACATTCCCACCAACTGTGTAGGAGGAAGAACCAGATTTTAGAACCAGACAAACCTAAGTTCTGACGCCAGCTCCCCAGTGACACTGGAAAGTACGGCAGCCGAAATGGATCTCCCTTCAATAAAGAACTTACCCAACTGTGAGGAGTGCATTTGGCTGACAACCCCCAGCTGCAGTACCTGCACCTATTATTTTTTTTGGATCGACGTTCTTTTTGGGCAGCCCCCAACCAATGACTTAGCATTGGGGTGGGGGCCGTGCTGGGGCCTGACCACTTCCACCCAATGTGGGACTCATCTAATGGCAATCTTTTTTTTTTTTTCTTTAAATTGAGATAAAATTCAAGTAACACAAAATTCATCACTTTAACCATTTTAAGGTGTATAATTCAGTGGCATTTGGTACCGTTGCACTCTTGTGCCACCATCACCCCTATCAAGTTCCAAAACGTTTTCGCCATCCAGAAAGGAAGTGATTAAGCAATCACTCCCCACCCGTCTGGCAACCACCAACCTACTTTCTGTTCCTATGGATTTGTCCGCAGTGAATCTCTGCTCTGCATCTCCCCGTTGGGCTGAGCTCTCTGAGTTGCATGGTCTCAAGCTCTTCCTAAATATACCTTCCTTCCCCCCTTTCCTTTTACAGGTGGCAGACCGACTCCCCCGCCTACTCCTCGTCTCCCTCCCCTCTATCTTTCACTGGTGTCACCCCCAATAAACCTCTTGCATTGCTAACGCCACAGCAGCATTTGCCTTCTGGAGGACCCAGGGAAGCAGCAAGCCTCTTGCTCTGAGCTCGAGCTCCCTACCCTACAGAGCAGCACAACTTCTCAGGGTTGCAGGAGGCTCTGCAGAAGTTCTTTTTTTAAAAAAAAAAAATTTATTTATTTATTTGTATTTTTATCTTATAAATTTATTTATATTTATTTATTTTTGGCTGCTTTGCATCTTCGTTGCTGCGCACGGGCTTTCTCTAGTTGCGGCGAGTGGGGGCTACGCTTCCATGCGGTGCACGGGCTTCTCATTGCGGTGGCTTCTCTTGTTGCCGAGCATGGGTTCTAGGTGCGTGGGCTTCATTAGTTGCAGCACGCGGGCTCAGTAGTTGTGGCTCACAAGCTTAGTTGCTCCGCGGCATGTGGGATCTTCCCGGGCCAGGGCTCGAACCCGTGTCGCCTGCATTGGCAGGCGGATTCTTAACCACTGCACCACCAGGGAAGTCCCACTCTGCAGAAGTTCTGAACACAACCTGGAGGACCTCACAACGTGAGTACCTACCTTTATGCAGCATTCACTATGTGCCAGGCACTGTTTTAAGTCCTTGCATGGACTCACTCCTGAACGCCATGACAGAGGCACCATTATGATCCTTGCTTTTACAGCTGAGAAAACAGAGATCCCTAGAGGGCTTCATCCCCTACCCGGGCAGGTTCCCTTTTCTGGGGAAAACGATTCCCACCACCAAGCAGAAGCAGTTTCCTAAAAGTGAAACTGTAATATCATCTCACCCAGAGGAAGACCACAGCCTCTTCCCCTCAGCCGAGCCAGGATAGCAGCCTGTTTCTGGAAGGATCCAGAAGATTCCAGGCCCCCAGCTTGCAAGTGGACAGTGGGAGGAGCCTGATTCCCAAATTGAAAGTAGCCCACCAGGCTGGAGTCGCCCTTCCCCCAGTCCTCTCAGGGATGTCCTGAGGATATCAAACAGCCACCAGAGGGACACCAGTAAGCCTAGCCTTTGTACCAAAGCAGGGAGGTGGGTACCAAGGCCCAGAGCAGGGCAGGGGGGAGTCTTGCCTAGGGTCACCTGGGAGTTGGCATCTTTACTTCCTTTTGAAAGAGGAGCAGGAATCAGACAGGCACAAGCACAGCTGGGGCAAGGTGGGGGGCACACTTTCCCTGGCAGGGAGAGCAGCTGGTAGCATCCAGCCCTCCCTCCCCTGGGCTCCTTCAGGGCTCTGTGTGATGTCCACTAGGGCACACATCCCCTGCACACAGGGACCCCCTCGAGGACAGGGGCTGGGTCAGATCAGGCCTGGGAGCCCAGGTACCTCAGGGAAATATTTACTGAACGAAGGAAGGAAGGATTCTGGAGGAAGACGCTGAGCCATGGCTGAGACAGTGGTCTCTGAGAAACGAAAGGAGGGCACTGGTGGGGTCGGGGGAGAGGGGTGAGAACTTGCTAGAGCGCCACTCCACCAGCGCAGTTTTCGTCTGCTTGTTCACGGCTGTATCTCCAGCGTCTAGAACAGTGCCTGGCACACAGTGGGTCCTCAGTCAATATCTGCTAAGTGGCAAACAAAACAAAACAAAATTCCAGGAACTCTGATTCCCCCTCCTGCCACTGGCAGCTAAACTAAGGAAGCGTCCTGCATTGAACTATAGCCACGTGCCAGGCACCCATCAAAGGCGGACCATGCATTCTGTTTTCACTTGATTCTGAGCATGAACCCCCAGATAAAGGCAAAAGGAACAGCAGCTACCTCTTGGAAACACACAGGTGTCAGGGAATTTTCTGGCGGTCCAGTGATTAGGACTCTGTGTTCTCACTGCTGAGGGCCCGGGTTCAATCCTTGGTTGGGGAACTAAGATCCCACAAGCTGCACGGCGCGGCCAAAAAAAAAGAAACGCACACGTGTCAGACATGCTCTGAGCGCGTTAGGCGGGTTGGCTCCGCAATTCCACACCGCAGTCCCCTGCTAGTTACTATTATCTCCATTTCACAGATGAGGAAGCAAAGGTTCAGGGAGATGAAGCCCTTGGGGCAGGTTACACCGCCAGCAAGAGGCAGAGACGGAGACCCAAACCCAGGCAGTCAGACTCCCAAATGGTACGATGTGCCCCATTTTACAGATTGAGGAAACTGAGACACCCCCCCACCCCACCCAAGGGCCCTGTGGGAGCAGAATAACACCGCCGCCCAAGATGTCTATATCTTCATCTCCAGGACGTGTGTTGGTGGTACCTTACATGGTGAAAGGGACTTTGCAGATTAAATTAAGGGTCTTGAGATGGGGAGATTCTCCTGGATTATCTGGGTGAGCCCAACGTAATCGCACAGCTCTTACAAATGAAAGAGGGGTCACTATCAGAATCAGAGAAGGGGGTGTGATGACAGAAGCACCTCCCACCATGCAAAGGGAGGTAGAGGCCATGAGCCAAGGGATGCAGGCACCTCTAGAAGCTGGAAAAGACGAGGAGGAAATGGATTCTCCCATGGAACCTCCAGAAGGACCACACCTTGATTTCAGCCCTGCCCACACCTTGATTTCAGCACATAAGACCCATTTTGGACTTCTAACCGCCAGAAACAGAAGCTAATACATTTGTGTTGTCTTAAGCCACTAAGTTTGTAGTACTTTGTTACAGCAGCTGTAGGACACTCTACAGGCACCCAGCTCTTAAATGGCAGAGGTGGGATTCGAACTCAAGTCTTGCCAAGTTGAAAGCTCTGGATCTTCTGGGGTATCACTTAGATGTGTGAAGTTTGGAATTATTCCAGATGCTTTTTCCTCAGGATCGCTGGGCTCTGTGTGTGTGTGTGTGTGTGTGTGTGTGTGTATGTGTGTGTGTGTGTTGGGGTGGGGGTGGGGGGGGAGCATGTAGGAGTGAGTCAAGAAGCCAGAAATTTGGGAATTCCCTGGTGGTCCAGTGGTTAGGACTCCGAGCTTCCACCACCAAGGGCCCGGGTTCGATCCCTGGTCGGGGAACTAAGACCCCACAAGCATGTGGCCAAAAAAAGAAAAGAAAAAGAAAGAAAGAAAGAAAACGAAACGAGGAATTCTACTTTCATGAGGATTAGAGAATCTGGTCCATAATTACGGCAACGACACCTTAGGGCTGTCATGAGAATTAGTGAGTTAACCCATGTGGAGCACATAGGGTAGTGCCCAACACGTAAGACGGGGTAACAGTTACTATCATTATATCTTTTTCATGTCTACACACCACCAGTATCAGCTCCTCTCAGTTTTCCCTGCTCAAGAACCTTCCATGGCTCCCCAGTGCCCTCAGGATAACATCCAAGCCCTTTATGGCAGTTGAGAGCTTTGGGTCCCGGCTCATTTCTCCTAGTGGACCCCACAGTCTGTAACCCAGCAGACTGCCTACTAAGGAATGTTGCTCTCCACTTGGCTCTACAAGGATTGAGTCATTAGCCACTGGAGTTACTCACTTTCGACACACCCTGAAGGGTGTTCAAGGCAGGGATCAGGAATGAGGCACTCTGTGCTCTGGGAGAACTGGCAGAGCAGGCCAAATATCTAACAGAGAGTTAGATATTTTCAGGAGAAGATTTTATGAACCCAATTTCTTGCATCTTCTCGTACTTAGAAAAGCACTAAAGTCATTAACTAAGGTATCTATTCCTCGTGAGTAGCAGCAACTTTCTACAGAGGTGTGTGCTTGACGGCATGTACCCCTTCTCCAAAATCACATAGATGCTGATATCGGAGCAGTTCCTCAGAGCTCTCTGAGAGGCTGTCTCGTGGGCCACAGTCCTCAGTATGTCCCCAAATAAAACTGAAACTCACAGCTCTCAGGTCGTGCATTTCTATTTTAGTCGACAAAACAAAGGCACTCAACCCTCAGGTGCCTGGTTTCAGGAACCATCTGGACTCTACTGAGAAGGCCTTGCTGCAGCTTGCATGTATCCTCTAAGTGTGGCTCATCAGACTTTCCTAAACGTCCCCCACAACCAAACGCACACTGGCCACCATCGCTAGTTAGCCACTTCCTCTTCTGGGGACCCCCATGCGCTGTGCTACCTTCATTGTAACATCTTGTGTTCTCATTATAGATCCGTGTGCGTCTGCCCTCCAGGCTGGGAACCCACTGAAGGCAGAGATCTTACTCTTGATTGATCGCTGGGCCTCCTCCTTCAAGAAATATTCATAGTGTCTGTCTGTCTGTTTCTCTGCTTTTTTTTTTTTTTTAACTCACAAGGAACATGAGAGCTGAAGGTCCTAGTTGCTGGGGCACTGGAAATCCTGCAGCACAGAGGAGGAGAAAAGCGGGTCTCAGACCCTTGAGTCCCCAGATGGCTGGCATTGGTGGAATATTATTTAGCCATGAAAAGGCAGGAAGCACTGCATGCTACAACGTGGATGAACCTCAGAAACATCATGCTCAGTGAGAGAAGCCAGACATGAAAAGGCACATATTATATGATTCCATTTATATGAAACGTCCAGAATAGGAAAATCCATATATGGAGAAAGCAGTTTCGTTGTGGCCAGGGGCTGGGGGAGGAGGGAATTGGGAGTGTCTGCTTAATAGGTACGAGGTTTCCTTCTAGGGTGATGAAAAAGCTCTGAAACTTAGATAGAGGTGGTGGTTGCACAACATTGTGAATATGTTAAATGCCCCTGAATTGTATAATTTTAAACGGTTAGGGACTTCCCTGGTGGTCCAGTGGTTAGGACTCGGCGCTCTCAGGGGCCTGGGGTTCGGTCCCTGGTTGGGGAACTAGGATCCCACAAGCCACGTGGCACAGCAAAAAATAAATAAAATAAAATAAAATAATAAAATAAAATGGTTAATCTTATGTTATGTGAATTTTACTTCAATTACAAAAAAAGAGGGGGCTTCCCTCGTGGCGCAGTAGTTAAGAATCCACCTGCCAATGCAGGGGACACGGGTTCGAGCCCTGGTCCAGGAAGATCCCACATGCTGTGGAGCAACTAAGCCTGTGCACCACAACTACTGAGCCTGCGCTCTAGAGCCCGCAAGCCACAACTACTGAGCCCGTGAGCCACAACTACTGAAGCCCACATGCCTAGAGCCTGCGCACCGCAGTGAAGGGTAGCCCCTGCTCGCCACAACTAGAGAAAGCCCGCACACAGCAACGAGGACCCAATGCAGCCAAATAAATAAATGGATAGATAGATAGATAAATAAATTTATAAAAAAAAAAGAGGTGGGGAGCTGAGGGAGGAGGGGCTGGAACTTCCGGGTCTGAGGGAGGAGGGGCTGGGGCCTGGACTCCTGGGTCCTGGGGCAGCAGGAAGGGGGCCCGGGACACAAACACCTGAGTACCAAGAGGGGAGGAAGACAGGAAGTTAAGGCTTGTTCTGCCGGAGAGAGAAGAAAATGGTCCGGGTAGAGGAAGCAGTTGCTTTCTGGGAGGGAGGTTTTTCCGATGGAGATGTCATCACTAAGATGGCCCTTCCCACTCAGGCCCGGCCTGTGGGGAACTCCAGCTTGACAGAGAGGAAGGGAGAGGGGAAAGCCAGTGGGGGGAGGAGGCAGGGTCACCAGGGTCCCACGCCCAACTGCCTCAGGACAGAAACTGCACTCAGAGGGGCAGGCACCTGCAGGTCTGGATTCTCCGTCCCCAAGGAGGTAACAGCTGGGAGGATGGACCTCAGGGGCTAGAAACAACTGCATGTGTTCTGGAAGGGACTGGAGGCCTGGACTTCTGGGTCCCCAAGGGAGGAAGGGTGGAGAGAGCTAGAGGCTCAGATTTCTGGGTCTCGAGGAGGCCAAGGGCTGGGAGTTTGAACACTGAAGCTATAAAGTGGGAGGAAGGAAGCTAGGGGCCCCTGGAAGTTAAGGTGCTGCCTGCTCGGTTCTGAGACCGGAAGTGGCAGTTTGGGGGGCAGGCCCTGAAGAAAGTGGAGGTCATACTCTTGGCCTGACAGTGTCTTTGGCTCTGCTGGAACGCCGACAGGCCCACCCCACAACCCAGCCCTGTTCCCCAAACCTCTCACGCAGCGCCAGTCCCAGGGCGGAGGGAGCCGGAGGGACCCCAGGCAGGCGAGCATCGGGGGGAGCCCAGCAGCTGGCAGTGCAGGGAGGCGCTGGGAGGGTCTCAGAAGCCGGGTGGGAGCAGGACAGCTAAGAGGAACTAGGGGATCAGGACAAAGGACTACGCAAAAGATAGGGACTGTTTCCCGAGCAGACAGCTGGCCCATTAGACCCGACCTTTGCCCATTGCTTATGCCTGCGAGCCAATGGAGGCCTCAGGGGTGGTGGCCACGATACGACACACCTGTACCCTTAGGGCTGGTTGCTCACCTGAGAGAGACAGAGAGATAAAGTCGTGACCTCAGTGCCTGCCCCTCTCCTTCCCTGCAGACCCCGGCATGTGGGGATACCTGTCCCTGCTGCCTGCCTTCCTGGCATTCTGGGCTACTGCTGGCATCTGGACCGTGTGAGTGTTAGAGGCAGGATGGACTCCTGGGTCTGAGGGAGGAGGGGCTGAGGCCCTGGACCCCTGGGTCTGAGGGGGGAGGGGCTGGGGACCCGGACCCCTGGGTCTGAGAGGGGAGGGGCTGGGGGCCCGGACCCCTGGGTCTGAGAGGGGAGGGGCTGGGGCCCTGGACCCCTGGGTCTGAGGGGGGAGGGGCTGGGGGCCCGGACCCCTGGGTCTGAGGGGGGAGGGGCTGGGGGCCCCGGACCCCTGGGTCTGAGAGGGGAGGGGCTGGGGCCCTGGACCCCTGGGTCTGAGGGGGCAGGGGCTGGGGCCCTGGACCCCTGGGACTGAGGGCGGAGGGGCTGGGGGCCCGGACCCCTGGGTCTGAGGGAGGGGGAGCTAGAAGTCCGGTTTCTGCGCGTAACAGAAAGAAAAGTTTCGTCGAACTCCCTCTACTCTCTTTGATGTCTCCCCGACTTCAGTTTTTCGCTTGCTGTGGCCAACAAGGCTGTGAACCTCACGGAAGGCTTCCCCTATATAAGGTAGTTACGGTGCTTGGGGTGGGGGGGGTCCGGAGGGAGGAAAGAAGGGGGTCCTGGTTCTGAGGAGCTTCAGGATGACCGTTTATCTTCCCCAGTCGATGTGGAAATAGCCCCCCTCAGAGCTGCATCTTCAGCCAGGTGCTCAACTTGGGAGCTGCTTTGGGTAAATACTCCCGCGCACACTTCGTTCGGTGCTAGCCCCACCCAGCCAAGAGGGCCCCGGCACCCAGCCTCCTCCTGCCCCACATCCAGGAGTTGGGCACTCACTCCAGGACCCACAGTCTCTTCCACCCCACCCCCACCCCCCACCCCCTACCCAGGCGTCTGGGGCTCGGACCTCCCGCCCACTTCCCTCTCCTCCCAGCCGCCTGGACCTGCATTCTCCGTTACCAGCAGCTTCGGGACTGGGGGGTCGGAAAGTGGCCTAACCAGCTGATCCTGTGGACGGGGCTCCTCTGCGCCCTGGGCACCTCCATAGTGGGCAATTTTCAGGTGAGACGGAGCAGGCCAGCCCAGGTTCTTGCCCGCCAGAGTCTGGGACTACAACTCCCAGCATCCCCGGGGCGCAGGCTTCTGGTTTGGGGGGGCTGGTCCCCGCACGGCCTCCTGGGACTTTTATTTCTCTTGTGGCTCTCGGGCCGTGGAGGGAGGGCGTCTAGTCTCTGGATAGAGGCCGCGTGGGAGGCTCTTTGTAATCATTCCGTTAACCCCTAGGAGTTTGGGGTAATTCACTGCCATACCCCCATTTAATGATAAAATTTCTCAGTTCACTCCGCCCCTCCGCACCGCGCTGCTTGGCGGGATCCTATTTCCCCGACTAGGGATCGAACCGGGGCCCTGGGGAGTGAAAGCGTGGAGTCCTAATTACTGGACCGCGGGGGAATTCCCCACTTATTCTTTTTTTTTTTTTAATTAATTAATTAATTAATTTATTTATTTATTTATTTATGGCTGTGGTGGGTCTTCGTTTCTGTGCGAGGGCTTTCTCTAGTTGTGGCAAGCGGGGGCCACTCTTCATCGCGGTGCGCGGGCCTCTCATTATCGCGGCCCCTCCCGTTGCGGAGCACAGGCTCCAGACGCGCAGGCTCAGCAATTGTGGCTCACGGGCCTAATCGCTCCGCGGCATGTGGGATCTTCCCAGACCAGGGCTCGAACCCGTGTCCCCTGCATTGGCAGGCAGATTCTCAACCACTGCGCCACCAGGGAAGCCCCGGGAAGCCCCCCACTTATTCTTAATGTTTGCCACATCGATGGAGTGTTCTGTCTGTAGAAGGCACTAGCTTTTTACGTTGTACAGGGTTATTTTAACCCATCTCCACAAGAACTCCAGGGAGGTCCTTCTTGGTCAAATCCGACGGAGATATTTCTTTATCAGCCGGTTCGTGGTGGTCAGAGATGAACCCAGATTCGTAGACTCTAGAAGCCCACATTCTTAGCCACAAAGCTCAGTAGATATTTGTAGAATAAATAAATGGATGAGTAATAGGAGGAATCTTTGATTTATTTTATCATTTTATTTTTTATCTATTTGTTTTTCAGTATGATGTCTCTGATTCCAAACCTCTCCCGCCAAAAGGCCATGAAAGCCGCAGGGTGTTTAGACAAGAGGCTGCCTCCAACTTAACAAAAATTCCCCATGACATTTGCATAACAAATAATTCACTTATCATGTATTCCTGTGTTCATTAACCTTTGTTTTCCTTTAATTATTATATCCCCCCCCCCCCCCCCCCCCCCCCCCGCGCAGAAGCTTTTTTTTTTTTGGCTGCTCCCTGCCTCATGTGGGATCTTAGTTCCCGATCAGGGATCCAACCCGAGCCCCGTGCGGTGGAAGCCCACAGTCCTCACCAATGGACTGCCAGGGAAGTCCCCAGAAGACTTTTTTAGACATTTTCTCCTAATCATCCTTTCCCTCCATGAAGTTTTTATTTTTTTCCTAATATTTATTTATTTACTTGGTTGCGTGGGGTCTTAGTTGCGGCAGGCAGACTCCTTAGTTGCAGCATGCGGGCTCCTTAGTTGTGGCCTGTGGGTTCCTTAGTCGCGGCTTGCCGGCTCCTTAGCTGTGGCATGCAAACTCTTAGTTGCGGCATGCATGTGGGATCTAGTTCCCTGACCAGGAATCGAAGAACCCAGGCCCTTTGCATTGGGAGCGCAGAGTCTTATCCACTGCGCCACCAGGGAAGTTCCCCCCACCCCACCCCACCCCCGCCATGGAGTTTTTAGTATGAAAACATTTTAATATAATACATACTATATCTGTAAGCCAGAAACCATTGTAATATTTAATATTTTTTCACCCTCCAAGAACCAATTTTTACCCCCTTGGTGGCAACAATCTGCTCTCTTCCACCCAGGTTGAGAATGAAGGATTTATTCCACTAATATTTTACGAGGCTTGGGCTTCCCTGGTGGAGCAGTGGTTAAGAATCCGCCTGCCAATGCAGGGGACACAGGTTCAAGCCCTGGTCCGGGAAGATCCCACATGTAGCGGAGCAACTAAGCCCGTGCGCCACAACCCCCGAGCCTGCGCTCTAAAGCCCGTGAGCCACAATTACTGAGCCCGTGTGCCACAACTACTGAAACCCGCACGCCTAGAGCCTGTGCTCTGCAACAAGAGAAGCCACCGCAATGAGAAACCCGCGTGCCACAACGAAGAGTAGCCCCTGCTCGCTGCAACTTGAGAAAGCCCGTGCGCAGCAACGAAAACCCAATGCAGCCAAAAATAATAAATTAAATAAATAAATTAAAAGAAAAAATTTTACCGGGCTCTACTATGTGCCAGGCCCTGTTTTAGGGATGGAGGCCCCAGCAGTGAACAGCAGTTTAAATAAATGCCTGGCCTCGTGGAGCTGACAATAGCCAATGCACCTAATCAATCAGCCAATCGTCGGGTATGGCAGTTTTCAAGCACAGTCCGTGGAGTTGGTCCTGGCGCCTCCCTGCATGGCATCGTGGCCCTCGCCCTCCCACAGGTCTGCCCCTCAACTCTGCTCCCTTCCTCTCCCAGGAAAAGAACCAGCGGGCCACGCACCTGACGGGGGCCTTCTTCGCCTTCTTCGTGGGAATATTCTACTTCTGGCTGCAGCTCCTTCTCTTCTGGAGGATGAAGAGGCTGCCCCAGCCTGGGGGTCCCTGGATCGGGCCACTCCGTCTGGTCCTCTGCAGCATTTGCACCATCCTCACGGTGGCCAGTATCCTTCCTGGGGCCGGGGACCGGTGTTGGGGGCACGTCTTCATTGGGGTGGGTCTGCTGTGTGCTATTGAGGGTGCCCCTTCCTTTCTCAGCCTTGGTCTCCGTGCAGGATTATAGCGGTGTTGTCACCGAGTCCCGGCTCTGGGGTCACGCTGCCTCCACATACTAGCTGGGGGAGCAGGGGGAACTCCTTTGGTTTCTTAACTTCTCAGTGCCTCAGTTTCCTCATCTATCAAATGTGGATAGTAATAAGGAATGTGAGGAATGGAGGAGGTGACACATGTGAGGTGCTTAGATCGGTGCCTTGGCACATACTGAGTGACCAGTACATGCTGGGAGATCGATGAACCGATGACAGCAGTCCGTTTGGGGTACCGCTCTGTGCTGGGCATCGTGCTGGCTAAGACCGGAAACAGGAGGTTCAGATGGCCAAGAACCGTCACGAAGTTCAATGGCAGAGCTGGTGGTAGGCTGGAGGCGGCTGGTACAGGGTCTCCTGAGCTGTCTGTGTGTATCTCTTCCCAGCTCCATGTGCAGTGATGTCATGTTAGTAATAGCTTGAAACGGCCAAGAAACTAACAAATGCTACAAATCAGAGCCAGTTGTTACACATTCACCAGCACGTCTGTGGGTGGAGCCTTGATTCCAGCCCACTTCTGAGTCACCCCAGAACCCACTAGCTCAGCACACCTCCGGGTGAGCCAAACCACTCTCCGAGCCTCAGATTCCCTATCTGTAGAATGGAGTTGCTTTTATCAGAATAATGATGATTACTGAGAAGCAGAGTGCTCTGAGAGAGAGGAGGGGCTGCATGCTAAGCCTTGGGGACTGCGGCCCCCTGTGGGGATGATGGAAGGGGAGGCCAGAGGTCATTGGCATCCAGAAGAGGCTGGAGGGAACCCAGCTGAGACCCTGGGCCGGCTGCATTCAGAGGATCCCTTTGGAAAATTGGATCCATTTTCCCAGCAAAATGGGGGTGGCGATCTCGTTTCCCAGAGCAGCAAGTTGAATCCAGTGAAATGGATAGAAAGGGCTGGCGCCCGAGCTCAGCCTTCTGCAGCTGCAGAACTGGCATCTGTCCTGTGCGGCCGCAGGAGCAGTTAACGATGAGGTCTAGGCGGCCCCTTTCAAAATCCTGCCTGTGCTGATAATCAGTTTGGCCACAGGGTCTTCATTCTGTGGGGCTCTGATATCCCTTGGATGCGGGAAGTGGGGGACAGGACCATAAAATGGTCAGCTGAGTGTCGTAAGGGCTGGAAGCCTGCAAAGAGAGGTCTGAGACCTGGCATTTGAGCTGGTTTTGCAGAACCAGCTGCTTTTGGCCTGGGTTGGGTGAAGGAGGGAGGAACACCGCGGGTACATGCGGAGGGTGGGAAAACCAGCCCAGGGGAGGAGATGAGGCTGCTGGCAGGGCCAGAGATGAGCATCTCCAGTGCTAAAGTGAGGGACTCCAGGCTTGTGCTTCTGTACAAGTGCAATAGGGAGCCACAGAAAGCTTGTGAGTGGGGGAGTTACAGAGTCAGTTCTGGGGTAAGCACTTCTTTGTTCTAGGATCGGTGGGGCTTGGGGATGGTGTTGGCCTTATTCACTGTCTAAAAATCCTTGAATGAATGAAATCATGCCTAATCTGATCTAGGAGGGGTGAGTAGGAGCTGGGTTGGCTCTGAGAGGAGGAGGAGGAGTGCTTCAGTGAGGGGGGTGGTCCCAGAAAACGAGAGGCATCTCTGCAAGGTTGGAGCTCAGAGTATGTGTTGACCAGTGGTTACAAAAAAGTTTTAAAGAGCTGGGACCATGGAGCCGGAGGAGGGACAGGGCCAACCAGTTGAGATGCCAGGCTAGAAAGAGATGGGCAAGACAGAGAGGACAAGACTTGGGGTGTCCAGCTGGTCATGGGGATGAGGAGGGAGGGGACGAAGGCGATTCCCAAGGGTCTGCTAGGGAGCAGGAGTGGATGGTGTTGTCACGGAGGTCGGGGTACCCAGAAAGAGGAAGAGCTTTTAGGGAGAAAGGGAGATTCTGCAGGAGGGGCCTGTGGGCCCTGGGTCGGGGGAGAAAGTTGCAAGCACAGCCTGAAGCTGGCGGGTAGGTGGAAGCATCTTTAGGAAGCCCTGCATTTTTGGAGGTAGAAGCAATGGCGGCCAGCTGGCCCTGGCAAGTGGGGAGATGGCAGAGCCTTCACGGGGTCAGGGAAGGCCGACAGGAAGATAAGAGTACCTTGTTCTGGGATACTGGGAATGCAGTGCAAACCGGAGAAACATGCAAGGGAAAACATTTAGAAAACAGCTTGAGACAGAGGTGGGAACTGGAGGGCATCCATCTGAGAGTGTCTGGGGGTTGCCAAGGAGGGTGTCCAGCCAGAGGGGTCATTCCAGCCAGGGCAGGGCGGACATGTCACGAGAGGGTACCCAGAGGCGGATGGTCTCAGCCTGCCCAAGGTCACTCAGCAGCCTAGCCGGGCTGGCGGACCCTCCCTGTGGCGCTGTGCCCTTGACCCTGCGGTACAGTGGTCGTCCTGCACACCTGGTCACTGCGCTCAGCCTCTGCCGCCTGTGAGTGGGTCGTCGCCATGCTGCTGTTCACCCTCTTTGGCCTCTTTGCGGTGGACTTCTCCGGCCTGGACGGCTGCACCCTGTGCCTCCAGCCGGGTCCTGGCAGCCCGAGCCCCCCGCCGGCCTCCCCCATCGCCCTGAAGGTCCAGCTCTGAACGCCTGGTCAGCGTGGCATCTTCACACCTCCTGTCCCTGCCATCTGGTTCCGCCCCTGCAACCAGGGCCACCCAGGAAGCGAGAGGCCAAGGCCAGCCAGCCATCCCTGATCAAGGATATTTATTATTATTAATTTTTTTTTTTTTTTGCCGCTGGCGGAATCAGAGACACGGACGCAGGCAGGATCACGCGAAATCAGAATTCCTTCCGGAGAGCAAATCCGTACAGAAGGTCGTGGGGGAAGGGAGAAGACCAGGGGAGGGGGGCCCAGGAAGGGGGAGTTGGGGACACAAGGACAGATGGCCCTGTCCGTCCGGATCTGCTAAGCCACCCCAACCAGACCCCATCCCTCCCCCACCCCACCCCGCAGAGAGATTGATCAATAAATAAAATAATAAATTAATCAATAAATAAAATAGAAACAGCTCCCCTCCCCCAGTCCCCCCAGAACCACCCCCATTGGGCACGGCCCCCTGAGCCCTATCCCTGCAGGGCAAGGCCGGGTTTGCTGTGTCTCCCCCCTCCCTACGTACTCCTTGGGGCCTATTTACAGATTCACAGTTGGGGGGCAGGGAAGGGGGGTGGAGGGGGCGCCCCTCCTTCCCCGGCCCCCTGGGGTCAGGGTAGGGGGGTCCCGTTGGTGGCCAGGAGCTTCTTGTCCTTAGGGGGGCCTCGGCGGGGAGAGCTGGTCAGCTCTGGGTCTGGGCGGCCGGGCGGGGGCTGCAGGCTTCGGGGCGGGGTCCCGGCAGGCCGGGTCTGGGCGCCGTTCTTCTCGTCTGTGGGGGAGGAAGCGATCTGGCTTCAGGAACCCCAGGGGTACCGAGCCCAGGGACGTGCTCCAGCAGGGGAGGTGGCTGCCAGGGGTCACACACGCCAGCAACCAGGCCTGGCTTCCCTAGACCAACAAGGCACGTGTCCCAGGCGCCCCCAAACCTAAGGCTTTGGAAGCCAGGCCACGCCCCAGTGAGACCTGGCCGGCCCAGCTCAGGAGACATCCTCAGAGACTCTGGTTACAGCACCGTCTGAGTCCCCCGATCATGGCCAAAGGGCCCCATTACTTTCCACTGGTTGTTAATGGGGCCCAGCGGAGCCCACAGCAGATTGTTTGGGGGTCTCGGGCTCTCCCAGCTGGGCCTGCCTGACTGGGGTTATCTTTCTGTGGGGCCTCACTGCCCCAGACTAGGGGACTGCGGTGGCAGTGCTGGTTGCCAGTAGCCATGCAGTAGTTTCTGTAGGGCCCAAAATAGTACCTGTAGCAGAGGCCAGCCCCTTAAGAGACACTGATTGCTGGAGGCCTTGTTGCCATAGCAACCAATGGGGCTCCCCCTCTTTGGGGCGGACCCAGAGGTCCCGCATTGCCCCACTCCCCTTGTAAGGCATGTGGCTCGGGCCCTGGGTGTCTGTGGGTCCTACATCTTTGAATGCATGCCCTTTTAGGAACTCTGGTTGTCAAGGCCAGCTTTCCTTGGCAACCGGGTCTGGAGAGGTTCAGGGGGCCTTCCTCACTTCTGGTTGCCCTGGGGAACCAGACTAACAGAAGGTAGAGTTTCTCCAGCTCCCTACTACTGAGGCCCTCCCGCCAGGTGCCTTGGTGTTAGCCTGCTTAGCCTGTGTGGGACCTCTGATCTCCAGGACTGTATGATAATAAATTGATGTTGTTTGAAGTACGGAGTTTGTTGTTTGTGACCCTGGCCTCGCTGATCCCTGGTTGCTAGGGAATTCTGCTCCCGATGATGACCGGGGCTGGTGGGTGAAGGGAAGCCCCTTCCCCCTGGAGCACAGACCTCGCCCACTCCCGGGGGGATGCCCAAGTCCTTGAAAGCCAGGCCCAGCAGGGCCAGAAGAGTCTGAGCATCTGCAGAGAGGATGACCAACTTGTTCCGGTTTTAGCACTGAAACTCCTGCATCCCAGGGACCTCTCCATCCTGCGCAAACCAGGATGGCCGGCCACCCTCCTCCAGAACACAGTTCAGGAGCCTCTGTTAGCGGAAAGCTCCGCTACCTCTGAGACAGAGACGGGTCATCCCCTTAGGGATCCCTGGAGGTCCCCTCCCTGGTGAGGCCTTCTCAGGCTCAGGATGGCCTGGTTCCCTCGGAGCTCAGCCCCAGCCTCTCTGGGAACCTGCTCCCAGCATTGCAGGTAGGACCTAAGGGCGACAGCAGGTGGGCCCTGCTGCCCCACAGCTGAAGCCTCGCCAGTAACACCCCCCCTGCAGCACCTGGCCACCAGGAAGTCTCCCCTCCGCCCCACGGGTGCCCCAAGGTGCCTCCCACCTGCCAGGGCCTGCACGGAGGGCTGGTCGTGAGTGCTCAGCAGTTGAGCCTGGATGGTCTCTACAACCCGCTTGAACCGACGGCTGGGACCTGGAAGGGGCAGGGAAACAGACTGATGGAACAAAATCCATATTTTACAACAAGACGAGAAACTTCAAACACAACAATTTTCTCTGCTGGTTTGGGCCTCCTCCCTCCCCTTTAGTGTGTGCTGTGCACCTGCATTAACCACACCTGCTTAGGAGGTAACCTTTTTAATCTTGTCAGGGGCCACGAAGACCCATGACCCACTACTCGCTTTGTACCTGGATTGTGTAAACTGTCAATAACACGTCATTTAATGTACAGCCCTCGGTTTGACCTCTAATGGCGGAACAGTTCTCAGAGCTTTCTGAGCGGCCATTCCTGGGTTATAATCCTCACTTTGGTTCGAATAAAGTTTTCCACTTTTTTCTTAGATTGACCGATTAACTTTTTCGTTGCCGTGCATGGCGTAGCCGGCAGGATATGAGAGACACCCAGCAGAGGGCACCTGGAGTCTACCGGAACCAGCGCTAAGTACCAGCATGGGCCCATTGCCCCCCCACCCCTCCACCCCCCACCCCCCCACCTCCCCACCCTCTCCACCCCCCACCCCCCCCACCCCCCGCCCCGGCTTCTCGGTACTCCTCAGGTGTTCTGACGAGTTCTCCTGAAAGCTGGATCTCGTTGTTTGAGTGATGATCCTGAAAATTTTATTCAAGCTGTTTTCACTTAAGACTTGGAGTCTTAAGGGGCACCGGTGTATTCCCTAGGCAGGACCTGGGAGTCTGGGCAAGAGGCCCAGGGAAACATAGGTGGCTGGGTTTTTGTTAAATTTGGCTTGAATGGAAGACTTCCCTGGTAGTCCAGTGGTTAAGACTCCTTGGCTTCCACTGCAAGGGGGCGTGGGTTCGATCCCTGGTGAGGGAACTAAGATCCCGCATGCCCCCACCCCACCGTGAGGCCAAAAAATAAAAAATAAAATAAATACATTTGGCTTGAATTGAAAAAATAAAAACAAGTTGCTATACGGTCTGAACAAAACTTTTGCTAGTGAAATGAGAGACTGAATTATTCAGCTCTTAAGAAAAAGGGAGACCCACCATAACCATTAAGTAAATACTGCTCGTGGAGGTGTGAGGGGGGATGGGCAACAGAGGCTGATAACCTAGAACTCGGAGCACCTGTGATGGTTTTAGGCTGTTGCAGGGAGAAACCGAGACAGGTAAAAGAGTCGAAGTAACCCGCGGGTAACTCCTTGGGGAGCTAGACTCAGATGCAGTGCACATACAATCCACCACACTGCCCTCAGAAAGTTGTTTAGATCATATTTCATATCTGAATTAGGCTATGACATTAACAATGGGAAATTGTGCCTCAAAGGCCAAACAGCTCCCGTGCAGACAGCCACCAATGGGAATACCAGCTGGGCTTATGTATGTTTGCAACTACTTAATTGGAATTAAAGGAAATCTGTCCTGAAATGGCCAAGATAGGTTTCTTTTCTTTTTTTTAAAAAAAAAAAAATTTATTTATTTATTTGGCTGCACCGGCTGTTAGTTGCGACACGTGGGATCTTTTAGTTGTGGCAAGCGGACTCTTAGTTGCGGCATGTGGGATCTAGTTCCTTGACCAGGGATCAAACCCAGGTCCCGTGCATTGGGAGCACAGAGACTTAGTCACTGGACCACCAGGGAAGCCCCCAAGATGGGTTCCTTTAAGCACCCCAAAACTGATTTTTCATGCGCAGTTAAACCCTGCAGTCTCCTGGACCTCTGTCTGCAGGGTCTACTGGAAACAACAGTAGTTAAGAGTTTTTGTCTTTTTTAAAATTAGGTGAGCAGGGGAAAATATTTGTAGCGCTAGCTTCTAGGATCTTTTGAATTGGAAAAACTTCTAAACTGTAAAATTTTAGAGACCTCTCATCTTATTTTCCTATTGTCATTCATATTTAGAATTTTGAAAGTCTTCAAAATTCCAACATAGCCTCACTGAGGGACTTCTCTGGTGGTCCAGTGGTGAGGACTCAGCACTTTCATTGCAGGGGCCCGGGGTTCGATCCCTGGTTATCCCTGGTCGGGGAACTAAGATCCCGCAAGCCGTGTGATGTGGCCAAAAAAAATGGTCTCATTGAAAGATTTGTTGCAGAAGGCTAATGAAAGATCAATGACATAAAAGGTAACTAAAACATTACTGCTCCTCTCTATCCTCCTTTGAGTACTCATTCTAATAATTCTGTCTGAAGTGCCTGTCCACTCTGACGATGCCCTTAAATGGTTACCTTTAGAAATGGGACCACCTGAGGCTGTAGGTGAGCCTCTTCAGATCAAAGGCCTAACTGACTGGCCGCAGTTAAAAAATTTCTTAAAACCCAGGAAGGATGCTCAGAAGTGTTTGTAAATGGATTACCAAGATGGGAGGCCACCAGTGTGACTAAACTGACCACAGCTGAAATTCAGAGCCTGATAGGAATATGGGGGGTGGGGGGAGCCTTCTCACCTAAGCTAAACGAGGGAAAGTAAAACATTCCAACATCGGTGAATGGGTATGTCAGTCCTTTGATCAGTCACTGAGGTGGCCACCCAGTTCTTTAAGGAATTAAGAACCGTCCCTGTTTTACAAATCTAGTCTTTACCGGACCAGAGGTGCGGCTCCAGAAACAATCCAAAACCCACCAATCCTTTTACCACTCCCAAAACCTTCCCTCTTTATCTTAAGAGGCTCGTAAGTATTGGAAACAAAAAAAAATTCTGGCCTTAAGGGAACAAAGTCCTTCTAGGAGAACTTGCCTTTCTCCTCCAATGCCTTTGATATGCAAATATTCTACCTAGTCTCCTCCAGGAACTCTTAATTCCACCATCTTTTAAAAATGCAAATTTCAGGAAAGGTAATTCTTATAAAAAGAAAGAACAAAAGGGAGACAGGTAATTTGAATCCAACCTGTTTTGTAACAGATGGGTTTTACATTATTGTAACTGATTCATGGCTGACATTTTGGAATGGAAACTGGGGGGTGTCTGTGTGTTTGTACGTGTCTGTCTGTGTGTTTGTAGGTATCTATATATGTGTTGAAAACGTGTTATTGCCAAAATTAGTTTGTAAGTGGAAATTACACTTACAAGGAAAGGAAATTAGGCACTTATATAAATTCTCCGAAATAGAAAAAAAACTAACCCCAATGACTTTCAGGTTTGCGTAAACTGGGAAATATTGGGTATAGCATTAATATCTGGTACTAAAATTTAGCTGAAGCTTGTTGCATTAATTAATACAGACATGTCTTTAGAGTCATCAGCGTTAAGTGTAATATTTTTAGTGTACCTAGGTTTACTAGAAATCAAATAAATGAGATATTATCCCTGTTACAAAGTTTGTCAGCAAGAAAAATAACTAGATGTGATGAAACTTTTCAGTAAATAAAATAGATGTAAATGAGATAAGCACTTTTAGGTAAGCTCCTTAGGAAAAATTATGTTTTGGGAATGTCTATCTAAAGTAGTCTCTCCAGATTTTGATAACTTGAAACTTCATGGAGTTTTGCTAAACTAAGTTAAACTACAGGAATCCATTGAATATCCAGATCCTTTCCAAATAAGATACTGGAACAGTAATTACTGAATATATGCTTCCTTTTACAGAGAAACTAAAGGTAATTAGGACTATTAATAAATATGGTTGATGCCACACTAAAACATGTTCTGTGGAAAAAAAAGACACTTTTTCTAGAAACTATAAACAGTATTTATACGTTTGCTAACCTATGGGATGCTAATGTAAAAGTTCATACTTGCTTACTACTTAGTTTGTGCTAGAAACTAAGTTTTAAGGTTAAGAATTATGCACGTGTAACTAAAGCTACCAAAATAAACGTTTCGGTATGCAAGAAAAGTGGAAGGTATATTTTCAGTAAAAGACAGTATGAAGAAAGGAAATACCTTTTGTTAAGGGAAAAGAAACCCCGAGGAAAAAGTTTTGTGCATGTTCAGGGTTGGCTAAGATTAAATTGAATTTAATTAAGTAAATGAATTTTATATTTATTTATTTACTTATGGCCACACCGTGCGGCTTGTGGGATCTTAGTTCCCTGACTAGGGATCAAACCCAGGCCCCCGGCAGTGGAAGCACCGAGTCCTAACCACTGGACTGCCAGGGAATTCCCATAAATGAATTTTAGTATTAAAGTGTTACAAAACCTGAATTTGGTTTTCTCTCTATTAAGAGGACAAAGTTTTCTGAAAATATTGATCTGCTTTTGAAAACAGATTGTAAAGTTTCTTTAGCTGGTAATCTGTTACAACTTTCAGTATTTGCTTTTGAAATCTTTTTTGTGACTTTGGTTAAGTGAATACAGTGACCTATGTCCTATTTGACCAAGTGTTTTGAAATCTTTTTGATTTTTTTTTAAAAATAATTTATTTTTGGCTGCGTTGGGTCTTCGTTGCTGCGCACAGGCTTTCTCTAGTTGTTGCGAGCGGGAGCTACTCTTCCTTGTGGCACGCGGGCTTCTCATTGCAGTGGCTTCTCTTCGTTGCAGAGCACGGGCTCTAGGTGAGCAGGCTTCAGTAGTTGTGGCACACGGGCTCAGCAGGTGTGGCTTGCGGGCTCTAGAACGCAGGCTCAGTAGTTGTGGTGCACGGGCTTAGTTGCTCCGCGGCATGTGGGATCTTCCTGGACTAGGGCTCGAACCTGTGTCCCCTGCGTTGGCAGGCGGATTCTTAACCACTGCGCCACCAGGGAAGTCCTCTTTTTGATATTTTGACGAACTTTCCAAATATCAAATTCTAATCGAAGTTCTTTTGACCTCTAGCTAACTTTGGGATGCTTCAGAGAGGGCCCCTGGAGCATCTCAGAGAGAAATATTAAACTAATTAAGTTTATTTTGTATGTTAAATTACATGGGAAGCATTGTCAAATGAGAGGTTATAAAACTTCTTAGGTTGTATCGTATAGACAAATGTCATTAATATATATATTCTAGAAATTATATAGAATTCCTAAATATCTGGTATGTCCTGATAAAATGTTATCAATCATAATTCTAGTAATTATTTTAAAACATATGTCACAGCAGTAACAAAGTTCATTTGTCAATCGCATTGGAATCAGGTCTTTAACCTTGACTATTAACGTCTTTTGTCATTTATAGACAGTTATTGTTGTACTCTGATGCTTTTGCCAAAAAAAAATGCTTCATTGTCAAGAAGATTCATAGAAAGGACTTTTTGACAAGTACAGGTTTCTGATAACTTTCAGATCATACTGTTGAACTGGGTAAGAAATTAAAGCATACTAATGGAAAACCTGGTGGCTTCATAAAACTGTTATGAAGATTAAGATCAAGAATTAGTCACATAGGACTGAGAGAACTGATGAATATGGTTATAATTTTGGGGTTTTGTCTGAAATATTGCTGGTTTTTAATCTGTGTTTTCCAGATATAAGGAAACCCTTCCCCTCAACCTAATTATGACTTGACTTGCAGCAATTTGGTAAATTATTCCTTTATAAGCAGAATTGAAACATTTACCTTTTCTCTTTACCTGTTGTCTCCAGATTTTGGAAACTCTTAGGTTCCCAGCAGCTTTCTCAGGTAGATAAGGAAAGCCACCTCCTGAGAGGTGCAAGAAGCCCAAGGTATTTTAGGGAACTCAAAAAGAGAGGAATTCATCCAAATACATAGATATCTCAGGTGGAGTCTGTGACACATCCTTGGCATGGATTTCCTGGCCTCAAGAGGTTTTTTAAAAGTTCAATCTGAGGGACTTCCCTGGTGGTCCAGTGGTAAAGAATCCACCTTACAATGCAGGGGACGCAGGTTCGATCCCTGGTCAGGGAACTAAGATCCCACATGCTGCGGGGCAACTAAGCCCTCGTGCCACAACTACTGAGCTTGTGTGCCTCGACTAGAGAGCCCGCGTGCCACAAACTACAGAACCCACGCACTCTGGAACCCCGGGCACCACAACTAGAGAAGAGAAAACCCACACGCCACAACTAGAGAGAAGCCCGCGCTCTGCAACGAAGAGGCCACGCACCCCAAAGAAGGATCCCGCAGGCCTTAACAAAGATCCCGCTTGCTGCAACTAAGACCCGATGCAGCCAAAAATTTTAAATAATAATAATAATAATAATAATAATAAATCAATCTTTAAAAAAAGTTCAATTTGAGAATGAATATATGTATACGTAAAACTCAATCACTTTGCTATATACCTGAAACTAACATGACACTGTAAATCAACTATACTCTTAAAAAAAAAAATTCAATCTGAGATCCTTTATGAAAAGTTCCAGCACAGCCAATTTAAAACAGCTTATGTTTGGGATTCCCTGGCAGTCCAGGGGTTAGGATGCGAGCTTTCACTGCTGTGGACTCGGGTTCGATCCCTGGTCAGGGAAGTAAGATCCCACAAGCTGTGTGGTGAGGCCAGAAAATAAATAAATAAATAAATAAATAAATAAATAGGGGCTTCCCTGGTGGCACAGTGGTTAAGAATCCGCCTGCCAGTGCAGGGGACACGGGTTCAAGCCCTGGTCCGGGAAGATCCCACATGCCGCAGAGCAACTAAGCCTGTGCGCCACAACCACTGAGCCTGCGTGCCAGAACTACTGAGCTGGCGTGCCACAACTACTGAAGCCCACATGCCTACAGCCCATGCTCCACAAGAGAAGCCACTGCAGTGAGAAGTCCACACACCACAACGAGGAGTAGGCCCTGCCCACTGCAACTAGAAAAAGCCCCAGTGCAGCAATGAAGACCCAATGCAGCCAAAAGTAAATAAATAAAATAAATTTAGAAAAATAAATAAATAAATAAAACAGCTTATGTGGTCAATTAACCAGACTTATTTTGCAAACAAATTAGTCTTAATTTGGCTATATTTGGTAGAAATGAGGGTAATTTTAGAAAGAAAAAGATTACATTTCAGTGGATATTAAATTCTAGTTTTGTAAATTGACGCCTGTATTTACTGCCTAATCATGAACATGCACAATGCAAATACAAGATAAAATTGGCATAAGTCCTAGTGGACAACTTGGAATTGACCTTTAGTCCATGCCAGACATCTTACTAGTACAACCCCCTAAAAGGAAAGAAATAACTTGGCTATTAAAACTCAACATCAAGGAACAGGATGGACTCAGGGCAAGTAAGCAACCACCTTTGCATCGAGGGACCAAATATTTGATCATCTAAGGCTTTCTGAAAGGCTGTTCCCCAGTTATAATCCTCAGTTTGCCTTGAATAAAATTTTCTTTTTCTTTAGATGGACTGATTAATTTTTTCATCAGTAAGACTGACATGGGGCTGGGGACAGGGAAGGCGCTCCCACCCTGTGGAACCAGTCCCGCCACCCAGCAAAGGACTCTTCTCCGTTGCCTCAAAATCCCCCTATTGGGGCTGGGCATAAATCCATGGTTTGCAAGTGGGACTAAGGAAGATTCGACTTAAAATAATGATGTGCATTGTTTTCTATTTAAACGGGTTCTAGTTGAGGCCATGAAGACCCAGAAACATAAGAAAAGTAAATGGGAGGGAAAAAAATCTTAACATTGAGAAAGTTCTGCATGTTAGTCTTTAAAGAAGAAAAAAAAAAGAGCCATAGTTCATTTCGGTGATGTAATTCCCCAGTGCCCCATAGCAGCTTCGTTAAAAACTCTAGGAACAAGCTCATCTCCCAGATGTGCCATGTTAAGATTGGTGGCAAGGACAGCAAACAGAGGTGTTCCTCATTATCCAAACTCTTGTTATCAGGACTCAGGGACCAAGCAGAATTGGAAGCAAGGCACTTCTGTGGTTTTCATCTCTTGTGCCAACTCTTGATTGGTTGTGGCTGCCTGCAGTAGAGCTCAGCAGAAAGAAGTGCTGTGATCGATTGGTGATGTCTGCTCTGGGTGTAGGAATTAGTTTTGACAGCAGAACATCACAGTCTTAATCTAGGAAGAGCCCAGTGCTTTGAGGTCAGGAGACCTCGGTTGAGCCCCAGCTCTGTCACGGTCTGCAGTGTGACTCTGGCCAAGTCAATTTACCTCTTTAGGATGCAGTTTTCTTCTCTGTGAAACCTCAAAGGCTGCTGGGAAGCTTCAAGGAAGTAGTGCACGTAAAGCACTTGGCATGTTGTGAAGGAGAGGATGTGGGGGGTCTGGGAGAGGACGGGGCTCACAGCGTCAGCACCATCTCCTCCTCCTGCTTGCTGCCCTCCTGGGCTGCTGCCCTATCTCAGCTCTTTTGAGCATCCCACACACCAGGCTGGGGGCAGCCGCATCAAGGGAAACTTACCGGAGATGAGAGTAAAGGTGACAGAGTAGATGCCACCACCACTGCTGCCGTCCCGCCGTGGGGAGGGCTCTGGACCCTCAGAGGAGCTGATGTCCACCTGGAAGCGGACGGGCTTCTGGAAGACGGAGGGGCCACCACTGGCCTTGTACTCAGCCCGGAAGCTGGTCTGTGACAGCACACTATGACTCAGGCTGGGGATCTGAGAGAGGTGGGGGACAAAAGGAGGGGGTGATTTCAGCGACCTGACTCCAAGGGATGGATGAGCAGCCCTATGACCAGCTCTGCCCAAGAAACTACCAGTCCCCTCAGCCACCAGGGGGAAAGAATAACAGGAAAGGCATTGGGAGGCCCCACTGTCCGCTGGGATTCGTAGTTTTCTCTGCCTTATAAACAGGGCATCAGAGGAATGATTGAGCAACTGAATCCCGAGGTAATAAGGGTTCTCATATCTGGTGCCAACCCCAGGCTCCAGAACCACATGAAACAAACTTCTTCCTTCCTCCACAAACACTGGCTAAAGTCACATCTGTCTCAGAAACTTTAAGTCCCATGAGACCCTAAAGCAAAAAAACCACAGGACCCAGTGGACAGCCCTAGAGTCCACTGGAAAAAGTAGTTCCTTTTGCCAATCTCAGACCTGGTGGTAGGGAAATGGCTAGGAAACTCACTAGTCCTCGGTGGATGCTAATACGTGGGAAATTGTAATTCAGGATCCTGTTTCACCAATTCCAAGCCCCAGGGCGCAATAAACCTCTCCTGCCTCCATGCCCCCACAACGACCAAGCCCAACTCGGGCTGGAAAACTACAAATCTCATGAGCCCCAGGTGGAACTCAGGCCAGTGCTAAGGTGGTGAAGCCCAGAGGCTGCTGAGATTTGTAGTTCTGTGGCGGCGAGGTTGCATGGGGACCCAGGCCCCTCACCGACAGGAAGGCATGGACAATGTCCGCTTTGATGCTGCTGAGAGGTTTATCCTTTAGCACGAGGAATATTTGTTCTTCTTTGTCCAAGGAGATGAAGTTCCCGAACCAGGAGCGTTTTGCCAGCCTGAGTGGGAGGGAATGGTTGGAGGTGGGTCGGGAGGGGGCTAAGGGAATGAAATCCACCCCCCTGCCCCTCTTCCCTGTCAGACTCACTCTGGAGAGGACTCTGGCGTCAAACTGGACATCTCCTCGGCAGTGGGGACTGGGGAGGGGAGAGCATGGTCAACACATGTCCATCATCCTGGTGTCCAGCACACAGGCCAGCAGTGGCCTCCAACCAGAGGTTCCAGCCCCCAGAGTCTATTCACTTCCCAGCAGCTAAACCCCGAATGGCACACGGCATGATGTTCCTTCTAGGGATGGGCCCCTGGTTAGGCCACGCCTCCCGAGGTGAGGCTTGCTAGCTATGAGCCAATGGGAAGGTGAGCCAGAGCACTGAAGGGGCGTGTCTTTCAGACGAGCTCCTCCTCCAGAGTTGGAGGCCCCGCCTCTTCTCTCCCCAACACCTGAATCTCTGCTCACAACAGCATCTTCACCTAGGATGTGTGAGTCCAGGCCCCCAGCCTCTTCCTTCCCGGGGACCCAGATGTCAGACCCCAGCCCCCCCCCCCCCACATTAGGACTCAGGAGTCCGCATCCCCAGCCCCTTCACCCCCAAAGGACCTCCATACCCTGCATCTTGCGCCGGTGAAAGCGTGGGGAGCCCAGGAAGCTGTTGCGGATGGAGTTGAGACGACTCCTCCAGGCGGCTCCCCCGACGCCACCGCCGGGGCTGGGGGGCGGCGTTGTCCCTGGGGTCCCAGTGGGGCTGGCCCGGGGCGTGTGCAGGGGCGAGTGCAAGGGGGTCCCCCCGGAGGAGCGTGGGGAGCCTGGGGGGCCGGGCAGGGGTGTGGAGCGGGCACTGGGGGGAGGGGGCTGCTCCCCGGCGCCCCCACCCCTGGGGCCCCGAGAAGGCAGCGTCTGCGTTTTGGAAGTCGGTGAGCCCCCACCCCGCGCCTCATCTCCAGCGGGCTCCGGTGAGAAGGAAAAGACCGGACTCTGCGGAGTGGTGGAGTCGGGTGAGAGGGTGGAGGAGGCTCTAGGCCCACTAGCACAGACTCACAGAGGTGCACCCCAAAGCATGCTGGAACTTGTAGTCCAGTTATTTCCCCCAACCCCCATTGTTGAGGGGAAGGGCAGGGACTTTTTCTATCATGCTGACTGTAAACCCAGCAGTGACTAGTACCCAGTAGGCGCTCAACTAGCTTTTGTTAACTGAATAAATGGAACCCTTCAGACACACTGAAAACGCTATCCTGTTAAGGTGGGAAATGGCCAATGGACTAAAATACTAATGAGGCCCTTGGGTCTTTGGCCCTTTAGGGGCAAGGAGGCATCGTCCCAAGACTTCATGGGAGTTGTAATTTCTGCTGTTCCATCTTTGCTCCACAGTGCCTTCACCCGCTTACCCCTTCTTAATCCATCTGGGACCTGGCCTTACCCTTGGGCTGCTCAGAGGGCTGGATGACAGACCAGTGGAGGCTCCACTGACACTACGGGATCTGTTTTCAGGACAGATTAAGAAAAAAAAAATCAGGTGGGAGGGTTTCAGAAGGCTCAGATGTCCTCTCCCTTCCACACTCCTTTGAGATGAGGAAACGAGGCCCAGAGAGGGGAGGAGACTTGTCCCAATCACACAGCACCTTTGAGGTGGGTATGGGGTTAGAGCCCTGAACTCCCTCCCCACCCAGGGCTGTGGATCCCACTGGAGGGGCAGGGGCTCCCACCTCTGGCTGTGCTGGGCCATCTCCAGGGCCCGTCGGGTGGGCACCGGGGAGCCACCACCCCCGGCATCCGTGATGCTCAGGACTTCCATGGACTTCCGCTCTGGTCGCCGCTTCCCGTGACGGCTCAGCATGGGGGAATCCACACGCTTCCGGGGTGGGTCTGAGGGCCGAGAGTTTCAACCCAATCAAAAGATACACTGGTCCAGCTGTACATGGCACTCGTACAGATGGGGAAACTGAGGCTCAGAGTGGCGAGGGGTTTTGACAAAGGTCACAGAGCAAGTCAGGGAGTCTAAACGCAGAAGCTCAAGGCCTGCAGCCCTTTCTTCCCTCAGGAATCTGGGGTCTGGACTCCGAGCCTTGCCCTTCTCACCAACATCATTCCGAGGAGGTAGGTCCTGGTCCTCACAGCTGGGATACCGCTCCTTCCGATCCAAAAGCAGATAATATATCATCTTTTCTTGGTTCTCCCTATGGGGGGGGGGAGGGGCGGGTAGGAGAGCACTGGGGTCAAAGGTCAGGTCCCAGAGATGGTCTCATCCCCTCCCTGTGTCTGTGGCTCTGTGGGGCTCAGTCCACTCAGTTTCTCTGTCTACGGTTCCATTCTCCTAGGTATCAATAGGGTTGGTCCCTTTGTCTCAGTGTACATCTCAGCCTCATTTTACTCAACGTTAATAATAATTATGCTAACACCTGAGCACTTACTATATGTAAGCACTATGTGAGGCACTAAGTTGGCCTCAGCATCTATTAATACTCTTCAGCATCGTTTCTTTTTCCCACTGGTCCTACCACTCCCTCCTGGTTCCCCCTAGAACAGCTCCTCGCGGGAGCTTTGAGCCACGCCCTTTCTAGTGGCCTGGACCTCCCCATCAGGGGAGTCTGCGAGTGCGCAAGGCCCCGGCGCGCCCCCTGCCGGCTGTCGGGAGAGCTGCAGCAGCTCACCCCATGTGGCCAGGGTGTTATGTGTTGGGGGGGGGGGGTCTTACTCCTCGCTGCGCAGCTCGCGATGCAGCCGCTCGCGGTCCCTGAAGCAGCCCAGTGAAGCCATGCTCTCCAGGACATCAGGGTCCAGCTCTCCGTTTGATGGCAGGCTCCGCATGGCCACTCGGCGGCCTGGGGTTGGCTCCAGGCACGGGTCCGGCTCGTGTTTCCCGCCCCTGGGGAGGAGAAGAATTGTAGCGAATCGGGCGTCTCCTTCAGCGGAGACTCAGGGGTCCCGGGTCCCAGCCTGCTCCTTTCTTGGGAACCCAGGAGTCCGGGCCCCGGCCTCTCCCCCCTCACACCCAGGAGTCCAGGCCCAGGAGTTCGGCCCCAACCTCTTCTCTACCTCTGTCTTCCTCCCCTAGGACCCAGAAGTTCGAGTCCCTAGCCCCTCCTTATTCAAGACCCTCGGCATTCCGCCCCCTAGCCGGCTCTCCTGCTTTGGGAACCCACGATATTTGGGGTCCTCTCCCTCCGCCAGGGACCCAGGTGTCCAGTTCCCCCATACTCACAGGTACCAGGGATGTTTCTGAATTTGCTCCAGCTGTGAGGGGCGTGGGTCGTAGAGAAGCAGAAGTGAGATCGTTTGAACACAGTAGGCACGCAGTGAAAGTAGACTGGGTGATGTTGGGGGTCCCTAACGTGCCCCCTCCCCTCCCCCAACCAAGGGCAGTACGACAGCACGACAGCTCATGTCTCCCCCTAGTGGCGGCTGTGCGGCGCATTCTGACTACTCGGGACTGGCCGGGCTACAGGTCCCGCATGCGCAGTGGCAACCTGCCTCGCTCCGTTCCGCCTCGGTAGGGCCGGTAAGCGCATGCGCACTCCGTGTGTGTGTGTGTGTGTGTGTGTGTGTGTGTGTGTGTGTGTGTGTGTGTGTGTGTGTGTGTGTGTGTGTGTGTGTGTGTGTGTGTGTGTGTGTGTGTGTGTGTGTGTGTGTGTGTGTGTGTGTGTGTGTGTGTGTGTGTGTGTGTGTGTGTGTGTCGGGGCCAGGGCTCAGCCAGCGATGACCCTCCCAGCCGTCACCCTAGGGACTGACGGGCAGGTCTGGAAATCCATCCTCATGACTCCCCTAGGGATTCTGTCCCCACCACCCACTGTCCCTCCATCCCCGCCCCCCCAACTCACGCTGAGCCTTTTCTCCGGCTCCACTTCGATCATCCCCCTCAGGAGGCTCTGGCAGTCTGGAGGAATGAAGTGGGGCATGTGGAAGACGCCTCGTTTCACCTTCTCCAGCAGCTGGCGGAGGTTGTCATCGTCGAAGGGCAGAGCCCCCTGTGTGAGAAATAAAGACCCCTCACACACAGAGCTTATGATATTCCAGGCGAGTGCCTAAGCGCCTCACACGCATTGACACATTTAGTCCTCACCGCAAGCCCCAAGAGGTAGGGAGCCATTACTATCTCCACTTTGCAGGTGGGGAAGCTGAGGCACGGAACCATCCAGCAATTTGCCCAAGACCATCTAGCTCTGAGTGGCAGAGCAGGGATTTGACAACGGGCAGTCTGGCTCCAGCGCCTAAGAGGCTGCGGCCGCAGCTTGGAGGCTGTCCTTTAAAAACATGCTGCAGGGCTTCCCTGGTGGCGCAGTGGTTGAGAATCTGCCTGCCAATGCAGGGGACACGGGTTCGAGCCCTGGTCTGGGAAGATCCTAAATGCCGCGGAGCAACTAGGCCCGTGAGCCACAACTACTGAGCCTGCGCGACTGGAGCCTGTGCTCCACAAGAGAGGCCGCGATAGTGAGAGGCCCGCGCACCGCGATGAAGAGAGGCCCCCACTTGTTGCAACTAGAGAAAGCCCTCGCACAGAAACGAAGACCCAACACAGCCAAAAATAAATAAATAAATAAATTTAAAAACATGCTTCTCCCAGGGAGTTCCCTGGTGGCCTAGTGGTTAGAATTCTAGGCTTTCACTGCCATGGCCCAGGTTCAATCCCTGGTCTGGGAACTAAGATCCCACAAGTTGTGGCAAAATAAATAAATAAATTTAAAAAAATGAAAACATGCTTCTCCCTAGTTTCAGGAGGGGTAATCTTCATTCATTTTAAAAAAGTGAGCGTCCATTACAGGTCAAGGATCTAGGAGTGAACAAAGCAAGCCCTTGTCCTCCTACAGTTCACACCCAAGAGTGGGAGAGGCTGGTGAGGGAGCTATATAGTGATGGAGTGATTGAGGTGACACTGGAGCACAGACTGGGCTGAGCGAGGCCTATGGGAATCTGGGAGTGTAGCAAGCTGAGTGGTGTGCCCCCAAAATTCATGTCTACCAGAACCTCAGAATATGACCCTGTTTACAAATAGGGTCTCTGCAGATATAATTCATTGAGGATCTGGAGGTGAAATCGTCCAGGCATTAGGGTGGACGATTAAATCCAAATGCCTTGAAGAGGAGGGGAAATCACAGAGAGATATCTCTCAAGGAGTTACACACACAATGACAACTCTGTTAGCTGCCAGGAAGGAGATAGCCTACTACCACAAGGAAATCTGACCACATTGGGGGAGTGAAGGGGGCCAGGTAGGCTTCCTGGAAGGGCAACAATTGAGCTGGGAGCTAAAAGAAGTCTAGTATTAACTAGGTGAGCAACAGGGCTGGCAGGGATGGAAGAGCAGGTGCAAAGGCCCTGTGGTAGGAGCCAGGCTGATATTCCCCAGTCTGGTTCTATTAATCATTACAGTACTGTAATCAGGATCAGTTAGTAAACAGCCACTTTCCCAAGTGCTCCAAGTCCTCCTGGCTGCCCCATCCCTTTCCGGGGGACCCGCCTGGGCTATCTCACAGTTCTGTGATTGAACGGTTAGCTCCAGGCACAGAGAGGGGTGCCCCCAGGATTTTGCTCTGTTGGTGAATACCCCCACCTTCCTGGTACCAGTTAAATATTTGGGAAACAACCCCTGAGGTGAGGATGGAAGTAAATATTCTGTGCTTCCACCAGGCAGGACTGTTCTAGAAACGGGGCAGGAGAGGTGAGGAGCGCCTTACCACAAGCAGGGCGAAGAGGATGACTCCACAGCTCCACATGTCCGCCCGGCGGCCATCGTACTTTTCCCCCTGGAAGGCAGAAGGACCAGCCATCACGTTCATCTCTCCCAGGCTCCCTCCGCTCCTCTCTCCCCTCCACCTGCCCCTCACTCACCTTAATCACCTCTGGACATGCGTAGTGAGGGGACCTGAGAGAGAGAGAGGTGGTATGAGCTTCTGGCCGGCTTCTGACCCCCTCCCTGGGGCGTAGGAGGCCGGGCCCCCACTCACCCACAGCTGGTCTCCAGGAGGCTGTCCCCCACCTGCAGGGACGCCATGCCGAAGTCCGCGATGCGGATGTTGTTTTTCTCGTCCAGAAGCAGGTTCTCAGGCTTCAGGTCTCTGTGGCTGAGACAGGACGGTGGGACTCAGGCCTCTGCCCTCTTCCCAGAAGCCAAGGCCCCATTCACTATTCTCAGGGGGGGACATGTCTGGAAACTTCTAATTAGGGACGTTTTCAAGCATGCCCCAAAGGTGGAACAAGAATATAGGAAGCCCCGTGTACCCACCCACTAGCTTCACCCATTATCAATTCGGGGCAAATCTTCTCTTATCTCTATCCCTACATATGCTCTCCTTCCCCCACTGGACGATTTTGTAGGAGACCCCACACAGCGTATCATTTTATCCACAAATATTTGAATATGTGTGAAGTGAGATATTTTGAGGTAAGCAGGCAGATGATACTGAGCTGGTTCTTAAAACATTCAAATATTTCAATGCTGAATAATAAAAAAAAATACTGCCACCCCAAGCCCATCACTGGTTCTCCCCCACCCCGGGGACAAACTCCTCAGGATGTAAGGGTTAATATCTGGGGGAGGTGGGGCGGAAGATTCTACAGTTTCTCTTGGAAGTGGTCCTTAACTGGGTCATACTTGTTAAATCTGTTGACTATCGCCCCCTGGAGGCCAGTGTTTTTAATGTCAGAGTCAAGACACTTAAGGTGTTGACAAGTTAAATGGGCTGCCTTTTCATCACCAAGCTTTACTCCCAGATCTCAGCCCCTCCACCGTGATCCCCATCCCAGAGAGCGAGGTGTGCAAACAGATGAGGCTGAAAGATGAACTGGAGGCATCTATTTTGCACCTTAATTAATCATTAAAATGCTGCATATTGAATATCTTGTTTTGAGAGCTGAAAGCAATTCAATGAGGAAAGGAAGATCTTTTCATACGGACATTTATATGCAAAAAAAAAATGACCCTCAACCTTTACCCCACGCCGTATACAAAAATTAATTCAAAATGGATCTCAGGCCTAAATGCAAGAGCTAAAACTATACAACTTCTAGAAGAAAACACAGGAGGAAACCTTTGTGACCTTGAGCTGGGCAAATATTTCTTTCTTTTTTTTTTTTTTTTTGGCCATACCGCGCAACATGTGGGATCTTAGTTCCCCGCCAGGGATTGAACCCGTGCCCCCAGCAGTGGAAGTGTGGAGTCTTAATCACTGGACCGCCAGGGAAGTCCCTGGGCAAATATTTCTTAAATAGGAAAGCAAAAGCATGAATTGTAAAAGGAAAACAATCAACAAACCAGAATTCATCAAAATGTAACACTTTTGCTTTTCACAGGATATTGTTGTAAAAAATGTAAAAGCATGTCACAAACTGGGAGAAATTACTTGAAAAATATACATTTGATAAAAGATTTGTTCTTAGAATAAGTAACTCTTAGGAGTTATTCCTAGAATTATCCCTTATTCTGGAATAAAGAACTCTTACAACTCAGTAACAGAAAGACAAATAACTCAATTAAAAATGGGCAAAGGATCTGAACAGATGTTTCTCTGAGGAAGATATACAAATGGCCGATAAGCACATGAAAAGATGTTCTACATCATTAGCTATCATGGAAATGCACATCAAAACCACAGTGAGATACCACTTCACACCCACTAGGATAGGTATAATCAAAAAGTCAGATAATAACAAGTGGCAAGAGATTGGAACCCTCACAGACTGCTGGCAGGGATGTTGAATGATACAGCTGCTTTGGAAAATGGTCTGGCACTTCTTTAAAAGGCTAAACATAGAGCTCTCATAATTCCCTGGCGGTCCAGTGGTTAGGACTCCGTGGTCTCACTGCTGAGGGTCTGGGTTCAATCTCAGGTTGGGGAACTAAAATCCCACAAGCCGCACGGTGTGGTCAAAAAATAAAAAAATAAAATAAAGAGTTCCCATATGACCCAACAATTCTAATCCTAGGTATATACCCAAGAGAATTGAAAACACAGGCACACGCCAAAACTTGCATGTGGATGTTCATATGTCCATATTATTCATAATAGCCAGAAAGAAGAAACAACCAAAATGTCCATCAACTGGTGAACGGATAAATAAAACATGGCATATCCATACAATGGAATATTACTCAGTTGTGAAAAGGAATAAGTTCTTGATACATACTACAACATTTTGAAAACATTTTGCTAAGTGAAAGAAGCCAGCCACAAAAAGACTACATATAGTATGATTCCATTGATAGGAAATGTCCAGAATAGGTAAATCCGCAGAGACAGAAAGTAGATTAGTGGTTACCCAGGGCTGGGGGTGGGGCAAGGTGACTGCTTAGTGGGTAGTGATTTTTGGGGTGATGAAAATGTTCTAAAATTAGGTAGTAGTGACGCACAACATTGTGAACGTATTAAAAACTACTGAACTGTACGCTTTCAAGGGGTGAATTTTATGATGTGTGAGGGTTTTTTTGTTTTGTTTTTTGGCCGTGCCGTGGGGCCTGTGGGATCTTAGTTCCCCAACCAGGGATCGAACCCATGCCCCCTGCAGTGGAAGCGCAGAGTCCTAACCACTGGACCACCAGGGAAGTCCCTATGATGTGAGAGTTACATCTCAATTCTGAAAAAGGGATAAAAGATTTATTTGGGGGCTGCAGGACTCTGGCTTCCAGGCAGCCTGCTATGTGCTCCCAAGGGCCTGCCTTCTGGGCAGTGCTCATTCTGGCCTCCCCTCAACCTGCCCCCTCACCAGATGGAGTAGCTATGGCAGAAGTCCAGCGCCGACACGATCTGGCGGAAGAACTTCCGGGCCTCCTTGGGGGTCAGTCTCCCCTTCTTTACCAGGTAGTCGAACAGTTCACCTCCAGACACGTGCTCCAGAACCAGGTACCTGGGGGACATGGAGGAGGCAGAGGGCTGGAAGGGGCATGTGGAGGACCAAAGAGCCTGGTCTCTCTCTTCCAAAAGCACAAGACCTCAATCCCATTGGCCCCTGGAGGCAGAGAATCCCAATTCTCATGAGCCCCTGGGAGGAGGAGGCTCCAATTCCCATTAGCCTCTGGGAAACAGAAACTCAATTCCCATTAGCCCTGGTCAGCATGTCAGTTTCAGGGGTCAACACTTTGATTAGTTGTCCTCAGGAGATAAGGCAATTCCATTAGCACCTGGAGGTCAGAGATCCCAATTCTCATAGGCCCCTAGGAAATAAAGCCCTGTATTTCCATCAGCCTCTGGGAAGCCAAAGTTCTCATTCTTATTAGTTTCTGGGATGCAGATAATGGAATTTTAATCTATTTTTGGATAATGATATTTGCAGTGTGTACCAAATGAACAGTCAACATCTGTGAGCTATAGCCTACAACTCCCATCAACCCCTGGGAGGTAAAGACTCCAATTCCCATCAGTCCTTGAGAGAAAGAGACACTAATTCCCATCAGCCTCTGGGAAGCCAAAATTCAATTCCCATTAGCCCTGGGCAGCACAGACTCCCATGTCAACTTCAGGAGTATTAATACTTTGACTCCTAGTTGTTTCAGGAGATAAGGCAACTCCATCAGCACTTGGAGGAGACCCCCAATTCTCACAGGACTTTGGGAAATGAAGACCCCCACCCCCACCCCTACCTACTCCCATTACCCCCTGGGAAGCCAAGCCTCTTATTCCCATAAGCCTCTGGGATGAAGAAACTTGAATTCTCATTAACTCTTGGCCAAAACGATTGCCTTGTGCACCAATCTAAGTCAACTTCTGTGAAGTAAAAGACTACAACTCCCTTCAGCTCCTGAGAGGTTAAAAACTCCCAACTCCCATAAGCCTCTGGGACATAGAGACTTCTAATTCCCATCAGCCACCTGGATTCTAAACACTCCAAATCCCATCAGGCTCTGGGAGGCTAAATCTCTAATTCCCATCAGCGCCTGGAAAACAAAAGCTCAATTTCTATGAGCTCTTGGAAAACTTGAGGTTCCTCTGTGAAGCACAAACTCCCATGGACCCTCCCTCCCCACAAGGATGGTGGAGTGAGAGTGATAGCTCCACCAATCAGGGACAATGGCCCCTCCCTGCCGCCACACCTGGGGAAGCCTGAGGACTACAATTCCCATGAGTACCTGGGGCTGGCCAGCTTCCTTCCTAGGGAAATCCAACCTAGCATCTGATGGGTGCTGGAGTTGGTTCATCCTGGGGACTGCCTGGTGGGGGCAGGGGGTTGTCCCCTCTCTCGCTGCCCAGTCCAGCTGTCCCTTGGGTCACCAGAGTCCAGACAAAGGTCTATTGTCTGGAGTCTGGACAGCTGGACCCCACCCCCATCCTAAGGGGAGTAATCAACTTTGAGATGCAGACTTAGAACTCCTAAGGAGACCATTGTTGGGGTGTCCAGTCATAGCACCCAGAGTTATGCTGGGGGACGAAGGGAGCCTCCAGTGCTCCAGAGAGGGGGTTTGGGAAGAGGCCTGGGGCTTTGCTAGGCCCCATTGCCCTAGCAAATAGGAAAGGGATCTGCCCTTAGCAAGTTGGGTCTGGCTGAGGGCATCAGGATGATCCAGTTTCGAGTGTTCCCTGCAGTGCAGTAGGGCGAGGGACTGGGGCTGGAGAGGAAGGGGGAGGATCAGCCTCTGTCCCCCACTCGGGATGGCTCAGGCTTAGCTGTCCTGTTGCTGGGGCACAATCGGCTTGTAGCGTCAGGCCAGCTCAGTGTGGGAACAAGGAGTGTTATGAGTGTGTGTGGGGGGGGTTGTCCTTGTGCAGTAAGGAAGGAACTGGGCCTTCAGTGGCCCAGCCAGGAGAGCTCAAGTTTCCCCAGGCCCCTCCATGCCTTGTTTCTGGAAATGTCTCACCCTAGGAACTTGGGGAGGGCACATGGGGGGCTGGGTGTCTATAAATACCTACAAATATTTCTTGTTCTCGTAGACGTCGTGGAGCTTGAGGACATGTGGGTGCTCAATGAGCTTCAGGATGGCAATCTCCCGCTCCACCTGGGGGAAAAGGAATGGAGGTCAGCGTTGCCTCCCTCCCTGCCCCCAGCCCCAAAGGGTCCCCTCTTCCCCCAGCACACAGACACACCTTCATCAGCACTGACTCGGACAGCTTCTCCCGGTTCACAATCTTGATGGCAACCTTCTGGCCCGTGATGCAGTGGATCCCGAGTTTAACCAGACCTGGGGGATTGGGATTGAAAACGTGGGCTGTGCTCCCAGGGCATTCTCCCCGCCTCTGGCTCCTAAGCCTCCCTTGCCACCCCATTTCCTCTTTCTTCCCCTGCTGGCTGTTTAACGGTGGCCTGAATCACTCTCACCTGAACGCCTGCGGCTGACAGCCGCCATTCCCACCAAACGCAATTCTCTTCCTGCTCCCTGTTGCCCAATTCTGTTCCTTCTGATTGTCCATCCACCTACCTGCCTCCCCCTCCCTCCACAGCTACCCTCGATTTAAGTTCCTCTCTCCACATATTCTTGCCTCACTGAGTCTCCGTAGTTTTGTCTCCTCCAATCTGCCTCCTTCAAACAAACCTCTCTCTCTCTCAACCCATCACTTCCTTGAATTCTTTGCCCTTTAATCTTCTGGAGACACCATGTCTCCCAAGGAATATAATTTTATGATTGCCCCCTTCCCAGACCATCCTCCTCCACCTCCTCTCAAACCCTGACCTCTCAATCCCCTTCTTTGATCTTCTTTTAATAGCAGCTGTAGCTGGAAGCATGCACACCCCAAGGGTATCCCCACTCCCCAAGGGTAAGCCCCAAAGCCACAGACCCAGGTGTACAGGCCCCCAGCCTCCTCCTCCCTTAGACCCAAGAGTCCAAGCCCCCAGCCCCTCTTCCCTCAGACCCCCAAGTCCAGGCCCATGGCCCCTTCCTCCCCCATAACTCAGGAATTCAGGTCAGCAACACCTTCACACTTTTTTTGCACTAGGATATGGAGTCTGATCCTCTCCCAGCCCTGACCCTCAGCTTCATAGAGATCCTGGACCCAATCCTGAACCTTGTACCCAGAACACAGGTGTTCAGCTCCTGTCTTACACCCACCCACCTCCCACCTGGCAGGAAAGAGGTTACAGAGGCTTAACAACAGTGAAAGATGACCCCCCCCCCCCAATCCACAGCCACTCCTGAGGGATTTGCCACTTGCATCCACCTTTCCACCTCTCCATTCCTGGTTCCCACATTGAGCCAGCATGCTGGAGAAGGGGCAGAATGCTGTAGACCTCATCGCCCCAGCTTCAGTCCCCCTGTAACCCCAACAGAGGCCCTCCTAGGCCAGAGGACAGTGCAGAGAGAAGCAGCTTCCTGAGGCGCACCCCCATCCCAGCACCTCACCCCGGCCTGCGGCTGTACTGCACCAAGGACCTCAGCTCCCGGCCCAGACCCTGGCTGCAGGCCGAGGTCCCTTTCCCACTGTGGCCTCGGACCCCCCAACCTCTGCCCCCAAAGGGTGGGAGCCTCTGGGCCCCAGCACCTCCTCCCAGGAGTCCAGGCCCCCAGCTTCCTTCTCCCCAGGACCCCAGAGTCTGAGCCCTCACCCCCCTCCATCCTAGGGACCCGGCAGTCTGGACCCCAAGTCCCTTCTCTGTGAGGGACTCAGGGGTCTGAGCGGCCAGCCCTTGCCCTTTGAGTACCCATGAGTCCCGCCCTCTATCCCCTATCTCCCCTCGCCCCCGCACCAGGTGTCCCCTCCCCTGACTCACCTGTCTGTCCTTTGCCCAGCGTCTTCTCCAGCCGATAGGGGCCCACATATTGGGCATGCTGGGGTGGGTGTGGGTGTGGGTGCGGGAGGTGGTAGGCAGGAGAGCCCCCGCCCCCCTCCTTGCCCCCGGACGACATGATGCCCTTGGTCCCGGCCCGACCGGCCCCCCGGCCGCCCCCCCTGCGGCCGGTCGCCCCGTCCCTCCGGTGGGGGCCGGCGACCGCTCCGTCCCGGCCCCCCCGGCTGCCCCCCACCTCTCCGGGGGTCCCCAGGGGGCTGGGCTGGGCCCCCCCCCAGTCGGCGGGCCGCGGAGCTGGGGGAGGGGGGGCTGGCCCGGGGGGGTCAGGCCCCGGGAGTCAGCATGGCCCGGGGGGGCTGCGCGGCCCCCCCTCCCCAGCCCGTCCCTGGCCGGCCCCCCCCTTCCTGCGCCTCCCCCCGCCGGGGGGGTCTGAGGTGCGGGCCGGCGGATGCTGCAGGCCGAGGTCCCCCCCGCCCCCCCACGCGCCCTCTCTCCTCCGCCTCCTCCTCCTCTCCGCCTCCCCCCGCCACCTCGTCCTTTCTCTCCCGCACGCTGACATCACCATCCGGGGACTCCGGGCCCTTCCCCAAAGTTAACCCTTTCGGAGGGGGGAGGGAGGAGCGGGGGCAGGGGGCGGGCCTGGGAGCTGGAGGGATGGAGAGGAGGTGGGAGGATGCTGGGAGGGATGCAGGGATGCAGGAGAGACGATGGAGGGACAGAGATGCGGAGCAAACACGCAGGGGCTGAGGTGGAGCTACACAAAGGGAGATGAAGTCTGACAGGAGTCAGGGAAAGAGACAGATGGCAAGGGAGATGGAGACCACCAGAAACAGGGATGGGGCAAGAGAGGGAGATGGGGGAACACGCAGGCAGCCAGAGACAGGCAGAGACAGGAGAGATGGGGGGTGGTCAGAGAGACAGGGAGATGGAGAAAAGGAGAGAAGGTGATGGGGAGAGACAGAGATGCAGAAAACCAGAGATAGAAATGGAGAGAGACCGAGATGAAGGGAAAGAGAGTTGGAGAGACAGGGAGTAGGGGGTGGGGGATAGAGGCAGAGAGATATGGAGAGACAGATGCGAAGAGAGATGAACAGAGAAAACAGAGCCAGAGATGGGGAGAGACCCAGAGTAATGGAGGGGAGACCACAGAGAGACAGCAGTGGAGACACAGAGAGATGGGGGAGAGAAATTAACAAAAATAGAGGGATGGGGGCAGAGAGGGGCAAGATGTAAAGGTAAGGCACAGGGGAAGATGGCAGGGGAGGATGGAGGGTCAGAGAGCAGGAGAAAAGTGGGAGAGAGAGATGGAAAGGGACCAGGGGGGAGGAACAAAACAGAGAGACAGGTGGAGGGAGAACTGGAGAGAGACAGAGAGATGTAGAAAGAGAGACTGACAAAGAGAGATAGAGGTGGGGACCACAAAAGATGGGGGATACATACAGGTGAAGGGCTAGATGCTGGGGGGAGATGGGACAGATTGGAGGGGCAGAGAAAAGGGGAGACAGAAGCAGAGAGAGGGAAAGCATTTGGGGAATTGCTGATCCAAGGCTCATCTCTGTTTCCCCAGACCCACAAGCTGCTCACCCAGGCCTCCGTTCCCCACTAGCATCAGGACCCTGTATCCACCCACAGCCCAGGGTGCCGGTTTTTAGATCATCTTGGATCCATACCTCCATTTAGGATCCACGATCCTCCTACAGAGAAACTTCCAGAACCCCTTGAGGTCCCTGTGTGTGTGTTTTTTTTTTTATTTTTTATTTATTATTTATTTATTATTATTATTTTTTTTATTTTTGGCTGTGTTGGGTCTTCGTTTCTGTGTGAGGGCTTTCTCCAGTTGCGGCGAGTGGGGGCCACTCTTCATCGCGGTGCGCGGGCCTCTCACTATCGCGGCCTCTCCTGTTGCGGAGCAGAGTCCAGACGCTCAGGCTCAGTAATTGTGGCTCACGGGCCCAGTTGCTCCGCGGCATGTGGGATCTTCCCAGACCAGGGCCCGAACCCGTGTCCCCTGCATTGGCAGGCAGATTGTCAACCATTGCGCCACCAGGGAAGCCCCCCTGTGTGTTTTTTTAGGCCCCTGTCTATTCTCTGTGCCCACCATTGGATCCCGTAGATCTTCATGTGGGCTCCAATATAATCATATGTCCCACTATAGCTCATCCATGTGCACAGCTAGATTTCCACGTGATCCGGGATTCCCCTGTATCAGACACCCAAAGGTGTTAGGCACCCATTTAATTTCCAAATCACCTATAGAGTGTACCCATGAACCTTAAGTCTCCTAGTCAACCACTTTCATTCCATGAATCTATACTTAGTGCCAAATCTAAGCCAGATACTGTTCCCAGTGTTGAGGGTACAGCAGGGAACCAAATCAACAAAGATCCCTGTCCTATGGAGCTCTCACTGCAGTGGATGAGGCCAGAGATAAACAAGATAAACAATCAAAATATATGGTATGTTGGGAAGTCCCTGGTGGTCCAGCGGTTAGGACTCCGTGCTTCCACTGCAGGGGGCACGGGTTCGATCCCTTTTAGGGGAACTAGGATCCCACAAGCCTCGCAGCCAAAAAACAAAACAAAGAAAACAAAACAAAAAAGCACAAAATATATGGTACGTTACAGAGTCGTGATCAGTGATAAAGAGGAAACTAAAGGAGGGAATGGGGACAGGAAATGTTTATTGAGTAATTTTCTACATGATTTTTTTTAAAAATATTTATTTATTTATTTAGGCTGTGCTGGGTCTTAGTTGCGGCACGTGGGATCTTTGTTGCGGCATGCGGACTCTTAGTTGTGGCATGCATGCGGACTCAGTTGCAGCATTCATGCAGAATCTTGTTTCCTGACAAGGGATTGAACCTGGGCCCCCTGCATTGGGACCATGGAGTCTTACCCACCAGACCACCAGGGAAGTCCCTTTATATGATTTTCACTAGCGTGCCAAGAAAGGCCTCCTCAGTGAAGGGACACTGAAGAAAAATGAGGGTCAGAGCCATGTAGATAAAGTGCCAGGAGCCTTCCAGGCAGAGGAAACAGCAGTGCAAAGGTCCTGTGGCAGGAGTGTGCCCGGTGTGTTACGGGAAGATTGAAGGAGCCAGTGTAGCTGGAGGGGAACAGTGAGAGGAAATGAGGTGAGGAAGCAGATCAAATAGGGCCTTAGATGCAGGGTGACCAGGGAATTCCCTGGTGGTCCAGTGGTTAGAACTCGGCACTTTCACTGCTGGGGCCTGGGTTCGATCCCTGGTCAGGGAACTAAGATCCTGTAAGCCGCGTGGCCACAGAAAAAAAAAAGAAAAAAGAAGCAGGGTGACCACATGTCCTGGTTTTTGTCTGTTATTCTGTAATTATTAATAGGGCCCGTTTTCACTCTCAAGTGTCTTGCTGTGGATGGGAAATTATATGATCATCCTTCTTACAGGTCATTGTAAAAGCTGTGTCTTTTAGAGGGTACCTGGGGAATTTTCATCTAGGCTACCATTATATTAAACATATGTTCATATATGTAATGTTATATACAATTACATGTTATATGTACATATATTATATGGCATTATGTATAATAATATATGTAAATAGTATTATAGCTAGATGGACTTGTACATATGTGTACATAAGTATATTAGGCTGAACAACGGGCCCCCAGAGATGTCCACATCCTAATTCTCAGAACCTGTGAATATGTCACTTACATGGCAAAATGGACTTTGCAGATGTGATTGAACTGAAAATCTTAGATGGGGAGGTTGTCCTGATTATTTGGGTGGGACCTAAATGTAATCACAAGAGTTCTTATGAGGGAGAGGCATGAGGATCAGAGTCAGAGGAGGAGATGGGATAAGGAAAGAAACAGTAGCCAAAATGATGCAGCCACAATACAAAGAAAGTGGGCAGCCTCTAGATGCTGGAAAAGGCCAGGAAACAGATTCTCCCCTGGAGCCTCCAGAAGAAACACAACCGTGGTGACACCTTGAGTTTAACTATTTTAACTCAGTGAGACCCATTCCGGGCTTCTGAACTGTAAGGTTATAAATCTGTGTTGTTTTAAGTTTTTGGTAATTTGTTAACAGCAGCGACAGGAAATGGATACAATTGGGTACCCAGGGGCCCAGACGCCTGTCTGATAGCTATCCTCCTCAGTGCTACACACATACACACACACACACGGCTTATATGTTTGGTCTTCCCATCTCTGTCCAAAAGATCACCGGGCACATCCCAGACCGAGCAGTGTGCTCAATATATCTGCGACTTGTGGGCTCCACCAAAGTTGAGTACAACCTTTTCCTGGAGTGAGAGGGCCTCTTATGGAAGCCTAGAACTAGGATTTCTCTAAGCCCAGCCCAAAGCAAACACCTCCAAAGACCAGGCACATTCCCAGACCTGAGCCCCAAATCTGGTGCAGGGAGGCCTCGAGCCGCCTAAACCACCTTGCCCGGCTTCAAGAATCACCTCCTTTGCACCTGGCAGGACTCAGGGAAGATTCCACGAGGGAGACGCTGGAGGATAAGAGAGGTCCGCACAGGTGCTGCAGGTGGGGGTAACAGGCAGCCTCCTATGACGAAAGGGGAAATTGAGGCCAAGAAGGGGGTGGGACAGGCCAAACTCTGCCTGGGTCAGGTATTAGTGGTGAGAACCCAGGGCTCCAGTAAAAGACGGAATCGGGGCCCAGGTGCAGGGGAAAACACCCCGAGGGTGCGGGGACCCTCGCTACAGGCAACCACGGGGTGGGGCGGGGCCAGGAAGAGGGCGGGGCTTAACGGGGAGCGGCGGTACACGGGCACGGGGGCGGGGTTTAGCTGGGAGAGGGCGAAAGGCCTAGAACAGGGGCGGAGCCTTAAGTGGCGGCGGGGGGCAGAGTTTAGAACTGGGACAGGCTGCGTGGGTGTGGACGGGGTCTAGCCAAGGCGGAGCCAGACCGGGGGCGGGGCCTACACTAGGGCAGGGTGGAGCTTGCAATGAGGAGGAGGGGCTCATTAGGGGCGGGATCCGGGCAGGGGGCGGGGCTTACACAAGAGCGTGAGCGCGAGGGGCGTGGCCTAGGTGAGGGGCCGGGCCGAGGGAAGTGTCCCGCCAGGTGGGAAGGACTTAAGAACCGGGAGAACTAGCCTCACGCCCAGGTACGGCCCTTAGTTGGGTGGCTGCGCCGGGAACTTCCGGGCGAGACCGTGAGTATTTCCGGTAAATATGGCGGCGCCCAGCATAGTCAGGTGCGGGCGGGTTTGTCTTTAGTAGCGGCGGCGACACGAGGCCCGGGAAGGTGAGGTCCGCCCCGCTCAGGCTCCCCTCTTCGGAGAGGAGGGAGGAGACTTGTTGCTAAGAAGACCACAGGGAGGGCTTGTTGCTCTGAAGGCTGGGCAGTGGGGTTGCTAAGAGACGGGAAGGACGGCAGTGGAAATGGAGGAGGGGGTTGCTAGGGACAGTGGGTGGGGCCTGTTGCTAGGGAGGAAGGAGGGACTTGTGACTTTGGGAAGGGTCCTGTTGGTATGAGGGAAGAAAAGAGGGCTGTGGTTAAAGGGGGTGTGGGCAGAGTGGTTTGGGGTCATGGGGGGCCGCGGAGCTCCTCTAAAACGCCACCTTATCAGCAGACCCCCCAGGAATCGACCTGCCAGGACGCCAGAGCTACCTCAGCGGGGACCATCCCCTACCCCAACACATTCTTCCCTTCTTTGAAAACAGCCCATGGCGAACCAAGGCTCCGGGAGCAGTCGCCTTCCCCTGGCGCTGCCCCCAGCCTCCCAGGGTTGCTCGTCAGGGGGCAGCGGCTCCGCCGCGGGCGGCTCCGGCAATCCCCCGCCACCGCGAAACCTCCAAGGCCTGCTGCAGATGGCCATCACGGCGGGCTCTGAAGAGCCAGACCCCCCTCCAGAACCCATGAGTGAGGAGGTAAAGGGTGGGGACCCAAGGAGCTGGGGTGAGGGACGAGGGGACAGATATCTGGGGAGGGGCGGGAGTCCCGCTGTGAAGGCATGGTAGACTGTATTTGTGCTCGATAGGGTTATTGCAGACTGAAGGTCAGATCCCTGGATCCCCGCACTGTGCTGGGAGGCAGAGAGTCTTATGCTAAAAAGAAAAAGCAAGGGCTCTCCAGAGCCAGACAGACATGGATTCAGCATCATACAGCTGTGTGACCTTGGGTATATCACTTCATGTTTCTGAGCGTCGGGTTCTTTAGTAGCAAGTTGATGTTGATGACAAGAATAACAGTGGTACTTCACAGGGTAGTTCTGAGGTTCCAGTTGAAGTAGGGCTCAACACAGCACCTGGCACATAGGTCGTGCTCCTGAAGGCAGCAGGATATTCTCATTAAGAACACAGGCTCTGTGGACAGACCGCTTAGGTTTGACTTAAGGCTTTGTGGATGGCTGACTATGTGACCTTGGGCAAGTCGCACTTTTCCGTGCCTCCATTTTGTCATCTGTGAAGTGGGAATAACAGTAATCCTTAACCATGGAAGGTTGTTTCGGAGATTAATAGCAATATTTGTTATACATGATGTTTAGTTGGCGATGACAATTACAGTATACAAAATATGGTGCTAATTCAGTTACATCCATGATGTCATTGAACCTCTAGGACCATGAGGTAGGCAACAGGCACAGAAAGATTAACATCTTGCCCAAATTTATCCAGGACAGTGACCACGGAGCCTGGCCAAAAAACAAAAAACCAGCGGCCAGTTTTCAGCGCTTATCTTATTTGACCTACTAGCAGCATTTGATTACTACCCCGTCCCCTTGAGTTCTTTCTTCATTTGGCATCTGGAACAACATGGTTTTCTGCTTTTCATCCCGCTCACTGGCTCTTCTTCCCCGTCTCCTCTGTTGGTTCGTCCTCATTCCCCAGCCTCTTAACCATGGAGCACACCAGGACTCTCTCTTCTACCCTCACTTCCTGTGTGATCTCATGTTGACGTTTTCCTCTGATGATTCTCAAATTTATATCTCTAGGCCAGTGGTGCTCTCCTGGGGGGGCAGTTTTAACCACGTTTGGCAATGGGTGGAAACATTTCTTGTTGTCGCAAATTGGTGGGGTTGGGGGGGTGGGAGGTGGGGGCAGTGCTACTGGCGTCTGGTGGGTGGAAGCCAGGGGTGTTGCTCTACATCCTACGGTGCACAGGACGACCCCCACCGCAGGACAATCCAGCTCAAAGTGTCAGCAGAGTCGAGGTTGAGAAATCCTCGAGGTTGAGATCAAGGCTGGACCTCCTCCCTGAACTTCAGGCAGCGTACTCAACATTTGGCCTCGGGTGTGTCATGGATCCCTCAAACTTAACAAGTTCAGAAATGAGCTCTAATCTCTACTCCTCTCACTCCGCAGCTGCTTCTCTTGCAGTCTTCCCCACCTCCTTCTAGTTGTTCAGGACAAAAACCTAGGTGTCCCTGACCCCTTGTTTTCTCTCACGCCACACAGCCAGTCTCTCCATAGATCTAGCGCCTAGAAAAGAGTCTGTCAGTAGAGAAGGTGCCCGGTAGGTATGTGTTGATTGAAGGACACTCAGCTCTCAGATGTTGGCTGTTATTATTATTATTTTTTTTATTTTTATTTTTTATTTTTTATTTTAATTTATTTATTTATTTTATTTATTTTATTTTTGGCTGTGTTGGGTCTTCGTTTCTGTGCGAGGGCTTTCTCTAGTTGTGGCAAGCGGGGGCCACTCTTCATCGCAGTGCGCGGGCCTCTCACTGTCGCGGCCTCTCTTGTTGCGGAGCACAGGCTCCAGACGCGCAGGCTCAGTAGTTGTGGCTCACGGGCCCAGTTGCTCCGCGGCATGTGGGATCTTCCCAGACCAGGGCTCGAACCCGTGTCCCCTGCATTGGCAGGCGGATTCTCAACCACTGCACCACCAGGGAAGCCCTGGCTGTTATTACTAATGACTGTTATTCCTGAGTTGATTATTGATGAGGTTTGCTTCTTTCCCCCGCCCTCCCGCTCCGCCTCACCCCCCAGAGGCGCCAGTGGCTGCAGGAGGCCATGTCAGCTGCCTTCCGGGGCCAGCGGGAAGAGGTGGAGCAGATGAAGAACTGCCTCCGAGTGCTGTCCCAGCCCACGCCCCCCTCAGCTGGTGAGGCTGAACTGGCTGCCGACCAGCAAGAGCGCGAGGGGGCCCTGGAGCTGCTGGCCGACCTGTGCGAGAACATGGACAACGCTGCAGGTACCGCCGGGCCCGCTCCAGCCTGCCGCCAGCCTCCAGGGCCCTGTCCCTCTGCCTTCCGGTCCCCCTTCTGTCTCTTGCCTCCTCCTCCTCAGCCCTGGGTCCTGCTGCAGCCCAGCCCTTGTCCTTTGTCTCAGGGACCACACAGCCAGCCTCCTCCCAGCCTCCCAGCCTCACCCCTCCAGTCTGGCTCCGACTCAGGCCCCAGGTGAGACTGCCCTGTCCCTCCCTGCTTGGTCCGCTTGCCATCAGGAGCAGCGATGGCGCCAGGTTCAGTCCACCACCTCCCTGATGCTCTGAGACTGACCATTTCACCCTAGTCTGCTGGGAGTCCATTGCCACTCCCTAGAGTAAGAGACAGGAGGTGGTCCTGGATGCGGTAGTCAGAGAAGGCCTCCCCGAGGAGTGACATTTGATCAGAGACCTGAAGTGAGGGCGTGAGTCATGGGATTGGCTCTGGAAAAAGCATTCCAGGCAGAGGGAATGACCAGTGCAAAGGCCCTGAGGTGGGAACTTGCCTGGCCTGTGTGGGAACAGCAGTGAAGCCAGCAGAGTGAGTGAGGGACGAGGACTAGGAAGTGACGCTGGGCATACAGGGGCTCACGGGCCAAGGTTGGCGCTGTGGGTTTTATTTTAAATGCCAAGAAGCCAGTAGAAGGATGAGTGGTCACTTCCACTTGGAGGGGTGTGGTGTGGTCGTTGATGGTGTGGATTTGTCTGTTCCGGACATTTTAGGTACATGGAATAGTAGAATATGTCACCTTTTGTGACTGGCTTCCTTCACTGAAGGTGATGTTTTCAAGGTTCTTCCATGTCGTAGCTGTATCAGAACTTTCTTACTTTTTGTGGCTGACTGAGATGCCAGTGTGTGGATGGGCTACATGTTGTTTATTCGTTCATCAGTTGACGGGCATTTGGGTCACTTCCCCCTTTGGTTATAGTAAATAACGCTGCTGTAAACACTGGTGTACAAGCATGTGTTCAAGTTTCTGCTTTCGATGCTTTTAGATATATATGTAAGAGTTGTCACAGGGTGACTCTGTATTTAACTTTTTGAAGAACTGCCAAGCTCACCAATACAGGAAACAGGTGGTAGGCTATAGTTTGCGGACTTCTAGTGTGTTGTTTTCTTCTCCCACAGGGGATGTTCTGATTGTCACAAAGACTGGGGGTCAGAGCTGGAATTTAGTGGTCTGGAGCCTGGGACCCTGACCCTCCAATGCTGACATTGTTGAGACACACTGGCCTTGGACAGACCCCCAGTTGGGTGCTTAGAGAGAGCCAGCCCTTGGAGGCAGGCTCCCCTCAGCCTCACCTGGTGTATTTGTCCAGTTGGGCTGCCGTAACAAAGCACCACAGACTGGGGACTTAAACAACAGAAACCTCCTCTCACAGTTCTGGAGGCTGGAAGTCCGAGGGTTGATTTCATCTGAGGCCCCTCTCCTTGGCTTGTATATGGGGGCCTTCTCGCTCTGTCCTCATGTGGTCTTCCCTCTGTGCATGTCTGTGTCCTAATCTCCTCTTTTTTATAAGGCCCCCAGTCATATTGGATTAGGGCCCCATCCCATGACACCGTTTCACTTCAATCACCTCTTTAAAGCCCTGTCTCCAGATAGAGACATATTTTGAGGCCCTGGGGGTTCAGGCTTCAATGTAAATCTGGGGGGACACAGCTCAGCCCATCACCCCTGGCCCGTCTGCTCCCCTCTCTCCACACAGACTTCTGCCAGCTGTCCGGCATGCACCTGCTGGTGGGCCGCTACCTGGAGGCGGGGCCTGCGGGGCTGCGGTGGCGGGCGGCGCAGCTCATCGGCACGTGCAGCCAGAACGTGGCAGCCATCCAGGAGCAGGTGCTGGGCCTTGGCGCACTGCGCAAGCTGCTGCGCCTGCTGGATCGGGACCCCTGCGACGCCGTGCGCGTCAAGGCCCTCTTCGCCATCTCCTGTGAGTGTCCCGGGGGCTGCCGGGGAGGGGCTCGGGTCCCTAGGGCCGGTGCCAGCTTCCGGATCTGCTTCGGGGCAGAGGGAGAGGGGCCTCGTGTGTTCGTTTATCCCCAGTACCTGCCGGGGCTCTGCTGGGTGCTGGGAACAGAGCGGTGAGCTTGCCACGCCCGCCGCTGGTCAGAGAGCCAGAGCCTCACAACACGGGACGAGGCCCAGCTTGAGTGCTTTTAGGCCCCTCAGGGCTCTCAGTCTTGGCACTGTTGACATTTGGGGCCCCGATCACTCCTTGTCATGGGGGGGTCCTCTCGGGGGCTGCTTGAGTGTCATCACAACTCAAGCCGGGCAGCCAGCTTCTCCCAGAAAATGCAATCCAGGATGCCAGGCAGGAGCTACAGGAACGATCAATTCAATGCCCTTTATCTTTTTTTTTTTTTCCTCTTTTTTGGTACCTCTTAAAACCCACCCCTGTCTTGTCCCTCCCCGCTTCCCTCTCCTCACTAGTAATCACTAGTTTGTTCTCTACATCTGTGAGTCTGCTTCTTTTTTGTTATATTCAATAATTTGTTTTATTTCAAAAAAAAATTTGTTTTATTTTATTTTTTAAAAAGTATTTTATTTATTTATTTGGTTGTACCGGGTCTTAGTTGTGGCATGCGAACTCTTAGTTGCAGCATGCGTGTGGGCTCTAGTTCCCTGACCAGGGATCGAACCCAGGCCCCCTGCATGGGGAGCACAGAGTCTTAACCACTGCGCCACCAGGGAAGTCCCTCAATAGTTTGTTTTATTTTTTAGATTCCACATATAAGTGATAACATACCATATTTGTCTTTCTCTGTCTGACTTATTTCACTGAGCATAATACCTCCAAGTCCATCCATGTTGTTGCAAATGACAAAATTTCATTTTTTTCTTATGGCTGAGGCCTTTTATTTTTATTTATTTATTTTAAAAATTTATTTATTTTATTTATTTTTATTTTTGGCTGTGTTGGGTCTTCGTTGCTGCGCGCAGGCTTTCTCTAGTTGTGGCGAGCGGGGGCTGCTCTTCCATGCGGTGCGCAGGCTTCTCATTGCGGTGGCTTCTCTTGTGGCAGAGCACGGGCTCTAGGTGCTCAGGCTTCAGTAGTTGTGGCACACAGGCTTAGTTGCTCCGCGGCATGTGGGATCTTCCCGGACCAGGGCTCAAACCCGTGTCCTCTGCATTGGCAGGCGGATTCTTAACCACTGCGCCAACAGGGAAGCCCGAGGCCTTTTATATTTTTAAAAACTGATGTAAAATTCACATAACTATTTTTTTTTTTAATAAGACATAAATCTTTTTTTTTTTAAAGACTTTTTTTTTTAAAGGAATTCCTTTATTTTTATTATTTATTTATTTATTTATTTATTTATGGCTGTGTTGGGTCTTCGTTTCTGTGCGAGGGCTTTCTCCAGTTGCGGCAAGCGGGGACCGCTCTTCATCACGGTGCGCGGGCCTCTCACTATCGCGGCCTCTCTTGTTGCGGAGCACAAGCTTCAGATGCGCAGGCTCAGTAGTTGTGGCTCACGGGCCCAGTTGCTCCTTGGCATGTGGGATCTTCCCAGACCAGGGCTCGAACCCGTGTCCCCTGCATTAGCAGGCAGATTCTCAACCACTGCGCCACCAGGGAAGCCCCACATAACTATTTTAAAGTGTACAATTCAGTGGCATCTGTCTTCTTTTTTGGGGGGGTGGGCACGGCTGCAGGGTATGCCATCGTGTGGCAGCTACCATTTGGAAAGTGCTTAGGACAGGCCAGCCCTGGTGCTACGAGCCCTTTGCTTGGTCGGTCTCCTGACTGCTCCTGCCGCCCGCTGCATGGAGGCTCACAGAGGTTCACCCTCCGGCCCGAGACCAGGAGAAGGCCAGCTGGAGGAGTGTGTGAGAGCTGCGGAGGAGGTGGGTGGGGGAGCCCCCGGGGAGATGCATCTCCAGGCCACTGGCACCTGGTGGGCTCAGGCCAGGGTTGCTGCCCCCACGACACAGAATGACCTGTACCCACGTGTCAGCTCTGCCCAGTGGCGAGGCCCTGGAGTGAAGGGAAGTGGTTGCCCCTGGACACGTCGTGAAGGCAGAGCCAGTGGGCTGTGCCTGCCGAGCGGACGTGGAGGGTCGTCATGTCTTCCCCTCACCATCCGCCTGTCCTTTTTTTTATTTTTTAAATTGAGTAATGTTTTGTTTAACCCCATATATCCAAATTATTATCATTTCAGCCCATCATTATGTGGAGTATTAATGAGATATTTTACATCTTTTTTTTTTCACTCTACGTCTGTGAAACCCGGTGTACCTCCTACATGTAAAGCACGTCTCACCTCAGGCTGTATTTTCAGCGGTCGGTGTGGAGTGTGGTTCTAGTGAGGGGACGAAGTTGTGCTTAATGGGAACATGCTGTACCGCTGCTTCACTTTTTTACCCTAAACTGAAATAAAATAAACTCAAATGAGATTAACAACTCAGGTCCTCAGTGGCACTTGCCACATGTCAGGGATTTACTGGCCACGGGTTTCTGGGGGCTCCCATCTATCCTGGCCTAGACCCTGCCCAAGTGGGCGCCTCCTTGGTGTTGCACCCCTCAGGCTGGTTCTGTCATACTCGGAGGCCTTCCACGGTGCCTGTCACCCTCACGAAGTAGTCTGGCTCTCTGGGTCTTAGTTGCCTCATCAGTAAAATGGGATTCCTAGAGCACTCACCTCCTAGGGTGGTTTTGAGGATTAAAAAGAGATAATGTTCCCATCAATGGATGGATGGATTAAAAAAACGTGGCTTATTCATACAATGGGATACTATTCAACCATTAAAAGGAATGAAATATTGATTCATGCTGTAACCTGGACGAGCCTAGAAAACATGCTGAGTGAAAGAAGCCAACCACAGAAGAGCACATAGTGTTTGATTCCATTTATATGAAATGTCCGGAAGAGACAAATTCATAGATATGGAAAGCGGATTAGTGGTTGCCAGTTGGGGGAGGGACCGCTAACAGGTATGGGGCTTCTTTTGGGAGTGATGAAAATATTCAGGAGTTAGATAGTTATGGTAAGCCAACCTTGTGAATATACTAAAAACCACTGAATTGTATACTTTAAAAAGGTAAATTGTACAGACTGTGGAATTATATCGCAATTAAAAATAATTTTTTTTTAAAGTACTCTGCTCTTTTTTTAAAAAAATAAATTTATTTATTTATTTATTTTTGGCTGCCTTGGGTCTTCGTTGCTGCGCGCGGGCTTTCTCTAGTTGCGGCGAGCGGGGGCTACTCTTCGTTGCGGTGTGTGGGCTTCTCGTTGAGGTGGTTTCTCTTGTTGTGGAGCACAGGCTCTAGGCGTGTGGGCTTCAGTAGTTGTGGCACACGGGCTCAGTAGTTGTGGCTCGCGGGCTGTAGAGCACAGGCTCAGTAGTTGTGGCACATGGGCTTAGTTGCTCCGCGGCATGTGGGATCTTCCTGGACCAGGGCTTGAACCCGTGTCCCCTGCATTGGCAGGTGGATTCTTAACCACTGCACCACCAGGGAAGTCTCTAAATTAAAAATACTTAAAGGTAATGCTTGCGAAGCATGGGCCCATAGAAATCGATGATGATGAGGATGGTGATGATAAGGATGGTGATGACACTGATGACGATATTGGTGGTAATGATGGTGATGAAGGTGATGGTCTTGATGGTGATGATTGTGGTGTTTATGGTGGTGATGGTAGTGGTGATGATGGTGGGTGATGATGATCATGGTGATGGTGGTGGGTGATGATGGTGGTGATGGTGATGATACTGATGACGATATTGGTGATGATGGTGATGAAGGTGATGGTCTTGATGGTGATAATTGTGGTGTTTATGGTGGTGATGGTAGTGGTAATGATGGTAATGATGATACTGGTGATGATGGTGGTGATGGTAATGATGATGGTGGGTGATGATGGTAGTGGTGATAATGGTGATGATGCTGATGGTGATTACTGGGGATGGTGATGGTCACGGTGATGATGGTGATGATGATGAGTGTGGTGTTTATGGTGGTGATGGTAGTGGTGATGATGGTAATGATGATGATATTGGTGGTGATGATGGTGGGTGGTGACAGTAATGATGGTGGTGATGATGGTGATGGTGAGATAATGGTGACGATAATGGTGGCAGTGGTGACTGTCACCTCAAGGCCCTGCCTTCCCCCCTCCCCAGGCCTGGTCCGGGAGCAGGAGGCTGGGCTGCTGCAGTTCCTCCGCCTGGACGGCTTCTCTGTGTTGATGCGGGCCATGCAGCAGCAGGTGCAAAAGCTCAAGGTCAAGTCGGCGTTCCTGCTGCAGAACCTGCTGGTGGGCCACCCTGAACACAAAGGTGGGGTGGCCAGGGCAGGGAGCTGGGATGGTTCCTGGCGGGGAGTGCACGGGGGAAGGGACTGCCCCTCTGACCCCGTGGCCCTTCCCCAGGGACCCTGTGCTCCATGGGCATGGTCCAGCAGCTGGTGGCCCTCGTCCGGACAGAACACAGCCCCTTCCATGAGCACGTGCTTGGAGCCCTGTGCAGGTGCGCTGGGGCCCAAAAGGACTGGCCCTCCATGGGGGCTAAAGGGTTTAGGGTCAGAGAAGAGTGGGAACCACAGCGCTGGCCCTCCCTGAGCCTCAGTTTCCTCACCTTTGGGGGCTGCCGCAGCGGCCTGGGGAGGAGGGGGAGAGTCTTTCTTACACTCATACTCCCCCATCCCCCACACAAAGTACAAGCAGATTGGAGTCTTAAAACACGACGGAACGGAGAAGCTGGACAGGCAGGCAGCAGCTCTCACGTGTGGAGGCGGCTCCAGGCCGGGCACTGTGCTGAGTGCACAAAATCCCTGGGGCGGGGCGGGGACAGGAGTGAAGTCCACGTTGCAGGTGGGGAAACTGAGGCCCAGTGTGGGAGAGCGGCTTGCCCAGGCTCCCGTGGTTCGGGGTGCTGTGCAGAGCCAGGTCCCAAGGACTGCTCTCCTGTGCGCGCAGCTTGGTGACGGACTTCCCCCAGGGTGTGCGGGAGTGCCGGGAGCCCGAGCTGGGCCTGGAGGAGCTTCTGCGGCACCGGTGCCAGCTGCTGCAGCAGCACGAGGAGTACCAGGTACTGCTGACGGGGGCGGGGGGTGGGGGCGGGGGCGCTGGCCCGGGGGACCCACCCGTGTTTTGCGGGAGGGGCTAGCCTGGTGCCTGCCTTCTGCGTCTCTGTGGTCTCTTCGCCCACGCTTTTGTTTACATCCTCTTTGCAATTCATGTGTTTCTCTAGTCATCATTCAGCAAACATTTATTGCCCCCCCTCCCATGTGCCTCGTGCTGTGTTAGCACTGGGGGGATTGCAAGGAGAACCAGAAGCTCGGGGTTTTGAGAGTTAAAGAGTTAACGAATTCATTTAATTTTTTTTTTTTTTTTTGGCCATGACTCACAGCTTGCGGGATCTTAGTTCCCCAAGCAGGGATGGAACCTGTAACCCCTGCAGTGGAAGCATGGAGTCCTAACCACTGGACCGCCAGGGAATTCCCCCAAACTCATCTAATTATTATCCAAATTATTTAATATTGTTGTTTATATCATATCATTCAAATATTTAAGTATTTGTTAGATTGATAAATAAGTAAATGATAAATAGCAACAAATTAAATATTTGATTAAATAGGTAACTAATATGTGATAAATAATTCATTAGCTATTTAATTAGATAAAGGGTAACAAGTGATAAATAACAAGCAATAAATAATTCACTAAATAGTTAAATAGATAAGTAACAAGTGATAACAAATAACTCATTAGATATTAATTATATAGATATTGAGTAACAAGTGATAAATAACAACTCAGATATTTAAATAGATAAGTAACAAATAAGTGATAAAGAGCAACTAATTACATATTCAGTAGTTATTTAATTATTTAAAGGATTAAGTGATTTAGTTAACTTTACTTAAGTAATTTATCCAGCCATTATAGTACTGCCCAGACGCTGGTGCTTCAGCAGAGCTGGACACAGCAAACGTGCCAGCTTCTTGGGACTTCCATTCTGCTGAGATCATTCCTCTGTGGACACTATCAGGTGTTTACAGAAGGGTGCTGGGCACTGGGTGTGAGGAGCGGGGGTGACTGGGAGAGGCACAGTGCCCGCCCCCAGGTGCTCGCCCCCTGACCTTGTCACGGGAACCCGTGGAGATTTGTGCCCGTGGGGGGCAGGGGAAGGCCTGGCCCTCGTCCGGCCTGTGGTTTTAGCCGTCCTTGCTTGATGTATCCATGTGTTTGTTCCCTGAGCCTCTGGTGTGCCAGATCCTGGTACCAGACCATGAGACCAACCTGGTGAGGGAAGCCTCGTGTGAACCGGCCAACATGCCATTTTTTTTTATTTTCAAAACAAATTTTAACAGCTTTATTGAGGTATAATTTACCTATATTGAAAGTGTGCAATGTGAGAAGTTTTACATATGTATACAGCTGTGGAAACCTTCATTTTTCCATCAGGGGCAGGTCACCCATGTGCCAGGTCCCAACTTGAGCACTGGAGATTTGGTGAGGAGCAAAGGGATACAGCCTTGGTTCTCATGGGGCTCATAGGGTAACAGATAAAAATGTAGACAAACATACACACAAATATATATTTACAGATACATACATATCTATCTATCTATACACACACATGTGTAATATGTATCTGTATATAATTTAACATATACTGTTGTGTATAATATGACATGAGAAAGTTAGAACTACAGTGAGGAAAAATTAAACCAGTGAGGGGTTAGAGAATGGTGGGCTGTGATATTTTAGGTAAGGTGGTGCATTTGTTTCCTAGAGCTGCTGTAACAGAGTACCACACACTGGCTGGCTTAACACAGAAATGTATTCTCTCACAGTTCTGGGGAACAGAAGTCTGAAGTCAAGGTGTCAGCAAGACCATGCTCCCTCTGAAGGTTCTAGGGAAGAATCTTTCCTTGTCTCTTCCAGCTTCTAGTAGTTGCTGGCAGTCCTTGACGTTCCTTGGCTTATGGATACATCTGTCACTCTGATTTCTGCCTCTGTTTTCACATGGCCTTCTTTCTCCCCTATGTGTCTGTCTTAGAACTCTTTCCAGATATGTAAATAGAGGTGTGCTTTAATTTCAGTGTAATTCAATATTATAATTGCATAGTATTCTCTAAGGTGACTACATCATGATTTAGCCAGTCCTCTTTTGTAGGTATTTTTGTGGGCCCTGTGTAGAGTTAAATTAATTGGTGCTTTTTGAATAGGCCCCATAGTCATGTGGTTCAGAATTCAAGATGCATGAGAGGATAAACAGTGAAAAGTCTCCCTCCTACCCCATTCCTATCTACCCAGTTCTTCCTGTGGCCTTCCTAAGATCGTCTGTGCACATACAAGGAAATGTACATATCATTTCTCTTCCTCTTCCTCTCTTCATTTTGTGTAAATTCAGCCTATTCTGACCACTATTCTGCTCTTGCCGTATTCCCTTTCATAACATCTCCACGAGTGTGTTTCCTGTTGGTGCCTATGGCTCTATCCTCTTGGAGTTTGTTTCCACTCTTTCACTACTATCAACTCTGTTAAAAGAATAACCTTTTACACATGTAACTTTAGGAGTATGTCTATAGAACAATTTCTAGAAAGGGGAAGGCTGGGTTAAGGTAGGTTAAAGATGAAGTTACAGGGTTTAAGCGCCATGTCCTTAGCTGTTGCCAAGTTGTTCTCCATAGAAGTTGAACCAGTCGACACTGCAGCCATGAGGGTGCTCAACTTTCCCACATGCTGGCCGGGATAGGGTGCCTCAAGACATTTGACCTTTCTTCAAGCTTTTTCCTCAAGCCATTTGACCTTTCTTCAAGCTTATTGGTGAAAAGCAGTATTCCAGTCCAATTTATGTTTGCATTTTTCCCGTGAGCGAAGTTGGGCATCTTTTTCCTTTTTCTGTGAACTACTCATTCATATCCTTCGCCCATTTATCTAATGAGTGGTGGTTTTGCAACTGATTCATTAAAGCTCTATTTTTTAAAAAAATTTATTTATTTATTTATTTATTTTTGGCTGCGTTGGGTCTTCGTTGCTGCCTGCGGGCTTTTTCTCTAGTTGGAGCGAGCGGGGGTACTCTCTGTTGCGGTGCGCGGGCTCCTCATTGCGGTGGCTTCTCTTGTTGCAGAGCACCGGCTCTAGGCGCGCGGGCTTCAGTAGTTGTGGCTCACGGGCTCTAGAGCGCAGTCTCAGTAGTTGTGGCGCACGGGCTTAGTTGCTCCGCGGCATGTGGGATGTTCCCGGACCAGGGCTCGAACCCGTGTCCCCTGCACTGGCAGGCGGATTCTTTTTTAATTTTTATTTTTATTTATTTATTTATTTATTTATTTATCTATGGCTGTGTTGGGTCTTCATTTCTGTGCGAGGGCTTTCTCTAGTTGCGGCAAGTGGGGGCCACTCTTCATCGTGGTGCGTGGGCCTCTCATTATCGCGGCCTGTCTTGTTGCGGAGCACAGGCTCCAGACGCGCAGGTTCAGCAATTGTGGCTCACGGGCCCAGCCGCTCCGCGGCATGCGGGATCCTCCCAGACCAGGGCCCGAACCCGTGTCCCCTGCACTGGCAGGCAGACTCCCAACCACCGCACCACCATGGAAGCCCGGCAGGCGGATTCTTAACCACTGCGTCACCAGGGAAGCCCCCATTAAAGCTGTTGAAGTATAAAGCATGTTAGCCGTTTGTGATGAGTTGCAAATATTTTTCACCCCAAATTGTTGTTTTTCTTTCACTTTTGTTTCTGCATCTTTTTGCTATGCAGATACCTTTTATGTTTATGTGGTCCAATCTATCAGTGCTTCTTTCTTGGTCTCTGGAGTTTGTATCCATGGAAGGGGTTTTAAGTAGGGATTAATCGAGGTTGGTCATTTCTGGGAGTTAGGAAAAGCTGGAGGGGGCTGATGTGAGGACAGACCAGTGGGGTGAGACTGGAAGCTTCTGGGGTGGTGGGTGGGAGGGAAGAGGAGCCGTTTCTGCGGGCAAAGCTGGTGAAGGCAGGGGGTGGCCTCTGCACTCAGGGCTCCCAATCTCACACCCCAATCCAGGAGGAGCTGGAGTTCTGCGAAAAGTTGCTACAGACCTGTTTCTCCACCCCGACGGACGACATCATGGATCGGTGAAACCCGGTGGCTTCTCTTCCTCTCTTTGTGGGAACCCCAGGCCTCCTGACTCCCCCTCACCCACGAGGCCCTCTCCCAAAGGAGAGCAGTTGTCCCTTGTTGGTGCCGGGGCGTGTCAGCCCGTCTCTTCTCAGCCCTCAGGAGGGGCGCTGAAAAAGGCACTGGCTCCTTGGACCCCACCTCTCGCGCACTCTCACTCCCTTCCCCCTTCTCGTGTCCACACTGGTCTTCCAGTAAAGGTGTTTCTCCTCCACCACCTCCTTCACTGCCACCTTTGTCACCTCCCCTGGAGAGTGCCTTGGTTGGGGAGGAGGGGCACGATCTTAGGGGACGTGGGGAGCCATGGAGGGAACAGCAGCGGGCGGAACCTGGGAATAATAAAAGTGTTGCTATCTAAAGTCCAGAGCCATTGTCTTCTTTCATCCTCCTGGCCTCTCTGGAGAAGGAATGTGTGGGATACTCCTCCTCTTTGGCCCCCACCGTCTCTGTAACTACTCCTCTGTTTGAGGAATCTCTACGTTAGACACCCGCGCTGCTGAGCCTAAGGGGGAAGCCACGTTTTTTCCCGGCAGGACGTGCGTGGGGGGTGGGGGTGGGGGGCAGGCATCACGTGGCTTCAGCTCCGCCAATCAGAGCTCACCGTGCGCCCGCTCTTGAGCCGCGGCCGGAGAAGGCGGGAGCACGTGCTGGAGGTCCCGCTGTACTGCCCGCGCCAGGGCTAGTGGTCACTCTGGGTGCCTGGGGCAGGCCGTGGTTGGGCGTGGGCTTTGTCCCAACAGGAAAGCGCTAAGCCTTTTCTCCAGCCTTCTCCGAGACTGGGGAGCGAGAGGGGACAGAGGGAAACTGCCTCGCCTCCTTTAATAAATTCCTTTTCAGTTTAGTCAAAGGAGCTTTCCTTTACAACCAAGAGTCCTGACCGGTGGTATATTTGAGACGAGGAAGCTGAGCCCAGGGTGGTTGATCCGTGGCCAAGTTCATAGCCAAAATTTAGACCTGGGGCCAATTCCAAAGCTGTGCCCCTCCTCCCTGTATCCTGGTTTCCTAGACCCATTTAATGCCAGACTAATTCCTCTCCTGTGGAATTTACTTGTACGGGAGGGAATGGTTATTTTTTCACTCCCCTTCCCAAGTTCAGGATAAATCGAAAGGTAGCTACAGGATCCGAGAATTGGAAATAACATATAACCTGTATCACTTTTAGAGCAGATACGAGAAAGCGGCATTGGTCTTGTTGCCACTTCACCCAGCATTGGATGTGGTTGTCTGTCTGGTCATAGGCAGTACTGGGCAAGTGCAGTCCTTCCCCTCGGGTGCAGGCAGCAGGTCAGAACACTGGGCAAGCTGGCTCCAAGAGGAGGGAAGCTGGAGTGCTGAGTCGTGATGCCTATCCAATCCGGTAAATCATTCCTCAGCCTCTGAAAGGGGTGGAGAGGCCAGGAAAGGTATAGCAATAGAAGTTTCTCCATGTGGAAATGTGAGCAATGGGGAATGAGTGTTCCCACCAAACACTTTAAGAAGCTCCTTCCAATTCTAATACAAAGAACAGCATTGTCGACCTGTGAGTTCTGACAAGGTGGAGACCCAACTTCAGTCCTAAGCCCCTGCAGCTTCCCAGGTTCTTGGAGATGGACTTTGTCAGCTTCTCAGGTTCCATTTGGTGATTGAATATGGCCAACCCCCTGGCCCTCAGTTCCTAAGCTTATGCGTTAAAACAGTGTGGCAACTATGCAATCGTATTGGGGAAAAAGCAAGCAAAATGCTGTGCAAACGACAAAAGAAGCTGATGTAGAAGATGATTCAAGGAACAGAAGGAAATGCCTCACAAATGCTTCAAGCTGTATAACAGTAGTAACCTGTGTCCATTTTTAAACAAGACCTCAAAGATGAGAAGGTAAGCTTGGCAAACCTAAGGAAACAAATTGAGGACTGTGGTAATTAATAAATTAGATGGTTCAACAAATATCTGCTCCCTCTCATTGCACCTCCATGAGAGAAGTACATTTCCTCACCCGTGCTGGGTGGGGCGTAGGTGCCTGCCCCATGACTTTGGGCTTGACCATGTGACTTGCTTTGACCAATGGATGGTGGCACATGTGAGGCAACCTGAGACTTGAAATATGCTAACACAGCTTGGCTTGATCTGAGGCGCCTCTGTCTTTTCTTATGAGATGGTGCCCTGGGATGTCCATTGGTGCCCAGAGTATGAGAGACATGAGGAACAGAACCAGCCTCACCAACCTTCACACCTGCAGCTCTAAGCTGTGAGCATGATAGGTTGTGGTTGCCTGTCACTCAGCAGTAGCTAAGATCATCACACGCAACAAATACACTGGAAATAGCAAGGAACAGAAGAGACACGGCTGTAAAATGAAATTATTGACATGTGGTAATCAGCAGATGCAGGTAGAAATGACAAAGATTAAAGCAATTACAGAGAAGCTAACAGATGTTAAGCACAAATGCATAATGACATCCTTGAAATAGAGAACAACTAGAATAGGATTCAGTAAAAATGTCCCTGAAATGTAAAAGGTAAATCTGCGAGTTAAAAAAATTAAAATATGCCGAGTCCTTACACGCACTTACAGCGCTGATTCTTACAGAAGGCCTGTAACATGGCAAGAGAGGGGTATGAAAATTGAGGAGACTGAGACTCAGAGCAAGATGGGACCTTAAAGAACATGGATACAAAGTCTAGGAGAACCCTTCCAGTCGATGTTGTTAGAGGATACTTTGTGCAGCGGCTGGCAACAGTAAAGACACGGCCGGGGCAAAGGCCTAGAAGTGGGACTGAAGTCAGCCCAAGGCACAGAGGAGGAAGGCTTCGAGAAAGATCGCAGCGGGACAAAAAACTCTTGGCCGGGGTTGGAGAGAAAACCCGAGATGGATTGCTCAGGAGCCGACCCTGGAGCCGAAGCAGAAATGTGATTGGAGGAGACAGAAGAGCAAGTGGATTTCCAAAGGGAGCGAGGGGATAGAGAAATTCAGGAGCAGGATTTCCTGTGGACCTTTGGAACGGAGTCGCAGAGAAACGATGCCCTAGTGTGCAATGGGGCCTGCGCACTGGGTTGCCTGGGTTTACTCAGGGAGAGACCGTTGGCACAAAGCGGCGCAAGCACTTCTGCGGCGGAGTTATTCTAGCTGGGCGTGGTCCGCAGCAGCTGGCCCAGCGCGCATGCGCACTGTAGGGCTCGGGCGCGTGGCCTCCGCACACCTGCGCACCGAGTCGGCGGCAGGAGGGCGGGGCTTCCTGCGTGCCTCCGTACTCGGGGGATTGTGGGATAGTGGCGGACGGAGCCGGGCATCTGAGGCCCTGAAGCCGACTGCGAAGCCCGGGAGTCTCGCCGGTGTGGGGAAGGGGGCGGTGGAGGAAGTGGGCCTCGGCTTCCGCCAGCCGTTGCTCAGCACTGCGGCCTGTTCTGACTGCGGAGTAGGACGCCTTCTGTGACCGGCCCTTGCTTTTCCGCGGGGCGCGCCGGGCCGGGGAAACCGGGGCGACTGCCCAGCTGAGGGCCTACGCGGGCCTCGCGACCCCGCCAACCTCCCTCAGACACCTCGCCCGCGGGCCCCGGACCCCCGCCCCGGCCGACCGGCGCTAGCCCCTGAAACTCTGGAACTCGGCGCGCGAGGGCCCCCTTCCTAGGCCCGAGACGCGTGCGCGAGCCCCGGCGCCAGGGCGAGACCCCGCCGCCGCCCCCCGCCCCCACATACCGGCTCCCTGAGGAGGGGCCGGAGCCGCCGGCGGCGGGGCGGGGGGGGCGCCCCGATGAGCCCCGAGTGCGAGGAGCCGCCGCCCCCCCGCGCAGGTGAGCGGGCCGTACCGGGAGTCTCCCCGCAGTCCAAGCACCCGAGTCACCCTCCCCTCCCCCGAGTGCCCCGCCCAGGTATCCCTCGAGTTTCTTCACCCCTTTCCCTTCGGACCCTGTCCCTCGTCCGTGGGGGTTCCCCACCCCCGGTCTCTCCCTTTCAGCGTCCCAGGTCTCCTAGTCTCTCCCCCAAGCCGCCCTAGTCTCCTGTCTCTCTCCCCCAGGCCCCCAAGTCTCCTGTCTCTCCCCTTCAGCCCCCCAAGTCTTCTGTCTCTCTCCCCCAGCCCCCCAAGTCTCTTAGTCTCTCCCCTTCAGCCCCCCAAGTCTTCTATCTCTCTCTCCCCCAGCCCCCCAAGTCTCTTAGTCTCTCCCCTTCAGCCCCCCTAGTCTCCTATCTCTCTCCCTCTCAGCCCCCAAGTCTCCTAGTCTCTCTCCCTCTCAGCCCCCCAAGTCTCCTAGTGTCTCTTCCTCTCAGCCCCCCAAGTCTCCTAGTCTCTCTCCCTCTCATTCCCCCAAGTCTCCTAGTGTCTCTCCCCCAGCCCCCCAAGTCTCTTAGTCTCTCCCCTTCAGCCCCCCTAGTCTCCTATCCTTCTCCCTCTCAGCCCCCCAGTCTCCTATCTCTCTCCCTCTCAGCCCCCCAAGTCTCCTAGTGTCTCTCCCCCCAGCCCCCCAGGTCTCCTAGTCACTCCCCTTCAGCCCCCCAAGTCTCCTGTCTCTCTCCCCCTCAGTCCCCCAAGTCTCCTGTCTCTCTCCCCCTCAGCCCCCCAAGTCTCCTGTCTCTCTCCCCCTCAGCCCCCCAAGTCTCCTGTCTCTCTCCCCCTCAGCCCCCCAAGTCTCCTGTCTCTCTCCCCCTCAGTCCCCCAAGTCTCCTGTCTCTCTCCCTCTCAGCCCCCCAAGTCTCCTATCTCTCTCCCTCTCAGCCCCCCAAGTCTCTTAGTCTCTCCCCTTCAGCCCCCCCTAGTCTCCTGTCTCTCTCCCCCTCAGCCCCCCAAGTCTCCTGTCTCTCTCCCCCTCAGCCCCCCAAGTCTCCTGTCTCTCTCCCTCTCAGCCCCCCAAGTCTCCTGTCTCTCTCCCCCTCAGTCCCCCAAGTCTCCTCTCTCCCCCTCAGTCCCCCAAGTCTCCTGTCTCTCTCCCTCTCAGTCCCCCAAGTCTCCTGTCTCTCTCCCTCTCAGTCCCCCAAGTCTCCTGTCTCTCTCCCCCTCAGCCCCCCAAGTCTCCTAGTCTCTCTCCCTCTCAGCCCCCCAAGTCTCCTGTCTCTCTCCCCCTCAGCCCCCCAAGTCTCCTGTCTCTCTCCCCCTCAGCCCCTCAAGTCTCCTGTCTCTCTCCCCCTCAGCCCCCCAAGTCTCCTGTCTCTCTCCCCCTCAGCCCCCCAAGTCTCCTGTCTCTCTCCCCCTCAGCCCCCCAAGTCTCCTGTCTCTCTCCCCCTCAGCCCCCAAGTCTCCTGTCTCTCTCCCCCTCAGCCCCCAAGTCTCCTGTCTCTCTCCCCCTCAGCCCCTCAAGTCTCCTGTCTCTCTCCCCCTCAGCCCCCCAAGTCTCCTGTCTCTCTCCCTCTCAGCCCCCCAAGTCTCCTGTCTCTCTCCCCCTCAGTCCCCCAAGTCTCCTGTCTCTCTCCCCCTCAGCCCCCCAAGTCTCCTGTCTCTCTCCCTCTCAGCCCCCCAAGTCTCCTGTCTCTCTCCCCCTCAGCCCCCCAAGTCTCCTGTCTCTCTCCCCCTCAGCCCCCCCAAGTCTCCTGTCTCTCTCCCCCTCAGCCCCCCAAGTCTCCTAGTCTCTCTCCCCCAGCCCCCCAAGTCTCCTGTCTCTCTCCCCCTCAGTCCCCCAAGTCTCCTGTCTCTCTCCCCCTCAGCCCCCCAAGTCTCCTGTCTCTCTCCCTCTCAGCCCCCCAAGTCTCCTGTCTCTCTCCCCCTCAGTCCCCCAAGTCTCCTGTCTCTCTCCCCCTCAGCCCCCCAAGTCTCCTAGTCTCTCTCCCCCAGCCCCCCAAGTCTCCTGTCTCTCTCCCCCTCAGTCCCCCCAAGTCTCCTGTCTCTCTCCCTCTCAGCCCCCCAAGTCTCCTGTCTCTCTCCCCCTCAGCCCCCCAAGTCTCCTAGTCTCTCTCCCCCAGCCCCCCAAGTCTCCTGTCTCTCTCCCCCTCAGCCCCCCCAAGTCTCCTAGTCTCTCCCCCCAGCCCCCCAAGTCTCCTGTCTCTCTCTCTCTCAGCCCCCCAAGTCTCCTGTCTCTCTCCCCCTCAGCCCCCCAAGTCTCCTAGTCTCTCTCCCCCAGCCCCCCAAGTCTCCTGTCTCTCTCCCCCTCAGTCCCCCAAGTCTCCTGTCTCTCTCCCCCTCAGCCCCCCAAGTCTCCTGTCTCTCTCCCTCTCAGCCCCCCAAGTCTCCTGTCTCTCTCCCCCTCAGCCCCCCAAGTCTCCTGTCTCTCTCCCTCTCAGCCCCCCAAGTCTCCTGTCTCTCTCCCCCCTCAGCCCCCCAAGTCTCCTGTCTCTCTCCCTCTCAGCCCCCCAAGTCTCCTGTCTCTCTCCCCCTCAGCCCCCAAGTCTCCTAGTCTCTCTCCCCCAGCCCCCCAAGTCTCCTGTCTCTCTCCCTCTCAGCCCCTCAAGTCTCCTGTCTCTCTCCCCCTCAGCCCCCCAAGTCTCCTGTCTCTCTCTCTCTCAGCCCCCCAAGTCTCCTGTCTCTCTCCCCCTCAGCCCCCCAAGTCTCCTGTCTCTCTCCCCCTCAGCCCCCCAAGTCTCCTAGTCTCTCTCCCCCAGCCCCCCAAGTCTCCTGTCTCTCTCCCCCTCAGTCCCCCAAGTCTCCTGTCTCTCTCCCTCTCAGCCCCCCAAGTCTCCTGTCTCTCTCCCTCTCAGCCCCCCAAGTCTCCTGTCTCTCTCCCCCTCAGCCCCCCAAGTCTCCTAGTCTCTCTCCCCCAGCCCCCCAAGTCTCCTGTCTCTCTCCCTCTCAGCCCCTCAAGTCTCCTGTCTCTCTCCCCCTCAGCCCCCCAAGTCTCCTAGTCTCTCCCCCCCAGCCCCCCAAGTCTCCTGTCTCTCTCTCTCTCAGCCCCCCAAGTCTCCTGTCTCTCTCCCCCTCAGCCCCCCAAGTCTCCTGTCTCTCTCCCTCTCAGCCCCCCCAAGTCTCCTAGTGTCTCTCCCCATCAGCCCCCCAAGTCTCCTGTCTCTCTCCCTCTCAGCCCCCCAAGTCTCCTGTCTCTCTCCCTCTCAGCCCCCCAAGTCTCCTGTCTCTCTCCCTCTCAGCCCCCCAAGTCTCCTGTCTCTCCCCATCAGCCCCCCAAGTCTCCTGTCTCTCTCCCCCTCAGTCCCCCAAGTCTCCTCTCTCCCCCTCAGTCCCCCAAGTCTCCTGTCTCTCTCCCTCTCAGCCCCCCAAGTCTCCTGTCTCTCTCCCTCTCAGCCCCTCAAGTCTCCTGTCTCTCTCCCCCTCAGCCCCCCAAGTCTCCTAGTCTCTCTCCCCCAGCCCCCCAAGTCTCCTGTCTCTCTCCCCCTCAGCCCCTCAAGTCTCCTGTCTCTCTCCCTCTCAGCCCCCCAAGTCTCCTGTCTCTCTCCCTCTCAGCCCCCCAAGTCTCCTGTCTCTCTCCCTCTCAGCCCCCCAAGTCTCCTGTCTCTCTCCCCCTCAGCCCCTCAAGTCTCCTGTCTCTCTCCCCCTCAGCCCCCCAAGTCTCCTAGTCTCTCTCCCCCAGCCCCCCAAGTCTCCTGTCTCTCTCCCCCTCAGCCCCCCAAGTCTCCTGTCTCTCTCCCTCTCAGTCCCCCAAGTCTCCTGTCTCTCTCCCTCTCAGTCCCCCAAGTCTCCTGTCTCTCTCCCTCTCAGCCCCCCAAGTCTCCTGTCTCTCTCCCTCTCAGCCCCCCAAGTCTCCTGTCTCTCTCCCCCTCAGCCCCCTCAAGTCTCCTGTCTCTCTCCCCCTCAGCCCCCCAAGTCTCCTAGTCTCTCTCCCCCAGCCCCCCAAGTCTCCTGTCTCTCTCCCCCTCAGTCCCCCAAGTCTCCTGTCTCTCTCCCCCTCAGTCCCCCAAGTCTCCTGTCTCTCTCCCCCTCAGCCCCCCAAGTCTCCTGTCTCTCTCCCTCTCAGCCCCCCAAGTCTCCTGTCTCTCTCCCTCTCAGCCCCCAAGTCTCCTGTCTCTCTCCCTCTCAGCCCCCCAAGTCTCCTGTCTCTCTCCCTCTCAGCCCCCCAAGTCTCCTGTCTCTCTCCCCCTCAGTCCCCCAAGTCTCCTCTCTCCCCCTCAGTCCCCCAAGTCTCCTGTCTCTCTCCCTCTCAGTCCCCCAAGTCTCCTGTCTCTCTCCCTCTCAGCCCCCCAAGTCTCCTGTCTCTCTCCCTCTCAGCCCCCCAAGTCTCCTGTCTCTCTCCCCCTCAGTCCCCCAAGTCTCCTGTCTCTCTCCCTCTCAGCCCCCCAAGTCTCCTGTCTCTCTCCCTCTCAGTCCCCCAAGTCTCCTGTCTCTCTCCCTCTCAGCCCCCCAAGTCTCCTGTCTCTCTCCCTCTCAGCCCCCCAAGTCTCCTGTCTCTCCCTCTCAGCCCCCCAAGTCTCCTAGTCTCTCCCCCTCAGCCCCCAAGTCTCCTGTCTCTCTCCCTCTCAGCCCCCCAAGTCTCCTGTCTCTCTCCCTCTCAGCCCCCAAGTCTCCTAGTGTCTCTCCCCCATCAGCCCCCCAAGTCTCCTGTCTCTCCCCCTCAGCCCCCAAGTATCCTGTCTCTCTCCCCCTCAGCCCCCCACGTCTCCGTCTCTATCCCTCTCAGCCCCCCAAGTTCTCTGTCTCTCTCCCTCTCAGCCCCCAAGTCTCCTAGTGTCTCTCCCCATCAGCCCCCCCAAGTCTCCTGTCTCTCTCCCCCTCAAGCCCCCCAAGTCTCCTGTCTCTCTCCCCCTCAGTCCCCCAAGTCTCCTGTCTCTCTCCCTCTCAGCCCCCAAGTCTCCTGTCTCTCTCCCCCCTCAGTCCCCCAAGTCTCCTGTCTCTCTCCCCCTCAGCCCCCCAGTCTCTGTCTCTCTCCCTCTCAGCCCCCCAAAGGTCTCCTGCTCTCCCCCATCAGCCCCCCAAGTCTCTAGTCTCTCTCCCCATGAGCCCCCAAGGTCCCTGTCTCTCTCCCTCTCAGCCCCCCAAGTCTCCTAGTCTCCTTCTCTCATTCCTCCCTCAGTCCCCAAGTCTCCTAGTGCTCTCTCCCCCATCAGCCCCCCCAAGTCTCCTGTCTCTCTCCCTCTCAGCCCCCAATTCTCCTGTTCTCTCCCTAGCCAGTCTCATGTCTCTCTCCCCCTCAGTCCCCCAAGTCTCTGTCTCTCTCCCTCTCAGCCCCCCCAAGTCTCCTGTCTCTCTCCCCCTCAGTCCCCCAAGTCTCCTGTCTCTCTCCACCTCAGCCCCCCAAGTCTCTGTCTCTCCCTCTCAGCCCCCCCAAGTCTCCTGTCTCTCTCCCTCTCAGTCCCCCAAGTCTCCTAGTGTCTCTCCCCATCAGCCCCCCAAGTCTCCTAGTCTCTCCCCCTCCAGACCACCCTTCCTTCCCCTCTCAGGCCCATCCCCCTGCCTCAGTGTCTCTTTTTTCCACATTCCCCTCCCTCACCTCGTGTCCTGCCTCCCCCACCTCACCTGTGATTCCACGGGAGCCCCCTGTAGTTTTTCAGTGTCTTCCGCCTCTGACCCCCCTAAGCCCCTGGGCTTCCACCCCCACTCTCTTCCCCTCTGGCCCACGCCCCCTCGGACCCTTCCGCAGGACACCCCTTGCCCTCCCTCTCTCTGCCTCCCCCCCCTTCCCGATGCCTGCTTCGTAGTTCGTAGACTCGGCTCTGCCTCCCACCCTGGGCTCGGGGAACTAGGCTAGTGGGGCTCTCCCTTCGCCCCGACCGTGGCTCCCCGCCCGGCTGTCTCGGGCTGCGAGGAGGCCAGGGAGCCAGATCCGTGGAGCGGCCGCCCCTCCACTCCGTCCCCTTCCTGTGAGGGGAGGCCGGCTGCGGGCAGGGGGGGGGGGGTGGGGGCCGGCCCAGGCCCTGCCCGGGGGAAGCAGAGGCGGAGCCGGACGGTCGCAGTGGCTGGCCTAGTGACCGAGGTAACCCAGGGGGTTGTGGAGGCCGCGGAGCAGGGGGACTGGCGGGACCGGCTCAGCGGGTGGCGTTTCTGTCTAGGAAGGATGAGTAGGAGTTGACAGGTGGAAAGCGGGAAGCAGGGCCTTGCGTGCGGAAGGAGCAGCACGCGCGCACGTGTGACGGTGGGAACCCAGGAGTCCTGCGCGCCGGCGGTGCAGATGTGCTGGGAGCGCGGGCGGAGCCCCGTGGGCGGGCTGCTTGTCCAGGCCCCGGAACGTGACCCGGTCAGGGTCTTTCTTGCTGGATGTTTTACGTACCTGTACGTCAGTGCTGAGGACACGGTCGTTACCGGTGCCACCAGCCTGAAAGGCAGGATGTTTCTGGAAAGGAAGATGTGTTGTCAGGTGTGGGACGGGCTTCAGAGTTGTAAAGAAGAAACTTCAGTGGGGTGTAGAGTGGCACTGACATCAGTGCTCTCCGCGTAGGGTGGTTCTGGGGGTTCAGCGTGCTGTTTGTAGAAGCCTGTAGCGGAAAGCAAGGCACAGGAAGTGCACCAGCGTTATTATTTAGTTGGGGGTTATCCATTGCAGTGGTTCTCGACTGGGGGGGTGGGGCGATGGTATCCCCCAGGGGACGTTTACTGCCGGTGGGAGACGTTTTTAGTTGTTACCGCTCGGGATGCTACTGGCATCTCGTGGGTGGAGGCCGGGGATGCTCGAGCTCCTCCAGCGCAGAGGACAGCCCCCCACAGCACGGTGTTTTCCAGCCCAGCTGTCAGTAGTGCTGCAGTGGACGAACTCTGCTTTCTTGCTTGGGTGTTGTATCGTTGTGGCTTGTTTGCTTTCTTGCTACTGTGAGCTCGGCTGTGTGTTCTGAGTTGTGTACTTTCATTTACTTTTGTGTTTTTGGTAGTTAGTTTTGTTGGGATACCTACTGTTTCTTTCCAGTAAAGGAGAATCTGCTGGTCTCCCCCCAACCCACCCACCCACCCACCCAATGTTTTTTCAGGATCCATGGCCAAGTGACCATAGCAGGTCACCTTTCCCCTCTGGACTCCAGTTTTCATCAGTTCAAGAAGTATCTCTAAAACAACAAGGCCCTATTGTATAACACAGGGAACTATATTCAGTATCCTGGGATAAACCATAATGGGAAAGAATATGAAGCAGAATGTGTATGTATGTATAACTGAGTCACTTTGCCGTACGGCAGAAATTAATACAACATTGTAAATCAACTAGACTTAAATAAAATAAATTAAAGAAGAGGAGAAGTATCTCTAGCTGTGGGCTTGGCCTTATGCTAGGTCCCGGGAAACTGGCATCTTGCTGCGGGAGGCAGGCGACCGAACAGGCAAGTCCTGTCGCAGAGCGCTCAGATGCCATCGTAGTGTGACCGCGGGAGCTGTGCAAGTGTGGAGAAGGCCTCTAACGCAGTCAGGGGAGGCTTCCTGGAGGAAGTGGTGTCTGTGCCGAAGCCTGAAGGACCCGCGAGGAGCTGGCTAGTCAGGCCCAGAGAGCTGGAGGGAAGGCAGAGGGAGCAGCCGAGCAGTCAGGTGTGGCGGGAGTGTTGAGCGCCATGCGGGTTGCAGCAAGAGATGAGGTGAGAGAGGCCTGGACGCCTTGGTGGAAACGAGAAGCCTTCCCCGCACTGCCGGCCTCCTAAAGGGAGCTTGGGCAGGCTCAGTACCTGGGGGGTGGGGACACACCTTCCTTTCCAGGCTGAACCATGGTTTCCCCCTGAACACCGGTTTTGTGGATCTTCCCATGGGAAGTGCCGTCTTACAGTGACCGTGAGGTGTCTCTCAGGGAAGAGACTGAGGTCCCTGGTCTAAGGCCCCAGAGATTGGAGTTTGGAGAGGCGGATTGGAACTCAGGCCTTTCTGACTTTGGATCACCCTATAACACTCACTCCTGCCCTCTGTTTTCCAAGAGCTATTTCAAAATCTATTCGTTGCTCTTTTCCGCTTTGAACCCATGACCTATCCAGGAGATGGCACTGAATGGGAGCTTTCGGGCCCCTCCTCAGTCCTTGGCTGGGTATCGCATTCTCTTCTGTTTCCTAATTGTTCCATCCTCTAGGGTTGGACCAGAGCCGCCACCTCCCCTGGGCAGGTGTGATCTAGGGCCAGAGGGGGAGGTGGTGCCCCTAACTGCTGCCTCCCCACCCCCCCAGCCCCCCATGGGAAGGATGAGCCACAGGAAAGCCCCAGCCCATCGTCCCGTGTGGCCTTGGCCAGGTCCCTCTCCTCTGGCCTCTGTGGCCCCTACTTCCAAATGGATGTCCCGCTGCTTACCTTGCTGGGTCTGTGCTGGGTCCTGCTGTTATCCATTGTCCCCTTCCGGGAATTGGAAGTCCCCCACCCCCATTTCATTTCAGATTTGGCTGAGAGCTGACGGACGGGGGGCAGTTAGAGGGTGGTGGTCTCGCTGTCCTCTGAGCTGCTGGGCCCTGCCAGGGGCTGGGGGCTGGCCAAGCCAGCAGCAGGTTCTCCCCTCCTGCGGCTCGCCTGGCCGCTGTCTCTTTAGGGGCCTGTTGGCCTGTGGTGGCTGAGGGCAGCAGCGGCAGCAGGCCTGAGATGGCCTCTCCCAATGTTGGGGTCTCTGCTGAGCCTCGGGGCATCTCAGGTGGCCGCCCCAAGGCCCTCCCAGAGGCCTCTTCACACTTGACCTCCACTTCCGGGTGCTTCAGGGCCAGGGCAGGCGAGAAAGGGGTGGCAGATAAAGGCTCAGCCCACGGGCTCCCTGGCAGGCGGGGCTGTGTCGGACGGTGGCAGCAGCGGCAGTGGGGACGCCCTCTGGGAGCTGCAGTCGGGCGCTATCTGAGCCCAGGCAGGGCCAGGGGCTGGCAGGCTCCCGAGGGGGGCAGCAGGTGTCGGAGGCCTGAGCGCAACGCAGCAAAGCAGGAAACCCGGGGCGATGGTGCAGAGCTGGCAGAGGGAGAGGTAGTTTTCGTTTTTAATGGCTTCCTTTCTCATTTACAGTTTCCCCTTCTTCCGTTTGCAGCCAGAGCCATGGTTTTCAAACGGTCGCTAAAAACCAGTAGGTAGTCACTTCCGTTTTCTTGAAGTTCGCTAAAAGTTGCAAAGAGTGGGGGTGGCGGGGTGTATGGCGCCCACCAGAGCACTTGAGTGACCTCGGTCACTCAGGCAAATGGGGCATTTCCTCAGGTCTTCTGTTTTTAGCGCCGTCACCCTGGGTAGTGGCTGTTCCTTCCCTCCTGCTCAGAAGTGTCCAGGCTCTGGCCTGGCCTCAGGGACAGATAGGAAAGGCCAACACCTGCTGAGCACCTGCTCTATCAGGACCACTGGGCTGACCCAGCTGTTCTCATGAAATGGCCCTTCCCGATGGCTGTGCCCTCATTTCACAGATGAGGAAACAAGGCATTTGGATGCCAAGTGCCTGGCCCACGTTCACCCCCTTAGAGAGAAAGAACGAAACCCGCCTCTCCTGTCCAGTTCCCAGAGCTTCCTCCAGGGAGTTCCATTAAGTGGAAGGTGGGATTGACTGTCAGGACTTGAGGCTAGAGTGAATTGAGAGTTTGTGGCGGGGGAAAGTGTTTTTCTCTTTTTTCTGTTTTCTTTTTTCCACTTCTCCTGTGTCTGCATCTCCGTTCTGCGTAGAGCTTGAGACCTGATGTTTGTGGGATACCGACTACCACCCGACTGCCTCTGATCTTTGCAGCCTCCTCTGATTTTCGGAGGAGGGACCTGAGGTTCTGAGAGTTAAGGGGCCCCCTGGTTTCTGAGGCTGCTGGAGTCCACACCCCCCAGCCCTCCGCACCGCACCCGCCCTCCGTTCTCCGTTCTCTGTTCTCTGGCAAGCCAGCTTTGGGAGGGAAGTCCTACCTGCTGTCCGAAGCAGGTGGGAGGGGTGGGGTGGGAGGAGCGTAGCCTGTGCCGTGTCTCCAGATGCTTTGGAAGTGTGTGGGCGTGCCTCAGCCTTGAGAATTTCCTCCTGTGCTCTGGAGAGGGCGCTGAGCTCTGGTTCTGCTGTGGCTCGACCCCTGCGGGTCCCCATCTCCTCAGCTATCAAATGGGAATAATAACAGTGCTGTACCTAGGCGTCCTGATGAGAGATACAGTGCCGTGCAGGTGCACAGGTTCTCGGAAGGGGTCGGCAGGGCCCTGTCCCCCAGCTCTGGGGGGCCTGCTTAGCTCAGGGGCAGCGTTGGCAGTGAGGGTGGCGGGGGGGACCTGGGTGCGCTCCCGAGGCGGAGCCTTCACGCCTCAGCCTAGGCTCTGGCCTGGCGGCTTGTCAGCTCGGGGTGTCTTGGATGCAGAGCAAGGCCAAGGCCTGGCCCTGTCACAGCAGCCTCAGGCAGCTTTGGTTTTGTTTGTTTTTGATAACGGTTTTTTTGTTGAGATGTAATTCATACACCATATATGACTTATTCATTTAAAGTGCACAATTCAACAGTTTCTGGTCTATTCAGAGTTGTGCAACCATCAGTCACCACAATGGATTTTTTTTTCAAATTTTAATGACTATTATAGACTTTTTTATTCCTTCCCATTTTGACAGTATATCCTAATCCAGACATTTTGTGGCTTAACCATTTATTTCTTTTTTTTTTTTTTTTTTTTTTGGCTGCCTTGGGTCTTCATTGCTGTGCGCGGGCTTTCTCTAGTTGTGGCGAGTGGGGGCTACTCTTCCTTGCGGTGCATGGGCTTCTCATTGCGGTGGCTTCTCTTGTTGCGGAGCACGGGCTCTAGGCGCGCGGGCTCTGTAGTTGCGGCACACAGGCCCTAGAGCGCGCGGGCTTCGGTAGTTGTGGCGCACGGGCTTAGTTGCTCCGCAGCATGTGGGATCTTCCTGGACCAGGGCTCGAACCCGTGTCCCCTGCATTGGCAGGTGGATTCTTAACCACTGCGCCACCAGGGAAGTCCTACAATGGATTTTTAAAATTGAGGTATCGTTGACAAAGTTGTATACAATTGATTTTAGAACTTTTTTTTTTAGAACATCCTTTTCCCAAAAGGAAACCCCATAACCGCTAGCAGTTCTTCCCCCCCCCCGCCACCAACCCATGTCCACCAGCTCCTGAAAACCACTAATCCGCTTTCTGTCTCTATGGATTTGCCATTTCTGGATGTTTCATGTAAATGGAAATATACGATGTAGTCTTTGGTGATTGGCTTTGTTCATGCCACCTGGGTGGCCTTTTGACCTCTCTGGTCTCCTTATCGCCGCACAAGTCTGTGTTGTAGAAAGAGGTGGTGTTCTCGCCGTGGCGAGCTCCTTGTCCCTTGGGCCCAGCAGTGGCTGCCCCTTGAAGTGATTCTGGTCCCAGGTCCACCCAGCTCAGGAAACCCATTCAGGCCCGGCTGTCTCTTGAAGTGAAGAGGACGGTGGAAGGGTCCCTCAGAGGTCTGGGAACTGGGCAGAAGTGGGGAATTGCCCTTGTGCAAAGGCAGGTCTCTGAGCACTTGCAGAGCCGGGGGCGCTGCCTTGATTTCCTTTTGGAGCAGTGGTCCTCACTCCGACACAGGGACCCACGTTCGGCACCGGGTTCAGCCCACTCTCCTTCCTCCCATCCCCAGCCTGCCTGCCCTGGTGGTCACCCCCACCCCACCCCACCCGACCTGTGACTGTGGTTTATAGGGAGCCTCTGAGTGTGGCTGGGGGAGACAGGGTGGGAGCGGGTCCCTTTACTGATGCCCTGACAGGTAGGTCAGCTTCCTGCCTCAGGAGCAGGGTCCGTGGGAAACCTTGGGGTGTCTTTCAGTCAATGTTTCTGAGCACATATCGCATGCCAGGTACCGTGCTAGGTGCTGTCCAGGGTGCTCACAGCAGCCCAGCAAGGAAGGTTCTCTCTGCGTTGTCCACCATCCTATCAGGGCACATTCAGCGTAAGGGCTGTACAGGCTGTGAGGGACCTGGCCTAGCCTTCCTCCCTGAACTCTGAGATGCCCACTGAGTAAGTGCTAGACTTGCAGCTTAGCGTTTCGCTAAGCCCCACAGAGACCGGGAAAGAGCTGGTCTTCAGCTCCCTGAGGGTGTCAGCTGGTGAGAGCCAGGATAGGGAAGGCCGTAGCCAGGGCAGAGCCAGTGTGGGCAACCACCTTGGGCCTGAGCTCACTCACTTGTTTTGTGAGTGTTCATTGGCAGTGGCTGGGCACCAGTGAATGGGATGAGGCCCTGCACCCCGAGAAATTACCTCCTGGGGTTTGGGTGCCATCTCCACAGTTCACCAGCCCCCCGACCTCGGTGCACCTCAGTTTCCTCACCTGTAAAATGGGGCCATCGTTTCCTTCGTTGGGGGCGGTTGTGAGGGTAGATTGAGATAATGGCTGTGTGGGCCTGGGAACGGTGTCGGGGGTGCAGCTAACGTGGTTGTCCACTTCACGTGTCCGGTGTGTTGTCGGCAGAATGCCCCCATTCCCGCAGACCCGGAGGCCTAGGGCTGGAGGCAGTGACGTCACACAGGAGGCTCCTCGGGGCTGCAGGCTCTGGAGGAGATGCGCCCTGAAAGGGCAGTCGCGGGGCGACATGTGAGCAGCCAGGCCGGAGCTTGCTCGGGGCCGGGGTGGTACCAGGGGACGTGGCCTGGGCTCGGCGCACACATGGAGGTGGGTCGGCCGAGGGGGTGGCGGGTGTGAGAGAGCCTGGTGCACGTACTCAGGCAGGACTGGGACGGTGAGTGCTGACGAGCAGGAGGTCCTGGGTGCGCAGCGCCAGGAGACGGTCAGGGGCCCTCGGGGTCTTCGTGCGGAGACGGGGGAGCCACCTCAGGGTCTCCTGGGGGGAGCAAGCATGAGGTGCTCACGTTTGTGTTTCAGAAAAGCGTCCCGAGTGGGGTGGGGTGCAGGGCTAAGGGGGCGGTCCCGGCATGCTGTCGGACGGGACCCATGAGGCCTGCGGGACTGGGGGCTCTCAAGTGCCCCCTGCGTCCACCCACTGTCTGGGGTCGGTGTCTCCTGCTGCCTCCCGAGGTCATGGCTCGTCCAGTCCACCTTCAGCCGTAGGCGGCCAGGGCTTAGGAGCTGACATGAGTCCCGGCAGGGATTGCAGATTTAGAGCCACTTGTTCCCAGTCACTGAGAAGTCACCCTGAGGGCTGGGAGGAGACAAGCGAGGCTCCCGAGGAGGCTGGAAGGGAGAGCTGGGTGCTGGTGGCGGCTTGAAGGAACCGAGGGGCAGAAGGCCAGTCGCCTGCCCGCGGCCACACGTGCCACCCGGCTCTGCCCCGCTTTCAGCCCCAGCTGCTTCCCGAGTCGAGCGTCTTTCTCCCCTGGGCTGGTGCCCCGTCTGGCAGGCACGCAGTCCGTGGTTGGGATGGTGTGGGCCAGAAGCGGCGAGGGAGGGCTTTGTAGGAGAGGGACCGGCGTGCGCGTCCGGGAGGTTGCGGGAGGGGCGTCCTGGCCTCTGGGTCTGTCTTCAGTGGTGGTCTCCGCTTCAGGTGGTCTTCACGAGGTGGCTGGCGTGCGTGAGCTCTGGTCAGCGCCTGCACGGTGCTCGGGGGGCCCAGCTTACCCGGGTGTGGTTGCCCACCGTGCAGTGGGGTGACCACAGCCCCTCCCAAGGGCCATAGGCACAGTGCCCGGTGCATAGGGAACCTGAGTGGGCAACAAGTGGCCTGGGAACTGGCGGCCAGCTCAGGGCGGGTCTCTACACGGTGGTCGATGCTGGGAGCCTATAGAAATCTTCAGAGGAGCAGCCAAATCCCTGCTCGTCGAGGGCTTGGACCCACCTGGCACCTAGTCAGTCAGTGCTCCACCCGAGATGGCCCTAAGGCCAGTGCCGGGTCGGGTGGGCCACAGCCAGGTGTACAGGGTCTCCAGTGCTGGCCAGTGAGCTGCCATCCTCCAGTGGTGGGCGCTGGCTTTCCGTCCTCCCTGCTAAGGTGGTTCCCTGTCCTGGTTCCTTTCGGCCCCGGGCAGCGGCTGTTCTGGGAGCTGCCACCCCCTCCCCTCAAACTTTTCCTCTTCCTGTCCTGGCACTGGGTACGGGGGCTTGGGGGGTGTGTGTGTGTAGTGTCCGGGCAGCGACCACAGCCTGGAGACGTGGCAGACCTTCCTCCCTCTGCCCCTACCCCACACCCTGCACACGGCACGGAGATTGCCGGGCTGGATGGCGACCGTGCTGGCTGTCATGGGGCATTTTAATTTGCTCGGCAATGCAGATTGAAGCAAGTCTGATGCCAGAGGTTCCAGGATGAGCACAGTTCCAGCCTAGATGTGGGGACGGTGGACACAGGCCCTGGGGTGACAGGATCACGGCAGCTCCGTGCACAGCGTCGGGGCTGTTCTCCACGAGGCCTGTGTGTGGTCGCACCCGGGGGTCTTACCCAGGCCTGCGGGCTCGGCAGTGGACAGGACAGTCGCCCATAGGGTGGTCCTCGCAGGCTGGGAGGTGGAGGGAAGCGTGCGGGGTCGGAGCCCACGTGTGACAGCCCCTGCCCGCAGGGCGCCATGTTTTGGAAGTTTGACCTGCACACGAGCTCGCACCTCGACACGCTGCTGGAGCGGGAGGACCTGAGCCTGCCCGAGCTGTTGGACGAGGAGGACGTGCTGCAGGAGTGCAAGGTCGTCAACCGAAAGCTGCTGGACTTCCTGCTGCAGCCGCCACACCTGCAGGCCATGGTGGCCTGGGTCACCCAGGAGCCGCCGGCCAGCGGCGAGGAGCGGCTGCGCTACAAGTGAGCCTCGCCCTGTCGGTCCCCCACGGTGGGACACCCCGACTTGCTGTGGACATTGTTGACTCCCGTTTTTGTTACGGGACTTCCCAGACATCTCCCAGGCGGAGGGATGGGCAGAACGAACCCGAGGACCCTTCCCCAGCCGTTAGGGGCGCCGCGTGTGGGCAGTCTGTTTCATTGGCCCACACCCCACCCCCACTTTATTTCTGTGGTATATTCAGTTGGATTTTTGTTCCCTTTTTGGAGTATGGGCAGCGTGAGGCCTGCCCCCTCACCCCCCACGTCCCCAGTGCCCAGCGCGACTCCAGGCGCTAAGGGTGTGCCTGTGCCCCCTCCCCCATGCTCTTCTGCCCTTCCCTCCCACCGTACGGCCCTCGGGTGTGCCAGGGAGGGTGGACGAACAGGGCAGGGCCCTGTTGAGGGTCAATGGGAATCGTCTCCATGACGGGGGGCTTCTGTCTGCCCTGGTCTCTGCTGCCCTTTTTTTTTTTTTTTTATTTATTTATTTATTTTTGGCTGCGTTGGGTCTTCGTTGCTGTGCGCGGGCTTTCTCTAGTTGCGGCGAGCTGGTGCTACTCTTCGTTGCGATGTCCGGGCTTTTCATTGCAGTGGCTTCTCTTGTTGCCACTGTAACTAAGCGTGGGCTTAGTTACTCCACGGCATGTGGGATCTTCCCAGACCAGGGCTCGAACCCGTGTCCCCTGCATTGGCAGGTGGATTCTTAACCACTGCGCCACCAGGGAAGTCCCTCTGCTGCCCTCCTTGAGCCCTGTGCAGTCTGTCCTGGACAATCCTCCTGGTTCCCTGGTGTCGCCCTCTCCCCGTCCCCTCACACTGTAGACACGCAGGTGGTCCTTACGAGCTCTGCATCTTCTGTCCCCGCAGGCCTTGAGCCAGATGGGGAGTGGGTGACTGCTTCTCCTCACTTTGCCCTTTGTGAAGCGGGGGTCTGTGAGGTGCTGCCAGCTGCTTAGTGTGGGGTCTGGTGCACAGTGGGGACCTCGGGGGGGCCAGCAGAGTGTCCCCTGTGTCCCCCAGTGTTCATCTGTCACTTACCTGCCCCCACGTGTGTCTTCTCCCTTCTTTGCTTTGTTCGCCTGGCCTCTGTACCCCCTTGAGTGTGTCCAGCGGCCCCGTGGACGGGGCTTTTGCTCACAGTAGCAGGGAGCCTCCATTCTGACACCTGTGCCGAGCTGCCCCTGGGCTCCCTGCCCTGCCCCAAGGAACCCGCTTCCCAGAGGCCTTACAGTTTATGGGGCAGAGCTGGAGAAGGTTGTGGTCCCCCAGGGCCCTGGGTGGCACACTGGGTGGGTGGGGCAGAGCTGGAGAAGATTGTGGTCCCCCAGGGCCCTGGGTGGCACACTGGGTGGGGCAGAGCTGGAGAAGGTTGTGGTCCCCCAGGGCCCTGGGTGGCACATTGGGTGGGGCAGCCCTGTCCCTGTCTGTACAAGGCGGTGAGGGGGTGAGGTTGGATTTTAGCAGGGTCATCGGGGCTGGGCCTGGGTCAGACTGGAGGGTTGGGGGTAGAGGGATAGAGGGACAGGTGTCGGGAGGGGGTCAGGTCCCCTGACTCCAGGCTCAGGAGGCTGGATGCTGCCTTGGGGGGTGGGGAGCGTGAATGGGCTGCGACTGGGAGGCGGGGTGGTTCGGCCTCCGCCCCCACCGTGCCCTCCCCAGCCCTTTCTGGGTGTGTCAGGTACCCCAGCGTGGCCTGCGAGATCCTGACGTCGGACGTGCCCCAGATCAACGACGCGCTGGGTGCAGACGAGTCCCTCCTGCACCGGCTTTACGGCTTCCTGCAGAGCAGTGGTAGACTCAACCCGCTGCTGGCCAGCTTCTTCAGCAAGGTCATGGGCGTCCTCATCAACCGCAAGACCGACCAGGTGCCTGGGGCCCCAAGGAGGGTGGGCGGGTGGACGTGGGGCCGGCTCCTGCGCTGACGTGCCAGTCCCCGTGTCCCCAGCTCGTGTCCTTCCTGCGGAAGAAGGACGATTTTGTGGACCTGCTGCTGCAGCACATCGGCACCTCGGCCATCATGGACCTCCTGCTGCGCCTCCTCACCTGCGTGGAGCGGCCGCAGCTGAGGCAGGACGTGGTCAACGTGAGCGCCGAGGGGCCGCGGCGGGGCAGTGGGCAGGGCTGGGCGGCAGGAGCGGGGTCAGTGAGCGGAGCTCCACCTTCTCGCCCCCAGTGGCTCAATGAGGAGAAGATTGTCCAACGGCTCATTGAGCAGATCCACCCATCGAAGGACGACAATGTGAGTGCAGCCCACCCACCTGACGTTTCCAGCCTCCGCCCCACACCAGCTTGTCCCTCCACTCCCTTCGTAAACGAGTTGATGAGAGAAGGAGGCACTTGGAACTGTGTGTATTTGAGTGGGGGGCTCCTGCTGAGAACAGAAAAGGGGTGTACACACGTGGAACGTTTCGCAGGAACCTGGCCCATCATCCCCCCATGCGGGGTCAGGGCTCTGAAGGGGGTCCTTTGGCCCTGGCCCCTCGCTGCTGCCCTTCCCAGGGGCCCCTGTCCTCCTCCCCTCTGTTGCTGGCTCTGTGGCCTGGTGGCTCTTCCTGTCTCTTGTGCCTGGATCAGCTCTGCCGGTCCTTCAAAGAAGCCCCCCAGGAGCCCTGAGTCTGTCCTCCCGGCCCACTGGCTTGTAGGCAGAGGTCCACAGGCGCAGGTAGTGAGCACCAGGCACTCAGCCAGTGCCTGGCCTGGGAGAGTGGTGACTGTCCAGGCCTTTGTGGCAGAGGGACAAGGGGTATCTGCCATGAGCCAGGTGGCAGGGCATCTGTGAGGGGCTCTGAAGTGCGGCCGGTGGCCTGGTTGGTCTTCATGGGTCGGGGGTCTGTGTGGGTGGGCCCTGGAAGCACCTGTTGGGTTAGACTCAGAGTTCTGCTTGTGTTTCTTTTTGTTTATTTTGCGACAACTTTATTACATACCACATGACTCACCCATTAAAAATATAGGATTCAGTGGCTGTTAGTATATTCACTGGGTCGTGCAGCCTTTGCCACGTTGACTTTAGAGTATTTTTCATCACTCCACAAGGAGACCCTGTACCCATTAGCTGCCCCTCCCCATTTCCCTCATGGTTGCTTGGCCCCCACCAACCACCAGTTTGCTTTCTGTCTCTGGGTTTGCCTGTTCTGGACGTTTCGTATAAGTGGATTGCATGGGGCAGGGTCTTCTGTGACTGGCCTCTTTGCCTTAGCACCAAGTTGTCTGTGTTCATCCGTGTTGTGGTGTGTGTCAGCGCTTCATCCTTTTCTAAGGCCAAAGAACGTTTCAGTGTGTGGATAGACCACGGTTGCTTATCTGTTCACCAGGTGGCGGACGCCCAGGTTGTTCTCCTCTGTGGCTACTGTGGATAGTGTGGTGTTTGTGTGGGGTGTCTCCTCTTCCAGGAAGTCGTCTCTGGTTTCCCTTTCTCTCTGTCGTCTCTGCCTTGCCAGTGTTCGGTGCTTTTGTTCTCTCCCTCGGGAGGCACTGTGTCCCGGGGTCTGCGTGACCCTGTGTCCTCAGGGGCGGGTGGCCAGTCTTCAGCTGGTGGGGCTTCCCGACACCGGGGCCAGCCCGGGGTGCCAGCTCTGTCTCCCCTCCCCCAGCAACATTCCAACGCATCCCAGTCCCTGTGCGACATCATCCGCCTGAGCCGGGAGCAGGTGATCCAAGTGCAGGACAGCCCGGAGCCTGACCAGCTGTTGGCCACCCTGGAGAAGTGGGTTTGCGGGTGGTGCCCAGGCTAGAGGGAAGGGGGAGCCATCTGGGGGCCCTTCTCCCTGACGCCTGCCACCCCCGCCCCAGGCAGGAGACGATCGAGCAGCTCCTGAGCAACATGTTGGAGGGGGAGCAGAGCCAGTCCGTCATCGTGAGCGGGATCCAGGTGCTACTGACGCTGCTGGAGCTCAGGAGGCCCAGGTGAGCGGCTGGCCTCCCTCCCCAGGTGACCCCTCAGAGCCCCACCCTTCGGTTCCGGGGTGGGGGTCGCTAGGGTTCCGGAGAGGAGTCCTCCTGTTCCCTCTGGCAGACAAGGAAACAGGGTGAGTAGACCGCCTGTAGCTTCGAGCTGGCCTTTGGGATCCGGGCTGCTGGGGCGGGTCACTGCCCCCAGGATCCTGGGCTCCCAAGGGCAGCAGCTTCTCCTTCCCTCCCAGGTGTGGCCCACACGTGCAGACGTGTGCACACACGTGCAAGTGCACAGGCTGTCTGGGCGGTTCACTCTGCCCTCTACTGTCCCTCTGCAGGTCCGAGTCTGTGATTGTGAACAACTTCTTCAGCAGCGTGGATGGGCAGCTGGAGCTCCTGGCCCAGGGAACCCTGGACAGCGCCGTGTACAGCGTGGGGACCCTGCATGCCCTGCGCCCACGGCTCAGCTGCTTCCACCAACTCCTGCTGGAGCCGCCCGAGGTGGGCAGGGTGCGTGGGGGAGGGGGTGGCAGCACGGGCGCCCCGCCGTCAGGGCGGTGCTGGGGCAGGAACTGAGCCTCTCCTGTGCCTGCAGCTGGAGCCGCTGCGCACGACATGGGGCAGCCTGGCCCCGCCGCTGGGCAACACGCGGTTGCACGTGGTCAAGCTGCTGGCCAGCGCCCTGAGCGCCAGTGATGCGGCCCTGACCCAGGAGCTCCTGGCGCTGGACGTGCCCAACACCCTTCTGGTACAGGGGACAAAGGGCAGGGGGCGGAGGGGGCACCGTGCGGAGGGGCGGTTGGGTGGGGAGGACGGGGCCGGGGTGGGGGCCGCTCAGAGCCAGCCTGTGCCCCTTACCCCCAGGACCTCTTCTTCCACTACGTGTTCAACAATTTCTTGCACGCCCAAGTGGAGGTGTGTGTGAGCACGATGCTGAGCTCCGGGCCCCCTTCCAACAGCAGCTCTGACACACCCGCCCAGAACCCTGTCGTGAAACACGTGAGTGGGGCTCCCAGGTCCCCCTTTGATCTCGGGGGGTGGGCTCTGCCCCACACCTGCCCCTCGCCTGTTGTGTGCTGCCAGGCCACTCATGTGCCGGGCACTGGGGGCTCAGCCTCTTCCTTAGTTGGAGAGTCTTGGAAAGTAGAGGGTGACGTGGGGGGGTGGGGCTGAGTGGAGTGGTGACCTTGGGGGACAGTGGGTGTCCTGGGGGACCAGGAAGGGTTCTCCCAGGGTGATGGCCACCACGCTAGTGGAGATGCCTTTCTGGTTGTAGCCCGGGGCCTAGGGAGGAGCTGACCGGTGGGGCGCTGGGGGTTTGGACAAGCAGGAGTTGGAGGCAGGTGGAGTGGCTCTGGGGCTTGCTGGGTGGGCTGAGCGGGCGTCACACAGGCAGAGGGCGTGTCTGGGTGAGCAGAGGAGGAGCGTGCGTGTGCACACTCGCTGCACGCTCCTTGTAGGCAGACCAGGGGCTTGGAAGCGGGCTGGGGTAG